>NC_142566.1:24561500-25202500 GCF_041283825.1 Pyrus communis | reverse complement strand
GCCGGACAAAACAACTGCAATGAGTGACTTTGATGCGCTCTCCAAGATCTGAGTTCTTCTATTTGTCATGAAACAAAGCATCCTCTCTCAAATATTGTTTTGCTTTTCAATATTTATTTTCTTCATTAAACAAAAAGAATTCCAAAGTTAAACACTTGTAGGAAAAATATATGTAATTCTCTCTGCTGTAAATCTCTCCGTGACGTTTTGAAAATTTCTCACTTGTGATAAATTTTGTACAGTTTTGATTCAACTTACTAACAAAATGTTGATCATTTAGGGCACAAAATCGGCACTGAAAGCTTCACATGAGCGCTCAAGCACTAATAGTTAGCAACTTATTAAGATAATAATCACTTATTTGGACCCTCGGTACAATATTTCTCATGATTTGAACTAATCATTTATTAGGTTATCGATGGAAGATTTTCTGTGCAAAAATTCATTTGAATTAAAAAGTGTTTTGTGATCTAACTGTTACTAAATGAATAGGTTGGTGTTATCCACATATTCATTTTTAATTCTCACACATCCCTTGTTAAAATTTGTCATTTGATCTTCTTCAATTCATTTGACCCGACGGTCGAAAATTGGGAAGGGTATGTAGGAAGTAAAAATGGATGTATAGATAACACACTCTAATAAACAAACAAATGTCCACACATTAAAGGGCTAAAGCGATTTTCAATTTATAAGAAATTATAAAGTTTTTCAAACAAATGATTACAGCCTCATTAAGGACTCATTTGGAATTTCTTTTAAAATGATTGAAAGCGTTTTTTTGTAAAAATGCTTTTTGAACTAATGTTTAATAAAAATGCAAGTGACTTGTTAAAAAGTACATTAAGTGCTTACTACTAGAATTAGAAAACTGATATTTCTTGCAAGAAACATCTTTCAAATATTTTTGAAACCTAAAAATATTTTTTTTTCTAAAAAATGACTTTCAGTTGTTTAAAACACCTCTGAACGAATTCTAATAAGCATGTAAGCATTTAGGGGGCGTTTGTTTGCCCTCACTAACTCGGACTGGACTAGCTATTAGTCCAATACTGTGTTTATTTCATGCTGGGACTAACATTAATGAGACTAAAGGGGACTAGCATGGATAAAACCCTTCACTAAGAGGTCTTAGTGAGACCCCCCAATAACCATGGGACTAGCTAAGACTATCCTCTATTTCTCGTCCTTGTCATGCTCAATGACCACTCCCGACAGACTCATCGTCATCGCCGGTCACCTAGATCAATCATTAACTTCTCGACTCTCTTTCAGATCCATTTCACAACCAACTTTCATATAAAATATACCAAATTGAAGCTGGGAGTGACAAGATTACAATTTTACTTGAATCGAGGCCAAAATGTGGTCGAATGTGGCCGGAAAATGGCCTGGAAGTCTCGGCCTGTTTGGGCTTCTTCAAATCCATGAAAAATTCGAGCATGCAAAGCTAAGATCTCGGTCCAGGGATGGTGATGAATTTTTTGGCGGTGCTAACTTCATCCAATTTAATGAGGGTTGGCCAAAAAACACATCGGGAAACCTGCAACTCGTCGGAAAAATTGGAGCCGTGAGGTTCCGTTCGAACAACGCATAGATAGAGAGGGAGGGAGAACAGAGAAATAGAGACTGTAATCAATAAGGAGTTTGACCAGGAATGAGAAAGAGACATGAATTGAGAGGAATGAGAGGAAAAAAAAAAAGGAGAGGGTGGAACGATGAGAGAAGAGGAAAAGAGTGGGACGGAAATGGTAGGAAAAGATGGAGAAAAAGATAAGATCATAATAAAATATTAATAATTTATATATTAAATAAAATATTATTAGAATTTGTTATTATCTAGCTTCTTAGTCCAATACTGCACCAAACGCTTTACTAAGTTAGTCCAGTTTAGTCTAATCTAAGCCAGTCCAGCTTAGTCCTTGAAGCTAATCCAGTCTGAAATAGTCTGGCGCAACAAACGCCCCCTTATATAAAACTTTAATCTATTTAGAGCAACTCCACCCCTATCCACTTTGCGCCAGCACCCAGCCCATTTATCCACTTAATTGAACAGTAATAGACCCAATGAACAGTAATAGGCCAAAGCATCTTCACCCCAAAAAAAATGTGCTGGCACCCAGTCTAAAAATGCGCTGGCACAAACGATCTCCACCCCTACAAAATGCGTTGGCACTCAGTCCATTTAAAATATTAAATAATTTTTTTATAAAATAATAAAAAAAATAGTTTTAATTTTGGATAGGATTTTTAACCAATCTTGTCACGCCACGTGTCATTATCTGAACGTACTATTTTTTTAATAGATTTCCGCTAAGATTTTCAACCAATCCCGACAACCCAATTTAGGCAAGATTTCGATAAGATTTTTAACCAATCTCGTCACGCCACGTGTCATTATCCGAACGTACTATTTTTTGAATAGATTTCCGCTAAGATTTTCAACCAATCACGTAGTGCCACGTGGCATTGTCCAGAACCTCATTTTTTTTTTTTGTCCATATAAACCCTACATCCCTACATCCATCCTCACACTAAACTCAATCTTTTTTTTTTAGCTCAAAATTCCTCTTTATCGTTTTCAAATCTTGAGTTCTTACAATGTCTTCTTCAAGGAGAGCGTATAAACAGTTGCAAGAGCAGCAGAAAAGGTTGTTGGCACAACAGGAAGAATTGGTCAATCTTGACCAAGGTGGAGGTGGAGATGAGGCATTCGCAATGGAGGAGGATGAGGATGATCACCATAGAAGGCGGAGGGCCTCACATTCCCACCGTATCATGGAAGCTAAGGGTCAGATAGCCAAACCCGGACGTGCGGCAAAGATCGATAGAAGAAGGGAAAGACGAGGTAAAGATCTCTTGGAAAATTATTTTATTCCCAACAGCGTTTTCCATGATCATGTTTTTAGACGTCGTTTTAGAATGCAACGAAGTTTGTTCGCTAAAATCATGAGTGATGTTTGCAACCATGATCCATATTTTGTGCAAAAAGAGGATGCTTTTCATGTTCTAGGTCTTCTTCCTGAGCAAAAAATTACGGCTGCCTTGCGAATACTTGCATATGAAGTATCTGCAGATCAAGTGGATGAGATCGCAAGGATGGGAAAAACAACAGTTCTGGAGTCCCTGATGCGGTTTTGCTCTGCAATTGAAGCCCTCTACACCAATGAGTACCTTCGGCAACCCACGACAAGGGACATGCGAAGACTTCTGAGGAAGGGTGAGATGCGAGGCTTCCCTGGCATGATTGGAAGCATCGACTGCATGCACTGGACATGGAAAAACTGTCCAAGTGCATGGCAAGGAGCTTATGGTGACAGAAAAGGAGCCAAAAACATCATTCTGGAAGCGGTGGCTTCTTTTGATACATGGATTTGGCATGCTTTTTTTGGTGTTCCAGGAGCTCAGAATGACCTAAATGTCCTTGCCCAATCTCCAGTGTTTGACGAACTGCTACAAGGGCGTGGGCCGAGATGCACATATTGGGTTAATGGTAATAAATACAAGGGACCATACTACCTTGCAGATGGTATTTACCCAAGGTGGTCAACATTTGTCAAAACAGTGCCACACCCGTAGAATGAAAAAGAGAAACACTTCGCAAAGTGTCAAGAAGGGTGTAGGAAAGATGTCGAGCGTTGTTTTGGTATCCTGCAAGCTCGTTGGGCCATTGTCAGGGCTGCAGCTAGAATGTTTGATGTCGAGGCTCTTCGATCCATCATGATGACGTGTATTATTCTTCACAACATGATTGTTGAAGACGAGTATGATTATGATGCCGTCGATGAATACGAGCCGAATCTGATGAACAACTCAATAACACAAATCTACTATGCTCATGACCGGACCGAAGATCCCGTGCAACACGAGCCGTTGGAATGGGATGGACGTTACAATGAATTGATCGTTCAACGATACACTTCATTGCAAGAGCCATACTGGCACATAGCCCGCTAGAATGACTTGATTGACCATCAGTGGAGATTGCACAAAGGCGAAGATAATTAAAATAAGGCTTGTGGTTGAAGAATAAAGTGTATTGTTTTTTAAGTAATCTTATTTAGTGTGTTTTTTTTTTTTAAGTTTAAATGGTGAGGTTATGTAATTTTTTTTGGTGTTTTTTTTAAAATGTTTTTTTGGTGAGTTTATGTAATCTTATTCAAATATTTAAATAAAGTACAAAAATTACATAAGAAATTAAATAAAGTTCTAAAAATAAATAAGAAATTACATAAGAAATTAAATAAAGTTCTAAAAATAAATAAGAAATTACATAAAAAATTAAATAAAGTTCTAAAAATAAATAAGAAATTAAACAAAGTCTGTGGAGTTAGGATATGTGGTGCTAGGATCTTGGTTGCTAGGATTTCTGTAGCTGGAACCCCCTTGACTTGTTTTGGCATCTCTTGCATGTCTCCTTCGCACGACATCTTTTTTTTCTGATGTCCAAAAATATTTTGAATTCGGAGACAGTCCTACTAGAGACTTGTTCATAGTGTCACGATCTGTTTGAGCCATCATTTCTTCTCTAAGCATCTCATTCTCTCGATGAAGTGCTTCTCTAATCATCTCGTTCTCTCGATTAACTATTTCTCTTTGTCTCTCAGCCGCCGCATCACGAGCCTCAGTAGCTGCAATAATTGCTGCCATAGCAGTAGCTTTTTCCTCATCTCTAGCCTTTTCCCATGCCATGTTCATTTCACCTTGACGAGTAAGTTCCTCCATATATTTAGTGTAGTCATTTTTGGAAGAACTACCTTTTTTCTTTGATGCCTTTTTACCTTGAGGCCTGAGGGACTGACGAGTCGGTTGGGTCTCTGGCACTTGTTCAGGCGTCCCTTCCGTGTCTTCAAATGTGTTGGCTTCTTGTTCGGATGTGTCTGCTTCTGGCGAACTGTGTATACCCATACTGTGCATGACAACTTCTGGACTGGTTGCCACAATTTTGTATCTAGGGCAATCTTTGACAATTTGCCAACATTCCCATTTGTTGAATGATTTGTTATGGTTCTTTGCATTGTAGAATGCTTGTGCTTGTAGTGTCTATAAAAATGTGGGATAAGATAGTATTAAAAAATACGGGTGTAACACAAATAAATAAATTAAAATATTGATGGACGTGGAATGCATATAAATTACATAAGAAATTATATAGAAGTTACATAAAATATTGATGGGCGTGGAATGCATATTACATAAAAATTACATAAGAAATTAAATAAATTAAAATATTTATGTGGGTGGAATGCATATAAATAAATAAAAATATTGTTACCTCATCCGCTAAACTTGTCCCACTACGCAGATTACCAGAAGCATGAGAGAGGGCGTTTTTCCAACAAGTAAAGGATGCGTTGAGTTTTTTCCAACGACCTTGAAGACCTTGACTAGATCTGGCATCTTTTCCATGTACATCTTTTCCATGTACATCGCAAAACGATTTCGTAAGTTTACTCCACATTTCTCGCTTATCCATCTCATTACCCGTAATCGGGTCATGAGTAGTGCGAACCCAACATTCACACAACGTAACATCTTCACTGAGCTTCCACGAAGTCATTTTTTTCTCTCAAAGTGTACAAAATATTCAAATGTACAAAGTGTAGAAAGTGTAGAAAATATTGAAATGTGGTGTAAGGTGGAATGTAACATCCCGTCCCGGGATTATTAAAACGTACACTGAAATTACGATTTTACCCCTAGTTGTTATTTTTACGTGTAGTTTTGTGTTGTGTGGTGTGTAGGACCACACACACACACACACACACACTCCTACACCTCGTCTCACTCCCCCGGGATTCCCTCATTCCCTGTCTCTTCTCTGTCTTTTCCCTGTCTCTCTCTCACTCTCCCCGAGTTCTTCTTCTTCTTCCTTCTGCAAACACACAAACACACTCAAACCTTCACCAATCAAGAAACCAAGACCACCACCGTGCTCGTGAGGCTGAGAGGAGTCCAGTGGTGCCATTTTCAGGTAAGGATATCGTTGTTTTCACGTCGTTTCGACGAGGTCCGATTTGAACACTGTTCATGCAAGATTAATCTAGCTTGTTTTAGGAAATTCTAAGCTTGTTGTGGTGTTTGTGAGGTTCCTAGGAGCTTGGGAGTAGTTCGTTGGACGAGTTTGGACGTCGGGAAGGCTAGGTTCGAAAGTTGGCCGAGTTTTGACCTTGAAAACAGGTATGATCTAGCAATTTTTAGGCCTTGAAACTAGTCTATCGTGATTCTACTAGTCCTAAGCTTCATTTTGGCTTTTGAATCGTGAAAAATGGTTGAAAAACGAAGGAGAAAACAAGGTTTGAAAAATTCCCAGTTTTCCGGCGACGGCGCCGGCGACGGCGACTGGCCGGAGAAGAAAGGGGAATATTCCGTTAAGTTTAACGGAATATTCCTAACGGCAGTGACGGCGTCAGTTAGGGAATATTCCGTCAGGTTAACGGAATATTCCTGACGGCGTCAGTTGACGCCGTCAGTGTGCAGTGCACGTGACTGCGCGTGGGGGCGCGTAGGTCCGTGCGTGGTCAGGCGCGTGGGGGCGCGTGCGTGGTCCAAAAATTATTTTAAAAATATGGGTGTGATCCTGAGGTTGTGTAGATCACATTGGTATATTCAATTGTCCAATTTGAGCAATGTATGAGAAGTTATTACGAGAAGTTGCTTAGGTGCTTTTAAATTAATGTTTTCGTAACTTTGTCGCGTATAGGTGATTCGTTTCCCGAGGACGAACGTTCATACTCAAGGCAGGGGGGCTACGACCCTTCTAATTACCAGTGAGTGGGCTTTTGTTTTCCGTACATACCTATATACATATTAATTCCCAGAAATTAAATGGAAAAAGAGTTTGTTTTATGCCATGCATCATATGAATGTTGTTTGCGCATCATCGCATGTATTAGTAATGGCATACATATATATATAAATGTGTATTTGCTGCTGTGGACGCACAGGTGAGTGCCAGGTAAGCGGTGTTCACGTTATTATGCATTCCTGTTTATTATGCAATAGTAGTTTGAAATGCTTAGAGAGCTCATAATCTGCACCCCGGTGTTAGTGCTCCCGCCCAGGGCCAGGGCATAGTCCTTCACGTGATGTTCACCCGCACCACACGCTCGTCTTGGATCCAAGTTAGGTGCAAGCCTTGTCGTACAGACCACATTAGGTGGTTCCGACTCGTAGGTGACCGCGATTCTTCGCATAGTCTTCACGTGATCGTAGCACTAGAGCGTATATATATTACACCCAGTCTTGTCGTACAGACCACGTTAGGTGGTTCCGACTCGTGTGCAGATTCCGATGTTGAGTTGAGCGTGGAGCTCTATCTACAGCCGTACAGGTCACGTTAGGTGACTCCCGGCTGCCAGTTTATATGTGATTGATGTGAATTACGCTTGAGCATTTACATTTGATTATGAGATTCTGTTGTGTCATATTCTCAAGCATGAATGGCATATTGTGAGCATAAATGGCATATGTGGAGCATGATTGACATACCTATACATACGTATATATGTTCATTTTCTGGGAAGTATACAGGTTTTACGGCGAGGGGTTAGAATGTGTTTTGCTAAAGAGTTTTCAAAGAACTTTGTTTTTGCCCACTCACGCTTTTGTTTTTGCGCCCCTCCAGGTTCTAGTGGTCTAGCAGATTCAGTGGTCTATCCCAGAGGGCGTCCCGGCATTTCTGACAGACACTCACCATTGTAGGGTCACCTTCGGGTGTACATACATCGTATCTTTTCCTTTTGGACTGTTGTAGAATTGCTCTGAATTGTGTCTCACATACACTAGTACTTTGTATGCTATTAGGTTTTTAATTATTCGTACTTTTATATTACCTTCTTATTAGCTTCCGCACGCGCACATGGTTACGTCACCTTCGGGTGACGGCCAGCACGCCCTGATCTCGGTCGGGGTGTGTCAGCTTGGTATCAGAGCCTAGGTTTGGCAGTGCTGTGTCTTTGTGAGTATTCTAATAGTTGGTGTCTTCTGTCAGAATCATGCCGCCTCGTCGGGAACCACGTCGCTCAGACGAGCCTAATTTCCCTGATCTTACTCAGTTGGGGGAAGTGATTGCTACAGCCCTTCAAACAGTGATGCGCCCTCCCCAGAGGACTCCTCTGGAGACTATGTATAACTTGAAGTTGGATAAGTTTAAAGGTAACGAGGGTCATGAAGGTGCAGAACGTTGGTTGGAACACATAGAGAAGACTTTTCGTGTGTTACATAACCAGGGGAACCTTCCTATGGAAAGGTGGGTTGAGACAACCTCTTGGTTTCTGGAGATGGAGTATGCAGCTTGGTGGGAGCAAGAACTTCGTATGTTGAATCCAGCTCAGAGAACCGATTGGAATGTTTTCAAGGATGTGTTTCAAAGGAGATTTGTACCCCCTGAGTATATCGACCGTAAGAAACAGGAATTCACTGAGTTGAAACAGCGAAAGATGACAGCTAACGAGTATTATCGTAAGTTCACTGATTTGTCTCGTTACTATCCTGCTGTCGCTGGTAATCCGGCGGAGATGCTTCGTCGTTTTCGCTTGGGCACTAAGAAGAAATGGCGTTCCATGGTAACTACTACTCACTGTGAGTCCTACCAGGAGTTCTATGAGATATTGTTGAGGGTAGAGGACTCTGAGAATATGTCAAGTGATAGTGACGAAGAGAAAAACGGCAATCAGAAGAAAGACGACAAAGGAAAAGGTCAAACATCGTTGGGGCCTCGCCAAACTCAGAACTTTAAAAGGGGTGGTGCAAGTTCAAGTTCGTCTAGTGGTGGTTTCAGTACCTCTGGACAAGGACGTGGAGGTAGGTTTTATGGAGGTGCTCGAGGCCAGAGACAAGGTGATGGTGGCCGAAACCGAGTTCCATTTTGCCATAGATGTAATAACCGACATTTCGGCGAGTGCAGACGTGGCAGCGGTGGTTGTTTCACGTGTGGACAGGTGGGACATCGAGCGGTGAATTGTCCCCAGGGTCAGCAGCAGAAGCCGCAGCAGACCTTTATGCCGCCACCTGCACCGATTCGGCAAATCCAAGGTCCGAGTAATTATGGTCAAGCAGGTAGAGGTGGTGCCTATCATTATCAGGGTGATGCTGTTCCCTATGCCCCGGGACCGTATCAGTACCCCCAGGACCCGTATTCACAAGGTGGTTATCCCCCATATCCCAGCAACTACATGCCGTATCCTCCAGCTCCAGTTGGTGGTTCTCAGTGGTATCAAGGAGGACAGTATCAGCAGAGTGAGAATGCCACTAGTAGTGCAGGATCTTCGAGACAGATGGGTCAGCCCAGTCAGGGGCGTGGAGCTCAAGGTCGCGGTGTTCAAGCGAGCAGAGGTCGTGGAGGACGACAGCAGGGCCAGGGGCGTATTCACAATATTTCCCTGCAGGATGCTCAGAACAACCCGGACTTGATTATGGGTACGTTAAATATTCTTGGTTATTTTGCTAGAGTCTTAATTGATTGTGGAGCTACACATTCCGTTATTTCTCATACATTTGCTCAAGTAACGCAACCTCGCCCCACACCTCTAGGGTACGATTTAGAATTCGCTATGCCTAGAGGAGAGAGATGTGTTGTAGATTGTATGTACCCAGGATGTCCAGTGATAGTAGAGGGTGTTGTTATGCCCGCTGATCTTATCCCGTTAGATATTGTCGATTTTGATGTGATATTGGGCACAGATTGGTTGCACTTCTATCGTGCCAACATTGATTGTTACGGGAAAGTAGTTACGTTTCACCGTCCTGGATTACCTGAGGTTACTTTTGTGGGTGAGCAGAGTGGGGTAAGACACGGCGTTATTTCGGCTTTGCGAGCGAAGAAGTTGTTGTCTAAAGGTTGTCAGGGGTATCTAGCTCATGTGGTGCTAGAGGAGACCGTTCCTAGCAGAATTGAGGATGTGAGAGTGGTTAGACACTTCCCTGATGTTTTTCCTGAGGATTTACCTGGTTTACCCCCAGATCGAGATGTGGAGTTCAATATTGAGTTGCTTCCAGGTACCAATCCTATTTCTTTAACTCCTTATCGTATGGCTCCTGCTGAGTTAAGGGAATTAAAAGTGCAATTACAGGAATTAGTGGATAAGGGATTTATTCAGCCTAGTACTTCACCTTGGGGAGCTCCAGTGTTGTTTGTGAGAAAGAAAGATGGGACTTTGAGGCTGTGTATCGACTACAGACAATTGAATCGGGTGACGATTAAAAACCGTTATCCATTGCCTCGTATCGACGATTTGTTTGATCAACTGAGAGGTGCTTGTGTATTTTCTAAGATAGACTTGAGGTCTGGGTACTATCAGCTGAAGATTAGTAGGAATGATGTTCCTAAGACGGCGTTCAGGACTCGTTACGGTCATTACGAGTTTCTGGTTATGCCATTTGGGTTGACGAATGCACCAGCAGCTTTTATGGATTTAATGAACCGGGTATTTCAGCCTTACCTGGATAGATTTGTTATTGTCTTCATTGATGATATTCTGGTGTATTCTAAGTCCAAAGCAGAGCATGTCCGACATCTTACTTTGGTGTTGAAGAGGTTGAGAGAACACCAATTGTATGCTAAGTTTACCAAGTGCCAGTTCTGGTTAGATCAAGTCGCGTTTTTGGGGCACATCATTTCTGCTCAAGGTATTCTTGTTGATCCTCAAAAGGTTGCAGCTGTGGAGAGTTGGGAGCAACCACGAACCGTCACTGAGGTGAGAAGTTTCATCGGTTTGGCGGGATATTATCGGAGATTCGTTAAGGATTTTTCGGTGATTGCCTTGCCACTGACGAGGTTAACAAGGAAAGACGTTAAGTTTGAATGGAATGATAAGTGTGAGCAAAGTTTCCAGCAGTTGAAGCATTGTCTTACTAATGCACCTGTTTTGGCACTTCCAGACGATAGTGGTGATTTCGAGGTTTATAGTGATGCTTCTTTGAATGGTCTGGGATGTGTATTGATGCAGCATGGTAGGGTGATTGCTTATGCTTCGCGGCAATTGAAAACCCATGAGATGAATTACCCTACACATGATTTGGAATTGGCTGCTATCATCTTTGCGTTGAAGTTGTGGAGACATTATCTTTACGGAGAGAAGTGTAGGATCTTCACAGATCACAAGAGTCTTCAGTATCTCTTCACCCAGAAGGAACTAAATCTTCGTCAACGGAGGTGGTTGGAGTTGCTCAGCGATTACGATTGCACGATTGACTATCACCCAGGTCGTGCGAACGTAGTGGCCGATGCACTTAGCAGGAAGTCACATGGTCGTATCAATGCGCTGTACGCTAATCGTATTCCTCTTTTGGTGGACTTGCGTGCTACGGGAGTAAGGTTAGAATCAGAAGATCGAGAAGTGGCGTTACTTGCTAATTTTCAAGTTAGGCCAATCTTAGTTGATCGGGTGCTTGAAGCTCAAGTAGCTGATGAACAGACTCAAGAACTAATTCGAGCTCGAGATCAAGGAAGGAGGCGAGATCTCAGAGTTCGTGATTCTGATGGCATGTTGATGTTAGAGGGTAGAATGTTCGTGCCTAGTAATGAGGGATTGAAGAAGGAAATTCTCGATGAAGCACATATCTCGGCTTATGCCATGCACCCAGGGGCAACTAAAATGTATCATACCATTCGACCATTTTACTATTGGCCGGGTATAAAAAGGGAGATAGCTGAGTATGTGAGCAGTTGTGCTGTGTGTCAGCAGGTTAAAGCAGAAAGAAAGAAGCCGTTTGGATTGTTGCAGCCGCTTCCCGTTCCAGAGTGGAAGTGGGAAAATATCACTATGGATTTTGTGTACAAGTTGCCGCGTACACATAATGGTTTTGATGGCATTTGGGTGATCGTTGATCGGCTCACTAAGTCGGCACATTTCATTCCAGTGAGAGAGAAGTATTCTTTGAGCCGGTTAGCAGAATTGTTTATCTCAAGGGTTGTAAAGTACCATGGTGTCCCTGTAAGTATCGTCTCGGATCGTGATCCACGATTCACATCGAAGTTTTGGGTAGCTTTTCAGGAAGCTTTGGGTACGAGACTACTTTACAGTACGGCGTATCATCCACAGACGGATGGACAGTCCGAGAGAACTATTCAGACTTTGGAAGATATGCTGCGAGCATCAGTGTTACAGTTCAGTGATGTTTGGCACCAGCGGTTAGATTTGATGGAATTTGCTTACAACAACAGTTTCCATTCGAGCATTGGCATGGCGCCATTTGAAGCCTTGTATGGTAGATCTTGTCGCACTCCGTTATGTTGGTCAGAGGTTGGCGAAAGAGTCTTAGTAGGTCCGGAGATTGTCGAGGAGACTACTCAAAATGTTCAGGTAATTAGGTCTAACCTGAAAGCAGCTCAAGACAGGCAGAAAAGTTTAGCAGATAGACATGCTACGGACAGAACGTATGAGGTCGGAGATTGGGTATTTCTGAAGCTTTCACCGTGGAGAGGTGTTGTGCGGTTTGGAAAGAAAGGAAAGTTGAGTCCCAGGTACATTGGACCGTACACGGTCACAGAACGAGTTGGTGAGGTAGCTTATAGGTTGGAGTTGCCTCCGGAGTTGGCTAAAGTGCATAACGTTTTTCATGTGTCTATGCTTCGACACTATGTTACCGATCCATTGCATGTGATACCTCCTCAACCGTTAGAGATAAATCCAGATTTGACGTACGACGAGAAACCGTTAACGATCTTGGATTGGAAAGAGAAGGTTCTGAGGAACAAAACGGTGAATTTGGTGAAAGTTTTGTGGAGGAATCACTCGGTTGAAGAAGCGACATGGGAGACGGAAAATAGGATGAGGGATTTATATCCTAGATTGTTCTTCGACCGTTAGGGGTGTAATTAGTTGTTTTGAATTTCGGGACGAAATTCTATTAAGGTGGGTAGGTTGTAACATCCCGTCCCGGGATTATTAAAACGTACACTGAAATTACGATTTTACCCCTAGTTGTTATTTTTACGTGTAGTTTTGTGTTGTGTGGTGTGTAGGACCACACACACACACACACACACACTCCTACACCTCGTCTCACTCCCCCGGGATTCCCTCATTCCCTGTCTCTTCTCTGTCTTTTCCCTGTCTTTCTCTCACTCTCCCCGAGTTCTTCTTCTTCTTCCTTCTGCAAACACACAAACACACTCAAACCTTCACCAATCAAGAAACCAAGACCACCACCGTGCTCGTGAGGCTGAGAGGAGTCCAGTGGTGCCATTTTCAGGTAAGGATATCGTTGTTTTCACGTCGTTTCGACGAGGTCCGATTTGAACACTGTTCATGCAAGATTAATCTAGCTTGTTTTAGGAAATTCTAAGCTTGTTGTGGTGTTTGTGAGGTTCCTAGGAGCTTGGGAGTAGTTCGTTGGACGAGTTTGGACGTCGGGAAGGCTAGGTTCGAAAGTTGGCCGAGTTTTGACCTTGAAAACAGGTATGATCTAGCAATTTTTAGGCCTTGAAACTAGTCTATCGTGATTCTACTAGTCCTAAGCTTCATTTTGGCTTTTGAATCGTGAAAAATGGTTGAAAAACGAAGGAGAAAACAAGGTTTGAAAAATTCCCAGTTTTCCGGCGACGGCGCCGGCGACGGCGACTGGCCGGAGAAGAAAGGGGAATATTCCGTTAAGTTTAACGGAATATTCCTAACGGCAGTGACGGCGTCAGTTAGGGAATATTCCGTCAGGTTAACGGAATATTCCTGACGGCGTCAGTTGACGCCGTCAGTGTGCAGTGCACGTGACTGCGCGTGGGGGCGCGTAGGTCCGTGCGTGGTCAGGCGCGTGGGGGCGCGTGCGTGGTCCAAAAATTATTTTAAAAATATGGGTGTGATCCTGAGGTTGTGTAGATCACATTGGTATATTCAATTGTCCAATTTGAGCAATGTATGAGAAGTTATTACGAGAAGTTGCTTAGGTGCTTTTAAATTAATGTTTTCGTAACTTTGTCGCGTATAGGTGATTCGTTTCCCGAGGACGAACGTTCATACTCAAGGCAGGGGGGCTACGACCCTTCTAATTACCAGTGAGTGGGCTTTTGTTTTCCGTACATACCTATATACATATTAATTCCCAGAAATTAAATGGAAAAAGAGTTTGTTTTATGCCATGCATCATATGAATGTTGTTTGCGCATCATCGCATGTATTAGTAATGGCATACATATATATATAAATGTGTATTTGCTGCTGTGGACGCACAGGTGAGTGCCAGGTAAGCGGTGTTCACGTTATTATGCATTCCTGTTTATTATGCAATAGTAGTTTGAAATGCTTAGAGAGCTCATAATCTGCACCCCGGTGTTAGTGCTCCCGCCCAGGGCCAGGGCATAGTCCTTCACGTGATGTTCACCCGCACCACACGCTCGTCTTGGATCCAAGTTAGGTGCAAGCCTTGTCGTACAGACCACATTAGGTGGTTCCGACTCGTAGGTGACCGCGATTCTTCGCATAGTCTTCACGTGATCGTAGCACTAGAGCGTATATATATTACACCCAGTCTTGTCGTACAGACCACGTTAGGTGGTTCCGACTCGTGTGCAGATTCCGATGTTGAGTTGAGCGTGGAGCTCTATCTACAGCCGTACAGGTCACGTTAGGTGACTCCCGGCTGCCAGTTTATATGTGATTGATGTGAATTACGCTTGAGCATTTACATTTGATTATGAGATTCTGTTGTGTCATATTCTCAAGCATGAATGGCATATTGTGAGCATAAATGGCATATGTGGAGCATGATTGACATACCTATACATACGTATATATGTTCATTTTCTGGGAAGTATACAGGTTTTACGGCGAGGGGTTAGAATGTGTTTTGCTAAAGAGTTTTCAAAGAACTTTGTTTTTGCCCACTCACGCTTTTGTTTTTGCGCCCCTCCAGGTTCTAGTGGTCTAGCAGATTCAGTGGTCTATCCCAGAGGGCGTCCCGGCATTTCTGACAGACACTCACCATTGTAGGGTCACCTTCGGGTGTACATACATCGTATCTTTTCCTTTTGGACTGTTGTAGAATTGCTCTGAATTGTGTCTCACATACACTAGTACTTTGTATGCTATTAGGTTTTTAATTATTCGTACTTTTATATTACCTTCTTATTAGCTTCCGCACGCGCACATGGTTACGTCACCTTCGGGTGACGGCCAGCACGCCCTGATCTCGGTCGGGGTGTGTCATGGAAGATGAGGGTTAGGTATTTATACAAAAAAAATTAATTTTTTAAAATTTTTCTGTATTTTTTAAAATTTTTTTGACAATTTTTAATTAATTTTTAATAAATTTTAATGTTGTAATTAATCTGGACCGTTGGATTTGAAAAATAATCAAATCCAACAGCCAACACGCTGCCACGTGGCCAACGGTCAAATTTCTGACCGTTGGGCCTTTTTTTTTTTTAAAAATTTTGGTAAAAAAAAATGTGGACCGTTGATATGTGATCGGACGGTCCAATTTAAAATTTAAAATTAAATTTTTTTTACCGTTGGAAATCCAACGGCCTACAAAAACTAGCCGTTGGAAATCCAACGGCTCTGAGGAGGGCCACGTAGCCCTCAGCCAGATGAATGCAAGTTGCCCTGCACGCGGGCCCCACCGCCTGCAAAGCCTGTCGGCTACTTGCCTGGACTCGCGCGTGTTGTGCACGCGCCAGGGAAATGGACCGGCTTCTGGGTCCGTCCGAAATAGGTTGGGCTGCTGCCTGGCTTGGGCTGGGTGCCAGCCTGTTTCTTGGGCTGGAGGTGATGGACAGAGTGCCGGTCCATTTTCTTCACTTGGTGCCGGTCCATTTTTCTTGGGCTGGAACTGCTCTTAAGTCTGACGGTTGTTTGTACATGGAACTTCAAACGACGTCGTTTCATCAGCATGGACCGAAGTCTCGCGCCACTTGAAGTGGATAACGACCACCAACTCCTCACTTTACTACTTTTGGAAACAAAAAAAGAAAATCTCTAAACTTTATAAAAGCTTCAATCTGCGAGACCTGTAAGTACTCAAAAACCCCTCGCAAAACCCTAAATCCACTGTCAATGGGTCGCCGAAAGAACACCAACAACAGCGGCAGCAGCAGCAACCAGACTTCCGCGGCTGCGCGCTTCGGCCACCTCGACGAAGCTGTCAAAGACGTCTCCGAGAGCTCCAACCACGACGAGTCCATGTGCGACCCCGAGCTCCACAAGGCCGCCGATGACTCAATGGGCGAGCCGGAGGTCTCCTTCGTCGAAGCCGATGGAAAGACCAGCGCCGACTATTACTTTGACTCCTACTCTCACTTTGGTAAAGAAAAAGGCATTCTTTCTTCGATTCTCTGTTTTTGGCTTCTGGGTTTTTGTTTGGATGTTCTGGAAACTTAGATAATGGGACTGGAAACGGGGGATTTTTTGTTTTCGTGATTGGGTTTTCGGTGTGGTTTGGAAAGTTTCGAACTTGGCTGCATTGATTTTGGAAGCTAACACTGTTGTGCTAGTTTTAGTTGATTGGGAACGTGGCTTTTAGGTGCAATGGAAGCAAGTAATAGAGCGATATCGAATTTGCTTGCATTTTGTTCCGGACTCGGGTGTGGTTTTGGAAAGTTTCGACCTTGGTTGGATTTTGTTTTCGAAGTTAGATATTGTGTTTGTTTTAGTTGATTAGGACCTGTGATTTTAAGTGCTAATGGCAGCAAGTAAAAGAGCGAGTCTCAAGATATCGATGCTTTGATTTATATTTTTTAATCTAATCTTGTTCTGTTTCGATGATGCTTCGAAAGGCTTATCTTGAGTTTTCTTTTTGATTGCAGGTATTCATGAAGTAAGTGCATTGCGCTTGGATGCAAACCGGTTCTGTATTTCGTTCTTGTAACCTTTTGCTGATAGCGATTGTGTGCTCATTCACTATTATTATGTTGCAGGAAATGTTGAAGGATTTAGTGAGGACTAAGACATATCAGAATGTTATCTATCAGAATAAGTTTCTAATAAAGGACAAGATTGTTCTTGACGTGGGAGCTGGGACTGGAATTTTGTCCCTATTTTGTGCAAAAGCGGGTGCAAAGCATGTTTATGCGGTATGTTTTTGTTAATGAAAATGTTGTGAACAAATCAATTTCTTTGAATCCATAGTATTTTCCTATTTGTAATGTAGTGTGGTTGTGTCTCCTTAATATTATTGATTTAACAAATTATTTTACCCACAGGTAGAGTGCTCCGACATGGCTGACATGGCAAAAGAGATTGTTGAAACTAACGGATATTCTAATGGTAAAGTTTTTGAGAAATCATACATGCATGTAGCTCTGTTCAATCCCTTGAGATTGTTTTGACAAACTGAGTATTCTGCTTACTCATTCATTGTTTGATAAATGCAGTAATAACAGTTCTGAAGGGGAAGATTGAAGAACTTGAGCTTCCCGTCCCTAAAGTGGATATAATTATCTCTGAATGGATGGGATATTTCTTGTTGTTTGAGAATATGTTAAATACGGTCCTCTATGCTCGTGATAAATGGCTTGTAAGTAGTATTTACATTCCAAATTTATTGTGTGTGATATGTTGGTCAAGAATACCTAAACCTCATGCAAACTATTCATTCAGTTGGGTGTGGCTTAGGTTCTTGTGATCCTTTTTGAGGGATATAGTCCATTGCAGTTGTAGTGTTTTGCGCTCCAAAACAATAATTTTACTTGCTGATCGTTGCATAGAAAATATGTATCATGGCATAGTTTTTTTGAATGTTTTGTCGTTTGCTTGTTTGTAGGTAGATGATGGCATTCTACTGCCAGACAAAGCGTCTCTGTTTTTGACAGCTATTGAGGATGCAGAGTACAAAGAGGACAAGATAGAATGTATGTCTTTTGAATTCTTCTGCGTATCCGGTTTATCATCTGTGGAGGTTCAAATGGTCACACAAATGTACATGTAGCTTGCGGTGCATCTTGTTGATTTTTTGCTCCTTACCTCTTGTTTCATGTTATTCCAGTTTGGAACAATGTTTATAGCTTTGACATGAGCTGCATCAAGAAGCAAGCCATGATGGAGCCCCTTGTGGACACCGTTGACCAAAACCAGATTGTTACAAACAGTCAGCTACTCAAGGTGGGAAACACATATCCTGTTTTCACCCTGCTGCACTACATGAATTAATTCTTTCCCCTCTTTACGCTGTCAATCGTTTCCACTAATATTCTTCGGTTTTCTTCATTCAGACAATGGATATATCCAAGATGACTTCGGGAGATGCTTCCTTCACAGCCCCTTTCAAGCTTGTTGCTGAACGTGACGATTTCGTTCATGCTCTTGTAGCCTACTTTGATGTTTCATTTACGAAGTGTCATAAATTGATGGGCTTCTCCACAGGTCAATATCTTTGTGCCTTACCTCTTATTTTTATTCTCTGGTGCTCATAGGTTTCCTACGTATTCTAAAGCATTCTTCTTGTCCATTTAGTAAATTTGCTAAATTTCCTCAGTGTGGTGTTCTGCAACTCATGTTTTTTCAGTTAACTATGATGTGGTGTTTTCGGATGAAGTAAACTGTTATGTTTTTTTACAACCTCCTACTCTGTCGATAATCATATCTTTACTGACAAAGTGAAATGTAATGCAGGGCCAAGATCGCGGTCTACTCACTGGAAGCAAACTGTCCTGTACCTGGAAGATGTGCTAACAGTATGTCAAGGAGAGTCAATTGTCGGAAGCATGACTGTGGCGCAAAACAAAAAGAATCCCCGTGATATTGACATAATGCTCAAGTATTCGTTAAATGGTCAACGATGCTCAGTCTCGAGGGTTCAATGCTTCAAAATGCGCTAAGTTGCGTTTTGTTATTGTTCCATCAAGAAAGCAATCCATGATTGCAACAGACTCGAGGGTTGTGGATTGTTGCCTCCCAGATGGGAGGCAGCATTGCAGCCTATGTGCTTCTAATGATTCATTGCTTAAATTGTAATGTCAAAATTTTGGTGCTATAAGGTTTTGAATTGATCTATTTTACTTGATCTCGTGCGGTTCTATAAATCTCATCTGTTCTTTAAGATCTTAGGATTTTCAATCGAAGTGACTTTTCGTTCGAATTATGTTAATCTTTCTTGACTAGAAAAGAACGCGAAAACTCGAGCGATGTAGCAGAAACTGATACAATTTCAATGAAAACAACGTACTATAAAACCTCAAGCAGTTTTGTTTCCAACTTTTCCTCAATTTTGCCACTTAAATGTCAAAAGCATATTGATACAATTAACAAAAACCTGATTACCCTCTACTACCAACTCGTATGAATTCTGTGATTTGTGTTCTAAAGCTCTGCCTTGTTTCCCTTTGTACTCTTCTTCGAAGCCGGCTTTTTCAGTCCCCGCCACGTTTGCCGTACCCAGTTAGAGACTTTGTTTGCATGCTTCTTTAGTGTCTCTCTAGTCTTCGCGATTCCGGTGGTGATCTTCTGTTTCAAGTCATTCTTTGCGCTCTCTTTTTCTCTCATTATTTTTCCCTGTTAAATGAAAATTTTTAAACGCCGAAAGAAACAATGTGATTTTGGTTGGAGAATTTTTAAGGTTGGAATTTTGTATTTACCAAATTCGAGGGTAACCGAGTCTCATCATCGTCATCATCTTCATCATCAGCATCTTCGCCACCAAAATTATTCATGTTCATCAAATCATCTCTCGAGTACATTTTCATGCCTGGGGCTCCTGGCATGCCCTGAAGAACGGAAAAGCAGAATATAGCTCAAAATTCAGCACACTAGTGTCACCAGAGTGAAGTTTCTCAGCAATGCAAGAACAATTACCTCCATAGATTTCATCATCTTTTCCATTTCAGCTTCTTTTTCTGACTTGGCCACGAAAGCTTCCCCCGGAATCCTATTCTGGGACACACAAGAAACTATTATGAGTATCAAAAGTAATTGTCTTGCTCAAGGAACAAGTTGTGCGTAGAGACTAGAGATTAACAAGCATGCAAGGCAGCATCCACAAATCTCCATGTCAATCTTAATAGGATATCAAATTTTATGGGTAATGGATAAAAAAGATACCATCGTTGGTCACGCATGAGCCTATAGTTGCACAGATCATATCGAAAATAATAGTACTTAGATGGAAACGCATGATAGTTGCATAATAGATCATATCAAAAATAAAAGTACTTAGATGGAAAAGCACAACATAGCAAGATCCTTGCAAAAACATTGCACAAAGAATGAACTGAATCGAATATCAAGTCAAAGAAAGCAGTTACCTTAGGAACTGGGGGAGGCTTGGTACTGCACGCTTTAGTTAGGTCTTTGCATAGATAATTAACCAATGAACCAAGGTCAGGCTTGGATGTATATAGATATTCGGCAACATCAGTATCAGAATACCCCAAAACCTGCAACGTTCCGGATTAGTGCTTAGTTTAATTGTAACACAATAACTTAAGATCAATGCAGAAGGCCAACATCAAACGAAAGGATCAATTGTCATGCTAACATATCGCAGAGGTCACATTAAATTAAGAAATCATTTGGCAGTTGACTTCTCTCAGTCAATTATATGGAAAAGGCAGTGAATCTAACTAGATTGGCTTCAAGGAACAATGTATTAGGAAGCGAAGTTACCCAGAAAACCTCACCTCCTGACAAGCTCGCTCAATTGTCTTGCATTCGGAGTTACACTGTCCTTCTGAACCTTGATCCACCAACTGAAAAGTCACAAATGATTTAGCAGGTGAGGACAATGAGCAACAAAGTGTCGTTGTAAACGATACCCAAATTAAATTTGTACAACTGCATCGACATTGTCATACGCAAGCTATAAACCCGCAGAGAAACAAAGGTTCTTTCATATAACATCTATCCCCGATATCATCAAATACTACTAAAATCCACCAACTGAAAAGTCACAAATGATTTAGCATGTAAGGACAATGAACAACAAAGTGTATTACAACGATACCCAACTTAAGTTTGTACAACTGCATCGACATTGTCATACGCGAGTTATAAACCCACAGAGAAGGTTCTCCTTTCATATAACATCTATGCCCGAGATCATCATATACTACTAAAGCAATAATTTCTCTGATGAAAACACGGTATCAAGCAAAAGCACAGAACTTCGAAAACACCGTATCAAGCAAAAGCATAGAACTTCACAAACACCAATTCATCAAGCAGGTCTAAAACCGAAATCAAACCCAAAGCAAATGCAAATTCATACCTCCAACTTGTCTCCTTTCTCAACTATATCAATCTGCAAAATCCAATCCGCTTCCTGCTTCTTCAAATTGCACACATTCTCCGAAATCTCAATAATCTGATACTCCGAGATCTATCGCCATAAAAACAAACTACCCACAATCAAATTCAACACAAGGAACAAAACCCATTAATCGAAATCTCAAACAAAAGCACTTCGAAATCTCAATACCTTCTTTGGGGCGATCTCAGCTCGCTTCTTCTCGACTTGCCGGTGCAGCTGAACTGCGAGATTCTCGCAGACTTGGCATTTGATGAAAGGAATGTCTTCCTTCCTGGCGCCGGCCGCCGGCTTCTTAGCACACTCAGAGATTGGCACGCACGCTAACACGGCCAACAAGACTGAGATGGCTACTAGAATTTGCTTCAGCTTCGCCATAACTCTCTCTCTCTCCCCTCCTCTATTCCTCTCTCTAGAATTTGAAGAAGAAGGGAGAGTTGTCGATCAAAGAGTGAGATGTGCAGTTAAGCTGGTGGATCGTCTGAGAAGTTTTCACCAGAAAAGAAACGATCTTTATTGTTTATTTTGGCAGATTCAATCTTTCGTTTTGTTGAGTATAATAAATATGCAGTCGTGAAATCGATTTGCTTCGCTGCTTTACGTGTTTCTCAGCATCTGATTGGCTAGCCCGAGTAACGTATGTGGTGGGTTCCCCTTTTCAACCAATAGAGTATGAGATGACACGTCCCATGGTTGCCTTGAACCATCCCACTTTATCAAATGTCACCGTGTACTTTAATACGTTTGACTAAGTCAGACAAACGCGGTGTGGTTATCGTATTGTTTTTGTGTTTATTTTATTTTAATAGATTAGGTCGTGTTAAATATGTTATCTTAATAGGCTTTCACAAATAAGTCAATAAGAATTCGATTTATTAACGATTCGTGTGGTTTCATGTCAAGTTAATAAGTTAAGCAAAAAATTATCATGTCTAATGTCTAATGTCTGGATCTAGCAAACGATATTTTACCGAATTCTTAACAAATGACCGAATAACTATCCGACTCGTTAATAGGTTAACTCAAAACCTGTTATTTTCGTATCGTTTTATATCAAATTAACGGATTGTGCAAGATATTACCCGGGTTACTTTTGACTAGGAAATAAAAATAGACCACGTGTCATTAAATAACTTGTTTTTTGTGTTAAAATGACACCTGACATATGTTCAAATGAGAAAGTTCAAATACAAAGGTTAAAGAATGCTAGCATTTTTCATAGCAAGGTAATATAGCTTTTGGATTAAATTCCCTTTTCCTTGATTATCATTCTATCACGTTATGTTCAATTCCAATTATATTTAACATGTGTAATTATTTTCGGACAAAAACTCAAACAAAGAACGTATTGTCATAAAACCAAACTAATAACTGCTAATCGATCCTCATTTTTGTACGTGTAGTTATTTATTAACTAATAATATACCTTAAGTTAGAAAAGTATTAACTATACAGTTCACAATATTATGATAATTGAATTAGTAATGCTATGAGACAGTGTAACAGTTATATTCGTTTTTGTATAAACAACATGAATAGTTAATTTTTTTTTTTTCTTTCGATAGTTGATAAATTAGGAACTAACTTATAAGAGATTTTGAGAGGGCCAAAATCACTTTTAAAAAAGAAGCAGATGAGAGGTTTTGGTAAAATCATTGGGTTTTATCAACAAGCACATAAAAGAATTTTTTTTTAGAGCGTTTTTGGAATTAGTCTTGAGTACAAATGTAAGTGAATAATGTAAAAATGTTAGAAGTGTTTCATGCAAATTGATTATTCTTCCAAAACGCATTTCACATGCTTTTGGAACTCAAGAACCATTTTATCAAAATTGTTTTCATTATTCTTCCAAAATGCATTTCAAATGCTTTTGAAACTCAATAATCATTTTATCAGAATCGGTTTCATCAATTTTCAAATGAATCCAAGGTATCTTATCAGACACTTTAACTAATACGACATGTCGTAATATGAAACGGCGGTAACCCCTTAAACCCTAGACCGTTGGCTTCTCAACCGACCTTGTCATAGAATTAGGGTTTTTCTTTCGGCACATCTCCTTCTTCATCACATTCCTCACTGAAACAAATTGGTCGCATTTCAGCATTCAACCATGGCTCTCGATCTAACCGGCTCCACAAATTCCCCAAATACAGCAAACATCCAAACCCTAATCGGCAAAAACTACGACCTCAAGCTAACCCAATCAATCCAAAACCTTTTATCCGAAATTCCCAAGCAAAGCCCCAAACTCTCCGACTTTACAGAGGAATTCTACGAATTGATGCAAGCTCGAGTCGACCCGCCTCTCGAATCAACCTGGGTCTACGCGGCATTGGCCTTTCGCAGCCGGAATCATCCGAAAGACGACCCTTTGGACCGTGTAACGGCCGCAGAGGACTTGTTTCAGCTGCTGTCGATGTGCTCAGCTTCTTGCGGTTCTTCAAAGAGTGTCGCGCTGCTCGCTCCGGTGGTTTGCCAGGTGTACAATGCGTGTGTTGATTTGTTTAAGAGGGACTTGTCATTGAAGAGAGAGAAGAAAGTGATGAGAAAGGTTAGGGATTTTGTGGGAACGATTCTTGGCTATATAAATCTGTGTTCTTTCGAAGATTCGGGTGAGAGTGACAGTTTGATTACGCCTTTTTATGGCTTGATTCGTGTTTGGATGAACTCAAATGAGGGGTTGGAGTCATTCTTGCCTTTAGTGAGTAGTGACATTTTTGGAGGGCTTAGTGAGGGAGAATGTGATGTGAGTTACTTGGCTGGAGTTGTTATTGCGGGGGTGTTTTTGTTGAAACTCTGCTTGGATTTCAAAGTCGGGACTTCGGGGAAGGAGTTGGAGAAGGAGTTAAGCACTTGGGCTATCGGTTCCATTACAAAGTTTGGGAACTGTTACCTTTTCGGTTAGTGTTATTTAGAGCACATTACATGGTTTATTATAGTGAAGGCATGATTTCTGCATAAACTTAAATGGTTGAGGATCGTTTGCGCCGAAAATGTTGAGGGAAGACATTAAGATTAAGTGTTATTATCGTTATCGTGTATGAACTTTTTTATGTTGCTGCTTTGCTGGTTTTCGGGCTGTCATATATAAATTTATACATTCCTTCTATTTCATTGATTTCAAGTTACTGCATGCCTTGTTCTAACATGCTTATATGTGTGTACATAGACGTCCTTCTGAGGATGCTGCTGGAGAAGACTTTGCCTTTTACCTCTCTATTGGTTAGTATCCCTCCTTTCCGTTCGGTAGTTTTCTATCCATTGATGTGATCTAAAATTAAAGAGCATAACACGTTAAATTTCTATATGCAGAGTTCTGAAGGTGAAGTTTTGTTGAGAAAAGTACTGTATGATGCTATCGTATTGGTCGAGTATTCATTCCTCAACCCTGACCCTGAGAGAGCGATTTACGTACCTGCTGAGCTCATGAAAAGTATTGCCATGGAAAGATTGATTGTTGCTCATGAAGCAGTGGAGTATTTTAGGTACGTAAAGAACAATTACATTTCATCTTCTTGTTCAGATTGTAATGGAATACTTTCGGAAAATCTCACTACTGGCTTGCTTCAGGGAGAACGGGGATCAGAGGAGAGCCGTCTCTTTTGTAACTGCATTTTCTGGTTCACAGTTACCTTCTCAAATAATTAAATGGGTAAAGAAACAGATTTATGTGGATGATGGTGCAATCAAATCATTGGGAACTTCGCCTAAAGCTCTTATAAGTAAATGATTATACTTGTTCCCCTTTGTGGTGAATCAACTTTGCATGTTTTTATTAAAGCTCTGTCTAATATTGATCTAATTCTCCAGAATGGCTTCTTAACCTTGAGGATCGGGGCTTAAATTTATTTGATGATAGCATTGCGAAGTTTCGTACCAAACTGGCTCTTGATATTTCTAAATCAGACACCTTGCGGCCTGCTTCTAATTTGGAGGAACAGAAAGTGGATGATGATCTTCTTTTTTACATAGATAACAAGGGAGAAGATGAACATAGAGATGAGGAAGATGAAAGGGTGAACGAATCCATAGCTGCCACGCATACAATGCCATCATCAGAAAAAAGAGGAAGAAAGCGGAAAGGGAAAAAAGCTGAGAAGAAAGAGAAGATAAAGTTTGTGAAGTATGACCTTCGTCCTAATGCCGACTCAGCTGGTGGGAGGCCCTCACTTATCAACAATGATAGCATAAACAGTGGGAGTGAAGCTGAGAATCCACCTTCTGATGAGGATACAGACTGAGAAGATCAGGTCATTGCTTGTGAGATCCATGAAAAAGCGTAATTCCGTCGGGCGACCCTGTCCCGTTCCTGTTTTGTTGTTTTAGTAGGTATTAGATGGGGCATGTCACATTTTTGGTGTAACTTATTTTTCTTGATGGAACCTATAACATTTATTGTGCAATAGTTAGGAATATAAAAATCTTGGTGAAGCATAAATTTTTGGTGCTACTTGAGTCGGAAGCTTGAAAATGTCGTATTGTTCTTTGACATCAAGTCATTCATTCTAGTTCGAGTTTGGGAATTCCGGTCGAATGAAGGTCACCCATCCTAGCATTATTCTTGCCCAAAACTCGCTTAACTTCGGAGTTCAGATGAGATCCGGTGCATGTGAGTTGGTATGATTGCATCCCAAAGATTCGACGTAAGATAGAAGTGCCGACTGTCAACTACTTGACGCTCTCCCCCTCCTCCTTTATCTGGGCTTAGGACCGGCAATGTAAGATAAACTTAACGTAATCAATGGTAAAATAATAAATGAAATTGGATTAAAGATCTACAACACCCATGAGGGCTACTAGTGTCTAGAATCCAATGAATATATACAATAAAACTCAGTAGCAGCTTAATCTTGGTGCCGAGCGGCGGTCGGGAACTTGTGATTGTTGTTCAACAGACCGCGAAGCACCTTTCTTGCATACTTTCTGAATGGTCTGGATTCTACCGTCGGGGTTTCGAGGCGGACCTTTATGTAGCACGTGGCTTTCCAACTTCACGGAGCATAAACTCCGAGCAGTTGCAGATTTATAGTGCTTGTATCTGACTTGCTGTTCGGTCGACACAACCCGGGCCTCCTGCGCTTAGACAGCTGCCAGGCTTTTCTTTTACACAGGTGAAGTACACTGTTCAGACGTGCTTGGATGTGCCATTCTATCAACTTCACTAACCAGGCAACTCATTTTTAGACAGGGTACTGCTTGCTCGAACTGTATCTGATTGTGGAACTTCAGAAGAACGACGAACCTCCTGTAGAGATGCATAGCATACTCATCACTCCACCTGCCGAGCGGATGCTCTGCATATAGGGAACACCCGTGAGCACGTTTACCTAAACTCATTTACATACCATACCATGATTAATGAAGAGATGGAAGTAGTTTATAACATAGTTTGAACAAAAAAGTTGACAACCTCGAGGACTCTGCCATGTCCTTAACAGAAGCACAAGATCATCAAGAGAATCGAAGCAGCTCCCAACAGCAAGAACTATGGTGAAGTTCTGAAGAGAAACGAACAATTCAATTATTCTTGCAAGAACATTTAAGATTCTAGAAACAAAGCTAATAGAAATGCACTCAGCGAAAACCATCTACAGACCTCGTGGCAAGGAGAATTGAGATATGATATATGCAAATTTAGAGCAGGAAGCTGCCACTTCAGGACAAAAAGGACGTTGAACGGGCCATACCTGCTAACTTTTATCAATAGATTGGAAACCATAATTTTTTTAATTTTCTAATTATGCTATGAGAAAAGAATCAAATAATATGTTGAGAAGCAGTACTCTGATAAGATTAGGGCAGAGTTCCTTCGGTATGAAACTGTGGCTCGGTTCGTAACGAGGAAAGTGAATGGAATTCACTGTGGGTGAACCCCCTATACAGGTCATAGAGCTTCTAATGCCATATCACCAGAAGTCCTTACAGGAGCAAGTTCCATTCTTAAAATGATGAAACCGCCTGATGTTGCGAACAACTATTTCCCGATTTGTGACATCTGAGACGAGCTTCAGAATGTCATGGCAATCGCCACAGATGCGTAGATTTTTAAAAATCCGAACAGTTTTTGGATGATTGGTACTTCTGAGGGCAAAACCAAGAGCCAACCTTTCACTATGATATTGGAGATGTTATTTTTTTTTTTCTCTTTCAGTGATATCATGAAGCACGTCTTCTGTTTCCGGTATATAACCTAATGAAGCTAGCTTTTTGCCTAGTTCCTCCAATTTCAAATGAATATTCCCGATTCTTGGATGCATACCATCTTGAGAGACAAAAATGTTGACTTGACCATCAACCTCAACCCAGCTACAACCAGGTTCTTTTTTAACACCCTGACTCTGCATTAATTTCCTGACTTTGCTAACATCGTCCCACCTGCCTTTGACTGCAAAGATATTAGATAGCAAGATATATGGAGAATCCATATGAGGTTTAAGCTCAAAAAGCTTTCTTGCAGCTGTTTCACCAAATTCGACATTTCCATGCATCTTACAAGCCCCAAGAACAGTCTCCCAAATAATGGCATATGGTGTTAGTTCCTTTGTCTCGATGCAGCTTTCAATCTCATTAAACTTTCCAGCCCTGCCGAGAATATCAACCATACAAGCATGGACGGATCCATATAGGGACCCGGGAGGTCCCGGGATCCTCCGGAAGCCCGAAGAAACACTTGTGATTCACCTACGGGACCCTCCAACAATTTGGGCAGGTGCTGCAGAGAGGCAAGTTGCCTCCATGGATGTGCATGCAGTAGTGCTTATAAAGAAGAAGAAAAAGTTTCTAATTTTTGTTTTAATCCTCCAAATCGTTGCAACCTCCCAACTTTAAACTCAAGTTACCCCATCCCCGAGCACCATTTGCCGTTCCACCACCTCTAGCTGCCTAATTTTATTTCTTCCAAATTCATTTCACAGAGGCATTTCAGCTTTCTCCTAGCCACAGTCAAGCAGACTCACTAGCTTGGAGTCTCGAACCCGGGACCTCCCTGTTTTTTGTATTTTAAGAGCTGAAATCCTCATCCTTACCACTTGACCACTTGATGTGGTTGATTAATTTTGATTATTCAATTAACCAAATTCAATAAACAATAGTGCTATGGAACCAAACTAGTCTAATATATTTTTTTTTTTGAACTTTTATCTTGGAACCCCCCGATCTTGAAATCCTAGATCCGCCACTGCATATAAGCATAATGCTCAATTGTAGGAGTGATCCCGAAAACATTGCTCAGAGAATCAAAGTGCCTTTTCCCTTCTTTGACTAGACACAGGTGGCTGCATGCAGGAAGAACACCAATGAAGGTGATCTCATTTGGTATGGCGCCTTCATCCAACGTTGTCGAAAACGCTTCAAGAGCCTTCTCTCCTTGCCCATATTGGGAATATCCACATACCATGATATTCCATGCCACTGTATCTTGTGAAAGCAAACCCTCAAAGATATCCTCAGCATCACTTATGCACCCACATTTTGCGTACATATCAACAAGTGCACTAGCAACCATCAAATCTTCCAGATGCCCACTCTTAATTACCATTGAGTGGAGCTGCCCCCAATTTTCCAGCATAGCTGTACGGAAGCTAGCACTCAAACAGCCAGCAATGCTGAACTCGTTTGGCTTCATACCTTCTTGTTGCATCTTATTGAAGCAAGCAACAGATTTCTCTGCTTGATCATGTTGTGCATAACCAGTAATGATGACTGTCCAAGTGAACAGATTTCTCTGCTTGATCATTTTGTGCATAACCAGTAAGGATGACTGTCCAAGCGAAGAGGTCTCGATTACTCAATCTATTGAAAGCTTTCACAGCATCTTCCACGAACCTGCTTTTGGCATACATGTCAATGAGAGCTGTCCCAACAAAGTCATTATCATCGAGGTTAGTTTTGATAATATAGGAATGCACTTGTTTTCCAAGGCCTACATCCAAGAGGATAGAGCAAGACCTTAAAACACTAATGAATGAGTATATGTTGGGCTTCAAACCTTCAACAAGCATTTGGTGGAAGACTCTTGGCCCTAGGTCAGATAATTCATGATTGTGCGCTTCAGATAAAAGGGCATTCCATGAAATCAAATCAGGGTTTGTCATAAACACAAAAATCTGAGCACCATCTAGAAAACGCCCACTTTTAATATACATTGTGATTAGAGCATTGCTGACTGAAATATCAGTTTTACAACCGTATTTCCACACTAAAGCATGGATACTTCCACCAAAATGAAGGTCTCGGAGATCAGTGGCAGCACCTATGATACTAGAAAGGGTAAATTTATTTGGTGAGATGCCTGTACTTATCATTTCACGAAATAGCTGAGGCACTTCTTGCCATTGCCCTTGTTGATCAAGGCAAGAGATAACTACACTCCAGGCCACTACATGGGTTTTTCAATCATCCTGAATGCTTTTACAGCATCGACAGCCATCCCACACTTTAAATACAATTCAACGAGACTGCAACCCAAGAATTCATCCATCTGAAACCCAATTTTGACTACTAGAGAATGCAAAAACTGACCTCCTCTCAAATTTCCCGAGTTCGCACAACCTTTGAGGACAGTGGACAAGGTGGACTTGCTCAACCTGATTTTTGATTCCGTCATTCTGCAAAACAATTCCAAAACTTTATTTCTGTCACCTTCCTGAGCATGCCCATTCAGCAGTGCATTCCATGATACCACATCCTGCTCAGGCATACAAAATAACACTCTATCTGCAAGTTCCATATCACCACATTTTGCATAAAGACCGACTAAACCAGAACCAACAAACCATCTGAAAACAACCCTAGTTTCACTGCTTCAGTATGCAACTGTTTCCCAAAACCTAAATCGGAGCACAAAGAACATGCTTTCAATCCAGTCGCCAATGCAAAGTCATTTGCTTTTGTACCATCTTTCTTCATCTCACAGAACAATTTAACAGCATCAACACCAGAACCTTCAACTACAAACCCTTGAATTAAAGAAGTCCACGACACAACGTCCCTTTCAGGCATCACATCAAGAACTTTACGTACGTACCCAGCGTCCCCACATTTTGCATAATCATTAACCAAAGAAACCCACAAATGCAAATCCGGATCAATCCCTTCTTTTATCACCTGCCCATGAACAGCCTTCCCCTCATTCAAAGACCTTAGCGAAACACAGGTACGAAGCATCCCAGAATAACGCATAAGCCTCTTTTTGGTATCGAAAATTAGAAGCCCGGCAGTTTTCACATTGTTCCCTGCTATTTCATGATTAGATGAATTGCCATTATCGAAAATTAGAAGCCCGGCAGTTTTCACATTGACGAAGCTGAGTCTCAGAGTTTGAGGCATTTTCAAGAGACGAAACACTAATGGGGTTCGAATCAATCACATCCAGAGCAGCACAACACAAAGGCTTTAAATGGGCAGAGAGAAATAGTGACCTGGAAACTGGACTAAACTTGTTATGCAATCGAACCGCCGACGAGGATCTTGGGCAAATGTGCAACAAGAGGCTCCGTAAAGCAGGTGACATTCCAAGACCAATTAAGTCACATTCCATCTGTCTGAAACAGTTTTCAATTACCAAACAAATCAAAGTAAAGGGCTTTACAGGTGTCACCAGGACGGTGACGGATGAATACCTTGGAGGAACGGGCACTCGAACACTGAATTTCGTGTGCAAGGATGAATGCCCGTAACTACTTGAACTACAAGGCACAAGCCAACTGTATTCATGATTTAAGATCGTAAATGTATTAATGATTGGACACATAATAAGAGAGAGAGAGAGAGAGAGAGAGAGAGAGATTGTGTGAATGAATGGGAAGAGTTCTCCCCCTTTGTTATTGATTTCTCGTCATCATAAATAAAAAGTCAATCCAATTTGTTTATGAAATTTACAAAGACATCTCCCAAATGAATGAATGAAAAGAAACGCTAAGGGGACTCTCAAAATACCCTTTATGGACTCTCTGTCACCTTATGTTTTTAGCATAATGTTTTATAATATTGACACGGGAATTGACGTTAGACTGTGAGGTGGCAGAAAGTCCATTGAGAGTTCTACTTGGCAGTCCCCTTAGCATTTCTCAAGAATGAAAGTCTCCCTCCTTATGACTGACTACAAAAGAATGAACCAAAGTTTCCTCCCTCCCTACTATCTAATAATCCCCTTCTGTATCTACACCAACCTCTCCCCCTCTCCCTCCGGCCGCTTCTTCTTCGTCTACCCTTTTCCTTCTTAATCAATGAAAGATATAACAAATAACCAAAAAATGAAGCAACTTCTCGGAACCTAACATTCACATCGCACTGCATTGTTTCCAATTTTCTGCCTGCCTTCCAACAGTCATAGGCTGAGTGAAACACGGGTCTTTATTGGTTTTAGTTTCAAGCCCATGCTTTCTGGGGAGAGAAGCTCCGGGGAGATGCAAGATGGGCTGAGCGGGCTCCTAGGGCTGTCGCTGAAATGGCATGGCCGGTACAGGCCATACCCCATGAAGAAGTATTCCATTGGTATCAACATTGCATGTGGCTGCTCCTCTGTTACCATGGATCCACAAGCCTGGACCTGCATTAACAACCCCATCCATCCTCTATTGAACACGCTCTTCTGATTCTTTTCACAATCGTATGCACGTCTACTGATGAACGTACAAAAACAAGCGAAACAGAAAAAGAGTGAACGTACCTCTACTAAGGCACTATATCTCCTGTCCAACTTTGAGGTCATGTGGAGAGCCTCAGAATGGAAGGGAGAGCTATCCCCAACAAAAATAAGCGTGCGACACCTTAGCGATTTTAACCCTTCGGTTATGTCAGGTCTCCTGCAAGTAGTGAAAGAGTAAAGTTACAGCACAGCAAGATACATTGCACTTATCTCTGCGGAGGGAAAACAAGAAAACAACTCCAGCACTATTTACCGATTGATTGCTTGAAGAAATCTCCAAACGTTTAAGCTCTGCCTCTCTTCCAGCAACTGAAGAAGTAAACTTTCCAAGTGAATCAAACAGATAAAGCCATTTGAAAATCCAATAATTAAAAAACACAAAAAAGAAGAAGAAAAAAGGACAAAAAATTGCTATGAAGGTAAATAATTTTTAAATAAGCTGAAGCACTGACTTTTCTGCACGCTTGAACTATATCTGACTCTGGAACTTCAACACTACCACGAACATCCTGTCGAGATACATAAATACTCATCACTCAATCTACCAAATATAGTAGAAGGGGGGGAAAAAAGGCACGTTGAAAGAGCACAGCAGTACCTTACTGAAGTAGCGCTGAAGCAAACACTCTTTGAGCAAGCCACACATGCCATAGAAATATAGCATATTCGACATCACCTACGGATTACAACTAATCATAGGTAAAATATTTTGATATTTTAAAATTTACTCATAAACATAACAGCTAGGTTTAGAAAAAGGAACCTTATTATAAAACCATTCTGTCCAAGAGGGTTCTTTGCATAAAGGGGATACAAGTATCAATCCAAGGACACGCTCCCTATATTTCATCTATAAGGAAAAGCCCGATCAGTGAACCGAGATAGAATTTTTTTTTAAACATAGTTGCAAACAGTTTTAAGGCACTTACAGCAAAAAGAGAGAGGATATAAGCACCCGCTGTCACCCCCATGCACATAACCGCCCCAAGCCTGCACAAAGACATTTTAGGGCAATCAGAAACTAACAATAGAACATGAAAATGAAGACAGTGTGTTGGTCGTTACCCAAAAAAATTGAGAACCTCAAGGATCTGATCTGCCAAGTCATCAACTGAAGGCACAGGATCATCTGGACAAATTGAAGCAGCTCCTAACTGCAAGAACTCTTGTGAGAATTCCAAAGAGAAACTATGTGAATAATGGCGTTCAGTTACATAAAGTATTTTTTTTTCATAAAAAATATATGATTTTATAAAAAGATATAATCAAAATTCACTTGAAGCAAACCATTTACAGACCTCATGGCCAGGAGGACTGATATGATATATGCAGAAGTTGTGGAGCAGCAAAGAAGCCGCTTCCGGACAAAAGAATAACCCTTGGAAACAAGATACATCTGCTCCATTGAACAAAATAAACAGAAAACTTAAGAATAAATATTCTAATAATGTTAAGAAGAAGCAAATAAACATACACATATTAAGAGCTTTGATGTCTACTGAGAAAATAATGTACTAGAATTTTATCAGCAAGAACAGCAAAGGGTAAAACTCAGATTGCCATTTCAAACAATGAAAAATGGAACCAGGACAATCAATAGACTCTCTATCACACTTACGATTTAGAGCTAAATCAGGATAAGTGATAAGTGAAGGCTTCTCTTGGTCACCATACACGATAACGGATACAGAACCACGGCCAGTTCGAATAAAATGTTCCTGAGGATTAAAAAACATGACAAATGAGTTGCAGATTAACAACAACATGTAATTGTCAAAGAAAACATCATAAAGCTGCAAATAGAACTATTTTACTACCATGATATTCTATATATGACATGCTAAAACATTTTACCCTCGAGATATCTTCTGTTTCTTATCTATAATCCGAATAAGAGAAAGAAAAAAACCCAGGAATCCAGCTTTTCCAGATAATTTTATTCCCTAAAGAGCTTCCCATGTGCACAACTCACCTGCCTCGTCTTTAAAATAACTTTGTGAAAATTAGATGAAACAAATAAGTGGTTCAATCATTTAAATTTTTTGAAAAATGAAGAAAAGAAAGTGGTGACAGTTAAAAAGAGAAGCATGGAATCAAATACATGAAAGAAAACGACTTCGAAAAAAAAGGATACAGATGACTTGTTAGAGCAACAACTCGACTTGTTAAGAGAGTAGAGAAGTAAGACAAAGGAACGTGTAACTTTGGTTTCGTCAATAGATAGTAAAGGACTTTGAATAAACCACGGAGATGGACTCATCGAAGCAACCCGCTTTTTGCCAACAAAGAACATCACATAAGAAGTAAAGAATCAAGAAACCGAAAAAGAAAAAACATAGCAAACTAGAAAAGAGCAAAAGAAAGTGAATGAGAAAAGATAAAACCCCGTATTACCGAGTAGACGCTGAATTCCAAAGAAATCAACAAAAGGGTCAAAATCGATACTTTATGCACTAAATAATCCAATTTTATCCCAAACATTCAACTATTCGCATAGAAGTTCGAAACTCGAAGAATACCACAATGAGATTAAAATAAAAGGAGAATGGAAAAGAAAGGAAACTTCACCATCACAACGAACCAGGTGATGTTAACATATACAAATCCCAGATACAGAAATGCACACGAAAATGGAAAGAATTCTAAGATCTAGAAATTACCAGCCAAAAATTAAGTTTTTCGCAAAACCGATATCAAGAAACTTCTGAAACTAAATTGTTCTAATGTTCTTTTCACTTAATCAAAGACAAATTAGTCGTCGCTGTCAAATGCCACAGAGGACTTGTGGCAGGGGAACAACCCAGAATACAAATTTTACAGAAATGCAGCTTTCCCATCAATTTTCCCTCGTTTTCTCGGCAACCAAACAGTAAATAACTCCAAAAATTCAATGGATTCCAACACCAATTTTCCAGAATCCGAACCCAATAACAAAAATGCGGAAATTCAAATTTTGCAATAGATAAACTAAAAACATCTGGAGCCAATGCCAAACAGCTCCCAATCAATTACCCCAACCTCTCATCTCGCCAACCCAAAATCCCAAAGCAAAAGGGTAAAAAACAACAGATAAAAAAATTAAAAAAAATTCAATCTTTGAAGTATAAAGCTCGAACCTTTCCACCGAGATAGATCTTCTCCATATCGAGGGAGACGGCGTCGTTTGGTTCAGCCATGAATTGCACTCAGCGCGTCTCCCAAACAGCCCCTCCTCTCTTTCTCCTTCCCTGAGTTTCTCTCTCCTCCTTTTCTTCAAGAATTAGTAAGCCTCTGGCTTCGCTGTGGCTTATATACAAAGCCACTTTCCCCTCTCTCTCTCTCTCTCTCTCTCTCTCTCTCTCTCTCTTCTTTCACTCTCTCTCTCTCTCTCAACCGAAAAAACAACCTGCGGTTAACCACCACCGACGCTCGCAACGCCTAATCCGTCCTAACGGAATTTTCAAGTCGTTAAAATGTTTTTTACCCGCTGTACAATTCTGGCATACGGCGCCGTATCTGTTACTTTTTCGCGGCGATTGGATTTACCGTAATTAGATGCTCGTTTTACGGTTCCGGATTTACAGCTTCGTTTCTTTGACTTGAGAGCGAGATGATGATAGTGGCATTCCTCCTACCTTATCATTGTCTGTTTGACTGAAAGTGTTTGGTGTCCTAGTGACGTGGACGCCTTTCATTGGATGGTCTTTCCTGTGGGTCCCATGTGGGCCATGCACTTGTTTTTTTTTTTTTTTATATGAATAAAAAAATAGAGAATTCTAACAAAAAATAATAATAATAATAATTGTGGTACATGGTTTTGGGGGACTTTGAAGTTACAATTGCTTTGTCTTTCATCTGACTCAATGATTAACCATGCTACCTTAATCATGATTTTGATGGAACATCTTTTTCTTTATCACATTTTTTGCATGGTGAGCTTGCTCTTAGATGAATCGTTCGTGTAACGCATTAGTTGTCCTCTTTCAAGTTGGATAGTAAAAATGAAATCAATCACTCATTTTCAAAACTAATATTTTTAAGACAGAATCGGTGGACAAGAGTGTAAAGCTTTCCGCTCATAGCCTGCAAGACAATACTTCGTTTATCTGAAAATAGTTGTTCTTACTCACTTGTTAATTATAATTTGACACATCTATATAAGTTTCTTGTTTAATTTTGATGAGTTATTTCGTCTAGTCCGTAATAGTGTGATTTGCAAGAAAGAGAAGTAACTATTTACAAGAAAGGAATAAACTCATGTAATTTCTTTTCACACTCAACTTAAATTTTAGATGTTAATTGTCTTTTTTACATTATTGCATAATTACCATCAAGTAGAAGATGAAATGAATAATAAAACTAAAATTTATCAATAGTCCCACATGCTATAATTGACCTTTACCATCGCTTCTTGTATAGCCTACGTTGATTCCGGATAAAACCTAATAGCTTTTATTGATAAAAACAAGTTTTTTTATCAGTGGATAGTGATTTTGAAATTTTAAATCCTCCAATTAAGGTAGGACTTGATTAATGAAATTTTTTTGTTGGTTTGATCTCAATTTTTTTTAGAGTTTAGAAGTTGGGTTTCAATTTTCTTTTCGTCAATTCCAGGCTGAGCATAGTTTGTTAAACTTTCTACAACAGCGGTGATGAAAGTATTAACAAATTGTTGCAGCAACCATGGGAAATGCTATAGTGTTATACACAGCTCCAGGTGGAAGTTTGAAACTTTACCATAAAGATCAAATAATATGCAGTGAAGCAATTGATAGAAAAATCCAGAGAACAATTTAAAAACAAAAAACTCAGTTCCTAAAGGGCTAAAACCGGAATTCTTTAGAACAAAAATATATCAAGGATCCTGGTATTCGTTAGTGTACATGTTACAGAGAGTTTATACAAAATTGCATCCGTGAGGGGTGTAGAGATAAAACTATCTAATTTGAGATTTTATTTTAAAAATGGGTGTAGTGATAAATTTACATTTGAATTGGGTTTAGAATGGTAGTTTAGGTAACAAATTTGGGTTTAAAAGAGATATTGATTCTTTTTTTTCTTTTTCTTTTTTTGAGAAAATTCACGATATTCATTAACGATATAAATATGTACAATAAAAAAGGATAGGGTGCATGTGACATCCCGTCCCGGGATTTTTAAAACGTACGTGTGAAATTACAATTTTGCCCCTAGTGTGTTTTTCGTCACGTTGTGGGGTTGTTTTGTGTGTTGTGGCATGTGTTGGGCCACACACACACACCTGCACATTCACTGTCTCTCTCCACTCTCTGTCTCTCATCTCTCTCACCCTTCCCGTTCACCCTATTACGTACGGACAAACCTACAACCCACCAAATCCTCACAGATCGAGGAAACCAAGGACACCATTCAACTCGTGAGGTCGAGGCGAGCTCAGACATACCATTTTCAGGTGAGAAATACTTCATTTTCACGTCGATTCAACAATGGCCGAATTGTGTACTGTTCATGCAAAGGTTATACATTGAGTTTTTGGGATTTCTGAACTTGTAGTTGTCTTTGTGAGGTTCCCAGGAGCTTGGGAGTAGCTCGTTGGGTGAATTTGGACGTCACGATCGTTGGTTGTGGAGTTGGCCGGTTTTGGAGAACTTGCACAGGTATAATCTAGTGAGTTTTAGACCTTAAAACGTGTATGGTTGTGTTCTACTAGTTTAGGGCTTTAATTTGGTGCAAGAAACGTGGAAAAAGGTGGAAAAACGAGCGAGTTATCGCGATTTACAGGTTTTCCGGCGACGGTGCCGGCGCCGACGTCGGGGACTGACCGGAGAAGAAGCAGGAATATTCCGTTAAGTTTAACGGAATATTCCTAACGGCAGGGGTTAAGTTTAACGGAATATTCCGTCAGTTTAACGGAATATTCCTGACGGCGTCTGTTGACACCGTCAGTGTGCCTGGCACGTGACCGCGCGTGGGGGCGCGTGGGTCCGTGCCTGTTCTGGCGCGTGGGTCCGTGCGGGGTCCAAAAATTATTTTAAAAATATGGTTGTGATCCTGAGGTTGTGTAGAGCACATTGGTATATTCATTTGTCCATTTTGAGCAATGTATGAGAAGTTATTTCGAGAAATGGGTTATGTACTTTAAAATTAACGTTTTTATAGTTGTTTCGCATTTAGGTGACACGTACCCCGAGGACGAGCGTGCACACGCGAGACAGGGGGGCTACGACCCTTCTACATACCAGTGAGTGGGCTTTTGTTTTCCATATATACCTATATACATTTATATTCCCAGAAAGTAGATAAGGAAGTTGATTGTTTTATGCCATGCACATTATTATTATCGTTTATGCATCATCACATGCATTAGTAGTGGCACATAAATACATATGCATATTGGGTGCTGTGGACGCGCAGGTAAGTGCCAGGTAAGCGTTAATCACGTTTATGTTTTAGTATGTTTGAGATGTTTAGAGAGCTCGTAACCTGCACCCCCGGTGTTAGTGCTCCCGCCCTGAGCAGGGCACAGGCCTTCACGTGATGTTCACCTCCCGCACCTTATGCTCAGCTTGGATCCAAGCTAGGTGCACAGGCCTGTCGTACAGACCACATTAGGTGGTTCCGACTCGTAGGTGACCCGCGATTATTCGCCCAGGCTTCACGTGATCGTATCACTTATTTACACCCAGTCCTGTCGTACAGACCACTTTAGGTGGTTCCGACTCGTGGTCAGGTTCAGATATTGAGATTGAGATTAGAGCTCTATATGCAGCCGTACAGGTCACGTTAGGTGACTCCGGCTGCCAGACTACACGATATTGATATGATTATACCTGAGCGCTTGCATATCTTTATGAGATGTCGGCATGGCATATTATTGAGCACATGGCATATAACTGAGCTTATGGCATATATTTGAGCATGCTTAGCACTTGTACTATGCGTATATATTTTTCTGGGAAGTATACAGGTTTTACGGTGAGGGGTTAGAAAGTATTTTATAAATGGTTTTCGAAAGCTTTGTTTTTGCCCACTCACGCTTTTGTTTTGCGCCCCTCCAGGTTCTAGTTGCTTAGCCGTTGCGGTGGTTTTCCCTGAGGGCTTTTCGGCGATTCTGACAGACACCCACCATTGTAGGGTCGCCTTCGGGCGTACTACTGTTGTCTTTTTCATTTGGGCTGCTATAGACCTGCTCTGAATTTGTATCTCACTTGCTAGCACTTATTTTAGTACCTTGTATGCTAGTTTTAACTATTCGTACCTTTATATTACTACTTTATTAGCTTCCGCACGTGCACATGGCTACGTCACCTTCGTGTGACGGCCAGCACGCTCCGATCCCGGTCGGGGTGTGTCAATTTGGTATCAGAGCCTAGGTTTGGCAGTCCTGTGTCCTCGTGAGTATTCTAATGATTTTGGTGTCTTTTGTCAGAATTATGCCTCCTCGTCGGGAACCACGTCGTACTTCCGAGTCTAACTTCCCCGATGTCGCTCAGTTGGGGGAAGTCTTTGCTACTGCCCTTCAGTCAGTGATGCGCCCTCCCCAGAAGACTCCTCTGGAGACTATGTATAACCTGAAGTTGGATAAGTTTAAGGGCAGTGAGGGGCATGAGAACGCAGAGCGCTGGCTAGAACACGTAGAGAAGACTTTCCGTGTATTGCATAACCAGGGGAATCTTCCTATGGAGAGGTGGGTCGAGACGACCACATGGTTCCTGGATACTGAGTCTGCAGCTTGGTGGGAGCAGGCGCTCCGTAGGTTGACTCCAGAACAGAGGACGGATTGGAATGTTTTTACGGATTTGTTCAAAAGGAGGTATGTGCCCCCTGAGTACATCGATAGAAAGAAACAGGAGTTTACTGAACTGAAGCAGCGGAAGATGTCGGCGAATGAGTACTACCGCAAGTTTACAGATTTGTCTCGTTATCATCCTGATGTCGCTGGTAATCCGGCGGAGATGCTCCGTCTCTTCCGCCAAGGTACTAAGAAGAAATGGCGTTCGATGGCGACTGCTGTCCACAGCGAGACTTACCAGGACTTCTAAGAGATATTGTTGAGAATCGAAGACTCTGAGAATATGTCGAGCGATAGTGATGAAGGGAAAGACGGCAATCCGAAGAAAGACGACAAAGGTAAAGGTTAGGCATCGCTCGGGCCCCGTCAGACTCAGAACTTCAAGAGGGGTGGTGCTAGCTCGAGTTCTTCGAGTGGTGGCTTCAGTGCCACTGGACAGGGTCGTGGAGGTAGATTTTCTGGTGGCGCTAGAGGCCAGAGGCAGGGCGATGGTGGGCGAGGCAGAGCCCCAGTTTGTCGCAGGTGTAACAACCGGCATTTCGGCGAGTGTAGACGTGGTAGCAGTGGTTGCTTCACGTGTGGACAGGTGGGACATAGAGCGGCGAATTGTCCCCAGGGTCAGCAGCTGCAGAAACCGCAGCAGACCTTTATGCCACCACCTGCACCGCTCCAGCAGATCCAGGGTCCTAGTAGCTACGGCCAGACGAGCCGAGGTGGTGCTTATCACTATCAGGGTGATGCTGTCCCTTATGCTCCGGGGCAGTATCAGTACCCCCAGGACCTCTATTCCCAGGGTGGCTATCCTCAGTATTCAGGCGGTTATATGCCATATCCTCCAGCTCCAGTGGGTGGTTCTCAGTGGTACCAGGGAGGACAGTATCAGCAGGGTGAGATTGCCACTAGCAGTGCAGGGTCTTCGAGACAGTCGGGTCAGCCCAGTCAGGGGCGTGGTGCTCAGGGACGCGGTGTTCGGGCGAGCGGATGCCGCGGTGGACGTCAGCAGGGACAGGGGCGTCTTCACAATATTTCTCTGCAGGACGCTCAGAACAACCCAGACTTGATTATGGGTACGTTGAATATTCTTGGTTGTTTTGCTAGAGTCTTAATTGATTGTGGAGCCACACATTCCGTAATTTCTCATACATTTGCTCAAGTGACGCAACCTCGCCCCACACCTCTAGGGTACGATTTAGAGTTCGCTATGCCTAGAGGAGAGAGATGTGTTGTAGATTGTGTTTACCCAGGGTGTCCAGTGATCGTAGAGGGTGTTACTTTATCGGTCGATCTTATCCCGTTAGATATTGTGGATTTTGATGTGATTCTGGGCACGGATTGGTTACATTTCTATCGTGCCAACATTGACTGTTACGGGAAGGTAGTTACGTTTCACCGACCTGGACTACCTGAGGTTACTTTTGTGGGTGAGCAAAGTGGGGTGAGGCACGGCGTTATTTCGGCGCTGCGAGCGAAAAAGTTATTGTCTAAGGGTTGCCAGGGGTACCTAGCACATGTGGTGTTAGATGAGGCCGCTCCTGGTAGAGTCGAGGATGTGAGAGTGGTCAGACACTTTCCTGATGTTTTCCCGGAGGATTTACCTGGTTTACCCCCAGATCGAGATGTGGAGTTCACTATTGAGTTGCTTCCAGGTACTAATCCTATTTCTTTAACTCCTTATCGTATGGCTCCCGCAGAGTTAAGGGAATTAAAAGTTCAGCTGCAGGAGTTAGTGGATAAGGGATTTATTCAGCCTAGTACTTCGCCTTGGGGCGCTCCAGTTCTGTTTGTGAGGAAGAAGGATGGAACTTTGAGGCTGTGCATTGACTACAGGCAACTGAATCGGGTGACGATTAAAAACCATTATCCATTGCCTCGTATCGATGACTTGTTTGATCAGCTGAGAGGTGCTTGTGTATTTTCCAAGATAGACTTGAGGTCTGGTTACTATCAGCTGAAGATCAGTAGGAATGATGTCCCTAAGACGGCGTTCAGAACTCGTTACGGTCATTACGAGTTTCTGGTTATGCCTTTTGGATTGACGAATGCACCAGCAGCCTTCATGGATTTGATGAATCGGGTGTTCCAACCCTACTTGGATAGATTTGTTATTGTCTTCATTGACGATATTCTGGTGTATTCTAAGTCGAAAGCGGAGCATGTTCGACATCTTACTTTGGTGTTGAAGAGGTTGAGGGAACACCAGCTATATGCTAAGTTTAGCAAGTGCCAGTTTTGGTTAGATCAAGTTGCGTTCTTGGGGCACATCATTTCTGCTCAGGGTATTTTGGTTGACCCTCAGAAGGTTGCAGCGGTAGAGAGTTGGGAGCAACCGCGAACCGTCACCGAGGTGAGAAGTTTCCTTGGCTTGGCGGGGTATTATCGGAGATTCGTTAAGGATTTTTCGGTGATTGCCTTGCCGTTGACGAGGTTAACGAGGAAGGATGTTAAATTTGAGTGGGATGATAGGTGTGAGCAGAATTTCCAGCAGTTGAAGCATTGTCTCACTCATGCACCTGTTTTGGCACTCCCAGACGATAGTGGTGATTTCGAGGTTTACAGCGATGCTTCTTTGAATGGTCTGGGATGTGTATTGATGCAGCATGGTAGGGTGATTGCTTATGCTTCGCGGCAGTTGAAACCTCATGAGATGAATTACCCTACACATGATTTGGAGTTGGCTGTTATCATCTTTGCGTTGAAGTTGTGGAGACACTATCTTTACGGAGAGAAGTGCAGGATCTTTACAGATCACAAGAGTCTCCAGTATCTCTTTACTCAGAAGGAACTTAATCTTCGTCAGCGGAGGTGGTTGGAGTTGCTCAGCGATTACGATTGCACGATTGATTATCATCCTGGTCGTGCGAACGTAGTAGCTGATGCACTTAGCAGGAAGTCACAGGGTCGCATTAATGCGTTGTACGCTAGTCGTATTCCTCTTTTGGCGGACTTGCGTACGACAGGAGTGAGGTTAGAAGCGGAAGACCGAGATGTGGCTTTACTTGCTAATTTTCAAGTTAGGCCAATTTTGGTCGATCGGGTGCTTGAAGCTCAGGTAGCTGACCAGGAGACTCAAGAACTTATTCAAGCTCGAGAACAAGGAAAGAGGCGAGATCTCAGAGTTCGAGATTCGGATGGCATGCTGATGCTAGAGGGGAGAATGTTCGTGCCTAATAGTGTGGAGTTGAAGAAAGAAATTCTCGATGAAGCACATATCTCGGCTTATGCCATGCATCCAGGAGCTACTAAAATGTACCATACCATTCGACCATTTTATTATTGGCCGGGTATGAAGAGGGAGATAGCCGAGTATGTGAGCAGATGTGCTGTGTGTCAACAGGTTAAAGCAGAGAGGAAGAAGCCGTTTGGGTTGTTGCAGCCACTTCCCGTTCCAGAGTGGAAATGGGAAAATATCACCATGGATTTCGTGTACAAGTTGCCGCGTACACAAAATGGCTTTGACGGCATTTGGGTGATCGTTGATCGACTCACTAAATCGGCTCATTTTATTCCAGTGAGAGAGAAGTATTCTTTGAGCCGTTTAGCAGAGTTGTTCATCTCGAAGGTGGTGAAGTATCATGGTGTCCCTGTGAGTATTGTCTCGGATCGTGACCCACGATTCACATCTAAGTTTTGGGTGGCTTTTCAGGAAGCTTTGGGCACGAGATTACTTTACAGTATGGCATATCATCCACAGACAGACGGGCAGTCAGAGAGAACTATTCAGACCTTGGAGGATATGCTGCGAGCTTCGGTGTTGCAGTTTGGTGATGCTTGGCACCAGCGGTTAGATTTGATGGAATTTGCTTACAACAACAGTTTTCATTCGAGCATTGGCATGGCGCCATTTGAGGCCTTGTATGGCAGAGCTTGTCGCACACCGTTGTGTTGGTCAGAGGTTGGCGAGAGAGTCTTAGTAGGTCCAGATATTGTTGAGGAGACTACTCAGAATGTTCAGGTGATCAAGTCTAACCTGAAAGCAGCTCAGGACAGGCAGAAGAGTCTAGCGGATCGACATGCTACGGACAAAACATATGAGGTCGGAGATTGGGTATTCCTGAAGCTTTCACCGTGGAGAGGTGTTGTGCGGTTCGGAAAGAAGGGGAAGTTGAGTCCCAGGTACATCGGACCATACGTGATCACAGAACGAGTTGGTGAGGTAGCTTACCGGTTGGAGTTACCTCCAGAGTTGGTTAGAGTGCATAATGTTTTTCACGTGTCTATGCTCCGACACTATGTTGCTGATCCATCTCACGTGATACCTCCTCAACCGTTAGAGATTAATCCAGATTTGACGTATGACGAGGAGTCGGTGACAATCATCGATTGGAAAGAGAAGGTTCTGAGGAACAAAACGGTGAATTTGGTGAAAGTTTTGTGGAGGAATCATTCAGTTGAGGAAGCTACGTGGGAGACAGAAGATCGGATGAGGGATTTGTATCCTCGTTTGTTCTTTGGCCACTAGGGGTTGTTACTTGGTTGTTTTGAATTTCGGGACGAAATTCCTTTAAGGTGGGAAGGTTGTGACATCCCGTCCCGGGATTTTTAAAACGTACGTGTGAAATTACAATTTTGCCCCTAGTGTGTTTTTCGTCACGTTGTGGGGTTGTTTTGTGTGTTGTGGCATGTGTTGGGCCACACACACACACCTGCACATTCACTGTCTCTCTACACTCTCTGTCTCTCATCTCTCTCACCCTTCCCGTTCACCCTATTACGTACGGACAAACCTACAACCCACCAAATCCTCACAGATCGAGGAAACCAAGGACACCATTCAACTCGTGAGGTCGAGGCGAGCTCAGACATACCATTTTCAGGTGAGAAATACTTCATTTTCACGTCGATTCAACAATGGCCGAATTGTGTACTGTTCATGCAAAGGTTATACATTGAGTTTTTGGGATTTCTGAACTTGTAGTTGTCTTTGTGAGGTTCCCAGGAGCTTGGGAGTAGCTCGTTGGGTGAATTTGGACGTCACGATCGTTGGTTGTGGAGTTGGCCGGTTTTGGAGAACTTGCACAGGTATAATCTAGTGAGTTTTAGACCTTAAAACGTGTATGGTTGTGTTCTACTAGTTTAGGGCTTTAATTTGGTGCAAGAAACGTGGAAAAAGGTGGAAAAACGAGCGAGTTATCGCGATTTACAGGTTTTCCGGCGACGGTGCCGGCGACGGCGACGGCGCCGGCGTCGGGGACTGACCGGAGAAGAAGCAGGAATATTCCGTTAAGTTTAACGGAATATTCCTAACGGCAGGGGTTAAGTTTAACGGAATATTCCGTCAGTTTAACGGAATATTCCTGAGGGCGTCTGTTGACACCGTCTGTGTGCCTGGCACGTGACCGCGCGTGGGGGCGCGTGGGTCCGTGCCTGTTCTGGCGCGTGGGGGCGCGTGCGGGGTCCAAAAATTATTTTAAAAATATGGTTGTGATCCTGAGGTTGTGTAGAGCACATTGGTATATTCATTTGTCCATTTTGAGCAATGTATGAGAAGTTATTTCGAGAAATGGGTTATGTACTTTAAAGTTAACGTTTTTATAGTTGTTTCGCATTTAGGTGACACGTACCCCGAGGACGAGCGTGCACACGCGAGACAGGGGGGCTACGACCCTTCTACATACCAGTGAGTGGGCTTTTGTTTTCCGTATATACCTATATACATTTATATTCCCAGAAAGTAGATAAGGAAGTTGATTGTTTTATGCCATGCACATTATTATTATCGTTTATGCATCATCACATGCATTAGTAGTGGCACATAAATACATATGCATATTGGGTGCTGTGGACGCGCAGGTAAGTGCCAGGTAAGCGTTAATCACGTTTATGTTTTAGTATGTTTGAGATGTTTAGAGAGCTCGTAACCTGCACCCCCGGTGTTAGTGCTCCCGCCCTGAGCAGGGCACAGGCCTTCACGTGATGTTCACCTCCCGCACCTTATGCTCAGCTTGGATCCAAGCTAGGTGCACAGGCCTGTCGTACAGACCACATTAGGTGGTTCCGACTCGTAGGTGACCTGCGATTATTCGCCCAGGCTTCACGTGATCGTAGCACTTATTTACACCCAGTCCTGTCGTACAGACCACTTTAGGTGGGTCCGACTCGTGGTCAGGTTCAGATATTGAGATTGAGATTAGAGCTCTATATGCAGTCGTACAGGTCACGTTAGGTGACTCCGGCTGCCAGACTACACGATATTGATATGATTATACCTGAGCGCTTGCATATCTTTATGAGATGTCGGCATGGCATATTATTGAGCACATGGCATATAACTGAGCTTATGGCATATATTTGAGCATGCTTAGCACTTGTACTATGCGTATATATTTTTCTGGGAAGTATACAGGTTTTACGGTGAGGGGTTAGAAAGTATTTTATAAATGGTTTTCGAAAGCTTTGTTTTTGCCCACTCACGCTTTTGTTTTGCGCCCCTCCAGGTTCTAGTTGCTTAGCCGTTGCGGTGGTTTTCCCTGAGGGCTTTTCGGCGATTCTGACAGACACCCACCATTGTAGGGTCGCCTTCGGGCGTACTACTGTTGTCTTTTTCATTTGGGCTGCTATAGACCTGCTCTGAATTTGTATCTCACTTGCTAGCACTTATTTTAGTACCTTGTATGCTAGTTTTAACTATTCGTACCTTTATATTACTACTTTATTAGCTTCCGCACGTGCACATGGCTACGTCACCTTCGTGTGACGGCCAGCACGCTCCGATCCCGGTCGGGGTGTGTCAGTGCATACAGTGGGCCTTGATAAAACCTTGCGAGGAATTTTAACCCGGTCGAAAGGAAAAAGAGTATCCCGCACTAAACAAATTAGGAATTGCTATCCTCATTTAGAAGATCCACAATTACATCAGGAGGTTCTTCAAACCAAATAATAGGATTATCACAACTCAAACTCATTCGTGCTAATCTGTGCGCCACTTTATTCGTCTCCCTACCGCTAAAACCAACTTTCCATTGGGGCAATGCCTAAATCATCAAGCGAGTATCATTTAGAATATTTCCGAACAGCGAGTGATCCCATTAACTATCCTGTTGAAGAGCTGCCATCACAAGTAACGCATCCCCTACAAAAACCAAGGCTTGTAATTGCTTCTCCTTGACCAACCAAGGAGCATCCCTAGCTACCATAGTCTCGGCCAGCAGAGGGGAAGGAATAGCATCATGCCTCTTTGCCAAGGCCGCCACAAAATCACCCCTATCATTCTGAATCACCACCCCAATGCCACCAATACTTCTATTTTCATCCCAAGCCGTATCAAAATTACACTTCCATCCTTCTCCCAGCTTCATCCATTTTTGAGAAACTTTACAGCTGCGTTTTTCATTTTTTCCATGCCAGTGTTGGAATTCTTTCATCCAACTAATTGCCCGACAAAGTAGTTCCGTCAGTTCGAGTGCCTTTCCTTGCCACAAAAAGGAGTTCCCTTCTTTCCACATACTCCAAAGAAGACCAAGGAATAAATCGAAACTATCTCTTGACAACTCACCTACAAGTTTAGCTATCCAATCCATCATATTCTCTGTTGGGTGTAGAGAGAGGTTACTTATATTCAAATAAAATTTTCCTTTTTAAGTGTCAATTGAATTGGTTTGCTTTAAAAGGAATATACTTGAATTAACAAGCCTACCATTGAGTTAATGAACCCATGCAGGTTGCAATTAGTTATGGAAAGGAGTTTTCTTATGGTTTAAAATTATGATTTGGAAGCAACAGATTTGCCAAACTGAAATTATTGTGCTGTTTGGGTCAAGTAGTTGTCTTTATCGATCATTCCAATTTAGTTACACACTAATTGATTCTCCTAACGATAAAATTATTGGATTTGTTTGGATTATATGGTTTCTACATCACCTACACAAATCAACAACTAATGATAATTGAGGGCTGCCACTTTTTAATAGTACAATAAACCTAAAGACCATTGTAGGATATTCCATTGTCCTCAAACAGGTTACTCAGTGCTTAATTGTGTTCTTGAAAATTTCTACAAGGCTCAAAATAAAGTTTCATATAGAGATCTTTGATGATTTTTTTTTTTTTTAATATCTAATTTTTAAAAATTGAAATTTTAATCTAACAGGCAAATTACGAGCAATTACAGTATTTTGAAAACTAAAAAACCAAAATCAAGTCACTATAATCGAAAACAAGTTATGATGCCGAAAGACTTAACCTTGTTAATGTTTATTGTTGCGATTAACGTTACACTTAACAACTTTCTTTTCAGTATGAAACTTGAAGCAATTAGGATGAGAGCAATATCTTGCACAACTTCGTGACAGCTACTACTCCTCGATGCACATATTTTTCTTTAAAGATGAAAACCATGAATATCCAACCGTGCTGGATCGTTGAGGCGCCGAATGGCTCAAATCACCATCTTTCAACTAATCAAGGAATATGTTCAGTTAATACTTAATACAGCAGAAAACAGAAAGTGAGCAAAGAGAATTGAACAAATTATAGATGGATAGTCAATTTGGAGGAAAAAAATTACCTATGATTTTTGGAATGTGGGATGTCTTTGACCATTCCGGGCCACTGCCCTTGGTGCATCTTTCACCAAGACGGGGACAATTAAAAATATGTAGCTCATGTAGTTTGGTTAGGCGTTGCATAGCTTCGACCGTAGGTAGATAGAGAAGATTTGCACAATGCCGAATTTCCAACAGAGTAAGAGATTTAAGGTTACCCAACCACTCTGGAAGAGTTTCCACACCATCGAAAAGGGAAATAGCCAAAGATGTTAGAGAAGTCAAGTGCTGAATCTGTTGAGGCAGAGATTTGAGCTTAGGCCACCCGCACAATTCCAATTCTTCAAGCTGTGATGGAACCTGAAAATCAGGGAAAGAATCGAGCTCCTCCCAAAACGCACCGATTTCCAACCGTTTCAATACTGGATTGTGCATATATAGTAGCATACAAAATAACACTAAGCACCTATCTAACGCTATCTGAAGTCTCATTTCCCAAGTTTATGTGAGCTTCTATCTGCATCTGCAACCATTAACGTGACACTTCAATATTTTGAAACCCTCTGTTGGAGGACAATGCTATGTAAAATATAGAATTACATACCTGATCAGAGATATTCTTTTAGGTTTTCATTAGGCATGTACTTGTATACAAGTGCCAACTTATAGGTATCATCACAGTATCCAATAAATGAGGCCAAGTTTCTATGATGGATTCTCATCAGGAGCTCAACCTGCAGCTACAGGAGTTTTGTTACGTTTATCTCCATCTGCAGCTTAAGTAGACAAAAAGATATGAGTTCAAACTAACTGGTTAGGAATACCACTACACCATAGTAGGAGCGCCGGTTCTAACTGAATAAGTGTCAAAGGTATAAAATGGTACTTGGTTTTCTTATTCTTCTCAGCTTCCATACCAGTTTGAGCACTATAACTTGGAGGAGGGCCACTGCTGACAGTAAGGATCCAAGTATTGGAACAACCACGTTCTTCTTGCACTTGCTTTAATCTGAACTAAAACAGAACTTATAAGCACATCGAAAATCTGAAGGACACAATACCATTCGCTTTAGTTAAAGAAAATGCTAACCTATTCGGTGCTCTCCATGAACGAAACTTGCACAGAGCAGTAGGACGAGGAAACCAGTTGAGATCTTCTTCTCTCTTTGTCTCACTGCAGCCTATGAACTACCTGCTATTTATTACGCATGACAAGTTCCGACCAAAAAAGCAGAAAAACATATATGAAAGTGTGGACTTGTACCTCATGCTGCACAACTTTACATGAAACATGACCCTTATTACATGGAGATGCTTAGTCTACGTCAATCAATGGATCATTCAATGTTCATACTAAGAGAGCAATTTGGTTAAGCCAACGTATTTTCTAGTCAAAGCATTTCAAACATTGTTCAGTGATTACCTCGAGGGCAATATTGATATATATTAGTATTTAGCCTACACTGATTCACTGCACAACAGATCCCACACCCATTTTTAACCCATCAAATTTTGAACATGGAATGAATGAGATAGTTTGTAGGAACCAGCAAAGGTAAAGCCTAAATAGCTACCTAGCATGGTGGTGAAATTGAACCTGCATTTGTGGAATCTGAACCAATGGAAATCATTCTAGGTGAACTCTGGTATGGTGAAATCGTAATATGAGTTTCTTCATTTGAGCCTGGAGTTCTTTGTCGATGCCTAGACACCTCTATTCCATATATTGTGTTAGTTGGCACAGCACAAAACCCACGGTGGCACTATGTTGGCAGGTGATAGTTGTGCATGCCATTGCGGTCTCTAAAGCTTTCCAGGCCGAATTCACATTGAACTCTCCTCGAATCATTCGATACAAAATAGTTGTTAAATCCCATTCTGGAACTCAGGGTTCACCCACTGCACTATGTGGACAAAATCATCACTTTCTATGATAGCAGGTTGGCCAGTAAAACTGTAAAAATCAATTTTTTCATTCAACCCTTGATAACTATAGTACCTGCAGACCAAAAAATGCAATCACAAATAAACCACTCACTGTTCATACATGCGTGTTTATAACATGATAAAAAATCTAATAGCACACGGAAATTTGAACATACTCTTGATCAAGATAACCCACTCTGCCCCATGACCGATGTCACCACACAAGTCACATTATCACTGGAAAAAAAACCATGGCCAGACCGAAATCTGCTATTTTTTGCATCTAAGTTTCCGTTGTGCTGCGCTTGCTCTCCTCTCCTAATGCAATTCTCTTACTGGAATCCCTCCTTAAGTGAGCTGAAATACAAATCCAATTTTATCTGTGATTAATGTATTCTAGATAACTTGACATGGTTTTATTCGAGGATGAAAGCTTTGAACAAAGAAGTTACATATTGACTAAACAGATTACCTTCCATAAAATTGGTCTAATAAAACTGTGAGTTGAGAGGACGTGCACACAGTGAGAAGAAACACAACCTTGTACAAAAGTGTATCTGCACCATAACAAGTAACAACCATGAGCAACATGCCTTAGAACATATTTTGAACATTATAACATATACAGAATAACCGCAGACTCGTAAACAGTTGCAATTGTACTTCTAATTACTCATATTTAAGGATTAAAAAGCTTAATTTGCACAAAAGCCTAAAGTCTGTTCCAAAATATTGTGAAAGCAAAAAAAATTAATGTTCTTCCGCGAGGCTAGAAAGTCTATGATTTTGAAAACCAAGTGGAACTAAGACGAGAACAGAACAAATCATGAATTACTGTTTCGGGAAAGAAACCTACACTTGACTGTGGGAAATGCAAGAAATCTTGGGCCAGTCGGGCGGGTTGCTTCTTTTAATTTAGAACGCAACAGTAAAATTTGGATTGGCTTCCCTACTGCCGATAGATACTTCAGATTCCCACAACAGTTCATGAAAGGTTCCGTCATCACTCTGGTAAGTCTTTTGAATCATCAAGTGACAGTCATCAAACAATCAATTCTGCAGAAAACGAGAGTGAACGAAGAATTTTGAACAAAATGATTGGAGATAAAAATAAGGGCTCCAAAAATAAAAATTACCTCACAGTCAGTTGTGGAATTTGAGAAATCTTTGGCCATTCTGGGCCGCGGTAAATGGCGCATTTTTCTGCCAGACGGGGACACGAATCAATCACTAGCTGATGTAATTTGGTTAGGCGTTGCATAGCTTCGACCGTAGGCAGATACATCAGGTTCTCACATTTCCGAATAGACAACCAGATTACCTTACACAAAATTGGTCTCATAAAAATGTATCTGCACCATAACACCATGTGGAACATGTCTTAGAACATATTTGAATGCACATGGGACGTTATAACATATACAGAATGACCACGGATTGGTAAACAGTTGCAAATGTACTTCTATTTACTCATATTTAAGGACTAAAAAGCTTAATTTCCACAAAAGTCTAAAGTGCTGTTCCAAAAAGATTGTGAAAGCAAAGAAATTAATGTTCTTCCACGAGGCTAGAAAGTGTATGATTTTGCAAACTAAATGCAACTAAGACAAGAGAACAGAACCAATCACGAATTACTGTTTCGGGAAAGAAACCTACACTTGACTGTCAGAAATGCAAGAAATCTTGGGCCAGTCGAGCAGATTGCTTCTTTTAATTTAGAACACAACAGTAAAATTTGGACTGGCTTTCCTACTGTGGACAGATACTTCAGGTTCCCACAACCGTGAGTAGATAGATCGTCGACACATGAAAGGTTCCGTCATCACTCTGGTAAGACCCTTCTGAATCATCCAGTGCCATTGTTGATGGTAATGATCCAAGTATTGGAACAACAATATTCTTCTAGAGCTTGCTTGAATCTAATCTAAAAATAACTTATCAGCAGATAGAAAATATAAATCTGAAGGACGCAATGCCATTCGCTTTCGTTAAAGGAAATACTAACCTATTGGGCACTCTCCATGAACAAAACTTGCACAGAGCAGTAGGACGAGGAAACCAGTTGAGATCATCTCTCTGTCTCATTGCAGCCTATGAACTACCAGGTATTTAAAACGCGTGACAATGTCCCGACCAAAAAAACAGAAAAACGTATATGAGTGTGGATTTGTAACCTCATGCTGCACAATGATCCTTATTACATGGGGATGCTTAGTGTACGTCAATCAATGGATAATGCAATGTTCATACTAGAGCAATTTGGTCAAGCCAACGTATTTTCTAGTCAAAGCATTTCAAACAATGTTCCTGTTAGGGTGATGTGCTGTGACACAACCCCAAGTATTGGACAAAAGTGATTAAGTTGAGGACAATATAGATACATACTAGTATGTAGCTTACACTGATTCACTGCACTACAGATCCCACACCCATTTTTAACCCACCAAGTTTTGAACATGGGATGAATGAGAGTTTGTAGCTACCTAGCATGGTGCAGTCATGGAACCTGCATGTGTGGAATCTGAACATCTGGAAATCACTCTAGGTGAACTATGGTATGGTGAAATCGTAACACGAGTTTATTCATTTTAGCCTGGAGTTCTTTCTGGATGCCTAGGCACCTCCATTTCCAAACGTTGTGTTAGTTGACATGACACAGCACAAAACCCATGCTGCAGACCAAAAAAAGTAATCATAAACCACTAACTGTTCTTACATTTGCATTCATAACATGATAAAAAAAATCTAAAAGAACAAGGAAATTTGAACATACTCTGGATCAAGATAACCCGCTGTGCCCATGACTGATGTCACCACACGAGTCCCATTATCACTGGTAAAAACCATGGACATACTGAAATCTGCTAATTTCATGTCCCAGTTTTCCTTGTGCTGGGATTTGCCTCCTCTCTTAATGCAATTCTCTTACTAGATTCCCTTCTTAAATAAGCTGAAATACAAATCCAATTTATCTGTGATTAACGTATTTTACATAACTTGACGTGATTTTATTCGAGGATGAAAGATGGAAGAAAGAAGTTACATTTTAACTAAACAGATTACCTTCCATAAGATTGGTCTAATAAAACTGTGTTAGTTGGGTGAACCTGCACACAGTGAGATGAAACACAACCCCGTAAAAAAGTGTAATCACAAATAAACCCCATAAAAATCAATTTTTTCATTCAACCCTTGATAACTATAGTACCTGCAGACCAAAAAATGTAATCACAAATAAACCACTCACTGTTCTTGCATTTGTGTTTATAACATGATAAAAAATCTAATAGCACACGGGCACACGGAAATTTGAACATACTCTTGATCAAGATAACCCGCTCTGCCCATGACCGATGTCACCACACAAGTCTCATTACCACTGGAAAAAAAACCATGGACAGACCGAAATCAGCTATTTTTTGCATCTAAGTTTCCGTTATTCTGCACTTGCTCTCCTTTCATAAAATCCAATTTATCTGTGATTAATGTATTCTAGATAACTTGACATGGTTTTATTTAAGGATGAAAGCTTTGAACAAAGAAGTTACATATTGACTAAACAGATTACCTTCCATAAAATTGGTCTAATAAAAGTGTGTAAGTTGAGAGGACGTGCACACAGTGAGAAGAAACACAACCTTGTACAAAAGTATATCTGCACCATAACAAGTAACAACCATGCGCAACATGCCTTAGAACATATTTGAACATTATAACATATACAGAATAACCGCAGACAAGAGAAGAGAACAAATCATGAATTGCTGTTTCGGGAAAGAAACCTACACTTGACTCTGGGAAATGCCAGAAATTTTACGCAACAGTAAAATTTGGATTGGCTTCCCCAGTGCCGATAGATACTTGAGATTCCCACAACGGTGAATAGATAGATGGTCGATTCATGACAGGTTCCGTCATCACTCTGGTAAGCTCCTTTTGAATCATCAAGTGACAATCATATTCTGCAGAAAACGAGAGTGAATGAAGAATTTTGAACAAAATATACTTGCATAATTGATTGGAGATAAAAATAAGGGCTCCAAAAATAAAAATTACCCCGGAAATGGAATGTGAGAAATCTTTGGCCATTCTGGGCCGCTGTCCTTGGCGCATCTTTCTTTCAGTTGGGGACACCCAATAATCCCTAGGGCATGCAATTTGGTTAGGCGTTGCATAGCTTCGACCGTAGGCAGATACATCAGGTTCTTACATTGCCCAATTTCCAACCTAGTAAGAGATGTAAGGTTACCCAACCACTCTGGAAGAGCCTCCAGACCATCGAAATTCCAAATTTCCAACATAGTTAGAGAAGCAGAGTGTTGAATTTGCTGAGGCAGAGACTTGAGCTTAGGCCACCCGTGCAATGTTAATCCTTTCAGTTTCGATGGGACCTGAAAATCAGGGAAAGAATCGAGCTCTTGGCAGAAGGCACCGATACACAACTCTTCCAAACGAGATAGAGAGTGCAGCCCCTTGGGCAAATATTGTAATTTCCCACAATAAGATAAATCTAAAGAGGAAAGAGATTGTAAGCTGGACACATTGTGATCCGCCAGAGATATCAAATTGTCGCAGTAGTTGACACTTAATTCAGCGAGGGACGTGAGGTTGTCTAAACTGGAAATAGCCTCTAGATTAAGGCAATTGCTGACATCCAAATGGGTAAGAGATGTGCAGGATGCAAGCCCACTCGGTAGACTTATTAATCCATCACATCCCGAAATAATCAACACAGTGAGGGACGTGAGGTTGTCTAAACTGGGAATAGCCTCTAGATTAGGGCAATCGCATATTCCCATACGCTCAAGAGAGACGGGGGTTTGTAGCCCATGACCCGACAAAGTCCTCAAATTTCGACATTTACCAATATCCAGTTTGCGAAGACTAGTACAAGAATGGAGCCCACTCAGTATACTTATGAATCCATCGCAGTCTTCAATTCTCAATTCACGGAGGGATGTGCAACCGTTTAAAGACAAGTCCCCCTCGAGAGTAGTGCATCTCTCAATAACCAAATCACGGAGTGAGGGCAGACTCTGAATTGAAGTGCATCTTAGCTTTGGGCAATCTTCTATCCTCAACACCTGAAGAGATTGGGATGGTGAAATTTGGAAGGACTCTAGATTGCCGCAATTCTTAATTTTCATCGTCTCAAGTGAGGGGCAATATTCTAACCCACAACACAAGCTCGCCAATTTCTCACAGCTCCTAATTCTCAAATGACGGAGATTGGTTACTCGACAATTTCTCATCATCCAAGATGCAAATTTAGTACCCTTGAATTCCTCAATCGTCAAGCTTTCTAAGTTGCGGTGCGGTTGGAGTCCTTCAAGAATATCCTCGTCAAGAAAACTGCCATTTCTTTTTTTCCCCCATTTTAATATCAATTTTCGTAGGTTTGCCTTTTCCACTAATTTTGATTTCATTGCTTCTTCTTTGTCCCTCACAAATTTCAATGATCCAATAACTAGTTTCCCTTTCAGTTCATTTAACCCACCTAGCTCATCAAGTCTATGACGCCTTGCTCTATCCAATATAAAAGAAGGTAGCGTTTGCAAATGAGTCAATCTTGTCATCCCAAATGGAACTTTCACATCCTTGAAATCAACATGTCTTAAGTTGATCAAATTTTCCATTTCCTTAGGAAACGTTTCAAGCATGTTTGTATACATTTGTAACGTCTGAAGATTATAGAGTTTGCCAATAGATTTGGGGAGTTCTTTTATTCTTGTAAAGAAAATGTTGAGATACCTCAAGCGTTTTAACTTTCCAATTGAACTTGGCAACTCCTCAATTTTAGTCTCGGATAAATTCAACATCCGTAAACCTCTAAACCTTTCAAACAAGTTACTAGGGACCTCGCAATCAACAAACAACGACCGCAATTTCCTAATACTCCCTTGTGGAATTCTTTCAATTGTAGTGGAAGAAATATGCGCAACATGCTGAATCTCAATTTCATCATCATCCATCTGATCCAAGCCTCGCGTCAAGCTTTCAGATTTGAATACTTCCACTGCAAGATCATGCACAAGATCATGCATCTTGCAATCCGTAATAATGCCGTACTTATCTTCTCCAGCATCTTGAAATAAGGAGTTATGCAATAGAATATTAAAATACTCATTGCCTATGTCCTCCATACTCATGGTGCGAGACGAAAGGAGATATCCTTGAGCCATCCAGAACTGGACCAAGTCATCCCGTTCAATTTGAAAATCTTTTTTGAAAATTGAACAATATGCAAAACATTGTTTCAAGGATGGAGACTTCAAATTATCAAAACTTAACTTCAAAACCGACATGATTCTATCCTCTGTTTTTGGTAATTGCCATATCTCATTTTCTAGAATCAACAACCAATCACTTGAACGCATCACGCTTCCCAATACCTATTAACACAAAAGTTAATAGTTTAATTGAATCTCAACTTTGTTTTCACTAGATGAAAAGTTCAATTTTGCTCCCTAATATTTGTGTTAAAAGATGTACCTAAATATATTAAAAGATGTATCTAAATGTTTGTACCGAAATGTATGTTAATGTATCTAAATATATGTAACGAAATATCATAATGAATTAAAAACGACTTAATGTACCTAAATGAATAACACAAAGTATATCAATTATACTATTGAAATTAAATTAGTAGACAAGACATCTATATCAAAATATATTATGATGAATCAAATGAAAAGTAGAATTAAATATGAGGTAAATGTACTTTGACTTAGACGGAAATGGATCCCCTCCGGATTCACTCTGTGGGGATCCCTAGGACCCTCACATCTCAGCTGCTCATCATATATCGTGCGGCCAGTTTTCATCAGGTACTATCCACATAGTGGATCCGGAGAGGATCCATTTCCGACTTGGACATTGAGTAAGGGACTAGAATTAGATTATAATCTTACGCAAGGTATTAATATAAGAGTAATCTTTTTCAAGGATTAAAATTAAGTTCAATAGAGTTCTTCAAATTTAGACCCCAACAACTCTTGTTTTCCGGGCATAAACCATACCACAAGAGTCCGAATTTGCTCATCACCCTTACTAGATGGTAAGCTTTATCACCCTTCTTAGAGCATCTCCAATAGAAGTCCTTATTTAGGGACTCTCAACCCCATTTTTGAGTACTCATGTAAGGACTTAAAGGAAATCTTTGTGTTCCTAAAGGAATATTGCCTCCAACGGGAGAGTCCTTATAGTAGAATCTAAATTTGAAGTTTTTATGATTTTTTATGATAATTTGATTAGGTGCACTTTTTTTTTTAGGTTAACATTTTTTTTAATTACTTAAAAGGAAAACTAATGAAAAAAGTTTGAAAACTTTGAGTTTTAACGATAAGAACAAAATAAAGGATAAAATGAATAGTACCATATTTGACTTTTTAGTGTAAAAATGTGATTTTTCATTAAAGTGAACAGCACCACAGGCTTTTCATTAAAACTCCCGTAATTAAAAGCTTTAAAATCTTCAATCAAAATTATGAGCCCCATTTTCCATTCCATGAGCACATTCTTCTGTTTATGTTAACATTTTTTTAATTAATTAAAAGCATTAAAATTAAAAGCTTTAAAAGCTTCAATCAAGATTGTAAGTCCTGTTTTCCACTCAAGGTCCCTTATATGTGGGGACATATATAGGGAACCGAGCCCATGGACATATATAGGGAACCGAGTCCTGTTTTCCACTGAGGTGAAGGTTCCGGAGAGGAACCGAGCCCATGGACATATATAGGGAACCGAGTCCTGTTTTCCACTGAGGTGAAGGTTCCGGAGAGGAACCGAGCCCATGGACAATGATCTCAAGATTTGATGGGAACAAATTTGGAAGGAATTGTAATTTACTTATTAAGTTATTATTTTATATGGACAAAAACTAAACTAATTAATTATTGTTAAGCCATGATGACGTGACTTGTGCGAAAAAAGATGGTAACGCTCACTACCTAATAGGGTGGTGCCACTACATTCTATAAACATTTCTTACTCTCACGCATATTATTAGCCTACCGTTATTTAATTTTGACTTAATAGCGCATTAAAATCTATCTATTTAGTCTTCGTACTGTTTTGTTAGTTCTATCTATCAGTCTAATTTCGTAAACATAAAACAATACATAAATTATATTTTTAAAAACAATAGGTTCAATTTTTTCAGAAAAAATTTAAGAATAGGTACATTATATTCGTAAAAATAAAATTGTAAAAACATTATTTTCGTAAAAAAAATAAAAAATTAAACAATAGGTAAATTATTGTCATAAAAACAAAAAATAAGTAATTTTTTTCATAAAATATAAACAATAGATAAATTAATATCCATGTACAAGAAATAGTAGATACATCATCTTCATTAAATTAAAGGGTTAAGTACGTAGAACCACCTAATTTTTAGAGGTAATTCTAAATTGGTTTTAACTTTTTTAAACATTCCAAATAATTACCTAACGTTTTAAAAGTTGGACATTTGTTAGGTCATTAGAGTGTCAGTAACGACATGCACAAATAAACTGAAGGGCATGCTTGGATAAAAGGTGTAGCTTTGACAATTTAGAGCTCCATAGATGATGTGATAGTAAAAATTCGAACATGCCCTTCAATTTATTTGTTGTCCCCATCACTTTACACTGATAACTTTACTACATAATGTCAGTGACCTAACGGATGTCTAATTTTCAATACCTAAAGTATTCAATCGGAATATTTTAAAAAGTTAGGACCAATTTTAAATCGACCCTAAAGGTTAGGTAGATTTCTATACTTAACCTGAAATTAAATGGTAGGTAAATTACAGTTGAATATACATTGTTTTGTGAAATTTAACAATATGTAAATTATTTTTATAAGATATGAACAATAGGTAAATTAAAATTCATTAAACAAAAAATAGTAGATACATTATCTTCGTAAAATTTAAACAATTGGTAAATATTTTTCGTAACATTCAAATAACAGTAATATTAAATTTTTTTCGTAAATTTATATGCAAATGTGAAATTGAGCACATCTCCCAAGGAGGAAATTCAAGTATTATTCAATTTTTTTATTGATCATAGTCCATTAACTCTCTTTTCTAGTAAAATTGGTTTGTTAGTGACCGCATGCAGGTCATCTAACCTCACCTATTACACCCAAAAATCCCCCGCACGTCCCTCTATTTCTATGCTTATGTTATATATTAAAATAGAAAGCAAAATACAAAACAGCAAGGGTGAATATGACAATATATGGATGCATACCTTTGCCACCAATGGTACACCAACACACTTTGCAGCTATGGCCCTTCCAATGTTCTCTTGAGTTGGATCTAAAGGAGGAGCACCATTTGGGAATGCTTCACTCTTTAATATGGACCAACAATCATCTACTGAAAGGTTCTCCAAATCACAACTTGGCATTGTCTCTGTGATTGATGCAACATTACCACTGCGGGTAGTAACAATGGCAATGCTTCCGGGAGCAGAATTGAGTCTCGACAAACAACTCGTAAAATCACTCCATAACTTTTTATCTTCGTTCCAAACATCATCGAGTATTAGAATATACCTCTTCCCTGTCAACCCTTCTTTGAGGTCATTCAGCAATGCTTCCCGAGCTATAAGTCCTGTCCTCTTTGAGTTAAGGGATTCTAACATCCGATTTAGAATCGAATTAACATCAAAAGGGTCAGACACACAAACCCACATTTTTTTCTCAAAATGTCTACCGATAGCATCATCATTGAATATTGATCTTGCCAAAGTCGTTTTTCCGAGTCCTCCCATTCCCACAATGGCCTTAACTGAAAGGTACTTTTCCTGATTCTTGGACTCGATCAAGGTTGCAATGATATCCGACACAATCTTCTCCCTTCCAATGATCTTCTCATCGTGACCGAAGCTTGAGACGGTTTCTCTGTTCCCCATACCAGGAGGGGTTTGATCTACTGTCTTCGCAACTAAGCCAATGAAAGGTGCCTCACTTTTGAGAGCCGCCAGTGACGCATTGATGTTCTTAATCTTATGGGCCATCTTTTGACGAAATAAAATGGGATTGGAGAGCGAAAAGAAGTTAAGTACCTTCTTCTTCATGTGGTTTTGAATTTCTACTTTACGCCTGAGAACTTCGTAGTTGATGTCCTCCAATACATCATCAGCATCATGAGCTACCTCTTTCAGTCTCTTCACCCAGTCCTCCACCGCCTTGCCCCTTTGACGTGGCTGGAACGAAACATCGCCTAAGAAGTCTTGAATTGCAAATACCGATTGACGAAGCTTAGTGAGCTCTTTTTTGAATCCTCGGAAAAGACTGATTTCTTGAGCAGCAAGTGAAGCGACTGAACTTAGTATTCCCTCCACCGGAAAAGTGTAGAGAGTTTCTAACACCTTTGCAGGATCCATACTCGCACGAGGGATGACGGAGATAAGAGGAGAGCAGAGAATACAGAAATAGCTAAAGGACACAAGAAGGGTGGAGGCTTAGAGTGTTGGAAGCTGATGAATGAAGGGTCTTGACAAATGACAATATATATAGTTCATGAAACAGTGAATAATAAAACAGGAGAAAAGATCCATTACCATTAATTGTTCTTTCAGCGAAGGGAGATGCTGATGCTTTGCTTCCGCTTATAATTAATTGCACCTTACATAAGCATAAAAGCTGCTTCCATCAACCAAGACGCAATGCTCACAGCCCCGCCAAGGTACAATACTTTGCCCAAGCATAAAGCTTGAAGCCATTCCATACACCCATTTAAAAATCGGAAGATTCCATTTTACTCCGTGAAAAACATTACTTTTTGAATAAAACTTTATCATTTTTAACTTTTTTTTTTTTTTTTTTTTTTTTTTTTTTTTAACGAAAGATTTGTTAGATTAGATGTTAGATTAGACAGCTGATGGAGTTCGAACTCCATGTAGACATGGCTCCATAAAATGGCATCAAATGTAGTCACCAACCACTTGGTGTCTTCAATGATGTTCCTCAAACGCCAAGGGGTCTCGCAGAAACCTTTGATTACATCAATAAGTTTAGAATCACATCCCACACAAACTTTCTTAAAACCTTTCCCTTTAGCTAACCAAAGAGCGTTCCTCAAGCTAGAACTTCAGCTAAAGAGATGCTATTCTCTACCACGCTTCTTGCTCCAGCAACAATTGGAAATCCTTCTTCATTTCTGATCACAAAGTCGGCCGCTGCGTCGGAGTTAATAACAGACCCATCAAAGTTGATTTTCAGCTGCCCTCTATGTGGAGGTTCATCTAAACTTTAGATTTTGTTTACTAGCCAACCTAACTTCATTGTTAGCTTGAATATAGTCATTACCCATGATTGAAGCTAACATATGAACTCTATTAGGAGAAGGTTTTTCATTCTTAAATACCACATGATTTCTATCTTTCCAAATTTACCAGCAGATTAGGAGGGCCTCACTAAGGCTGGGAAGTTTTCCTTTACCTGAAACATCACGCTCCTGCAACCAATCCAACAAACCAATAGGATTACTGTAATTAAACGAATGAGCTTGATACTCACTATCTGTATTACAGAAAGGACAGTTAGGACAAATTGAACTAATATGTCTATGTAACCTTGCCCTAGTTTTGCAATCTATTCAAGATCTTTTTTTTTTAATTTTTTTTTTTTTAGGAAAACTAATGAAAAGGGCTTGAAAACTTTGAGTTTTAATGATAAGGATAAAATAAAAGGTAAAGTGAATAGTACCAAGATTGACTTTTTAGTGTAAAAATGTGGTTTTTCGTTAAAGTGAATAGCACTGTGAGTTTTTCGTTAAAACTCCCTTTCTTTTTTTTGAAGCAAAGATTCATTACCAAGGCACAAAGGCCAGCCGAGAGCAAAGAAGGCCAGACTAGGCTAATATACATGCAAAGATCAACAGACAGCATGAAACACGGGATTACATAAAGACGCTGCCACAAATGGCGAGCATGTCGTCCCCAGAAAACATCAGCGTACAACTAAAAAGTTTGAGCTTACGCGGGATATCCAGCTTTCACATTTTTGTTAACAATTGTTGTCTAGAGTTATTACCTCTACTACTATTTTGGATCCAAGTAGCTGATTTAACAAGGAAATTTGCCATTTGCATTAAGGTCCCACAAAAGGTTTCATCAACTTCATTATGGGGCAAGGGGATACTACAAAGGGGGGCGCAACTATTATATATGAATATTTAACAAAATAAATCAATAAGTTTAATCACACATGTTCTAAATTAATTGCCAATAACGATTGACAAAGCTTGGGTTAGTTTTCTTTTGAATCCCCTGAAGATACGATTTCTCGATTTTGTTTCGTCACTTTGTCTTTTGAAACTTAAAATTAAAGTCACCATTTTATTGCCCTGACATTTGAATTTGATCATACTCTGCTCGCTGAAACTCAAAACTCGTTACTTTACTCTTTGAAACTCAAAATTCACTTTACATTGTCTTATTTATATTTTTTATAATAAGTTCATCCATTCAAAATTTATAATTGGTGGTATACCAACTTTCCCCTTGAAATAAATGAATAGTAAAAAAGAATAAAAAGAACCATCTTCTGTCTTCACCGATCACCTCCATTAAGAATATAAGAAACAACGAAATCACTAGAACTAATGATATGGTGGCTGGAGATGGAGAGAGAAAGGGGATGGAGAGATTAAACCCACGACTTTTTTTTGCTATTTTTCTTACTCTTGCCTCTTCTTTTTTTTTTTTTTTTCTCTTTTTTTTCCAAATATGTTATACAATGTTTGAAAGTTAATTTTATTTTTTTTCAATCTATGTGGCACCATTTGATTGGATTAGTGAGCTTTATGCTTGTGCCTCGTCAACCATGAGTAGAGGTTAATTATGACACATAAGTAAACTTAACTGTTATTAATAGAAAACATAGAAACAAGTCAAACTGGACTAAATATTGAGTTTCAGAGAGTGTATTGACAACTTTTGAGTTTCAAGGGACAAAGTGAGATCGAAATTCAAAATCGAGTTTCAAAAAGCAAAGTAACGACTTTTGAATTTTAGTAGATAAAGTGAGACCAAAATCTTTATAAACTATGAAAAGATGATTCTTTAGATTGTTTTCATTATCCAGATTTTAATGAAATTCCCTTGCGTTTCAAATATTCTCATTCGTTGGCACGTGTTACACACATCATTGTTGCTACTTTGTAGTAGAATAGTTAGAATAATCATGTTGTATTGGACTGAAATGGAAACCACATAATCCATTATTCAATCAGCATATACCATAAGACGGAAAGATATTCTCTCTGAATTTTTTCCATCAAGATCATCGGATCAAGTGATCCGAATTTTTGAAATTTCATTCAATAGCTCACCTATTTTGATCTCTTAAAAGCTATAATAATTTTTTGTCATTGGATGAAATTTCAAAGGTTCGAATCACTTGATTTGGTAGCCTTCGTATAAGAGATCCGGAGAAGATCTCTTTCCCCACAAGACAACAGGACAAGTGTAATTAGATGGGTTTATGAATAAATAAATACTAATCATGCATTAAGAACTGAATAAATAATAGTCCATTTGTAGGTTAAATCCCTTCCTTAGACATCGTCGAAGCTTCAGTTCCACCGATTAAGGTAGCAGAAATCTTCGATTAAACAACTTTGTAGAAGAGGTACCCAAACAGGGCAACGTATAATTAGGAGAGAAGATTCTCATTCAATGTACATATGGAGAAGGCAAAAGTTCAGTAAAGAGATTTGATCCCTGTAATCACTTCCTTCGTTTTAGTTTCAATAACATCCTGAATAAAACGTAGAATTAATCGAGCAAACAAAACATCTCGTAAATTTGTTTTCTATTAAGTGTAAAAGAATTAAGTACAACAATAATCTACAACGAACAACACTCATAAATTTCGACAAAGTTTAATTTCCAGCCATAAATCTTCCTCTGAACTAATTGCGCATAACTTTACCAATAATCCCCACAGGAGCACTCCCCATCCCTGAAATGATGGAACCGCTTGTTATCCCTAACGATCAGCTCCCTCCCAACAATCTTCGACATGATTTTTATGGCGTTATGACAATCACCGCAGATTCGGAGATTCTTTATAATCCTTAAGAGTCTGCCTGGCTGGAGTACGGATCAGACCATAAGCAATTGCCAAACGCTCGCTATGATACTGCAAGGCCCGCTCTTTTGCCTCCTGAGTCATGGAGCACGTATCTTGTATCAGGCACATAGCCTGCTTCCCTCATCTGTCCTTTCAAACCTTGCAATTTCTCATACTCCTCATTTGTACTCCGATACTCATTCACCTTATTTTTCTCCTCTAGCATGTTAATCTCCGAGTGCTTCTTCTGCAGAGGCAATGGGATTTTGTCAGCATTGGCCTTAGAAGGGTCGATACTAAGCAACAAATCCTCCGCACGATCTTCAAGCTCAATATCTCCGTTAATTTGCGCAAACTTCCTAAGAGCCTCCCAAACTTCCACATTAGGCTCAAATGGTATTTTCTCAATGAACTCCTCTACTTCGTTCAAATGACCAGACTTCCCAAGGACATCAATAAGTACTAAATAATGCTGAATTTCTGGCACAATCTCATATTCATTCGTCATTGATTTGAAGAGCGCATAGCCTTCGTCTACAGCTTCCGCACTAGCACACGCCGCCAACACTACCAAAAAAGTCTCCTTATCAGGCTTCAATCCCGAATTCCTCATTTGTTCAAACAACAACAGCCCCTCATCACCCTGCCCGTTCACTGCATACCCACTGATCATCGAATGCCACAAACCCATGCTCCGCTCGCGCATTCTATCAAACACCTTGCGTGCATCTCTCATACTCCCACACCTCCCATACATTTGTACCAATCTAGTGCTCAACTCAATATCCCCGCGAAACGGTGAATGGCTTATGAACTCATGAACCTTCCTCCCAACCTCAAGCGACTTCAATCCATCACACGATTCCATTAACACACAAAAAAACTCCGTAATCGGCAGAAACACCTCGACCCATAAACTCCAACGCCTCTCCGACCTTAGCCTCTTCGCACAAACGCATCAAATCCACATCTTTCGTGTTCGTACGTAATGGGGTGCTCACATTTGGGGTGTTCGATTCATTTCTGTTAACTTTTGGTTCATTTGGTTGCTGGGTCATGTTGTCCTTGCGTAAAGGATGGGTCTTGTCTTGGGAATTGGCGCGAGACGTTGTGGATTGGGGCGTAGAGGAGCCATTTCTGCGGCGGTGGACTCTGGGATTGTTGGCGCTGGGGACGACGGAGCTGCAGAGAGGTTTGGATGGGGAAGGGTTGAAGGAAGAAGAAGATTGGATTTTGAATACGGAAGAAAGAGTGGGATTGAAAAAGAGCTGGTCGCGCGGGTTCAGTTTGACCCGGGATTTGAACCGGGAAGAGATGATGGAGTTCCCGGTCGGCTGGAGAAAAGTTAGAGAAGCCATTGTTGTCGTTAAACTGGCACGACAAGCGAAGAGAAGAAAGATGTGGAAATGATGGGGGTAAATGAGTCATTTTGCCATTATGGGCGTTACCCACTCATTTGTTTATTTACCTCACGTTAATATCTTACTCAACAAGGTTTTCACTTATCGAAAAGAAAAACAAGGTTTTCTGCGGGACAAATCTTGAAGGATAATTGTGGAATGTGAGTGGTCGGTTGATTTATTATTTAATTTTAATTTTAAAATCAACTTAAATCGTATTATTACTTTGTTCAACGAGGTTTTTAAGATAAGATAAATCTTGTTAGATAGTTTCGAGATATGAATAGTAAATAAGCAACCAACCACTCAATTCTAATATCTCACAAAATTGGGTAAATTACATTTTACAGCCTCAGTTTTGGGATCTATTGCAACCTCATATAATATTTTCAAAATATTTCACTTTTATATCTCACGTACTATTTTATTTCAATATAATACATCCGTTACATTTTTCATCCATTGGTCCGTTAAGAGCTGACGTGGCTGCTAAATTTGTGTCACGTGGCAAAAAAATAATTTTTTATTCATTTAAAATATAATAATACTTTTCCCTAAAAAATTAAAAAATAAATAAAAAAACCGATCTTCTTCTTCCCGTAGCCTTCCCCTTCCCTGCAACCCAAACACCTCACCCTACCCCAGAGACCTAACCTTAGACTGCTCGCTCCCTGAATCCCTCAAATTCGACCACATCGGCGACCTCACGTGCCTCAACCCCTTCCCTCCTTCTCTCTCCTCAAACTCCTTCTCGAACCTCTACCACGACAACTCTCCGCTCCAGCTGCCTTCACACTTGGACCTATCCCACTCCCATCTAAAAACCCTAGAAAAAATCGCAACATTATTCCCAAACTACCCTGGATCAGAAAGTCCTAAGTCCCAGCCGTCGTCAAACCGCAAGACGATTGCCCAGATCTCATCGGCCGGGTTCACGATGGCTTGGGGGGGGTTGCAGGGGAGTTGGCCGTGGAGAGAGAAGGGAATGAGGATTGTTGGGGGTTGCGGGGGACGTGGGGGTGGGGTGTTTGGGTTGCAAGGAAGGGGAAGGCTACGGGAAGAAGATGAGTTTTTTTTTTTTTTTTTATTATTATTTTTAAATAGGGAAAAGTATTATTATATTTTAAATGAATAAAAAATATTTTTTTGCCACATGGCACAAATTTGGCAGCTACGTCAGCTTTTAATGGACCAATGGATGGAAAACGGATGTATTATATTAAAATAAAATAGTACGTGAGGTATGAAAGTAAAATGTTTTGAAGATATTGTATGAGGTTACAATAGACTTAAAACCTGATGCGGTAAAGTGTAATTTACCTTTCAAAATTTGTTCTTGAAGAATTTATACTTCTTTTAACTCACTTTTAGTTCATATACTTTATAGTTTTGTAATGTACTATCTAAAAACTTATTTTTACGTTTAAAAAAATATTACAAAACAAAGGATTATTGCATTGTTAAAACATTAGAGGCGGAAGAGGATCCTTTCGGAAGCCGGTTCCACTAGAGCCTTCGGATCCTCCTCCTTCCTCTTCTTTCTCTGCAGTTTTCGGTCCTCGGAGTGGGCGTCATGCTCCCTTGGAGTGGGAGTCGGTGGGAGTTGGCATTGTGGCCTCCTCGAAGCTAGTTATTGGAAAACTTCAAAACCACATAGTCGACGAAGACTACTACAACGTTGCCAATAACTAGCTCCAGGGAGCCCAAAAAGCCGACTCCAGGGGCTGAAAAAGTACAGAGAAAGAAGAGGAAGGAGGAGGATCCGAAGGCTCTGGTGGAACCAGCTCCAGAGAGGATCCTCTCCCATTAGAGGTGGGGAAATAATTAACATAACTAGTTCAGCTGCAACTTAACGAGAAATAACTGTCATAACCAACAAGAAACTAACTTTTAAATTTCTATATAATATAGCCGGACCAGTCCGAAATAAACGAGGTGTGATCTATAGACTGGCCAGGCACATCCTCGTGCTTCGACGACCGTTCCTTCCCGCCAACCAACCTTGTCGGATTTCCTACCGCCGTGGTCCTCGGAGGAACATCAATCAGCACAACTGACCCCGCCCCAATCTTTGCGCCCTCCCCAATCTTCACATTCCCCAAAATACTCGCGCTCGCACCGATCAAAACCCCGTTGCCGATCTTCGGGTGCCGGTCTCCGCCGACCTTCCCGGTGCCACCCAGCGTCACGTGGTGGAGTATTGACACGTTGTTCCCGATCACCACTGTCTCCCCCACCACCACCCTGTCGCGTGGTCGAACAGCAGCCCATTTCCAATCCTCGCCGCTGGGTGTATGTCCACCGCAAACACGTCCGCGATCCTCGAGTGCCGTGCAAGCGCCAGCGGCCTCTGGTTCTAGATCCACAGCTTGTGCGCCACTCGATGCGCCTATAAATCAAACAAATTCGTTAAAAATTTATTGCATTTTCTCGCAATCCAAACAGGAAATTAACTACCTAACTCGGTGCGCGCCTGAAAAAGCAAATCAATTCGTGCAATTGTCTTACACTTTCTTGGAATCCAAACAAAAACTATCTAATTGGATGATGCGCGCCTAGAAAGGCTAATCAATGCGTTCAAATTTTCTTACATTTTCTTGGAACCAAACAGGAAATTAACAAAGATGAAAATGAGAAGTTATACCATAGAATTTTCGGAATCACAGAACAGATTTTGAGTTCAATATAAATGACATATAATACAACAAGCTGTTTACAACAATATTATTGTTTTTTTTTTTTTGGCCAATACAACATTAAATTAAAGGGCATGCACCAATAGATAAAGCTACAACATTATTTCCTAGGCATAAATAGCAAGCAACAACAAATTGAAGCCTGCATTCTCCACTTTATACAATTAATTTAAGGAAGATAAAACAACCGTTGTAGTAAGGTTCTAAAAGACGCTAGGTGCTAATCGGAAGCGGGTTAGGGCCTAGCGTCTAGGTGAACCAGGCAGATTGTGAAGTCCCACAAGTTTAGGGTTTCTAAATTCTTCTCCCTTTATGCTGATTACACCTTTTCCGCCCTTGAATAGGATGCCTTCCACAAGGCGATCCATCAGCCAAGATGAATCCGCAAGGCTCTACTGAATCATGGTTGCTGATAAAGCGGTACTGTGAGTCGACATTGCTGTTTGATATCCCAACTCTGGTTGACCCCTTAGCCCTCATCCCTTTGTGTTCAGCACACCTCTGTCTTCCGGGAACTGGTGCTGTTCTGCAAACAGAACCATCTCCTACATCCGCCCCACAAATTATACTAGTATTCTCCTCAGTAATGCTTCTATTCGAAACCAACCTAGGCTGTGCTCTGCCGAGCTTGAAGACCCGACAAGGGGAGTTGTGGATCTCCCTGTCATCATAAGCACCGAATTTGTCACCCGTTGAAATTGGTTTGCTTGACTCAATTCTGATGCCCACTTTCTTCTGACTGGAAGGAAGAAGCTCCTGGGCAATGTCAGTACGTTGCGTAGTGCTTGAAGATATATTCTTGAGTTTTCGATGGACATCATCAGGGCGCCTTGCTCCATTATTGGTTCTATTCCATGCATAATCATATGTATCAAGCAGTTGATTTTCTGTTTTCAGTGCGTCGCTTTTGTTTTCCATCTGTTTGACAATCAACAAAGAATCAATAAGGACCATCATAATATCCAATTTCTTCAACTCGTAAGAATGACAGTGGTAACTTAGCAAATGCATGATATCTCAAGGTTTCAGACAAGCGCACTAGCAGCCTACTACTAACTGGTCTAACATCGACGTTACCCCTAGCTTGCATTTAACTATCTGGTCTTGCTAGTGAGGTATTTTATTGCAATAGGCCTCAGCGTTATTAGTAGTGGAACCACTCACATACTGTATTTCACGTTGTCAAGTTTCCGACATAAGATTTTACACTCTCAACATCCTAGCATCAATGCCGATCTCTCCAAGAAAACCAAGTCATTTCGAACTTTAAGGAAATCAAGATTGAGATATACTCACAGGAGCCCATCTATACACAATGGGGTAGCCTCTTGACAGTATGTCCTCAAACAATCCGCGCCCCATTTCCCTTCGGACACAGTCAGTAGGATGATCAGTTGAACTGCCATTGCCCAAATGAGCACCTGAACGACCGTATTGCTGAAGTCGAGTCCTCGCATTATCAGCTTGTCCAAGGTACACCGGGACTACGCAGCCTGGGTCAAGCTTCCCACTCTCACGGCCTAGGCTGCTACAACCGGAAACCCCAAGTTCATAGACACCGGGACTCTCCTTTTTGGGGAGGTTATGAACTCTGTATCTTTCAGCTCCTTCTTTGCCCAGCGAATGGTCTTCCCAATCAGAAGGGCCAACTAGTATCTAAATTCACAATAACAAATACAGAACAAAAAAAAAAAAAAAGACAGATTTTAATTACCAAATAAAATTGGATTCTGGAATCTGGGTAATCAGAGAAACATAATTTAAGGTAAAGATTTGGAATTAAATTCAAATTATCCTAAAATTCCAGATTAAAGTCAACAAACCCAGACTGTAAATACCATGTAAAATTAGATTATGGAATCTGGGTAATCAGAGAAACAAGATTTAAGGCAAGGATTTGGAGTTAATTTGAAAATTTCCAACCGAACAGTGACTGAAATCAGTAGAGAAATCTCCAAATATTTCAAATTTATCCTCAAATTCTAGGATTAAATTAAAAAAAATAAATAAAAACTTTAATTCCATAAGAAACGCAGAGACATTTTACCTTCCAATTGGAGAAGCGAGAGTCGTTTTTGGGGCGCTCGCAATCTTCCCTCTTCAACCTTGACACGGCAACGGTCGAATTGCCGGCTTCCATTTGAGGCTCTGTCTCCCCTTTTCAAAAAGGAGACCACCGTTAATCGCGCCCTTTAGAGCTACTCCTCCAGTGGAGTCCTTACCACCTACTACAACTTATTATGTCTTTAAATTTAGGTTAAATTACACTTTCTCATCTTAAATTTTAGGTCGATTTTAATTTTTTAACATTTTTAAAACATTTCAATTTCATATCTCAAGTACTATTTTATTTCAATATAATACATCCGTTATATTTTCCATCCATTAATCAGTTAAGAGTTGACGTGACTATCATATTTGTGTCCTGTGGCAAAAAAAAAAAAAAAAAAACCTGAATCTTCTCAAAAAAAAAAAAAAAAAAAAAAAAACCGAAAAACGCAAAACCCACCCCCACCTCCCCCGCAACCCCTCACCACCCCTCTTCTCCCTCCCGAGCCTCCTAACCACCTCCATCTCCTCCACTCTCTTCACCTCCCCTCCCATCCAAAAACCCACCCCATCCTACCCCACCCCCACTTCCCCCGCAACCCCCCACCCTACCTCCACCTTCCCCAACTGTCTGCAGTCACACGTTTACACCAACATAGACACATAACACACCATCGAGAGAGAGGAGAGAGAAGATAGAGAGAGAATGAGAAAGTGCTGTCATCTGATGGATCTGTTTAGGTCAGAGCCTATGCAGCTTGTCCAGATCATCATCCCCATCGAGTCTGCTCACCTCATCGTCTCTTATCTCGACGACCTCGGCCTCCTCCAGTTCAAGGGACATACGCCTTTTACTCTCTCTCTCTCTCTCTGATTCCCATTTTTCTGTTTCAATTATGGTTTCTTCTTCTTTTTTGATTGGTTTTTTTACTGCAGAGAAATAGTAAAACCCTAACTTCAATTATGGAGTTAGGTTTGCTAAGGGTGGGTGGGGTTGCAGATGAGAGAAGGGAGAATGGGGGTGGGGGTGAAAAGGATAAAGGGCTCGGGGAAGGTGGGGGTGGGGTGGGATAGGGTGGGTTTTTGGATGGGAGGGGAGGTGAAGAGAGTGGAGGAGAGGAAGGTGGTTGGGAGGCTTGAGAGGGAGAAGAGGGGTTGCGGGGGAAGTGGGGGTGGGTTCTGCGTTTTCAATTTTTTTTTATTTTTTATTTGAAGAAGATTCAGGTTAAAAAAAAAAAAAATTGCCACGTGGCAACAAATGTGGCAGCCACATCAGCTCTTAACGAATCAATGGATGGAAAATGTAACGGATGTATTATTTTGAAATAAAATTGTGACATCCCACATCGCCCAGGGGAAGTGATCCTTATATGTATATTCTCATCCCTACTTAGCACGAGGCCTTTTGGGAGCTCACTGGCTTCGGGTTCCATTGGAACTCCGAAGTTAAGCGAGTAGCACGTGAGAGCAATCCCATAATGGGTGACCCACTGGGAAGTTGCTCGTGAGTTCCTAAAAACAAAACCGTGAAGGAATGGTAAGCCCAAAGCGGACAATATCGTGCTACGATGGTGGAGCGGGCCTGGGAAGTGATCCGCCCCGGACGGGAATGTGACAAAAATAGTACTTGAGGTATGAAATTGAAATGTTTTAAGAAATTGAAATCGACCCCAAACTTGAGGTGGTAAAGTGTAATTTACCCTTAAATTTAAGGACTTTCTAGTTTTTAGTGGGTCTGAGCTCCAATCCTATAGTATAGAAATTGGCCGGAGTACAAATCTTCCTTACATTTGAGAACTATATATAAGGACAACTTTGAGTGGGAATGGAGACCCACCCACGTTAAAGGTTGCATGCTTCTTCTAAATATTGGGTTTGAGTGATGTTGTAGCTCATCCATTTGCTCCAACAATGTGGGTGAATGCTAGTAGCCAGACAGTTGCTGACGCAGTTGTAGGTTGGGTTCTACATAATTTTTTTCTTTCTATTATAAATAAACGATTCATATTTAATTAAATTTTTTTTATTATATAATCTTCAAATTTAGTGTTTATACTACAAGAATTTTTTTATTAAAGATAATATTCTTTTAAGGACTCAAAATTCTCTTTAGCATCTAAATATGTCTTCAAAGGTGTACCGTGTATCAGCGTTGAGATTATTGCCTCACAAAAAGACCATTTTGCCCATATAAAATGAAAAAAAAAAAAAAAAAAAGGGCCCGCTGAAACTGGGCTGTTGGTGTGGCCAATGGCCCATACTCCTTATAGGAAAATACTAAAAAACCCTTAATTCAAAAATTATTTAGAGAGTAAAGAATCTAGTAAACCATGGGTAAATTAGTCAAACTAAACAAAAAATCAATCCTTCAATTTTACCACTATGTTGTGAAATATTTTTTAGTGTGTCGGAAACATGACTTGCTGAAAATTTTCTTTTATTTCGTAGACTAAGTCAATGAGAAGCGTTTGTAAAAAAGTTACCTTAGAATAAAGATAATAATTTTGAACCTCGTATCTGCATTCTAATTCGAATACTCCATAAATTTTGTATACACTTAAAAGAAAGAGTATAAGAGATTGAAGGATTAGTGTGAAAATCATAAGGTCAAACACTTTGACATGGTAAAATACCTTGCTTGAAGCCCCAAATTCAACTTAAACTAGTGGTTAGCAAAGAAATAGGAATATGATTCTGATCAATGAGAGCATATTTATAAATTAATTATGCATGTTGGAGATAAGATCTGACAGCAAAAGCTTTTGCATATCATCATGCACTAGGTTTGTTGCCCTAAGTAATTTTGAAATTCAGTGCACCGTCTTCATTCACTAATAATGAAACTGAAGTTTTGGCCTAGGTTAATAGGTTGTCAAGAAAGATAATTCACGAGCGTATTTGAGTTTAATTAAGTTTGTTAAAGCTGTATGCATGCGTGCTTCACTCATCGTATTCAAGTTTGAATTTTTTTTCTTCTGTAATTTAGATAAATTTAGTGTAATTATCGTATATTGTTTGTTGTAATCTCATAACATATGTATATCTCAAGATCAAAGTTGCAATCATGCATGCATGAATGTTGGTTTCTTCCTCGATATCGTTTTCTTCAGTATGTCTTTCGTCATGGCCAACTTTATCAAGCAAAAGTTAACGCACCAAAACTGTGCATATTGAAAACTCCTTTAGACTAAGGGAAAGGCATGTCGATTGAGACTTTAATTAAATTTAAGATTCCAAGTCTATAAAGTTCATCATTTGCCAATTGTTTACCTGCCCATGATGCCCTACATTTTCTTTCCTGGAGAAAGAGAACAATATTTCCAACAAGACACCAACCCTTCCTTGCAGGGATGAGGACCATTACACCCAAACAAACCAAACCCCCACAACCCCCCCCCCAAAAAAAAAAAACCTCCTCCACTATTTTTATTACTAACATTTATTAATTGAATAAATTTAAAATTGATAATGGTAGGAAAACTATCTATTTAAATAATAGGATAAATCTCAATTTACTACCCTCAAGCTTCGTGATTTTCAACATTCAGTACATGAAATTTATTTCATCCCAGAATCATACCTAAAATGTTAATTTTGAAATAGTCTCACACGTCCATTAGTTTGATTGTTAAGTCTTCTGTTAACTGATAACGTGACGTCCATATGAACAATGATTGGATATAACTACCTAAAAATGTAAACGGGGCTTTTATTAATTTAATTGGGGTTAAGGAATTTATATAGTGATAATAATTTCTAAAACCCAAAATAATGGTTTAAAAGAGCCCACGTGGAAATTAAAAATTCAAACTGGCCCCACTTGGACATTAAAAAAAATTTAAAACTTAAAAAATAAAAAAAAATAAAAAAAATTAAAAAAATTAAAAAAATTAAAAAAAAAAAAGAAAAAAAAAGAAAATAAAAATAAATAATAATAAAGGGTTTAGGAAATCCCCATTTCGAACCTCCGTCTTCACCATTGCAAATACCCAACAACCTCCTCCGTCTTCACCATTGCAAGAGACGCCGCCGCATAAGTTATTCACGGAGCCCAATCCTCCAACACGCCAAGCCCAAGGCTGCATATCTCTACCATCCTCCTTCGGATCCGGTCAAGGCCTCCAACCTGACGTGGATCTTCCCGAATCCGACCCAGAATTCGTACCATTGGGCGCTCCCGAATCGGACCCTTACCCACATCCAGTCTAAAGACCCTGACGTCCTGCAAATCCATTTGTTCTTGGCGAATATTTGATTATGAACTTCCTTTAAATTCACAAAAAAGGAAGAAATAAAAAATAAAAAATCATAGAGGTAGAGAGAGACAGATCGAGGAGGAAAGAGAGAGAGAGTACCTGCAAGATTTGGGTGTCTTCGTGTAGAGAAGAAGAATTGAAAGCGAGAATTAATTAAAGTGGGAACTAGAGGTAGAGGAGGGGGACGGTGGCCATCAAAGTGGGAGTTGGAGAATTAATTGAATTTAGGGTTGGGTGGGTGGAGATGAGAGAAGGGAGGGAGGGAAGGAGGTGTTAGAATCCGAAATAAAAGACTACACAACCAAGTCTAACAGAATTTGAAACAAATAGTCTGAAAGATTTTGAAGATGAAATCAGAGTGAGAGGAAAACACACAGAGCACGTTCTGAAACAACTATCTTTGTATTTCTTACTGAGCAGTGTAGCTCGAAGAGTCACTTAACTGGTAGGTGAGAGAGAGAGAGACATATCCTCAATTCAATCTCAACCAACCATTACAACCTATCTTAAGATCAAGACACTTGTCAAATGATAAGCCCTATGAGACTTAATCAACACATCACAGATTTACACAATAGCTCAACCTATGAGCTGAGACATAACACACATAACAACCTTATAATATGTTTTAATCAGCTTAACAACTTACATACTAACACTCCCTTTTAAGTTGTGAACTGATTTCACCCCAAGAAGATTTCTCAAGTAAGTGAACTGCTCCCTTGCCAATGCTTTTGTAAAGATATCTGCTAGTTGCTCCTTAGTAGGACAGTGAATCAAATCAATTACTCCTTGCTGCAATGCTTCCTTTATGAAGTGATATCTTCTGTTTATATGCTTGGTTTTCTGATGAAAGATGGGATTCTTGGAGATGGCTATGGCTGATGTATTGTCACAATTCATAGGTGTTGCAACTGTTTGCATTTCACCAAAATCCTCTAGAACAAATCTCAACCAAGTAGCCTATGCTGTTGCTTCAGAAGCACTGATATACTCTGCTTCAGCTGTAGATAATGCAACACACTGTTGCTTGACTGAAGACCAAGAGAAAATCCCATTTCCAAAAGTAAAAGCATACCCAGATGTGCTTTTCATATCATCCTCTGAGCCACTCCAGTCACTGTCACAGTATCCCATTAAGAGTGTTCCTTCACCTTTCTTGTATTCCAAACCAAAATCAAGAGTTCCTTGAACATATCTCAATACTCTCTTTGCTGTTCCATAGTGCTTGTTAGTGGGACAATGCATAAACCGAGCTAAGAGACAGGCATCATACATTATATCAGGTCTAGTTGCTGTGAGATACAGCAGACTACCTACAATCTGTCTATACTGAGCTTCATCTGCATTTCCACTTCCATCCTCTTTTCTCAGTTTATCACTTGGAACCAGAGGAGTATTCACTGATTTGCAATTCTGTAATCCGAATTTCTTCAGAAGAGATAAGGCATAATTCCTCTGATGAATGAAGATACACTCCTCAGTTTGGATCACTCCCATACCAAGAAAATGGTGTAAAAGACCAAGATCTGTCATCTCATACTTATGCATCATCTCAGCTTTGAAAACATCCATTAATTCTTGACAATTTCCAGTATATATAATATCATCAACATAGATGGATACTATGATCAAATCTGTGTTTCCCTTGTACTTGGTATACAGAGTTGCTTCACTGATGCTTTTCTTAAATCCACAAAGCATAAGATATGAATCTATTTCACCATACCAGGCCCTAGGTGCCTGTTTTAGGCCATACAAGGCTTTATGTAATCTGTAAACCTTTTCTTCCTCTCTTTGCACCACAAACCCATCTGGTTGTTCAACATATACTTCCTCTTCTAATACTCCATTCAGAAAGGCAGACTTTACATCTAGTTGAAATAACTTCCATTTATTCTTTGCTGCCAGTGCAATCAGAGTTCTAACAGTGTCTAACCTTGCAACAGGTGCAAAAGTCTCATTAAAATCAATTCCAGGCTTTTGTGCATAGCCTTTAGCAACAAGTCTAGCCTTGTTCTTTTGCACTGTTCCATCCAAATTCAGCTTTGTTTTATACACCCATTTTACCCCAATCACAGGCTTATTTGAGGGTCTTTTCACCAACTCCCATGTCTGATTTTTCTCAATCATATTCATCTCATCCCTCATTGCCTTTTTCCAAGCTTCATCATGTGCAGCTTCATCAAAGGATTCAGGTTCAACAATACATAAGTGACATCTCTCATAGATCTCACTCAGGTTTCTATATCTCAGTGGAGTATTGTCATACTGAGATGAGACCAGTGAGTTACTTGATTCACCAATAGCAGCAACTGGAGAACTTCCAGCTTGAACTTGAGATTCATCAGATCCTTCTTGTTCATGAAATTCAGACAACTCATCAATTCTGTCCAAATCTGAAGATCCAACTGCAGATAAAGGAATACAGACCTCCTTGACTTTGTGTTTCTCCCAGTCCCATCTACCATTCTCATCAAAAATTACATCCCTAGATAACAGAACCTTTTGAGTTAGAGGATTCAGTACCCTATACCCTTTTTCACAGGTACCATATTCAATGAACACACCCATAACACTTGTTTCTTCTAATTTGTGTCTTAGATTCCCTGGAATAAGAGAATAACAAACTGAACCAAACACTTTCAAGTGTTTAACCCCAGGTTTTCTACCACTAAATTTCTCAAAAGGTGTAGTATCCTTCACTGGTTTTGTAGGACTCCTGTTTAGCAGATAAACAGATGTGTTTACTGCTTCACACCAGAGATTGTATGGGAGTTCTTTCTCAAAGATCATGCACTTTACCATCTCCACAATTGTTCTGTTTTTCCTTTCTGCTACTCCGTTTTGCTGTGGAGAGTATGCAATTGTGAGCTGTCTTTCTATTCTCAAGTCTTCACAGAATTTTCCAAACTCGTGTGAATTGAACTCTCCTCCTCTATCTGTTCTTAGCTTCTTGACATGATATCCACTTTGAAGCTCAACCATGGCTTTAAATTTCTTAAACACATAGAAAGCCTCAGATTTGTTTCTCAAGAAATATACCCAGCACATTCTTGAATAATCATCTATGAAGGTAATGAAGTATCGATTGCCACTCAAACTGGATGTTTGCATGGGAGCACACAAATCTGAGTGTATTAGTTCAAGTGGTTCTTTTGCTCTCCACATTGATTCTCTGGGAAATGGTTCCCTATGATTTTTCCTCAGTGCACAACTTTGACACACAGTTTCACTGTCTTGGATTTCAGGCAGCCCCAAAACCATCTCTTGACTCTGTAACAGTTTGAGACTTCTGAAATTTAGATGCCTAAATCTCTTGTGCCAAATTCTAACACACTCCTGCACATTTGTCCTCAATGCAATCTCCTTGTTTGTGTTGAGAATCAAAGGAAAACATCTATTTCCTTTCTGCTTCACACTGACTACCAGGTTCTGTAAGGATCTATCATCAAACACATCCACCTTATAATCTCCAAATAACAGAAAATAACCGTGCTCAGTCATTTGTCCCACACTTAACAAATTTTCTGCAAGACCAGGTACCAGCATCACTTCTTTTATATATCTTCGACCCTTTATGGTTTCAATGATCAGTGTTCCCTTCCCTTCAACTTCAACCAAAACTCCAGTGCCAACTTGGACTTTGGCTTTCACTTTCCTGTCAATATCAACAAGTAGGTCTTCTCTGGATGTCATATGGTTACTACATCCGCTATCTATATACCATTCATCACTTATCTTCCTCACTTCTCCAGAATGCTTTGCATAAAACAAATTTCCAGTTTCTTCAACCTGATTAGCAAAGTTCACATGCTGCACAGCCTTGTTCATATTACAATACCTTGCAATATGCCCAATTTTGTTGCACTCGTGACACTTAACTTTGTTTTTAAGCCAACACTCTCCATAATGAAGTTTATCACAGAACTTACACTTATCCCCAGTGTTGTTTGCCTCATTTTTCACAGTGAATCCACCCTTATTACTCCAATCACCCTTGTTACTCCATTGTTTCTCTTTTGGCTTAAAATTCTTGGAATATTTGTTACTGTTTGGCTGACCAGTGAACCTATTAGACTTCGGAACAAATTTCAAACTAGCAAATGCTTTCTCTATACTACTCTCTCCATGTCTATCCAACCTTTGTTTATACCCCTTCAAAATAGCTACAACATCCTGTGCATCTATGGTGTCTAAATCCTTAGTATTCTCTATCACAGCTGCAATACTATCATAGGACTTAGGTAAACTAATTAACAATTTCTGAACAATTCTTTGATTACTCAGATCCTCACCATAGCTCTTCATTTGATTAATCAGATCAAACAATTTAGCAATATACACAGAAAGAGATTCACTATCATTCATGCGAGTGTATTCAAAATCTCGCCTAAGACCTTGAAGTTTCACAGATCTTACTTGTTTATCACCAACGAACTCTTGTTTCAGAATATCCCACGCAGCCTTCGCACTTTCTTGAGTTGCGATCCTCGGGAAAATTTGATCTGAAACTGCACCTTGAATAATACCGAGTGCCCTAGCATCCTTAACGACATTCTCACGCAGCAGCTTCCTCTCCGCCTCTGTGAGTTCCTCGTCCTTCGTCGGAGCTCTGTACCCACTCTCTACCATATTCCACAGCTCATACGAGCGAAAAATGGTCTTCATTTTGATTTGCCAGAAATCAAAATTCTCGCCATTAAAAATTGGAGCCCGAAGCTCACTTCCTCCAGATCCAGCCATACTAGACACTCAAATCACTGCAATAAGCTTTTGCTGTGATTCCGAGCTCACCCACTCGTAGAAACAACGCCCAGAAGTTTTAGATCGAACTTGGCTCTGAGGCCATGTTAGAATCCGAAATAAAAGACTACACAACCAAGTCTAACAGAATTTGAAACAAATAGTTTGAAAGATTTTGAAGATGAAATCAGAGAGAGAGAAAAACACACAGAGCACGTTATGAAACAACTATCTTTGTATTTCTTACTGAGCAGTGTAGCTTGAAGAGTTACTTAACTGGTAGGTGAGAGAGAGAGAGACATATCCTCAATTCAATCTCAACCAACCATTACAACCTATCTTAAGATCAAGACACTTGTCAAATGATAAGCCCTATGAGACTTAATCAACACATCACAGATTTACACAATAGCTCAGCCTATGAGCTGAGACATAACACACATAACAACCTTATAATATGTTTTAATCAGCTTAACAACTTACATACTAACAGGAGGGAGTGTTGGGACTCGGGGGAAGAGTAGGAGACAGCCCAGAAAAAAAAAAAATTTAATTTTAATTTTTTTTTTAAGTTTTAAAGTTTTATTATTATTTTGATGTTCAAGTGGGGTCAGCTTGAATTTTAATTTCCATGTGGACCCTTAATGACACGTGGCGCCCAATCATTATCCACATGGACGCCACATCATCAGTTAACGGAAAACTTAACAGTCAGACTAATGAATGTACGAGACTGTCCCAAAATTAACATTTTAGGTATGACTCTGTGATGAAAAAAATTTCATGTACCAAATATTGAAAACCCCGAAACTTAAGGGTAGTAAATTGAGATTTACCCTAAATAATATTTTGTAAACCATATGATGTGGTTGTTTGATGATTGAGTTATTACGTAATCGTTATTAACTTATTTTCTATTAGTGACACATTACATGGATTGCAGATGTGGTCTAAAATATTAGTCTACCTTAGGATAATTAACATCAAATCACTGTAAGAACTTATGCTTCTTCCATGTATGCTCTTCTTTGTGCTAATGCAATTATTAATGTATATTATCATTTAATAATGTTTACTGCGTATTGTGTTCTTGGTTCATCTGGTTGGATATGTGAATTTGTTTAAGCAGAATCCCAGTTGGTTGTTCTGCGTAATTTTCACAGTATGGCAACGGTTGTTTGGGGCAGCTGCCATGCCGCATCAACCTTCCCCAAATCCAAAGATACATGCATTGATCCATTGCGGAAATTCTCTCTTGAAATCAATGCATATTATTTGTATGTTTAAAAAGTGAATCACTTTGTTAAACAAAAAAAAAAAAGTGAATCGGTTATCTAATAAAAATTTGTCATATGGCATGCTTGGTTATATGGTGCCTGATTATATGAAAGTATCTCTTTCTCAAAATGGTGACATATCACACTTGTTCATTCTAAAGAATTTTTTATATGCTAAACAATTGACGTCCTTAGTTATTACATTACTAGATTATGGGTAATGCAGAGACCAAACTTTTTTAAACCAATGATACGGTTGTAAATGATTAGATAATTAATTAAGTATCGATCAACGTGCTTGTTTGTTATTGGTGATACGTCATTTGATATGTATTGGTGATGCGTCATTTTTTTATCGGGCTTATTTGTTATTAGTGATACATTATTTGATTTGCAAATTTAGTTTAAAATTTTAATCTTCTTAAATTATTGGTGATATATATCACCAATGGAAAACCTCGATGCCATTCGTGACCACACGATCTAATCACTAGACGGCCAAGATTGAAGTTTCAAAAGATTCATACTTGAACACGTTCGAGATCATTGGCAACTAGTTGTGATGGGTATATATTTGATAGACCTAAACCCAAGTCAAGCTCCTTCAGTCAACAAAAGCAAAAGTCATTTGCATCCTTTAAAATGAGATCAAATTAATGGACCAGAATGCTCTCTGGATCCCTCTCTGCGGACCTGACCGGGTCATTTAATCTAAATCGTCCATTCCAGATCGTGAGGCAACAACTTCTTGTTTTTCATTCTTGCTTTCCGTGAAACGACGTCTACACGTGAAAATCTTCATTCTCTGCTTTATTTCACACGGTGATTCATTTATTGACTTGAAATTGTTTTTGATTAGTATATTGGTGTTCCATGGACTTTTGTCAGGACTCAGTACTCGTGACCATTCAACCCTGTCTCATCCTATCACTTCATCTTCAGCATGATTTCGATTACAAATCCCTCTTAATTTTCAGCAACTCTATTTTTACTTCGAACATCTTTCTTAATTTTCAATAAATAAAGTGAATTAAAAAAAATCAATGATAAAAAAATTAACAAAAGTATATAAAGGTGAAAATAAGGATACGAATAGCACTATTATTTTGCTTAAAATGTGGTCTCTTTCACAATCAAACCAAAAAGTTATATTATACATCGAATTGGCTTGTGATTTTAGACCAACTTCATCCCTAAAGACTTTGCGCCAGCATCCAGCCCATTTATCCACTTAATTGAACAATAATAGACCCAATGAACAGTAATAGGCCAAAGCATCTCCACCCCAAAAAAAATGTGCTGGCACCCAGTCTAAAAATGCGCTGGCACAAACGATCTCCACCCCTACAAAATGCGCTGACACCCAGTCCATTTAAAATATTAAATAATTTTTTTTATAAAATAATAAATAAAAAAAATAGTTTTAATTTCGGATAGGATTTTTAACCAATCTCGTCACGCTACGTGTCATTATCCGAACGTATTATTTTTTGAATATATTTCCGCTAAGATTTTCAACCAATCCCGACAACCCATGTGTCACTTCCTGTTTACAATAATTTAGGCAAGATTTCGATAAGATTTTTAACCAATCTCGTCACGCCACGTGTCATTATCCGAACGTACTATTTTTTGAATAGATTTCCGCTAAGATTTTCAACCAATCCCGACAACCCACGTGTCACTTCCTGTTAACAATAATTTAGGCAAGATTTCGATAAGATTTTTAACCAATCTCGTCACGCCACGTGTCATTATCTGAACGTACTATTTTTTGAATAGATTTCCGCTAAGATTTTCAACCAATCCCGACACGCCACGTGTCACTTCCTATTTACAATAGTTTAGCCAAGATTTCGATAAGATTTTCAACCAATCACGTAGTGCCACGTGACATTGTCCAGAACCTCATCTCTTTTTTTTTGTCCATATAAACCCTACATCCATCCTCACACTAAACTCAATCTTTTTTTTTAGCTCAGAATTCTTCTTTATCGTTTTCAAATCTTGAGTTCTTACAATGTCTTCTTCAAGGAGAGCGTATAAACAGTTGCAAGAGCAGCAGAAAAGGTTGTTGGCACAACAGGAAGAATTGGTCAATCTTGACCAAGGTGGAGGTGGAGATGAGGCCTTCGCAATGGAGGAGGATGAGGATGATCACCATAGAAGGCGGAGGGCCTCACATTCCCGCCGTATCATGGAAGCTATGGGTCAGATAGCCAAACCCAGACGTGCGGCAAACATCGATAGAAGAATGGAAAGACGAGGTAAAGATCTCTTGGAAGATTATTTTATTCCCAACAGCGTTTTCCCTGATCATGTTTTTAGACGTCGTTTTAGAATGCAACGAAGTTTGTTCGATAAAATCATGAGTGATGTTTGCAACCATGATCCATATTTTGTGCAAAAAGAGGATGCTTTTCATGTTCTAGGTCTTCTTCCTGAGCAAAAAATTACGGCTGCCTTGCGAATGCTTGCATATGGAGCATCTGCAGATTAAGTTGATGAGATCGCAAGGATGGGAAAAACAACAGTTCTGGAGTCCCTGATGCGGTTTTGCTCTGCAATTGAAGCCCTCTACACCAATGAGTACCTTCGGCAACCCACGCCAAGGGACATGCGAAGGCTTCTGAGGAAGGGTGAGATGCGAGTGCTTGTAGTGTCTATAAAAATGTGGGATAAGATAGTATTAAAAAATACGGGTGTAACACAAATAAATAAATTAAAATATTGATGGACGTGGAATGCATATAAATTACATAAGAAATTACATAGAAATTACATAAAAGAAATTAAATAAATTAAAATATTGATGTGGGCGTAACACAAATAAATAAATTAAAATATTGATGGGCGTGGAATGCATATTACATAAAAATTACATAAGAAATTAAATAAATTAAAATATTGATGTGGGTGGAATGCATATAAATAAATAAAAATATTGTTACCTCATCCGCTAAACTTGTCCCACTACGCAGATTACCAGAAGCATGAGAGATGGCGTTTTTCCAACAAGTAAAGGATGCGTTGAGTTTTTTCCAACGACCTTGAAGACCTTGACTAGATCTGGCATCTTTTCCATGCACATCTTTTCCATGTACATCGCAAAACGATTTCGTAATTTTACTCCACATTTCTTGCTTATCCATCTCATTACCCGTAATCGGGTCATGAGTAGTGCGAGCCCAACATTCACACAATGTAACATCTTCACTGAGCTTCCACGAAGTCATTTTTTTCTCTCAAAGTGTACAAAATATTCAAATGTAGAAAGTGTAGAAAATATTGAAATGTGGTGTAAGGTGGAAGATGAGGGTTAGGTATTTATAGAAAAAAAAAATTAATTTTTTAAAATTTTTCTGTATTTTTTAAAAAAAATTTAACAATTTTTAATTAATTTTAATGTTGTAATTAATCTGGACCGTTGGATTTGAAAAATAATCAAATTCAACAGCCAACACGCTGCCACGTGGCCAACGGTCAAATTTCTGACCGTTGGGCATTTTTTTTTTTTAATTTTTGGTGAAAAAAAACGTGAACTGTTGATCTGTGATCGGACGATCCAATTTAAAAGTCAAATTTAAATTTTTTTTACCGGTGGAAATCTAACGGCCTACAATAACTAGCCGTTGGAAATCCAACGACTCTGAGGACCTCAGTCGGTCGAACGCAACTTGCCCTGCACGCGGGCCCCACTGACTGTAATTGCTGTCGGCTACTCGCGCACAGTCGCGCGTGTTGTGCACGCGCCAGCCTTTTGGACCGGATTCTGGGTTTGTCCGAAATGGGCTGGGCTGCTGCCTGGCTTGGGCTGGGTGCCAGCCTGTTTTGCAGGCTGGAGGTGATGGACAGGGTGCCAGGCTATTTTTTTCACTTGGTGCCAGTCCAAATGGCTTGGGCTGGAACTGCTCTTACATTCATCTTTCTGCATTTTTTATTGACTAAAGTAAACCTAAACGTGGCAAGAAAATGTGGTAGCTTTTGCAATCGAGCTAGGAAGTCATCTCCTACACTAAACATATCTAATAAAGAGGGTTCAAATTGATTTTGGTTTTAGAAGTTTCCAAATACGTCACCAAACCAAGCTAATTATAGTTTGATTTAGTTCAATCTAACATTACACCTTTTTCATTGTAAAAGTCAAACCAAACTTCTCAGATTGATTTTTATATGACGACTTGCATTTGGAGATAAAATGTTTTAAACAAATTTTTTTTGAACAAATAATATAATTATAAATAATTAAATTATTAATTAATGTGCTTCGGTCATTTCATCAACACTAAAATCTCCATAGCATGTGTTTTAACGTGCTCGCATCCCTTAGACCATCTCCAATGGTTGGGCTAAAAGCCAAATTTTTTAGCCCGGAAAATTTAGCTTTTAGCCCAGAAACAACTTTTCTGCTCCAACCGTTATAGCCTAAAATTTTAGCGCAGGATTATTAAAGAATGAACTTAGGCTTTTTTTTTGTTAAATTAATTTAAAAAAAAAAAAATATGTAGACTATCGTAAATTAATTTTATGAACATTTTAACCTAAAAAAATTTAAATTCCGATAAATATTGGGTGGAGTTCACTCCAATTTCTGGGCTAAATTTTGGGGGGAATTTGGCATTGGTTTAGCATTTAGCCCAAAATTTCCCCTTGGGTTGGAGTGGGTTTGGGGAGAAATTTTGAGGGGTAATTTGACTTTTAGCCCACCATTGGAGTTGGTCTTATCATGCCCAAGTAAGCCTCCCTAATCTTCAACCCCACCAACATAACGTCCGATTCCATTCTAATCAAACGTGGGCCTCACACGTTGTCCCCACATGGTACATCCCCTGATCTTGTCTTCCTCAATTTCCCTCCAGTAATGTTACAGTGGATATCAACATTCAAGTACAATGGATAAGCGTTAGTTTCATCATCCTTTAATATTTTAGAGTACGTTTGTTGAACCGGACTATCTCATATTAAATTAGTATTAGAAATTAAGCTGGATTAACTTAGAATAAACTATACTGACTTCTAGTGAATCATTTAACGTAGTTTCAGATTAAAAAGTAGAATAATTAACAAAATAACAAATGGAAAATCAATTACTTTGCTTTTGAATCAACATAGACTTTTTTCTCAAATCATTCAAGAAGCAGGTGGCCTTCTACCATAGTGGTGGAGAGGAGTGACGTCCTTACATGATAGCATGGGTTCGAACTCCGTCAATGACAAATTAATTTCTAACTTAATGACAATATCGTTTAACTCAAAAAAAAAAAAATCATTCAAGAAAATGCCGATAAGAAGACGAGAGACATATCAGATGATAGGATCCCTTATAATTGGTGCCACTTTACACCTGTGAACTTAATTTGGTAAGGATAAGCATTTTTCTACGGTAATGGAGACATAACATGTCAAAAAAGTGAAAGCAGAGCGAGACCACGGACAACTTTAGACAAAAGTGGAGACCTGTCACATCTTGGCTCGAGCTCCTACTACATCTTGGGTTCGACTCCATCGTAGTACGATATTGTCTGTTTTGGACCCTGATCACGCCCTCACGGTTTTGTTTCCGGGAAATCACACAAGAACTTCTTAGTTGGTCACCCATCTTGGGATTGCCCCCGCGTGAACACGCTTAACTTCGGAGTTCCAATGGAATACGAAGCCAGTGAGCTCCCAAAAGGTCTCGTGCTAGGTAGATATGAGAATATACGTATAAGGCTTACATGATCCTCACATTGGGCGGTGTAGGATCTTACAATCCACCCACCCTTAGGGGCCCGATGTCCTCGTCGGCACACTTTCAACCAGAGATTGGCTCTAATACCAAATTGTCACATCCCAGCCCGGGCCCCCACCACATTCCAGGCTCAACTTCACCGTAGCACGAGAACTTCCCAGTGGCTCACCCATCCTAGGATAACTCTCGCGCGAACTCGCTTAACTTCGGAGTTCTAATGGAACCCGAAGCCAATGAGCTCCCAAAAGGCCTCGTGCTAGGTAGAGATGAGAATATACATATAAGGCTTACATGATCCTCACACCTGGGTAATGTGGGATCTTACAATAATTGTCACATCTCGGGCTCAACTCCATCATAGCACGATATTGTCTGCTTTGGGTCCCGACCACGCCCTCACGGTTTTGTTTCTGAGAACTCACAGGAGAACTTCCCAGTGGGTCACCCATCCTGAGATTGCTCTCACGCAAACTCGCTTAACTTCGGAGTTCTAATGGAAACTGAAACTAGTGAGCTCCCAAAAAACCTCGTGCTAAGTAGATATGAGAATATGCTTATAAGGCTTACAGGATTCTCATACTTGGACAATGTGAGATCTTACAATCCATCCCCCTTAGGGGCCCGACGTCCTTGTCAGCACACTTCTGCCTAATGATTGGCTTTGATACCAAATTGTCCCATCCCGGCCCAGGCCCCCACCACATCTTGGGCTCGACTCCACCGTGGCACGATATTATCCGTTTTGGACCCCGACCACACCCTCACGGTTTTGTTTCTGGGAACTCACACGAGAACTTCCCAGTAGGTCACCCATTCTGGGATTGCTCTCGCGCGAACTCGCTTAACTTCGGAGTTCCAATGGAACCTGAAGCCAGTGAGCTCCCAAAAGGCCTCGTGCTAGGTAAAGATGAGAATATACATATGAGGCTTACAGGATCCTCAGATCTGGGCGATGTGGGATCTTACAAGACCCGACTTTAATAAAGTAACAAGTATTGAATAAATAAATAAAACAACTTCATCAGTACGTCAAAAGTGTATATACAATAAGGAGGTTCAAATTACAAACGTATGTGTTCTTTAGTACTAACGAGAGTCATCGGATAAAAAAACCTCCTAGTAATTGTAGACAATTGGCGTTCATGGAACGAGTATACAAATTCTACTTGTGTCATTAGGTTTACAAGTTGATCACTACAGTAGTTTGAGCGATATCTTGTTTATAATTTGTTTGGATTTGCAAATCCTCCATCTTCTAAGGTAGAGGAATGTTTTCCAACACTGCTTCGATTGGATTTACATATGAGACGAGTTGTAGTTTTCATGGCGCAGGTCCTAATGAATCCTACATACAGCCATAGGACCCCATTCGACATCAATCATGTCATTGGTGGGCACCATTATGTTTGACAGTCGATATGGATGGGGTTGGGAAGAAAAGAAGGATCTATATACTCAAGGCAGAGAGGGATCACTCTTTTCTTTATATCTTTTTTTGTTTGAATAAGGTTTATTTCTCTTTTTTTTTTCTTTTTTTTTTTGTGTGTATTTTTTCTTCTTTTTTCCTGCTTTTTGAAGGATAAAATTTATGTTCTTCTGATTAAGTGTAATTTTTTTTTGTTATCCATAAAAAATTTCTCGTACTGTTGATGTTTTATCAAAAAGAAAAGGGCAAGGGGTTCAATTGATTGCCATTATACCATACATCTCGATGAATATATTGATATAATAATAGAGAAGTCGAATGAAATACCTAAGTTATAATTCACAAGCAATTTAAAATTCATTAGAAATTGAGAAAATCTCAAAATATATGAAAGATTTAAAAGATTTAAAAGGATATATTGAAAATAATTAAATAAGTTCTTCAATTGTAAAATTTAAATATGCTAACATGTAAATCAATTAATATTCAAATAATGATGTGGATAAAAGTCAAAAGACCTTGATCAAAAAATAAAAAATAAATAAGATTCAATTAACGTGAAAGAAAAATGAGGGATGAGAGTCTCATTCATCAAAAAATAAATCAATATCAATGTTACGTTACATTTAGTGATATATGTTTATGAAATATTTAATTGTTACAAAGATGCATTAGATGTCTATATGAAGTATTTAATCGTTGATTTTCTTGAGCACTCAATAAAAATACCACTGCCATGGAAGAGTAATTGCTTTCTATAGGAAAATAAAAAGACTAAATAGAGTAACCACTGTCACATCACTTAGTTATGTTTTTCTTATGGATTAGTGGTGACTGACTATGGCGGTGTTCAATGTGATTGTTTCAGATGTGATTTGAGGATAGTTAGCGATGCAAACCAATTCTTTATTGTGACTATCTTGGAATGTCATGGTCTGTTGGGATCAGTGTTTCAAAAACCAGCCTAGATGTTGGGCAGTGGGGTTCTATGGATTTAATTAAGTTGAGAAAATAGTTCTTATAATTGTAATTTGTTAATTTGCTTATTGAGTTGAGCTTATTGGCTTTTATTGCATTTTATCTTTATTTTATTTCCAATGTAAGTATAGTTTTCTATAAAAGGGTAAACAAAAACTTATGTATATGATACAATAATAAATTTATTTAAATAAGCTAATGCGCTAGGCTCCAATATACCGTTTGATTAGCGCCAAGAGTTTTTTTAGAGCCTTAAGTACAGTTAATTTTGGATGCTTCTCACATATCGTCGCAAACCCAACCTCTATAGAACGAGATGGAAGACTCAGAATTTTCCCACGCCATGATTGAAGCTCATCGTCTCATGGCTGCAATCTTTGCCCTCCAAATTTGCGCAAGGTAAATTTTCTTTACAAACCAATGCATTTGTGTGTGTTTGATGCTTGTGTATTCAGAGTCAGAGAGTATCATCCATTTTTCGTTATATATTACCTCCATGTCTCTGGTGTCATACTGCTTCATCGAGTTACTCGTTGGTTCTGATGATTCAAGCTTCTCTTTCTACCGATATACATAAGGTTATCGAGGAACATGGTTTTAATGGCTCTGAGAGGGCTCTATCTTTGCCATCCTATGCTCTGGGCCGGAAACAAAAGGAGAAATGCCTCCGTTTGTAATTTTCCTTTTCTTCCTATCCATAGGTGGTTTTTACTTTTGCTATTTGTAATTTGGCCCTCTTTAATTGAAAAAAATTGTTTCAAGAACAACAGATGTACAGTTCTATTGTCAGAGGCAGAGCCATGAAGGGACCAGATGGTCCCAGGTTCATTTAGTCATTTTCTTTCATCACACAAAAATGTTTAGTGTTATGTTATGATTTTCAAGTCTTTCCGTAGGCTTAGAGTCCTATTCCGTGTTTTTACTTTAATTTATTTCATTATATTTCATTTGAGGTTGGTAGCTCTTATGGAGTTCAGGCAATCCATTGCTTTTTAGCTTTGAGAAGAAGGGAGAGAGGAAGAAAGTTAGAGTGACTTGGCATTTAGATTTAAGGAAGATGATGATGAGGAAGATACCATCCCAAACCCAAACGACAATGGTAGGTTGCTCCCCACACGGCAAAATAATTTTTGTAAGATCACAAGAGCATTTTGGATTGAAACTTTTGCGCCTCTTTTAAGATAAAATTCGTCCGCCACTGTCTAAGTGTCTATTGTATGTATTGTTGGGTTTCTATAAAATATCACAGTTCACCTAAGATCCACATTGTAGTGTGTTGTACATTTCTTTCCAATCTGTTTCCACTGGCATTGAGAAAATAAAACACAAATCTTGAACGCCGTTTTGGCTGCGTGATAGGTTTGAGATAGAGGTATCATATCCCCCAATCCTTCCATGGTAGCCGTTAATGTAAGTGTGTTGTTTCTGCAGAATATGCAGACCAAGATGGTTTGCTTTCTTTTCTATCACTCGCCATCCAAACTATTTCACACTAAACTCAAAACTAAAAACTTCTTATGATTCTGCTAGGGGGCGAACAAATGGCTTTGATTTACTGCATAACTTTTCTCCTTATTACAGTAGCTTTCTTCAATATGAAACTGAGGTTCTGATTATGATTTCCTTCTTAGGGTGTGGTCATTGAGCAAATGCACGCTCGTTTGTTCCCATAACTGCCCAAAACAGTCCTACAACACTCCAAAACCAAAAAACGTGTTCAAATGACATCCAATACGCTCGTTTGTTCACAAAGGAAGGAAAAGGTTTGTCTACTTAGGAGATGGGAGAAATCATTATTGTCCAACTCTGAGTCTTTATAAATAAATAGGGTAAATTATTATAATATTGTAAATGAAAAAATATATAATTTTTGTCATGTGACACAAATTTGGCAGTCACGTCAGCACAAATGTGTCAGCCACGTCAGCTTTTAACGGATCAATGAATGGAAAATGTAATGGATGTATTATATTTAAATAAAATAGGTACTTGAGGTATGAAATTGAAATGTTTTAAAGATGTTGTAAGAAATTGAAATCGATCCCAAATATGAGGTGGTAAAGTATAATTTAATCTAAAGAAAAGTGGTACATGATTTTGGGGGACTTTGAAGTTACAATTGCTTTGTCTTTCATTTGACTCGATGATTAATCATGCCACCTTAATTATGATTCTGATGGAATGTCTTTCTTTACCACATTTTTTGCATGGTGAGTTTGCTCTTAGGTGAATTGTTTGTGGTACGCATTAGCTGTCTACTTTCAAGATGGACAACACAAATCAAAAAATGACAATTACTCGTTTTTAAAATCAGTATTCTTAAGATAAGGAGTAGGGTAGAAAATGGGGAAAGCTCTTAGTTCCTGGCCTATAAGATGATACTTCAGTTATTTGAAAATATTCATTCTTACTTGTTAATCATAATTTGACACGTTATTTGAAAATATTCGTTCTTACTTAGGTGTTAATTATAATTTGACACGTATGTATAAGTTTTTCGTTTCAATTTTGACAAGTTATTTCTTTGAGTGTGTCATGTAGTGATTTGCAAGTGAAAGAAGTAACTACTTACATGAAAGGAATAAAGTTGTAATGCATTTTGAGGTGTCAATTGAATTAGTTGGCATTAAAAGGAATATACTTGAATTAGGCTAACAAATATTTGAAAGAATATTTGGCAGGTCTTCTGTTGTGGACAAGAATCCTCTTACGAGCGGAAACAAACCTACCATTGAGTTAATGAACACAATCAGGTTGCAATTAGTTATGGAAAGGAGTTTTCTTATGTTTTAAAATTATGATTTGGAAGCATCAAATTTGCTTTACTGAAATTGTGTTGTTTGGGTCAAATATTTGTTTTATAGACCATTCCATTTTAGTTAGAGGAAGGTCCTAATTTTGCTCATGTTGTGTATTGTGAGTGATGTCCAAGAACCACCAAAATATTAACAATCGTATCGGTTTCACAGTAAACATAAACTTTACTCAATATGTTTAGTTTCAGCTGTGAGTTCACCTAAGAACGAGTGAAGATTAATGTTCCGAACACAGTGACTTTGTTCGCGTTTTTGCTAACCATGATATTCTAAACAATTTATGGAAGTTGTCATGAGCAAAATGATGCAAGTGTACAACAACCTCAATCACTGTCTAGTTCATTCAAATTTCAAAAATTATGAATTAAAATACAAACCAAATTGATTTTTCTAACCATAAAATTATTGGATTTGTTTTGGATTGTATTGTTTCTACATCACCTACAAGTCAACAAGGTACAATAAACCTAAAGACCATTGTAGGATATTCCATTGTCCTCAAACAGACTGTTCAGTGCTTATTGTGTTCTTGAAAATTCCAATAAGGCTCAAAATAAAGTTTGATTTAGAGATCTTTGATGATTAATTTTTTTTAGTTTTTAATTTCTAATCTTCAAAAAAATAATGATAATCAAACGGCAAACAACTAGTAATTACAGTATTTTGAAAATTGAAAAACCAAAATCAAGTCACTATAATCGAAAACAAGTTATGACGTCAAAAGACTTAACCTTGTTAATGTTAATTGTTACAAATAACGTTACAGTTAACAACTTTCTTTTCAGTATGAAACTTGAAGCAATTAGGATGAGTGTAATATCTTGCATAACTTGTTGACAGGTACTACTCCCCGAAGCACATATTTTTCTTTAATCCAACCGTGCTTGATCGTTGAGGCGCCGAATGGGTCAAATCAGATTCATTCAACTAATCAGATTCATTCAAACCATGAATACCTAATACAGCAGAAAACAGAAAGTGAGCAAAGAGAATTGAACAAATTATAGATGGATGGTTGAATTGGAGGAAAAAATTACCTGTGATTTTTGGAATGTGGGATATCTTTGACCATTCTGGGCCATTGTCCTTGGTGCATCTTTCATTGAGACGGGGACAATCAGAAATAAATAGCTCATGTAGTTTGGTTAGGCGTTGCATAGCTTCGACCGTAGGCAGATAGAGAAGATTCGCACAACCCCAAATTTCCAACTGAGTAAGAGATGTAAAGTTACCCAACCACTCTGGAAGAGTTTCCATACCATCGAAATAGGAAATACACAAAGATGTTAGAGAAGTCAAGTGTTGAATTTGTTGAGGCAGAGATTTGAGCTTTGGCCACCCATACAAGTCTAAGTTTTCAAGCTGTGATGGAACCTGAAAATCAGGGAAAGAATCGAGCTCCTCCCAAAACCCACCGATTTTCATCAGTTTCAAATGAGAGAGAGTGTGTAGCCCCTTGGGCAAGCATTGTAATTTCCGACAATAAAATAAATCCAAAGAGGAAAGAGATTGCAAGCTGGACACATCTTGATCTCCCAGAGATGTCAAATTGTTGCAACCTGAGACAAACAGACTGTCAAGTGATGTGAGGTTGTCTAATCTGGGAAGAGCCTCTAGATTAGGACAATTCCGTATACCCATAATCTCAAGAGAGACGGGGGTTTGTAGCCCATGACCCGACAAAGTCCTCAAATTTGGACAATCGTTGATACCCAGTGTGCGAAGACTAGTACAAGAATGGAGCCCACTCAGTATACTTGTGAATCCATGGCATTCTTCAATTTTTAATTCACGGAGGGATGTGCAACCGTTTAAAGACAAGCCCTCATCCTCCTGCTGCTGCTGGAGAGTAGTGCTAGTCGTCGACTGTAGATTTTCCGACTCCTCAAGAGACGTACATCTTTTAATAACCAATTTGCGGAGTGAGGATAGACTGTGAATTGAAGTGCATCTTAGTTTTGGGCAATCATGTAATTTCAACTCCTCAAGAGATTGGGATTGTGAAATTGGAAAGGATTTTAGCTTTTGGCAATCACGTAATTTCAACTTCTGAAGAGATTGGGATTGTGAAATTCGAAAGGATTTTAGATTGGGGCAATCCTCAATTAAAACACTTCGAAGACTTGGCAACAAATCACTCTTCATCCATGATGCAAATTTAGTACCCCTGAATCCCTGAATCCTCAAGCTTTCTAAGTTGGGGTGCGGTTGGAGACCTTCGAGAATATCCTCGTCAAGATCCGCAGAATGTTCCGACCACCAGTATAATTCCAATTTTCGTATGTTTGCTTTCCCCACTAAATTAGATTTCCTTGGTTCTTCCTTGTCTCTCACAAATTCCAATGATCCAATAACTAGTTCCCCTTTCAATTCATTTAACCCGCCTAGCTCATCAAGTCTATGACGCCCATCCTCATCCAAAATAAAGGAAGGTAGCGTTTGTAGATGAGTCAATCTTGTCATCCCAAATGGAACTTTTGTACCCTCATTAAAATAAACATGTCTCAAGTTGATCAAATTTTCCATTTCCTCAGGAAACGTTTCAAGACTGTAGGTATACATTCTTAACGTCTGAAGATTATAGAGCTTGCCAATAGATTTGGGGAGTTCTTTTATTCTTGTTAAAGAAATGTTGAGATACCTCAAGCGTTTCAACTTTCCAATTGAACTTGGCAACTCCTCAATTTCAGTCTCGGATAAATTCAACATCCGTAAGCCTCTAAACCTTTCAAACATGTTACTAGGGACCTCGCAATCAACAAACAACGACAACAATCTCCTAATACTGCCTTGTGGAATTCTTTTAAGCGTCCTGGAAGAAATCAGTCCAACATGTTGAATCTCATGTGCATCATCATCCATCTGATCCGTGTCTCGTGTCAAGCTTTCAAATTTGAATACTTCCACTGCAAGATCATGCACAAGATCGTGCATCTTGCATTCCGTAATAATGTTGTACTCATCTTCTCTAGCATCTTGAAATAAGGAGTTTTGTAATAGAATATTAAAATATTCATTGCCTATGTCCTCCATACTCATGGTGCGAGAAGAAAGGAGATATCCTTGAGCCATCCAGAGATGGACCAAGTCATCCCGTTCAATTTCAAAATCTTTTTTGAAAATTGAACAATATGCAAAACATTGTTTCAAGGATGGAGACTTCAAATTATCAAAACTTAACTTCAAAACCGACATAATTTTATCCTCTGTTTTTGGTAATTGCCATATCTCACTTTCTAGAATCGACCACCATTCACTTGTACTATGTTTGGAACGCATCAGGCTTCCTAATACCTGTTAACACAAAAGTTAATATTATAAGTGAAGCTCAACTTTGTTTTCATTCGATGAAAAGTCCAATTTTGCTCTCCAATATTTGTGTTCACAGATGTACCTAAATATATTAAAAGATGTACTAACGTTTGTACCAAAATGTATGCTAATGTGCCTAAATGTATGCAGTGAAATATTATAATGAATTAAAAACGACTTAATGTACCTAAATGAAGAACACAAAGTATATCAAATATACTATTGAAAATAAAATTAGTAGACAAGACGTCTATATCAAAATATATTATGATGAATCAAATGCAATACCATACGTGAACACATGGTATGAAAAATAGAATTAAACGCAATACCATACTTGAACAGATGGTATTATTATTATTGGAAGAAAGAGAGTAATAAAACCTCAAAATATAAATCATATATGAGGTAAATGTATTTTGACTTGGACATCGAGTGTGGGACAAGAATTATATTGTGAAAAATAGAATTAAATGCAATACCATACGGAACACATGGTGTTATTATTATTATTATTATTGGAAGAAAGAGAGTAATAAAACCTCAAAATATAAATCATATATGAGGTAAATGTATTTTGACTTGGACATTGAGTATGGGACAAGAATTAGATTATAATCTTACACAAAGTATTAATATAAGAGTAATATTTTTCAAGGATTAAAATTAAGTTTAATAGAGTTCTTTAAATTTAGACCCCAACAACTTATGTTTCTCGAACATACCACAAGAGTTCGAATTTGCTCATCACCCTTACTAGATGGTAAGCTTTATCACCCTTCTTAGAGCATCTCTAATAGAACTCCTTAATTAGAGACTCCCAACACTAATTTTGAGTACTCATTTAAGGACTTAAAAGGGAATCTTTGTGTCCCTAAGGGAATATTGCCCCAATGGGAGAGTTTTTATAGTAGAATCCCTAAATTTGAATTTATTTTTTTATGATTCTAAGTGATAATTTGATTAGGTGCACATTTTTTTATGTTAATATTTTTTTAATTAATTAAAAGCATTAAAATCTTTAATCAAGATTATGAGCCCCGTTTTTCATTCAATTGCTCATTTTTTTTGTTTATGTTAACATTTTTTAATTAATTAAAAGTATTAAAATTAAAAGCATTAAAAGCATTAAAAGCTTCAATCAAATTATGGACTCTGTTTTCCACTCAAAGTTGTCCCTATACAATCCCTATATGTAAGGACATACACTATATATATAGGGACTCATTTTTCGATACATTGAAGATTCATTTTTTTTTTTCGTAAAAATAAAAATAAACAATAGGTAAATTATTTTCATAAAAAACAAAAAATAGGTAATTTTTTTTATAAAATATAAACTATAAATAAATTAATATCCATGTACAAGAAATAGTAGATACATCACCTTCTTTAAATTAAAGGGTTAAGTACGTAGAACCACCTAATTTTTAGAGGTAATTCCAAATTGGTTTCAACTTTTTTAAACATTCCAAATAATTACCTAATATTTTAAAAGTTGGATTTTGTTAGGTCATTAGAGTGTCAGTAACAACATGCACAAATAAACTGAAGGGCATGCTTGGATAAAAGGTGTAGCTTTGACGATTTAGAACTCCATAGATGACGTGATAGTAAAATTCGAACATGCCCTTCAATTTATTTGTTGTTCCCATCACTTTACACTGATAATTTTACCATATAGTGTTAGTGACCTAACGAATATCTAATTTTCAAAACCTGAAGTATTTAATTATTTGAAATATTTTAAAATGTTAGGACCAATTTTAAATCTACCCTAAAGGTTAGGTAGATTTCTGTACTTAACCCGAAATTAAATAGTAGGTAAATTATAGTTGAATATACATTGTTTTGTGAAATTTAACAATAGGTAAATTAAAATTGGTTTGTTAATAAGCGCATGCAGGTCATCTGACCTCACCTATTACACCCCAAAATTCCCCGCATGTCCCTTTCTTTCTATGTTTATGTTATTAAAATAGAAAGCCAAATACAAAACAGCATACCTTTGCCACCAATGGTACACCAGCACACTTTGCAGCTATGGCCCTTCCAATGTTCTCTTGAGTTGGACCTAAAGGAGGAGCACCATTTGGGAATGCTTCACTATTTAATATGGACCAGCAATCATCTACTGATAGGCTCTCCAAATGACACCTTGGCATTGTCTCTGTGATTGATGCAACCTTAGCACTGCGGGTAGTAACAATGACAATGCTTCCGGGAGCAGAATTGAGTCTCGACAAACAACTCGTAAAATCACTCCATAATTTGTCATCTTCGTTCCAAACATCATCAAGTATTAGAATATATCTCTTTCCTCTCAAACCTTCTTTGAGGTTATTCAGCAATGCTTCCCGACTTGTAACTCCTGTCTTGTTTGAGTTAAGGGATTCTAACATCCGATTTAGAATCGAATTAACCTCAAAAGTGTTGGATACACACACCCACATCTTTTCAACAAAATGTTTACCAATAGCATCATCATTGAATATTGATCTTGCCAAAGTCGTCTTTCCGAGTCCTCCCATTCCCACAATGGCCTTAACTGAAAGGTACTCTTCCTGATTCTTGGACTCGATCAAGGTTGCAATGATATCCGACACAATTTTCTCCCTTCCAATGATCTTCTCATCGTGACCGAAGCTTGAGACGGTTTCTCTGTTCCCCATTCCTGGAGGGGTTTGATCTACTGTCATTGCAACTAAGCCAATGAAAGGTGCCTCACTTTTGAGAGCCGCCAGTGACGCATTGATGCTCTTAATCTTGTGGGCCATCCTTTGTCGAAATAAAATGGGATTGGAGAGCGAAAAGAAGTTAAGTACCTTCTTCTTCATGTGGTTTTGAATTTCTACTTTACGCCTGAGAACTTCGTAGTTGATGTCCTCCAATACATCATCAGCATCATGAGCAACGTCTTTCAGTTTCTTCACCCAGTCCTCCACCGCCTTGCCCCTGTGACGTGGTTGGTATGAAACATCGCCTAAGAACTCTTGAATTGCAAGTACCGATTCACGAAGCTTAGTTAGCTCTTTTTTGAATCCTCGCAAAAGACTGATTTCTTGAGCAGCAAGTGAAGCAACCGAATTTAGTATTCCCTCCACCGGAAAAGTATAGAGAGTTTCTAACACCTTTGCAGGATCCATACTCGCGCGAGGGACGACGGAGATAAGAGGAGAGCAGAGAATAGAGAAATAGCTAAAGGACAAAAGAAGGGTGGAGGCGTAGAGTGTTGGAAGCTGATGAATGAAAGGTCTTGACAAATGACAATATATATAGTTCATGAAACAGTGAATAATAAGGCAGGAGAAAAGATCCATTACCATTACTTGTTCTTTCTGCGAAGGGAGATGCTGATGCTTTGCTTCCCCTTATAATTAATTGCACTTTACATAAGCATAAAGCTGCTTCCATCAACCAAGAATCAATGCTCACAGCCCCGCCACTAGGATGTGTGACCTCCTGGAAAATCCTCGTGTTGCATCCCTCACCTTTTGCAAGTGGCCCTCTACCATAGTGGTGGAGAGGAGTTACGCCCTTGCATGACGGCGGGATTCAAACCCTGTTAGTGACAAACTAATTCTAACTTAACGATAATATTGCTCAACTAAAAAAAAAAAAAAAAAAAACTTTACGCAAGCATAAAGCCATTCCATACACCCATTTAAAAGTCGGAAATTCTATTCCACTCCTTGAAAAAATATTACTTTTTGAATAAAACCTTTTTTTTTTTTTTTTAACAATAAATTTGTTAGATTAGAGAGTTGATGGAGTTCGAACCCACACCGTGGTGCAAAGACAATACTCTTTATCTTAGTAAAAAATAATTTTAGTCCTTGACATTTTATTATTGTTTTCAAATATTAATTAGGTTGTAATAGTTAGAACTTAGATGTCCATATGAAGTATTTAATCGTTAGTTTGTGGAAATATCATCACCATGGAAGAATAATTGCTTTAACTCTTTTATATAGGAAAATAAAAACACTAAATAAAGTAATCACGGTCAATGATCACATCCAGTTTTAATATAGTTGAACATGAAACCTTTTCTTCCCATATATGGCAGTCCTATCCTAAACATGAAAATTATTAAAATTAAACCTTATGCTAGTCACTGCATCCGCCAAGAAATTCGTCTCCCTGTAAACATGGCTCCCTGAAATGGTATCAAATGTAGTGGCCAACCACTTGATGTCTTCAATGATGTTACTCAAACGCCAAGGGCTCTCGCAAAAACCTTTGATTGCGTCAACAAGAAGTTTAGAATCACATCCCACACAAACTTTCTTGAAACCTTTCCCTTTAGCCAAGCAAAGAGCATCCCTCAAGCTAGAACTTCAGCTAAAGAGATGCTATTCTCTCCCACTCTTCTTGCTCCAGCAACAATTGGAAATCCTTCATTTCTGATCACAAAGTCGGCCGCCGCGTCGGAGTTAATAACAGGCCCATCAAAGTTGATTTTCAGCTGCCCTCTTTGGGGAGGTTCCCACCTAAACTTTAGATTTTGTTTACTGGCCAGCTTAACATCATTGTTAGCCTGAATATAGTCATTACCATGATTGAAGCCAACATATGAACTATATTAGGAGAAGGTTTTTCTTTCTTAAATACCACATCACTGCAAAAAAAATATGAGCATTGCACACAAAAAATTAAATGTGCCCTATGAAGTCAAAGGACACCAACATATGTGCCCATAGAACAAAAGCAACAATGCAGCAACTAAAATATATGGTGCCCTCTATGGCCGTGCCCTTTGGTCAAAAGGCACAATATGGCCATTTGCGCAACATTTAAGCACAAACAAGAGCCTTTTCGTGCCCTATTCTGACAAGGTTGTCAGAAGACTTCCCATCCGTATTCACACAATTTTTGTAAGGATCGGCTTCTCTACCCTCCTAGTTCCCATACACTCTCATCCTCTTCTATTTTGTACGGTTACGGTTAAGCCACGTCAACATTTTATATTGATTTTTTTATAGAGATAATAAGACAAAAAACAATAGTGATATAAAATGTTAACATAACTTAACCGTGAGAGTGTATGGAAACTGGGAGGGCAGAGAAGCTAGGTCTTTTTGTGATCGTGCCCTATCAATTAAAAATTAAAAAAATTATAGAAAAAATCAATACACCCCGGCAGCAAAAATTGAGGCTAAACCAAAAAAAAAAAAAAAAAAAAAAAAAAATCTTTTCCAAAAATCAAAACTGCCCACAAGCACAAGCAATAGAATATTACAATTTACTACATTCAAAACTATCTATCGAAATATATTAAAACAACTATAATTTTACATATTTTATCCCTAATTAAAAAGACTTGAAAATTACATCTTCCCCGGAAAACTTTGCACTTACATCCCATCTTTGATGCTCCACACATAAATTCATCAGGATGGTCTACGTGAAATCTGAACTTCTTTCTGCCAAAGTTATGAATAAAAACCAAATCAAAGATAAAGAAACCACATATCTTACAAAACCAACAGAAATGAAGGGAAAAAGAATAAAGCAACAAAATTGCAAAATTGAACAGGTGCTTTTAATTAAATGCATAACAAAATTGCAAATCACCCAAATTATAAGTCCAATCTGAAAGCGAAATTACTTCTGCAGGCAAGAGAAAAGAAGAGATCTTTACCTTTTCATACTGACATAGGTTGCCACCTCCTTCACCATTCTCTTCGCCTTCCCCTTTTCTGCTTCCAAATCTCAAATCCATAAAGATCGAGGCGAGACCTGAAAATATATATGCCAGATCTCATAAAATATAAACTCAAAACGTAAAAAGCACAAACTCAAATCTGATGCATGGGTGGTGTTGGTGTTTTTCAAAGAAAAAAAAAACGAAGGTAAAGCCTAGATCTGAGAGGAGTGAGAGAGAGGTAGGGATAGATGAACATATGATTTTGTTTGGCTGAGAAAGAGTGATGTGGGCAAGAGAGAAGAGAGAGAGAGAGAGAGGTGAAGCTATGGCCAACCATCACCATCGCAAGGCTCCAAATACTAACATTGTTCTCATCTATGGAATTTCAGGGTATTACCGATATAAAATTTGGATTCCTGATGAAAACCATTTTCAGGAATCCAAATACCTCCTCCCACTCGAGAATCGAACTCTGGCCATTTCAGAAGTTGAATTTCTAATTTTAAGCGGGTCTTACAATCATTTTGACTCCTGATAGTTTGGTAAACGCTGGAATAGTTGGGGATATGTGCAATTCTAGTTCCCACCATTCCATTCCCTTTTGGTAAACATGCCAAAGAAAAACAAGGTTTTCTGGGGGATGAATCTTGCTAGGTAATTGCGGAATGTGAGTGGCCGGTCGATTTATTGTTCAATTTTATCTTTAAAATCCACTTAAATCATATTATGATTTTGTTCAACGAGATCTCTAAAGTAAGATAAATCTTGTTAGATAGTTGCAAGATATGAATAGCAGATAGACCACAAACCACTCAATTCTAATATCTCACAAAATTTGTTCCTAGAGAATTTATACTTCTTTTAACTTACTTTTAGTTCATATACTTAACAGCTTTGTAATGTGCTATTTACGCACTTATTTTGACTTTTCACGCATTTCTTAAATTTCGGCCTATGAATCGAATGAATTGAAAAATATATTATTTTTCTTTTTAATTTAAAAAGGATTACAAAACAAAGGATTACTGCATTATTGAAACATTAGAGGCGGAGAAATAACTAACATAACTAGTTCAGCTGCCACTTAACAAGAAATAATCGTCATAACGAACAAGAAACAAACTTTTAAATTTCTATATAATGTAGTCGGACCACTCAGACATAAACGAGGTGTGATCCATGGACTGGCCAGGCACATCCTCGTGCTTCGACGGCCGTTCCTTCCCGCCAACCAATCTCGCCGGATTTCCCACCGCCGTGGTTCTCGGAGGAACATCAATCAGCACAACCGACCCCGCCCCAATCTTTGCGCCCTCCCCAATCTTCACATTCCCCAAAATCGTCGCGCTCGCACCGATCAAAACCCCATCGCCGATCTTCGGGTGCCGGTCTCCGCCGGCTTTCCCGGTGCCACCCAGCGTCACGTGGTGGAGTATCGACACGTTGTTCCCGATCACCGCCGTCTCCCCCACCACCACCCCTGTCGCGTGGTCGAACAGCACCCCCTTTCCGATCCTCGCCGCTGGGTGTATGTCCACCGCGAACACGTCCGCGATCCTCGAGTGTAGCGCAAGCGCCAGCGGCCTACGGTTCTGGATCCACAGCTTGTGCGCCACTCGATGCGCCTATAAATCAAATAAATTTGTTAAAATTTTCTTTCATTTTCTGGCAATCCAAACAGGAATTTAACTACCTAACTCGGTGCACGCCTGAAAAATAAAATGAATTCATGCAATTTTCTTACACTTTCTTCGAATCCAAACAGAAAATTAACTATATGATTTGATGCGCGCCTAAAAAAGCAAATCACTTCGTCCAATTTTTCTTACATTTTCTCGGAATCCAAACAGGAAACTAAATTACCAGCCTAAAAATTAAACCAATTACCTGACAGGCCAGGAAGCCTTTGTAATTGAGCAGGCAGTGGGAAAACGAGACGCAGGCGGGGTCGCGCTCGTGGGCGGCGCAGAGATCCGCAACGGCGGCGGCACGTAAGGAGGGGTCAGAGGAGAAGGTGTTGAGGAAGAGGTCGTAGAGGAGCGTCGAAAGGAGGGTGGAAGAGCAGAGCTTGTTCCCCAGGTGAAACGACAGCGATCGCTCCAGCGACGAGTGGGAGAGTATGGTGGAGTAGAGGTAGCTGGCCAGAGCCGGCTCCGACTCGGCATCGCCCCGCGCCTCGGCTTTGATCTGGGTCCACACCCAGGCCTCCCACTCGGCGTCCGAGGACCACTCTGCGCACCTGAGATCGCCGGCTGGCATCGTATCGGAGATGGCTACTGCTGCTGCGGCGCACGATAGGGGAGGGCAGTAGGGAAATGGGGCGACGAGCGTGCGTGCGCAGGTCAAGTGGTAGCTTTATCTTGTGCGGTTTTATAATATTAACATTATCTTTATTTTGTCAAGAAGTACATTAGATTTTATTTTAAATAAATCAGAAGAGGATCTAAAAAAGAAAAATACTTTTTAGTTAATAATTTTTAAAAATTTTCTTAACTCCTCACTTTGATTTATTTATATTTTAAAATTTATAAAAGTGATATATGAGATTGATTATCGTCAATCATTTTAATTATTTTGTGAAAAATCTCCGTTAAATTGAAGAAACCACCAGTTTAATAGGACGCATTGATTTGACAAAAATATTTTTAATTTAATAAATATTTCTTACTGAAAGACCAAAATAATTGACGGTGGACAATCCCAAGAACCAAATCTATTGATTTTAAATATCAGAGATTAAAGTGTAGAGTTATATAATAGAATTTTTGGAATCATAGAACACAATTTGAGTTCAATATAAATGACATGTAATACAACAAGCTGGTACAACAATGTTATTTTTTTTTTTTTGGGCCAATACAACATTAAATTAAAGAGCATGTACCAATACAGACAGCTACAACATTATTTCCAAGGCATAAATAACAATCAACAACAAATTGACGCCTGCATTCTCCAATTTATATAATTAATTTATATAATTAATTTACAGAAGATAAAACAACTACGGTAAGTTCTAAAAAACATTAGGCGCTAGTCGGACGACGGCCTAGCTTAGGCAGACCAGGTGGATTGTGAAGTCCCACAAATTTAGGGTTTCTGAATTCTTCTCCCTTTATGCTCATCACACCTTTTCCGCCCTCGGATCGGATGCCTTCCACAAGGCGATCCATCAGCCAAGATGAATCCACAAATTGGAACGAAAATCTCACTAGCAGGAACTTCAACTGGCGGAAGCTCTACTGGATCATGGTTGCTAATAACGCGGCACTGTGAGTCGGCATTGCTGATTGATATCCCAACTCTGGTTGACCCATTAATCCTCATCCCTTTGTGTTCAGCACACCTCTTTCTTCCTGGAACTGGTGCCGTTCTGCAAACAGAACCATCTCCTACAACCACCCCACAAATTATACTAGTATTCTCCTTAGTAATGCTTCTATATGAAACCAACCTAGGCTGTGATCTGCCGAGCTTGAAGACCCGAAAAGGGGAGTTGTGGATCTCCCTGTCATCATAAGCACCAAATTTGTCACCCGTTGAAATTGGTTTGCTTGATTCAATTCTGATGCCCACTTTCTTCTGACTGAAAGGCAGAAGCTTCTCGGCAATGTTAGCAAATCGCGTAGTGCTTGAAGAAATCTTCTTGAGTTTTCGAAGGACATCATCAGGGCGCCTTGCTCCATTAATGGTTGTATTCCATGCATAGTCAAATGTATCAAGCAGCTGAGTTTCTGTTTTCAGTGCATCGCTTTTATTTTCCATCTGTTTGACAATCAACAAAGAATCAATAAGCACCGTCATAATATCCAATTTCTTCAACTAGCAAGAATGACAGTGGTAACTTAGCAGATGCATGCTATCTCAAGATTTCAGACGAGTGCACTAGCAGCCTACTACTAACTGGCCTAACACCGACATTATCCCCAGCTTGCATTTAAGAATCTGGTCTTGCTAGTGTGATGTTTTATTGCAAAAGGCCTCGGCGTTATTAGTAGTGGAACCAACTCACTTACATATTGTATTTTATGTTGTCAAGTTTCCGACATGAGATTTAATACTCTTCAACATGCTACATCTATTTCTTTATCATCGCCTAAAACACAATAGCATCAATACCGATTTCTCCCAGAAAACCCAAGTCAATTTCGAACTTTAAACAAAACAAGATTGAGATATACTTACAGGAGCCCATCTATACGCAATGGGGTAGCCTCTTGACAGTATCTCTACAAACAATCCGGGCCCCTTTTCCTTTTGCACAGAGTCAGTAGGATGACCAGTTGAGCTGCCATTCCCCAAATGCGCACCTGAACGACCATATTGCTGAAGCCGTGTCCTCACATTATCAGCTTGTCCAAGGTACACCGGGACTATGTAGTCCGGGTCAAGCTTCCCAATCTCACGGCCTAGACCGGTACGCGAAACGGAAATCCCGAGTTCATAGACACCCGGACTCTCCTTTTTGGGGAGGTTATGAACTCTGTATCTTTCAGCTCCTTCTTTGCCCAGCGAATAGTCTTCCCAATCAGAAGGGCCAACCAGAATCTAAATTCACAATAACAAATACAGAACAACCAAAAAAAACACGGATCATAAATACCAAATAAAATTGGATTCCGGAATCTGGGTAATCAGAGAAACATAATATAAGGTAAATATTTGGGATTAAATTCAAATTATCCTAAAATTCCAGATTAAAGTCAACAAACCCAGATTGTAAATACCATGTAAAATTAGATTCTGGAATCTGGGTAATCAGAGAAACAAGATTTAAAGCAAAGATCTGGAGTAAATTTGAAAATTTTCAACCGAACAGTGACTGAAATCAGTAGAGAAATCTCCAAAGATTTCAAATTTATCCTCTTAAATTAAAAAAAAATTAAAACTTCAATTCCATAAGAAAGAGAAATATTACCTTCCAATTGGAGAAGTGAGAGTCGTGTTTGGTGCGCTTGCAATCTTCCCTCTTCAACCTTGACACGGCAACGGTCGAATTGCCGGCTACCATTTGAGGCTTCGTGTTCCCTTTTCGGAAATAAGACGACCGTTAATCGGGCCCTTTATCAGCGCTGAGATTATTGCCGCGCAAAAAGACCATTTTGTCCATATAAAAAAACCGGCCCGCCTAAACTGGGTTCTGTTGGCATGGCGGCCTAAACTGGGCCCATACTCCTTATGACTATTTACTCTTAACAAAATAAAAATAATAAAATACCAAAACCACCCCTTAGTTCAAAAAATATTTAGAGAGAAAACAATCTAATAGAACATGGGTAAATTAGTCAAACTAAGCAAAAATCAATCCTTCAATATCATAGTCTATGTCATGTTATATTTTTTCAATATGCTGGAAATATGGTCCATTGAAAAAAAAATTCTTCGTCGTAGACTAAGAAAAGCCAATGAGAAGCCTATGCCAAAAAGTTAACTTAGAATAAAGATAATAATTTTGAACCTCGTATCTGCATTCTAATTTGACTATTTTATCTTGTTATACATTTAAAAGAAAGAGTGTAAGAGATTGAAAGATTGGTGTGAAAATCATAAGATCAAACACTTTGACATGATAAAATACCTTGCTTGAAGCCCTAAATTCAACTTAAACTATTGGTCAGCAAAGAAATAGGAATATGATTCTGATCAATGAGAGCATCTTTATAATTTAATCATGCATGTTGGAGATAAGATCTGACAACAAAGTAATTGTTGTATATATCATCATGCACTAGCTAGTTGTACTAAGTAATTGTGAAATTCAGTGCAGAGTCTTCATTCACTAATCACGAAGCTGAAGTTTTGGCCTAGGTTAATAGATTGTCTTGAAAGACCATTTCACGATCACATACGAATTTAATCAAGTTGATTAATTAAGTCGTGTACTTTATTTTCTGTATTTAAGTTTAAATTTTTTTTTCTTGTAGTTTAGATAAATTTAATATAATTATCTTATCGTTTATCGTAATCTCATCTGTATATCTCATGACAAAAGTTGCAATCATGCATGCATGCGTGTTATTGCTTCCTCGATATCGTTTTCTTCAGCATGTCTCTCAAGACTCTCATCATGGCCAACTTTATCAAGCTAAAGTTAACGCACCAAAACTTTGCATATTGAAAACTCCTTTGGTTAAAGGGAAAAGCAAGTCGACTCAGACTTTAATTAAATTTAAGATTCCAAGTCCATAAAGTTCCCAATTGTTTACCTGCCTAAGATGCCCTACATTTTCCTTTCTGGAGAAAGAGAACAATATAAGCCAACTTTTAAGATACTTACCAACTTATGCGATAATATTTTATTCGTTTCATGTCATTTAGTGCGTTGATCGCGCAATGGCCCTTCACTACAGCACGTTCTTATGCGCATCCGCCACCACAACTTCACATCCCTGGGAGCAGAGGCAAAATCGAACAAAGAAGATTTGGAGCAATGAAATCGAACTCAAAAGCAACTTATCATTCTCGCTGACATATTATGATCAAATCCTCCTAGTAAGAGGAACTTGGTAGAGGTAGACTCATCATTTGGCTCACCCACAAAAATGAATTGTATTTTAAAGAGCTCTTCCCACACTTGCTGAGTTGGAAAATTTTAAGTTTGATTATTTGCCATAGATGGAAAAGGAAATCCTGATAAGATGGACATTCAAAAAGGTTATCGAGATTATCAGTCTTTAAGTTTCATTGATATTTTCACATCAGCTGGTCCCCAAAATTCGGTATAAAATAAATTGATGTTATAGTAACATTGGTGAATGTTGTAGATTACGATCAAAAGTAATAACTTCAAGCTGTTTTAACTTTTGATAAAGAAGCCTAAATAAAATGTGCCCATGTTTTCCATGCATGTATGAATACTACATTAAAGAAAACTAAAAACATGTCTTTTATTTTTGACTTGAAGAAAACGAAGGCACTGGAAACATGTTATCTCTAAGGTCCTAATCTTTGAAGAAACTCTATGGGGAGAGGAGACATCTTTTAAGATGTCCCTCCAATGTTTAACCCATTAGGGTTCGAGTGTGTGGTCCTATCCCTATAAGCTTAAGTTTGCACAATCACATACAATATAACAAAAAAAAAAATGAAAATAAAAATACAATTAATATGATAGTTAATGAAAGTTTTTAATCAGATTTGGATGATTAACAACTTGTATAGTGTTACTGGAATATCTTTACTCATTACTCTCAAGTTATGGTGAGCATGGTGATAATCACCATCATCCTATTTATTATTGTTAGATGAGTTTAAATTTCACCACTTTATTTATCCTCGTTTAATGAGTTTAAATTTGGAGATCTATGTAGGGAATAGACACAAATCTCAAAATTTAAACTTATCAAATAGTAATAAGTAGAGTGATGATATTACTACCACTAAAGAGTTTTGAACAAAAATGCCCCCTAATATTACGAATCATCGACACCTAATATCCCTAGTTACGAGGTTAGGTGATAATAAGGAACATTAGTCAAACAATAAATCAAATGATTACAACTAACTAAGCACTTTCTCATATAACTTCTTACTAGAGAATAGGACATAGAAATTGTTTTCAGAGAGTGGTTAGAGAGTGCAAGAAAGAGAAGCTCCGCTCCACCTCCACCTCCACCCCAATCATTGGTGTATGTACTATTTAAGATCTCGTCTTACATATTTATAAACCAGTCATTGTCGTTTAACCTAAAACCTAATCTTTCCCTTTGTCGTTTTACATGCTTTCTCCTTGGCGCCTCTTTCTCACAATTATGCATAGTCCTGAGTAAGAATCTACCAACATAAAAGTCCAACTTAGGCCACCTGCTTCTCCTTCTCTCTCTCCCTCCCTCCCTCCACGGCTTAATCAAAATTCATGCAAAAATATAAAATATAAAATATAAAAATAAAAATCCATACTTTTTTGTTTGAGAAATTTATTTGCTCTGTTTTTGCAATAATCCCAAAGCTCGTGGCTTTAACGGCAGAGTGAGTCAGTGCGTTGTTAAGGTACACATTGAAGACAGTGCGCGTAGGCTTCCTACTTTCATGCTTCTGTTGTGTGCCTGTTTTTTATTTTTTTCTTCGTCTGGGTAAAGGCTCGAAAAGTTGATTCATTTGGTTTCTGTGCCTGTCATGATATAATCGTTTCTGCTTTTCCCACAGTGATTAATGCGTGTTTCTGCTTCTGGGTTTTGTTTCTTGTGAACTGGACTACCTGTGAGGGGTAATTTGGATGTGGGTTTTGATTGTCGGGGTGTAGTATTTCAGATTTGTCTGCTTATTCCCATAGTGATTATACATGCCTGTTCTGCTTCTGGGTTTGGCTTTTCTTTATGAACTGTACGGCCTGTGAGGGAGAATTTGGGTGTGGTTCTTGATTTTGGGGTGTGTTGAGTTAGTGTTGGGGTGCAGAATTTCACAATTTCTGCTTATTCCCAGAGTGATTTATGCATGCTTTTCTGCTTCTGTGTTTGGCAATTTTTTTTTATGAACTGTACGGTCTGTGATGGAGAATCTGGATGCGGGTTTTGATTGTGGGGTATGTTGAGGAATTGTGGGGGGTGTAGAATTTCAGAATTTCTGGGTGTGCTGAGTTATGAAAGAGCAGGGTGATGGGAAAGTTGTGGTGGTGGCTGTGAAAGCATTGAAGGAAATTCCAAGGACTGCTCTGGTGTGGACTTTGACTCATGTTGTGCAGCCTGGTGATTATGTCAAGCTTTTGGCTGTCATTCCTTCTCACTCAAGTAAGTAATCTTCCTTTTCTTTCGATCGAAGAAATTGCACTTCTGGGTTAGGCCAGTTGGTCAAGGCAGTATGCCCATCCCTTGCACCAAGTCCGGATCCCCCTCCCCGTTAGATTGACAAGCAAATTATTTAGTATGGCATGTCTAAGATTGGTGTTCTAATTTTTTTATGACATAATCTTTTTCTCCTACGAATGTAAGAAGTTCGATCACTAGGGAAATTTCTAGTGAATTGGAAATATGTTATGGTTAACACTTCCTCTGGATTTGTCTGTCGGGTACTAATTTTGATAAAGGTGTTTGACAAATTGGAAGCTTTGATATCGGTTCCAAAACCAAGTTGACTTATGCATAAGATGTCTGATTTTTGTTTGGTAAATTTTTACTCCTTGTTTTGTGCTCGAGTTTATATCAATGTGGCCAGAGTTGATGGTTGTTGAAAACATCATCTGTCTAGGTAAAAGGATATGGGATTTTGCAAGATTTACCAACGATTGCACCACGAGTCACCGGAGGTCTCTCTCAGGAACCATGTTAGATAACAAGGATGACATTGTGGACTCATGCTCTCAGATGATGCTGCAACTCCGAGAGGTTTATGATCCAGAGAAGGTCAGTGCATCAATGTCGTTTCGCACCCAATTTTTAGTCCTTACATGCTTTACAACTAATACTAATCTATGTCCATATTTTTCTTCACAGATAAAGGTCCGAATAAAGATTGTCTCTGGCTCACCGTGTGGTGTTGTGGCTTCCGAAGCAAAGAAAGCTCAATCAAACTGGGTTATATTGGACAAGTAATACATTTAATGTAACCTTAATTTCTACTATTAACTGCTATAGCACAACGTTAATCCTCATTCGAAAAAATTTTGTGGACGAAAGCTTTTTCTCCAGAATATTGTTTCATTCCCTTACTTCCGGTTCAAGTAATCAATCGTATTGCAAACTTGTGCAGAAAATTGAAATGTGAAAAGAAACACTGCTTGGAGAACCTGCAATGCAATGTTGTGGTTATGAAACGATCTGGGCCAAGGGTTCTTCAGTTGAATTTGGTCAATTCTCCAAAGACGGTATGTGAAGTGCCTCTGTGTTCGGAATCTTATTCAGAACGTAGGAATAGCCAGTTTGAAGAGTGGAATATGATTAGAGGGCCGTGTGTGACTCCAACTAGTAGTTTCGACCGTGAGTCACCTCTGAGTGCTACGGATATTGGAACATTATCTGTATCAAGCTCAGATGTAGGGACTGAATCGTGCTGGAATTCTGGAATTTTGGGGAGGTTAAAACAAGAGTATCAGAACACGAATGGTTCTGACAATGAGGCAAACAATGAAAACCGGATTTCTTATCACACGAGCTCATATTGCCAGCCATGGATGACAACAGAGTACCTAAGTTCCGGTGGTGAATTTTCAAGATATGTGGTAGAAGTTTCAGAGAAACATTACGATAACGCTTTGATTTCAACATATGGAACCTTGCTGGATAAATTAGCCAACTTAAATCGAGAACCTGATGTTGAAGTGTTGAATTATAGGCTTGATTTGAACTTAAGCAGGAGTGTACGTGAATCAATCTCACGCAGAAGTGTACGTGAAGCAGTCTCGGTATCCAGGCCCTTACCTCCCAGCCCTCCTCCATTGTGTTCGATATGTCAGCACAAGGCACCTGCATTTGGAAATCCACCTAAGTGGTTCACTTACGCCGAGCTGGAACTTGCTACAGGTGGATTTTCAGAAGCAAATTTCTTGGCTGAAGGTGGATATGGCTCCGTACACAAAGGCGTCTTACCACATGGTCAGGTTGTTGCTGTCAAGCAACATAAATTGGCTAGTTCTCAAGGTGATCAGGAATTCTGCTCAGAAGTTGAGGTCTTAAGCTGTGCGCAGCATCGTAATGTCGTAATGCTGATCGGATTCTGTGTGGAGAATGGAAAAAGGTTGCTAGTTTACGAATATATCTGCAATGGATCTTTGGATTCTCATCTCTATGGTAAGTTCAACATTCCTTTTTTTCAAAACAGCGGATATATAACCGCGAGCACTCTTTTTAGAAATTTGTTTTGCTTTTACTCCTGAGACCAACCTATTAAGGGGGAATGCTAAAAAGTTTCAGGGAAAAACAGAAGCCCGTTAAAATGGTTTGCACGACAAAGAATTGCAGTTGGAGCTGCTCGAGGGTTGCGATACCTTCACGAAGAGTGTAGAGTGGGTTGCATTGTCCACCGTGATATGAGGCCAAACAATATCCTTCTGACCCATGATTTTGAACCATTGGTATGTCATCCTCTCCTCATCACTTATACACAAATTTTTAAGTACTCCATCACCAGTTTTACGTTTTCCTGTGAATTGCACCGCGTACGAGTGTTTGTATAAAATGCATCAATCGGAGTAAAACCACCTGACTTCTGGATTTCAGGTCGGAGATTTTGGACTTGCACGGTGGCAACCAGATGGAGACATTGGGATGCAAACAAGAATACTTGGAAGATTTGGGTAAGACCATACGACTTGAGAAGTCTCAACCATATCAAATTACCAATGGATAAATTTTACTAAACCAGAAACCTTGTGTTAATGTAGTTACTTGGCTCCAGAATATGCTCAAAGTGGACAAATCACAGAAAAAGCTGATGTGTATTCCTTCGGAGTAGTATTAGTAGAGCTCGTTACAGGACGGAAAGCTATGGACTTAAACCGCCCAAGAGGCCAACAGTCCCTCACTGAATGGGTATGTATGAGTAAAACAACTCTAAATTGATATTGCTGATGAGTTATCTTCTACTATATATTGGCCATTGCTTACACTCACTTCTGTGGAGCAGGCACGCCCCCTGCTCAAAAAGAACGCCACTTTTGAACTGTTAGACCCGCTGTTAAGGAACTGCTATTCGAAGCAACAGGTTTGCAACATGATGGAATGTGCTTCCTTGTGCATCAGGCGAGACCCTCGTTCAAGGCCTCGGATGTCTGAGGTATGTGTTGATGTCAAGTTACTCTCTCACTGCAGAAAGGTTAACTGTGATCTCTTTGTGAACTTATATCTTGTCTATTTTGTTTCCCGCAGGTACTTCGGATTTTGGAAAGCCATGACATTCCCGCAAATTCGACGAATCGTTCTTGCTTGAAGGAGGCCTTGTGAGGACAATCTGCAGACATCCCACCGGCTACCTATAAATTTAACCAATAATAAAAAGCATAGCTAGTTCTTGTTGTAGTTAGTTGTAAGAGAGATAGATATGCCTGTAATCTACCTGTAATCTATGTTGAATACGTAGACAAACTGTAGACAAATGGCATCTTCATGTTACTAATTATCATCTCCTGAGTAAATGTCCTTTTGTGCAAGATTTTGACATAATGTGCTTTTGTACTGTCATTTAGGAGTAAGATATCGTGATATTTTATCGGATTTATCCATAACGATATACTTGTCATATAATTTATTGAAGAGTAATGCTCAGAAGACCACATAAGTTGACCTTATTATATAGCAAAATGTCCAATCGGAATAGTTTTGTGTATAACTGTAACACTGTCAGTCTGTCACATGACGACATATTTATACTCAGGATTCACATATTATGGTTACTTTGAAAATTTTCCACTTTACTTGTTGTGCAAATTCTGGCTAGGCTCGGAGGGTGTGTGAGCCCTGTGACCACACAAAACCCTTAGAGGAGTTGATCAGATTAGTGTTTTGATCCTTTGTGCATAAGTCGGTCGATCTGTAAATTAGAATAATTTAGAATTTCATCCTTTAGACAAAAGAAAAAAAAATTTTAATTTGTAAAAAAAAAAAAGAAAAAAAAAGTTAGAAAAGAGTTTGAGTGAGATTGGTCAAACTATTGGAGATAATTGGTAAATTTTGGCCTACAAAGTGAGAACGGCTATAAACCGGGAGAGGGACCGAAGGGAAAACGTACGAGTCTTAGTGAGGCCACGGGTCGAACGCCATGCGTGCGTTGGTAAAAGTTGGCGGCAAACGCTTAAGCTCTTTTCGCTGAGCAGCCTCAGCTCGCCGTCCCTACTCCGCTTATCCAGCACCCTTAACTCCGGCTCCGTTCATCCCACTGTAATTGTTCACCCCAATGCCGTTTTGGGTCAGGTAACTCTCTTCGCCTTACATCCCAGTATTCAACTAAATTAGCTACTTTTAGTGACGAAACTCATAGTGTCGATGGCTTTTGTGTTTCTGCGATCAGGGTGTTTCAATTGGGCCCTTTTGTACTGTTGGGTCGTCAGCGACGGTTGACAATGGCTGCCGATTGTACCCCGGAAGCCATATTTTCGGAAATACAGAAGTTGGGGAGCGTTGTGTTTTGATGACGTGAGTTATGAATATATATATATATATATATATGTATATGTATATGTATATGTATATATCTATGTATACATTGTTGATAGCTTGCTAAAGTTTTCATTTTGATGTCAAAGTCATGAACTTTTCATTGTTGTGGTGCAAAAATTGTCAGGCAGTGGTGCCATTGTTGGTGATGATCTTCCGGGGCGTACCGTGCTCGGATGTGATAATGTTATTGGGCACCATGCTGTGGTTGGTGTCAAATGCCAAGACTTGAAGTACAAGGTCAATTTCGATATGTTAACGAATTCACTGCAACACTCAAAATTTTAATACAAAGTTCACTAGTTTGTGTTTGTTTTGTGATTTAGTTAGGGGATGAATGTTTCCTTGATGTTGGGGACAACAATGAAATCAGAGAGTATACTTCAATCCACCGGTCTTCGAAGTCAAGTGATACAACTGTATGTGGATATGCTTAATACTTTTCATTCATACGGGTGTTTTAAGTTTCATGCTCTCATTGTTGTTATGTGATCAGGCTATTGGGAATAACAATCTTATCATGGGATCTTGTCATATTGCCCACGATTGCAAGATCAGAAACAACATCATTTTTGCAAATAATACGTTGCTAGCAGGCTTTGTTGAGGTGGAAGTAAGCCCTTGCGCTTTCTTTGGATTATGAAATTTCAAATTTCCGGATATTGGCTGATTTGTCATAAAAAGATATATTCTTTTGATCGAAGAAATATACTTGACACACAGATTACATATGATATCATAGGTTATATTTTTTTGTGGAATCCAAAATGTTATATCGTGTCTTGCATTTTCAGACTCCTTATCTTCGACATCAAATGTATTGTCTGTTTTGCATTCTTCAGTTAAAGAATATGTTACTTCGATCCTACATGCAGTACCTGATATTTAGTTGCATTTCAAATGTAGGATTATGCTTACACTGCAGGGGCTGTTGTAGTTCATCAATTCTGCCATGTTGGTTCTTTCTCATTCATTGGCGGAGGCTCTGTGGTATGACAGTCTTGACTTTTTACCATCTTTTATGCAACGTGGAGACTTGAACTATTGCTTTGAACTAGTGAATTATGAGATTGGTGCAACATGAAACAACAATTGGCACAAAAATTTTCACTGTGAAATCTTGATTTATTTTGTTCTTTTTTATATCCCTGAAGATTACACAGGATGTTCCAAAGTATATGATGGTTGCAGGAGAAAAAGCTGTGCTTCGCGGTTTAAATCTTGAGGGTCTACGACGTAATGGATTCACAGCCGCCAAGGTTTTCATTAATCGATGTTTCATCTTAATAGTAAACATTATTTGTATTTAATTACATGTCTAAAAAAGCTTCTATTCCTTCGCGCAAGGATCTAGATGAGAAGTTTGAGAACGGCTTACCAAAAGATATTCATGCCTGCTGATGAAAATTTCGGGGCTTTTGAAGAATGTCTTTCTAACGTGGTATCACATTCAACCACTTCTCTACCCTCTGAAATCTAAACTTTTAAATTGTTGGTCAATGGAACTATATTCATTTTGCAGGAGCTGCATGCTGAATTGGCTCATATACTTGCAGTCCGTTCCATGGTGCAGTCTATCCGCGACTCTTTTGAAGGAAAACGACGTGGAATATGTAAATTCAGACATTGGAATGGCTCTTAAAAGCATGTCATAGCTCAGTTTCTTTTCTCTATAAAGATGTTAGTCTATTTGTCTAGGAAGACAATTGTATTGTCAAGAAAGATAACTCTTTGAGGGATATTAAAGTTACCAAAACATCCTCACAAGCATACTCTCTGTATCATATATTACCAATATCGATATCCATGCTTCCTGGGAGGGAGGGAGGGAGAGGGGTAGAAAGAGAGAGAGAGAGAGAGAGAGAGAGAGAGAGAGAGAGAGAGAGGAAAAAGAAGAGGGGGGGGTGGTTGGGTTTTGGGAAGGCAGAGAGACAGAGAGTTGTACCTATGAATTTTTGTAGTTAATTTGGTTTTCATTTTCATCTCTACTGCTATTGTATTTACAAAACCGCTGAGGATGTGCTCCGGTATGTAGTAAGAAGAACTTACCAGGCAGCTTGTGGTTGTGCGAAGCGAATATCTATTTGAATTTTGAAGAAAGAGTCCTTGTATCGGTGAAAGAATGTAATACAGAACGAAGTCGCATATGCATAACATACTGTAGAAGTATTAATCCTTTCAACTAGTGAATTGTGTGAAGGAAATTACTTGTGCAATTTCTTTGAAGTTGGAAAAGACCAACATTTCTTTTAAATTTTGTTAAAGCAGATTGACCTCAAATTCACAGAAAATCCAAGGAATTTTATAGTTATGTGTTCTCAGTTACATTGGTTTTAATTTTTTTAATATTTTATTTTTTTTGAACAAGCGATATTATCTACATTAAATGAGAGGAGGTGGGTTTAATCTCACAATGGGGTAGCAATAATTTGATTCAAATTCGCCCTTGGTGAGAATCGAGCTTAAAACCTCTACTTCCTAGTGAAGAGGAATACTATTATACCGTAGTATTAAGTGGCGGATTTAATTAATTTAAATACCAAGTTATTATTAGCGTTCTAAAAAAGTTATTATGCACGCAAAATATATAAACACAAGAAAATTTATATAAGAAGGAAAGCAAGATGTCATTTTTTAAGTGCCAATCCCCAAACCTTATATAATTAATTCGGATTATTGTAACAAAATGGTCTTTTAAGTTTGCATAACTCACAACTTTGACCCCAGTGTTCAAAGCCGACCAATGCCGTCCTCCACATTTTAGTCCGGCCATCAATGTTGCCTTCGCCGTGATAGTTTTTGTGTTGTGTGAAGTTAAGCCATTCATTTGCAGTTTCTGATGCTCAATCCACCAGGCCAGGATAAATTCCTTGTCATCGGGATAACAAAAGGAAGTGATAAAATTTCTGACCAAATTTAGTTCCCTGTCTATTTTAGTACAGGAGAATCATGTGCGTTAGAGAGAATTGACTTCATTTTTCAAAACCAGATTTTGGTTTTAAGAATATTTGAACTCTTTTTTCGGTGCGGTCCAAATTACTTGAATTTTCAAGTTTCCTCATCTGCATGGTAAGGTTCTTTCCCAACTTTGACTTGGAAGCAATGACTTGAAGTATATTTGGCCACCTCTCCTTGTAGCTAGTTAGAACAAAAATATTCTCATGATCACCAAGTGACCAAAGAATGCATGATTATTCCTTTTATCAAAGATGAAAAAGTAGTGCTTTTAGCGTTTGAATCTCAATCCTTAACGTCAAATTCATAAGTAGATTACCATGAATCTTTGGTTACATGGTGACCAAAAAACGAGGCTTGTAGTTTTATTTTATTGCATCAACAAATAAACAAAATAAAAATAAACAACCAAACCAACAACAACAATTAAGTCTAATTCAACTAAATGGGACCAGTTGTATGAATCATAGAACATCATTGCCTTTAGTTTTGCGCCATGTCTTCTATTAACTTCAAGTGCTCCATATCTTTTATTTTTTTGTAGTTGTAGCTAATAATGCCGGATTATGGCATGTGATGTAATCTATAGCACTAATGGAAAGCTTAATGATGATAATATCAAGATAAGGGGATATGAAATATTAAAGAGCAGTTGACACCCTCGGGATTGAATTTGACCCATCTTGAGGCCTTGTCCGTTCTTTTAACCTTTTCATTTTCTTCCATATTTGAACTAGGATGTGATATTCACACACCTCATTTTACTTTTTACACGTCCTTTTAATTTTCGGTCGTCGGATCGAATGAATTGAAGAAGATCAACATATATAAATTATTAAGGGGTGTATGAGAAGTAAAATGAGGTGTGTGGTATGAGAAGTAAAATGAGGTGTGTGGATAACACACCCCATTTGAACCATGTGAAAATTTAAGAGAGGTGGCCCAAGCGCCCCACATCCAACAACATTGATTCTCAACTTGGTAATTAACATATGCTTAATTTGTTAGGTATGAAGTTTTATCACAAAAGGTCTCAGTATTAGTAGGAATGGGGTAACCTTATTTAAACTCTTTTTTCTTCTTCCCTTTGGCCAATGTGGGATAGCCACCAAACTACGGGTAATGTTAGAGAGATTAAATTTGTGGACTAAATTTTGCAATCTAAATGACATGGAAGTTGATGATTGAATTATTACTTAAATATTGATTAACGTGCTTATTTCTAATTAGTGACACATTATTTAGTTTCCAAATTTAGTCTACCTAGAATAATCTTTGAACCACTTCAAATGTTGTGCTCCTTTTTCATGTTATATATCATCAAGATGCTCGTTTTCTTGGTCACTTGGTGATCAAGGATTCATAGTCATAACTGCTGACTTTGATACCAAAGCTTGAGATAAACTACTAATTAAAAACAAATGATTTAAACCACTAATTAAAAGCACATTCATTTAACCTCTAGATTTAATATCAAATCCAATTGTAAATAGTCATACATTTCTTGATCACCTGTTGAAAGAAAAATATTTTTGTACTCATCAGTGGATGAATGCTAGTTAAACAACCCCAATTCCCCTTTTCCCTTTATAATTTGTTAATAGACACCAAAAGCAGATATGGGTAGGTTTTGTACTTCAGCAACTCAGGCTGACGGCTACACTTTAGATATATTTTATGCCCATTTATTTTTCATAAAGTTGATGCCTTTTGAGCAATTATGGAACAAACATAATGATTTTCAATCAATCTGCATCAGATTTTGTATAATTTGAACATGATTTAGCAAGCACACCAAAGTTTATAGTTAAAGTTGGGGAGAAGATATATGGAAAACATATATGCTTTAATATTCAAAGATGTGTTCAAGTTGGTACTTTCAGAAGTACTTTCATTGAAGCTGAGATCTCAAGTTCACCATTATTCCAGCACTAGCTCATAGACCAGAATCCAAACCACCCTACCATTTGATAAAGGGGGACAAGTTTAACAATGCAAGGGAATTTAATCAATTAGATCCCTCAAAATACTTAACTAGGGGTGGAAACACATGTTCTGCATGTGTTTTGCGTAGTTATCAGAAGTAGATGTGAGAAAGTGAGTAACTTAAAAATTGTTAATGTTCATGAGAAACACTTTACGAATCATATTATAAAGATAAAAACTCCTCATGTATCAATTGTTAATGTCAGAGGCAATGAAAGTTGAGTTCCAGAATTCTTTGTTCTTCAATATAGTTTCAGGGTTTTTTTGTTTGAACTATAAAATGGAGTTTTGAGGAATTTATTTGTGAAAAGAACCAATCAAAATCACTATTTAATAACATAATAATGTGATAAAACAACACCACATTTTACTACATTGAAGTGTCAATTTATTTGGGTCCTCTTGCAATGATGCAGACAAATTGAGATTTGGCAGAAACGTTAATAATTCAAAAAAAAAAAAAAAAAAAAAGCACTATAATAAAATAAAAAATGAGACATTGAGAGGCCTCGCGATCCTAGTTAATTGATCAAACAATGATTAACAAAATGGAATATATGAGATTAGAAAAAGTAAGTTTCAAGAGATTATTAATATGGTTACTGATCTGTATCATCATTTTTCTTACACAATGTACACTCTGTATGTATTTTAATGATTTGAATTGTCTATATTTTAGAACATTATTTATAGATCATCATTGCAAAAAATGAGACAAATCCAAAACCATTAAGACATTCATTTGAAGTGAATAAATGAATCAATTATACTGTTTTACAAAGAAACCCTAAATTCTTAAACCAACGGTCATATGTTTTATATTTGGGTGATTTTTGGTAGACACGATCTTTGAGAGAAGATCTAAAAGATAGACAGTTCAGATCTTTAAAATACATTACAAAGTGGGCTTCATAAAAATGTGTCAAAAGTTATTTAAAAAAGTTAAAAAAGTGGTGTCATCCCCTATAAAAACAATCAAGTGACTTAATACTTAAACAAAACAAGATTAGAAAACTTCGCCAATGACCATTATCCTCTAGTTTCATAAGAAGGAAGATTCCTTTCTACAAACAATGCCAAATACATAAAAATAGTATGAATAAATATTGGAACTTAGAAGAGTTTCATGGTTTAGACATAGAAAGGACTAAACAATTTTCAACTTGGCCGCCTCCTCATACATTGGAATATATATTTTTCTCCAACTAGCTTAATTAAAAATCTTAATAATAACCTTAAGACAAAATTAGTTGGGGTGAGATATATGTCTATCTAATATTTAATTAAACTGTATATATTAAACGATCGCATCGAGTCCCTAACTAGATTTGAAGTACTCGTAATGGTTTACCAATATAGGAAATGGAATATACTATTTCCTCATATCAAAACTAAGGATTCTAATCTATATATTCTGTTTGACGATTATGGTACCTAAGCTAAAGTCATTAGCCACTAATTATTTATTGATTATATATATAGGCCCTTTAACAAGAGGGATCCTCATTTTTTTTTTTTTTTAAAATGAGGACACCCACTTGACCGTTGGATTGACTTTAATGATAGTGTGTGGTTGAGATTAAATCAAAGGCCACACAATCTCAACCACACAATTCCATTAAAGTCAAATCTAATGGTTAAGAGGGTGTCCCTAATTTTTTTTTTTTTTTTAAATGGGGATCCCTTGTTAAAGGACTTTTTAAAACAATTTTTTATATACGTTTTTGTGTGCCGCACTCCGTAATGTAGTTTAACAATTTAAATCTTCTATCTTTTAGAATATTATTCATAGATCATCCTTGAAAAAAATTAGACGAATCCAAAAGCATTAAGACATTAATTTGCAGTGAAGAAAATGGTTGAATATATATGATTCTATAAAGAACCTAAACACTTAATCCAATGGTTACGGTCATATGATTTCAGATTTGGATAATTTTGGTAGACATGACTTCTGGGGAAGATCTAAAAGATAAATAGTTCGGATCATTGAAATACATTATGAAGTGTACCTCACAAAAACATATATCAAATATTGTATAAAAAAAGTAGTGTCACTGATCCGAAATGTAAACTGCAGTATCGTAGTGTTCTTTATCTTAGATTCAAGGATAATTAAAGAGAGAGTTAGGTAAGACTTGATAGCTTAGATGATTTAGATTGATCATATAGATTTTTAGTGATTTGGATTGCTTTGGAGTTTGAAATCAAATTATTGTGATTGTGATTGTGATCATAATCAAATCATTAATTTGTAGTTCAATCTTTTTGAACATTTTGGTCCAATAATCTGAATGGTTGAATCAAGAGGGCATGATATTTTGGTTTCTTCTTCCCTAAAATATTGGTATTAGTCTCTTAATGCGTAACATTTAAGCATGTGTATAGCTGTTGACTTATCACAAAGAAGCTAACATCCTCAATTTTTGGTGGAACTAACTATGAAGTTACTGAAATGTATATTATATATGAATTGAAAGGATGAATAATATTGTGTCTGTGTTTTTTCCCTGTTCGATCTCTTTGATTGTATGGAATGTTGTTTCTCTATGAGTTAATTTCCTAATAAACTGCAACATGGGCAGATCAACATATAAACTTTTGAAGGGGGTTCCTTTTCTGTGATATTTCTCATCAACCTACTTCCAAGATATTGTTCATTTCCTAAGCCAATTATAGTGTCTTCCTAACTCGTAGCAAATTAATCATTTACACAATAAATAAAAACGAATATAGTTCGGATATTTCAAGTTCAACTACTTTTGTCTTAATAAAGAAATAGAAACATAATATTTTCACACATCCTCTTCAATTTCTAATTGTTGGATTGAATCAATTAAAGAAGATCAAAAGACATAAACTAACATAAGATGTGTGGTAGGTAAAAAAAAGATGTGTGGATGGCACGACCTTAAAACACTCATCATGCATTACTCCTCTAAAGTGGATTTCCTCTCTTATGTCTTCACATACTTGTATGAAATGATTTTTCTAAAGTGCTAATAAGAGCTATATCTATGATTTATTTGCCTAATTAAAAATGAAAACAAAGCTATAGTATAGTAGCTATACGGTCCCCTACAATATTGTACGTAGGATATTCCTACAAGCTCCAGAAGACCAAAGTTCCTGTGTAAGATAAGATTTATATATATATATTCCTCTTCTATATATATGAGGTGATCGAGAGAGAGAGAGAGGTAATACAACTAGTTTTAATTTATTTTGTTTAGAACCCAAGTTGGAAATATCCAAACAATAAACAATGTCCATCCAATCATCTTCTCTTGGTGTGCACAAAAACAAATCCCCCACCCGCCACCCCCCCCTCAACCTCCATCATCATATGTACCACCAAACACCTTGCTCATTCGTCCTCTCTCTCTCTCTCTCTCTGAATTTAGTTGGAATTGTGGTGGTGTCGGCTGTAATATATTTTGAGAATTAAGTTGCGAGAAGCACGTAATATTATTGTCCGGCTGAAGATGGGCAGAAAGTGCTCACATTGTGGAAACATAGGCCACAACTCTAGGACCTGCGCAAATTTCAGAGGCACTACTAGTAGTACTAGTTTTGTTGGATTTAGGCTCTTCGGCGTCCAACTTCATCGTGATCATCATCATCATATCATGATGTCTTCATCTAACATGAACAATAATTCTGCTAATCATCATGTTTCCATGTCCATGAAGAAAAGTTTCAGCATGGAGTGCTTGCCGACGACGACGTCGTCAGCCTCTTCATCTTCCCCATCTAATTCTTCATTGTCTCCTTCAAGACTTTCCATGGATGAAAATATTTGCGCATCAGATAAAGCTTCCATCGGCTATCTCTCTGACGGTCTCATATGCCAAGCCCAAGAAAGGAAAAAGGGTCAGTTCCAAATTAATGACTTAATATATTACTATTGTTTTGTTAATTTTTGAAATAACAAAATCTTCACTATTATGTGAGTTTTTACTTTAAGCTTGTGTTCTTGAGCATGCATCATATATATGATTGTTGTTTTCCAATATGTTGTTTCAAGACCGAGAAGAATTCATCTGCAACTGAGATGTCAAAATAGTAGTATTTCAAGTCAATTGAGCCTTGTCATGTCATTCATGGCAATGCCTGATTTGCTTAAATACCGCCATAGCACCACCAGAGTAATTTGTAGGAGTTTCGTTTCAAATTTTCTGAAAATTAATCACCAATTTATTGTTTGCTTAGGGAAACTGAGTTTCAGGCACCTTATTATTTATTTTCTCTCATGCATACTCATTATTCATGTATGTTATCAGGAGTTCCATGGACGGAAGAGGAGCACCGGACGTTCCTAATCGGACTCGAGAAGTTAGGAAAGGGTGACTGGAGAGGCATCTCTAGGAATTATGTGACCACAAGAACCCCTACCCAAGTTGCGAGTCATGCTCAGAAGTATTTTCTCAGGCAAGCAAGCCTGACCAAAAAGAAGCGACGTTCTAGCCTCTTTGATATGGTGTGTACTTAACTAAACCTTCTCCTCTCTCTGTCTAACAAATTAAGGAGTTGTCTGATATAATCATTTCAGTTGGCTCTGACTGAATTGAATTTTAATATTAATTTTGTGTTAGTCATGTCATGACAGTTTGGAAGCAGCAACAATATAAATATGGAAACTGATGATCCAATTCCTACTCAATGTGACAATATTATTCGTAATAACATGGCCATTGATTCCAGCACAGTGCCTCTGCTTGAACATAGCATTGCAGTGAAAAATCTAAACTTAGATCACAGTCAAAAACCTCAAAGACGTAGTACTACTACTCAGCAGCGGCCGGTTTGGATTTACGGGTTGATCGATTTCCAGATGAAACCGAATTCATCTTCGAGTAAAGCGTCAGTAGTACCGGATCTTGAGCTCACGCTTGCTGCACCAACTAGTCCTAATCTAGAACAAAAAAATAAATCATCCCCAACCCCAGCAGGTCCCCTCCTTAATCTTGGAGCAATTAGTGTCACATAAAAAAAGAGATGGATTGGGCTACAATATTTACAGAAATGAACGTGACTTTGACGTTAACCCTGGCAGCTGAAGAAGGATCCGAAGGAACAATATATATTATTCATGGCTACTTTTACTTGATTTATAATTAGTATGTATTGATTATTAATTAACGTTATTTTCTTTAATTCCTTTTTTTTCCTTTCTCTTGATGAATAAAACGAGTATGTATCGATGCATGACAATATATTATAAAAGCATTTTATTCCTTCTTCTTCTTTTTTTTTTTTTTTTTTTTTTTTTTTGAACAAACGATATTATCTACACTAAAAGAGAGGAGATAAGCTTAGCTTCACAATGGGCTAGCAATAATATGATTCAAACTCGCCTTTGGTGAGAATCAAATCTAAAACCTCTCACTTATAAGTGAAGAGGAATACTACTAACCGTATTATTTATCAAAGTATATTACATATATATTTATCTCTATAGATGATTGCATGAATTAATTAAAGGGGTGTGCTATCCACACACCCCTTGTTAATTTTTATTCTTTCACTTGTTTTTAATTCAGTTGATTCGACGACCACAAATTAATAAAGTGTGTTTGAAGTAAAAAGGGTGTGTGGATAGCACACCTTAATTAAATCGAATATAGCTAAACCATTTATGGGTTTTTCCACTAGGTTTAGATTAATCCAGGGCCTAATTAAGTATTGATGAGCAAATTTAAATGACAAACGATTTCAAGATTGATCTTTCTACCAGAGGTGATCAGTGATCTCATCCACCAATTATTAACAAAGTTTGATTTCTTTATGCCAGTTTGGCTGGGTAATTATAGTAATATTAATGCACAAACATAACCTGCACAAATGATTGGTGACAAAAAAGTGTACACAACTGGAGTTATATCAACTGAACAAATAAATTTTCTTAGTGGTATATGTCATAACATTTTTTCACAAGCTCCCCCAATTTTTGGTCCATGGTACGTACCATCGAGTGACGAAATCAACAATTAAATTTTGCATTTAGAAATCTAATGATTTTTATAAGCATTAGGTTTTGCATAAAACACATACCATTGAGTTGTACCTATTATAGTCAGACGTTCTATGGGCTCGTTTGAAAGTGTTTTTCCAATGGCGGAAAGCGCTTTTGATAAAAATGTTTTTAGAATCAATCCTTAGTAAAATGACAAGTAAATCATGGAAAAAAAAACTTTATTGCTCCATGCAAGAAGCACATACTAATGCCTTTTGCAGGAAGCATCTTAAGTGCTTTTGGGACTCAAATTTTTTTCTCTAAAAACCTTTTAGTCATTTCAGAAGGATCTCCAAACAAGCCCTAAAGCTCTTACAATATGTTTTGAAAGAGAGAGAAACTAATACATGCATGTCTACGTAAAAATGTTAGGGTTTTCGGAACGTTATAATTGCTCTTTTCTTTCCGGGTAAAAGAAAATTAGCTAGTTAAACAGCAGTTAAGAATCTGCCCTCCAATTTTATCAAAAAATAGGAACCACATACTTTTCAACGACAAGCTTTACTTGTATGTAGCATAGCTAAGCAAGGGATGCATTATTTTGTCCTAGCCAAGGATAGAGTGGGGGACTACGAGTCTACTACTGCACCAGAATACTGAAATATTATAAATTTGAGTCAATTGGGACAATTTATAATAAATATCCTGAACAATTGGCTGGACGTACCCCCAGTAGTAAATTTCTAGGTCCAAGATACTGTACTAGAACAGTGAGATTGTGCAGGAAAACTTAATCATGTATGCTAGATACAGGAGAACAATTTCGCTGAGATGAGTGTACTGTTATCGTACGTGTTAGCTGATAATATAACGTCACGTGGAAATAAACTCACAAATAAAATTACACAATTAGAACTGACCATCGTTGGTGGTGTATTCGTGCCACAAGTCTCACTAGGCTCTTACAATATTCTGTAATTTCCATGTAATCTCACTAGGCTCTTACAATATTCTGTAATTTCCATGTAATCTCATCCTTACAATTAATGTACTGGCTGCTCCATCACAAAAAGGTTCTTCACTATTAATCAAGTCAATGTAATATAAATTAATGAGGAAACTGATGCATCAGTCGAAATTCAACCCTAATATTATGTGAAATAAAATACACACTGTATGCTAGGAAACAGAAAGCAAACTTCTGAAATCAGGAAAACCATGGACTCAAAAGTTTTGACATCACAAAACTTTCCCAACACCCCAAGACATCTGTGTGAAAGTTTGAATTTTTCAGAAGTCTAACCTCAGCCTAGTAAACACTTCAATATCTTGACCAATTAAGAATATTTCTCCAAATTAATCTCTTGTTTTATTATTTTCTGATGGGGATCCAAAATCTTGGATTGTTCTTCTTTCCCTGTCTTGACTGGCATGTTGCACAATCTATATGGATTTTGAGAGACAAAGAAAATCCATTTTCCATATGAAGATTACAAAGACAAACAAAGTTCTTGTTAATTTGTGTGACCACAAAGCTTGCACATATATATTTGTATGTATTCTCTTTTTCTTAAAGATAAGGAAGAAAGAAGCTAGTCCACATGCTCAAAAGAAAACCTAGCTACTATATCCTTGCAATGGCTTATCAAAATTAATGTCATTCCTATTGGCAATCGATTTTGGGTAAAACTTCTTCTTTAGATATTCCCATTATGCTATAGCACTCATCACTTAAGTTACGTAGCTACGGCATATATAATCACTGTTTTAATTGAAGTTTCTACCGTATCTTTACATATCAAAGGAGATATTCATATCATCCTAACGCACTATATTCATGGTTACATTGAAGATTTTGTCCACTCCCTTGATCAACATATATGTCTCTATATGTTTTAATCTTTAAATAAATAAATTTATACCTAGTTTTTTAGTTTGTAATCTAGCTTTCTCCTCGACCTTCTGTGGGGAACTTTGTTTTGTTTGGTTACTTGCCTGTACAGGATACTGGGTCCTTAATAGTACAACTGAATTAATACCATGTCCCTTGATATCCAGATCTTTCTGTCTTGATGTCTATATTTCTAAAGGTATTTGTCTTGCTTGGTTGAATACAATCTATCACATTTATAATCTCTTTTAAATTACAGTGACATTTCAACAAACTTCTTTTGTCTTGTTTAATCCCTGTAACTATCTATGTGGTGTCAAATTGTTTGGAGCCTTATTTTCACAATCATCAAAAACTCACATATCCACTTTATTGTCACGTGAATCATGTGGAGGATACGAATTTGTTTCTTGTATCAGACACAACCCTCATTATCCTTTCCATTATTTTCATATCTATATACACGACACGTCTAATTATGTCAATTTGTTTATTTATTAATCTTGTTTTGAACCCATGATTAATAAACTAAGGATCCGTCTGATAACCTCATCGTTTTTCAGCTTTTAGTTCCCGCTTTAAGTACTTCAAATACGAGGAAATTACATAGGAGAAAATAGGGGTGAAGAAGATTGATATTGGAAGGAGGGGAAGAAAAGAAGAATAATGAACCGAAACAAAATCTTATAAACAACTTAAAATAGCTTTTGGTTTTTAGTTTTTGTTTTATGTTCTTATCCTTATATATTTCATCGACATCTGTCTCATCATCCAACCTTTTTTTTCATGTATTTCTCCGCTCTAATATAAAAATAAAAATTGAAAACGAAATTGTTATTAAAAGGAGCCCTAAGAATGTGAGGTATGAAGCCAAGACGAAGGAAAAAATCTTATGACAACTAGCAAGCTTTATTTATAGCCGATAGCATATGACATCACCAAGGGGACAAATAAAGACAGAATTCTCCGTAGAAGCATCATCATATGTTTTGCAAAACTATAGTGTATATATATACATATACATGTTTTATAAAGAAAAGCTAAAGTATATATATATATACATATATGTATGTTAATTATGTGATGGTGATCATCATCCTCTTAATCACAATTAATTAAGGCTGGCTTAATAAACTAGTGAACAATCTTTATCAGTAGAACGTGGATTAACCCACTATATTAGTGAACTGATGGAGAAATTGCCTTGGTTTCTTTGTCTTTAGTCGTTTCATGATTTGTTTTCTTACCATCCATGGATTGATTAATACGCTACTGCAGCGTTCACACATTACAAAAAATAGTAAAGATACGATTTAAACTTATTTTTTTTATTGATTAGTCATTAATTTCACCTACTTAATATTGTACTAAGTCACGAGGAATACATGGATGCGTGCACACACACACACACACATATAATATAAACATACATATATGAACCGGAAGATGGTGGGAAATGGTTAATTTTTTGCTTTCGTGTATAAGTTGGTCAACTTAGGGTAATGCTATGATCTATTTATTTAAACTATATTTTGTAAATCTTATAATATAGTTGTTAATGATTGAATTATTATTTAAGTATTGTTTAACGTATTTAATTTCAACTAATGGTTACATCATATAATTTACAAATATGGTTTAAAAAATTTATCTACCTAACACTACTCGTCAACTTAAAGATCAGAAACCTACAATTATTGGTATCATCTTGATAGTACACGTTTCTATTGGTAGTAACATATATGGGTTAAGCTGTTGGGTTTGTTACATATTAGTTAGTATAAATAAGTGGTTGGTAGAATAAGGATTTGTTTTAATGGTTGTTTATCAATAATAAAAGATACTTTACTGTACATTGAGTGAAGTTGAAGAGAGGTTCCTAACAATTGTCAGCCAGGTTTCACTTTATCTTTCTCTGTGTTTCTGCCTATTTTCATATTCGCATTTGTTGATAGTTGAAGATTAATACGACGTGAAAGTCGGATGTGTTGCGAAACTCTAGTTTTCTTCAGCTTTTGCTCCAATTTATTTACAAGATTGATTGCTTTACAACTTAAAACTTTAGGATTCCAGTACCGGATTGGTTAACCGCTTATTTTTTATGTTTTAAGTTTCACATTTCGAACTAATGGACTTCTAAAAACGGTGGTACTGTACATTAAATAATTAACAGTGAATTAATGAGATCAAAGTTTTTTTGGGTCAAACAATAGATTTTGTTAGATTAGCTACCGACGGGATTTGAGCTCACACCGTCATGCAATAACTCAACACCTTTTCACCACTGTGGTAAAGGGCCACTCACTAAATGAGATCAAAGTTGAATAAGTGAGATTTTCAGAAACGACCATCTTTTCAGCTTAAAGGACGGACGTTTCAAGTTTTAAGATCTCTGCATGGTATATGACTAACAGTTTTGGCTTCAAATCAAATGAGTAGGAGTAATTAAGCAAGAAAAAAAGAAGTGAAGAGATGGATCCCATAACAAAAGAAACAAAACTAGTCATGACTTTACGAATGTATTTCACATTTTAAGCCTTCACTTTCAGGTTTCAAAGGTTGGAGAGATTTTTGTCTTGCAACTAAGACAAGTCTAGTGACTTTTTTTGTTCAACAAACACTTGTCACACGATGGATTGATGACAATATAATCTCTCTCCAACTCATTTAACAGACACTTGTCATGTGGTGAATGGATGACAAGATAATCTCTCTCCAGCCGTTGTGTACTCTTTTATGCATCAATAGAATTTGTCTACCTAAAACGAGAATATGTCTCCAGCCGTGTTGAGGAAAATACAAATGACATAGTTTTTACACATTTTCCAATCAAATTAGCGAAAGAAAACACAATCCCAAGAACCCAAAATTAAGAAAAAGAAAGCTGTGGTATCATTATAAGAACAAATCCATGATACATTTGAGTTTGGGTACATCACTGATTCTAAACTAGGGAAGAAAAAATATACAAGAAAAATGGCAAAACAAAACCAAAAATTATCAACCTCAACGGAGAAGGGGGGAGGGATCGATTTAAAATTACAAAATGAACACTATTTCACAAAGAATAGAATTTTCTCGCGCTGGCCATCGGGCGTGCTCTCATTTTCCCGGTCTCAATTGGCATTACGATTCACTCTTGCTATATCATATGATGCATGGAAAGTTTCACTTGAGGAGCTTTACAGTTTAGAAACTTTTCAGTCAGTCGACCGACCTCCTTTGCACCCTTCAATACTAACAACCCCATCAGGTGAAGGCTGTAAAGTGCATTTTCTGGTTCATTGTTCGTTTAATATTATAAATCATGAGATCCCTGGAGCATGATAGCAAGACGCTTAGCGCTGTCTGAGCGAAAACCATCTCCTTTAAATCCATTCTGGGAGGAGAAAATCATATTCAATTTACACTTGCTTCATGCGGAAGAAATGTAAAGTGGACAGATATTTGCATGGTGAAATTTAGCAAGTAAACATTCAAGTGCAGATGATTACCGCGCTCAAGCTATCAAGGGAGAACCACCGCAGCAACACCTCAAGATGGACAACAGCAGGAATTATCTTTAAAAGCAATGGCGTAGTGACCTGCACCATTAGATTACAAAAATAAATATTCATTTGAACAGGCCATGCATCTCAAACTGAGACGCAATTAACATTTGAGATGTCTCACGTACCAGACTAAGAGCTGTTGTGCCTAGAAGCAATATATATAATTTACCCTGCAATAGTGATAAACCTTCGGTTCCAATTTCACCTTTACACTAAGCTTAAGTTAAATCCCGAGATTAGGTGGTGTCTGTAAGGAAGTTAACTTTTATAAACTTTCTTAGGAATGCAATTTATAGGTGAAGCACTCACCTCAACTAGATGAAGATTAGAGGCACGGCTTAGAAGAACAAAAGCAAATTCTCCGATTTGCGTAAGAGACATCCCAACCTACGCATATGGGATAACCTAAGGCCCTGCCGTCAATAAAATGCACGAAATAAATATAAAGCTGTGTTAACAGTGTTGAAATCTTACAAGAAGGGAAGTCTTGTTATTGTATCAAAATCCCTTGACCACGCTACCAACAACTACAGTTTTTACAATGATTACCAATATAACGGCTGCTAACAAAATATCAACATGATTCCAAAGGAAATGAACATGTATTAACATCCCAATGCTGGCGAGAAAGAGAGCAGCAAAGAAATTGCGAATGGGTTCAACCTGAAAGATAGGGACCGCAAATAAGAGCAGAAATGTAAAATTAGAATATTGAATTGAAATATTATGACAAATTGACGATAAAAATTCAATACTATGTACCAAAACATGTTAAATGGAGCTCACATCCTATTGTTTTAGAACTCAAGCACGGTTAAATTGTTTACTATGATAGTAGAAATCTTATGTAGGACATTTCCTAGAATCATCAATCATGAAGCATGCAAGGAGAACAATTTGTAAAGCCTGTATCAGCTATCCGTACATAACGAATAAAAAATATCTTACTTGCTCCACCGTATGCTGACCAAGACCAGTTGTTGATATCATCACTCCAGCCGCAAAGGAACCCAGTTCAAGGGCTAAAACCCAGCTTATCACTCCACTGAAATAACAAAGAAAAATGCATATTATATCCATCCTTCCAGGCAGTCATTAGATAGACGTGTGGAAGCATGAAAGCATGTACTACAGACCCCCGGGGGAAGACATTTAGGGGATTAGGTATCAACTAACAAAGATGGTAACCCCAATCCCCTTACGTTCCCTCTTCCTTTGTTGATGATAGTCTGTTTCTCTTACTTACGTATATTTACTTGAATGAGTCTGTCCTATAAAACGGAAGATGTAGAAGATAGGAAATGAGACAAACAGAAATTGTTCAGCAAAAACAATCTCTAAAATTAAAGCACCAGAGTGCATTCAAATGAAGATATATCAATACCTGAGACGATAGGCTTATCATAAGTTTCAGGAACCATGGTACACAAGTACGTGCTAATATGGACAAGGTGGCCAAAAACATAAGCAAAATCACCAGCCTGTGATAATGAACTGGTATGTAAAAAGAGACACGAGGCAGTTATAGAAACTCGAAAGTAAAATCCAGTTCACATTTTCCTGTGCCCAAGAGAATGGGAACCACAGAAGTGTGTATAAATTCCTTGCTCACAACCAACCCAACCACTTGTATTACTTAGTTTAACAATCACGTATGATTATTTTATTTATTAAGCACATAAAATGCTATAACAGGCCAGCAACCAGCCTTTTAAGACTGGTTGCATCTGCTCTCCTTTTCCCCCTTCTTTGGTGCTGATAACATGTGTCCAGTTGCGTATCCTTTAGGTTGAAGCCATAAACTAAACATTTGTTTGCACTCATATGATAGGATGACTTGGCATAACAGTTGCTTACGATTTATTCATGGATATTACTCCCTGAAGAATTTCACCCAGAACTGGAAGCAGAGCAAATAGCAAACCAACAGCACGTCCTAGTAGGTCACATAAGGTGAAATCATAAGCCTGAATTTCACTTATTGTTTAAATACTAATTGCTAAGTTGCAAAACCTAGCAGTGATAGATTCTGCAAAGTGAGAAATTATATCACATACCTGCGGTATAAGAGTGCCGACCACAACTTGACCATGAAGAGCACTGGTACTATTTCTTTCCATCAAGAATTTCAAAACCTGCAGACCAAAAAAAAGATGAAATAATACAAAAACTAAGAGGTTGGTACAGGAAGATCAAGATTCAAGGATACAGAAAAACAAATGAGATTGGACTAAAGGAGAGGTAGGCAAGGTTGTTTTCCAGTATCACCCCTTGGACTATCAACTATTCCATAAAAAGTACATATAATGCTTCCTATTGAATGAGAACAAATAAATTCTATGCATACTGTGTATACAATTGTGAAGGTACTAATTTCAGAATAACATAAGCTGAAGACAACCACAACACATTTGCAAGAATTACAAAATTAAAATGGTCATGAATCCATATATTTTCCCCAAATAAAAACGTAAGGAGGGGATGAGATAATATAGAGATATCAGGGAAAAGAGAGTCACCACTGCTGTCGAAGACAGAGAAAGAAATGCACCAATAACTACCCCTTCTGAAGGCCTCCCACCGCATAACTGGAAATAGCATGCAGCTGTCCCATTAGACATCCATTGAAGACACAGATTTATGTGGAAAGAAAGATAGTAGGAACATTCATAATATGCCGTCATTGGATGAACAAAGTCTAGATACCTTTTTCACATTAAATATGTAGAAAAAAAATTTGAGTAAAATGTAAACATACCGAGGCTGTTATTCCACACAAACACATAAATAGGGAAATTTGCAGTAGACCTGCCAGAACAGCTGCTATTCAAACAACCCGAAGCTGCAAACTTGAAAAGAAGAGAGTAGTATCATGGCCCAAATTAATAGACCAACAAAATCCGGAGGGCTACTGCAACATTCAATTTACATGCCTACCTTAACAGCTAAGAACTCCAAACCCAACGCAAAAAGAAGAAAGATCACCCCAAACTGAGCCACTGTCTCAACCTACATGCATGTATTTTAATAAAGAAATAGAAGTAATGCATAGAAGATACTTTAAATATCATATGACAACATACTTGCACCATTTCACAGACAAAACTCAAGCCTCCAGGTCCAATGACAGATCCTGCTAGCAAATATCCAGTAATAACCAGTACATAAGATAGTGAGTGGTCACTTTTTCGAGAATACGAGGATCTTAAAGCAAAACAAGTCTTCAAATAGAAACTTATTATAAAAGAATGCAAAGAGCTACGATAGAGGACAGACTGGTTGTCCAGCACAGGCAAAGGCAATTCCACCACAAGTTGCAGAAACAAGGACACCTACCAGGTCCAAAACCAATCTGAACATATGAAGAGGATATATCAGCCAAAACTTTCAGTCACTCATAAATGAAAGGGTAATAATAATAAAAACGTTAGCTAACCTCAAGTTCAATTGCAGCACAGGATATTTTGACTTGCGATTGGATATAGTAAAGATATTGTCCTAATAAAAGAAATTTGAGCATACCAAAAAGTATCAACTTCGACCGCAAGACAGTGTATATATTTTCCAATGCAGCAGTATGCGAGCATCATCACCAATTGTTAAGAACATTACAATAATTTACTTTTATCCATTCTAAAAACTATATCTGTTACCTATCTAAGTTACAATAGATAAATGCAACGTGAACTAAACAAAATTTTCCAATGACGGATAAAGACACACCTTTCGATCTATTAATGTAGGCATATCTTCTTCTCCATTCTCATTATGGAAAACATCATGAAACTGAAATGACCTAAAATAAGGCTCACAAAGATGTCAGCGAACTCACTTCAAGTATTCCTATATCCAATTACAACTTCCACAAACTGAAGTTTACATATTTGATCTCCAATCACAAGATAGAAGTAATACTTCTCCTCCTTGCTGTCATTTTCTTGGACTTGACTCTTGCAACGGTTTCCAGAACAGCCTAATAGACAAATAGTTACAGCTCTCAATCTCGGGCCAAGGATTATGCAAGACAATATTACAATATTTCAATATGGGAAATTTTGGAGTGATAAGACTATAAACATAGCATCCGGCGTACACATTTCTTTCGTTGATCAATCTAAAGCATCTTCCTTTTTTGTTAGCTCACTCTAAAGCTTGTCAAAGGTATTACTTTAAAGCGATCATCATAAGCCGGTTTTAGCAATGCCGGTTTCAAACGTTCATAAATCAGCTTCTGGGTGTACAGTACTGATCAATTGCATCGAATTACAAGCCGGTTTTTTAGCAATGCCGGTTTGTAGAGGCAAGTTCTACCCGCGAGCTCGATCATCTAAACACCACACATAACTTTGAAGCCGAAAATGTCAGAGCATGTGACTGTGAGTGAGTGCCTACCTGCTGTTCGGCAACGCTATTATTGAAGACGCTGGCATCCTCCTCTGCGCAACAATTTACACCTAATTAATATCAACTGCCATTAATTGCTCCAAATTTTCCATCCGAATTAAATTAAATTTTACATTTTTCATACTACCAAACAGACAGTATGAACAATGCATGCAAAAACGAGGAACTGAAACTTGAAAGCCGTTTAAAAAAAATCACCAAAACGAGGAAATGAAAAGCTCGGGAACTGAAAGAACCTTGGGTCTCCTCGTTCTCGGAGAACTCCCGCTCCAGAGCTCGATCAATCATGTCGGCGAAGCTATCCTCTTCCCCACCGCGAGACCAGTTCTTCGACCCGGCATTGGTCCTCCCTTCGGCCACGGCCACAGAGTTCGACTGAGTCGACTCGGCGGACTCGGTGGGAACAGTTGCGAAAAGACAGAGAAAAAGAAAAAACAGCGCGAGAACCGTAGGCGATCGTAGCCTCATTGGAGAGTCCGCGGTCCTGAGTGCGCGTAGAGTGACCCCGGCGGCCGGCGCAAGTTGGCAAATGCGACCGTCGTATTCGGTTTGCTGTGAGAGGGAAAAAGTTTCGGTTGAGTTTTTGGAGATGGAGGAGGTGATGCTAAAAGTACGAAACTGTCCTCCGTAGCAAAGGTGTGCAGTGTGGAAATCTCTCTCAGGTGTCGAATGGGTGTTGAGAGAGGAGAAGATAACTAAATCCTACGCGCCGATGTACACGCGTGATTGCACCTCCAACGCACGTGGAAATGCAATCTACGTATACATCTGCCAATGGGTCGTTAAACGGTGCTTTCCGCGCCCCTCGGAAGGCCGCAGCTGTGGGGAGGGAATTGGGAGCGGCGGCGGCGCATGAGGAGCAATGCACCTCCCAACGGTCATGTGGTTAGAGTAGGGTCGCAGGATGGCGTTATTCGTGCGCGCTTTGGCGCCGTCCGCGGCAGCGGGAAACTTTCTTATATTTTGCGAAGTACAAAATTAGATGGTAAGCAAATGTCAAGAAGGACAAATGAGGAGGATGATTAGTCAATTAATTGACAATTGACTCAAATTATTGATCCTTGTATAGATGATTACTCATTTTCTTAATAAATGAATCGGAAAGCTTTATCAATGCCTTTTTTTATCAACGATAGTTTAATGAGGTAAATTTTTAAATATTAAAAGAGAAAGAGATCGAATTTGCACCAAGGTACTTAAGTAATGTTATTTTTCATCACTGTAGTCTCGCCTGCACTTTAGCAAAGCCTCTTGAACTTGAAGACTTATTTCAATTTACTACTAGAAATTTTAAATTGCTCTAAGCTTAACTAGCTTTTTATAATGTGTTGGCAGAGTCAACATGGGGTTATTGGTAGCCCTTACCCTAACATCTTCAAAAACCCCACGTATATTTATTTGTGTATTGTATTTGGCCTCTATAAATAGTTGAGGCAAACTAAATTACAACCTCCTCTTTCTCCTACTTTTCTTTTCTTCTATCATATATGTTTACCTTTTCTCGATTCTTGTGTGGGACTCTATTGTGCGCACAATGTGCTCAATGAAATACCTTAGTTGACAAGCCTTGCCAGTGTTCAACATTACTTCACAGCATCCTGCATCAATCCTCGACAAGCCTATATAAATAATAATAGTTGTAGACATATGTTGGCAAAAATTGACAGATGTCTACCAGATGCTCGACAAGATGGCCAAATAAAGTTTTTTTGGTTGATAATATGAACCCATTATTTAAAAATATTAAACGAGCAGCTTAGATAATTTCAGTGAATGAAGATCAATAATTAAAAAGGCTCACTCTTAGCTAATTAATCAAAAATAGGTTTGAAATAAGATATGAAGGATGTTGAAAATGTACATTCGCCGAGACTGACAGAGGCTTACAGCAAAAAGCAGAGACAAAGATTTACAATTAACAAAAGCTACAATCCAGCCAATTTTCCTAATATTGATCTGGCTAAAAAGGTTTTGTTTTGCTCGACTACTTCAGTCAATGTAAGCTTGTGAGGCTTCAAGAACGGAGAACATTTGTTGACTAAGCATAACAAAAAGTTCCCAAATTTCAGAGAATTCGAAAATATTTCAGCCAATTGCTGAGCCTGGTAAACAATATGATCAACTGAACTCTGTGTTAAATGAACATTATGATTCAAAATGCTTTGGAGCAGGGTAAACAATGATTCTGTCCATACCATTTTATCGGTTATCAGATATCGGTGGCAAGGGAGACAGATAACTCTCCTCTCATCTTTTTCTCCGCACAGGAGCTTTTGACAGAAAGAAGAAGCATGAGCCAGGTGCAAACTTTCCTTGATGATCCTCGCGATCACATCACATATGGGATTATTGATGCCATCCTGTCGAAGAATCAGTGGAAATAAGAGTGCATATTCACAGGCCCTTTGATGGAGTTTGCAGTACTCCACTGTTGCAGTCACTAGCACTCGAGAAGCTGGTTCCTCGAGTACCAACAATTTGGGAAGGATGACCGAGCACAGAACCTGGCTTGCCCAAGCAAGCTCTTCTTCACTTCCGCTTGTTAGATGAGAAAGTAGAATTGAAGCAGTCTCGTCATCAGCTAACCATGGTTCAATCAGATCCAAAATCGTCAAAGAATCTCCTCTCTTGTCTAAGCAAAGTTTGCGAATTTCATTTGCTAAGCCTGCAGTTTTAGAAGTTGATTGAAAATCCGCAACCTGTGCTTTCAAACTAACTGCCATCTTTTGAATTTCAGGCTCAAGATGAACACTAATTGGATCATCAATATTCATTTCCTCCAAAACATCATTCATATCCACATCTTCATCCTCTTCAACTTGACTTGACGACTCATCACTGTTTTCAGAATTACCAGTTACTGTCCTCGAATTCAATTCCTCAGGCGATACAGGAAGCCAAGGTAGAACCAACTCACCAAAAGCCCAGGAATCCTTAAGACAACCCGGCAAGGATTCAAATTCATCCTCCTCGAATTCCAAACTCAAGCCACTAATCCACTCATAACTTGAATCGGACATTCCATCGAGCAGATTGCGTGCAGCCCTCTGAACCCAAAAATCAAGCTGCTGACTTCCATCCAACACAGTCCTCGCCAGCCTCGCCAGGTCCCGACTGCAAAACCTCTGACGCTCCAAACCCAGAAACGAAAGAATCCGCGACTGAACCATGTTCGGCAGAGTCTGTATAAACATCACCCTGTTCACCAAACCTCAGAATCAGTCGCCAAACCACATAAAAATTATCGAAAAATAAAAAATGGGTTTCGACCCTTCACCTGTTTGTGCTTGGAGGCCAAGCCGAAGACGAGGGAAGAGAATCGTCGGCGACTATCGAGTCCAGAGGTTTCATCAGCAACGAGAGGAAGGAGCCGGTGGTGATTGGGGTCGCCGATGACGATGAGGCGCTGAAAGATTGGTTTAGCCACGCAGAAGCTTCGGATTCGGGAGTCGGGGAGGTCAAGAAGATGTCGAAGAGTGGGACCCATTGGTCCATTTCTCCCGCTCCGGCTCTGCAACTCTCTGTTAGGTTTTGGGGGTTTTAGGAATCAAGGGGGTATTGAAAGGTTAATAAGACGCGGGAAACTCAAATGGTCGTTTTACCAAACAAATGATTCGTGTATGAGGATTTAGTTTGTACTTGTTGCCAAACACGGTCTAATTAGAACAATAATTTGAGGCTAGAATAATTTGGTTACCAACACGCGGACACGTCATGTGCAACAATTCTTATAAAAACATAAGATTTTTTTATATGATTTCCACATAAATTCACGTCAATTCGATTCATGTGAGAGTTGCTCTAGTATTGAGTTTATCTCCTTAGTGCTTGAAATTTGCACTTTCTTGTCCAATTATTTGTGATTAACGAATTTACACAGCATAATGTCATATTCTACATCATTTTTATAATAAATAATTAAATTTCAGACCGTTCACTCATATTTCTATACTAAACAAATGAACAATTATTTGAAACGACTAATTACTTAATCATAATATAAATAACTAAATAATCTCTATTGATTTATTTTTTGTACCATGAAAATTCTGATCACAACTGCATGAATTAAAATGACTAACATGACATTGATACACAAACATTGTAACATTCCATACTAATCTTAAAATAACTTGTTTAATTTCTTGCATAAAATTATATTATTAGCAAGAACGCCATATATATTCGCTTTGTGTCAAGTGATCTTAGGAGGACTTATGAAGGAACACTTAAAAATAAAACTTCTTTTCACTGACATGTAGTGTAGCATCTCTTGTGTTGAATATGTTGAAAATTTTTGTGACATCCCACATCGTCCAGGGGAGTGATCCTTATATGTATATTCCCATCCCTACCTAGCACGAGGGCTTCTGGGAGCTCACTGGCTTCGGGTTCCATGGGAACTTCGAAGTTAAGCGAGTAAGGGGCTAGAGCAATCCCATGATGGGTGACCCACTGGGAGGTTACTCGTGAGTTCCCAAAAAAAACCAAACCGTGAGGGAATGGTAAGCCCAAAGCGGACAATATCGTGCTACGGTGGTGGAGCGGGCCTGGGAAGTGATCCGCCCCAGGCTGGGATGTGACAATTTTTCTCCAAAATAGCCTTGGTAAATGTGAGTTGGGATGTGATACTTCCAAGTACCAATCAAATATATGCAACGTGAAGGCTTGAGCCTAGGTCACGTGGCAAGCATGTTGTATTTACCGTGAAATGAGGATCCTCGCCGATTCTTCTCTGTGAGACTTCTAGAAAACTTTAAATCACATTCTTTCAATGTACATTATACATTCAGAAATCATTGTAATTTTTATTTAAAATTGAATAAAAACATTATTTGATGAGAATTGACTGTACGATATATAATGAACGGATATGATTAAAAAATTCTTATAATCATCATAAAAAAAATCCGCCGACGATCCTCTCGTGCCCGGGAGTTCTGTCGTCTTGACTTGAGTGCGGTTGGGGCGTGTTTGAAATCGCGCTAAATGCGCTTTTGCTTTGCGGACAGCCGAGAATCGCGGTTTCACTTTTTTCTAGTAATTTCAACGGCCTGTAGTAAAGTTGGACACTTTAGAAATTCTTGGATGGATACGTATCAAGGGGAAAGATGTATTAAATTCCATGATAAGTCGTCCTACTCATTTAATCAAATTTATTAATATTTCTTATCAAGTAAACTTCAAGTTATTTTCATGAATAATTACCTAAAGCGAGTTTATTCTGAGAATAATGTTTTTTTTTGTTTCTTAATTACTTGAAGCGGAAGTTTAAAAACTAATAAACAATCAGTCTAAGGTTTGGATGGCGACACAGTTAACATTAGGGATTGAGATGACCCATTACGTGATCTTTGTTTTCTAAATACTAATGCCATCCTAAGGTTTGGATGGGTTGTTTTTACTTTTGGTTCTCCATGGAGCGTTTATTTTCAAGAGCAATTTCAGTTACATAGTCGTTTCTACTCTATCTTCTATATGGCCTCGTATTAAATTCATTATTTATATCTTACTTCAGGGGTGATTAGGAATGGTTCTAGTACTTCTCTTTGGATTGATAAGTGGTTGAATTCGCGTATTGTGGATGTCATTGGTGCTATTGCGCTTGCTCCTCTATCTCACTTTAAGATCTCAAACATTACTCGAATAGGAAAATGAGTTGTTCCTTTTATTTTTTTTTTCTTCTACTTCTCCAGAGTTAGCCAAAGAGATTTTAAAGATGTCTCTTCGAAAGGATGAGGAAAATGACATATTAGTTTGGGAAGCTTGCATCTGAAGTTTTTTTTTGTTTTTCTGATGGCTATTGAATTGTTCGCCGTCGATTTCTTATTAAAAGTTTGGATTCCATTATTTGATGTCGTTGTATTCTACTTTGCCATTATATTCTAGTTTGGAGGATTTTTTTTTTTTTTTTTCAATAAGCTCCCAACGGATGATCAACTTCAACAAAGGGGCATTCATTTTTCTAACCAACTATGTTGCAATAATTCTAAACACTTATATTTAGTTGTGAATTTCCACAACGTGCTTCATTTTGGCTTGTCACTCAATTTGGCACTATTCTTAAAAGAAAAATGGTTGAGACGACCTATTATAGGTTTTGGTCATCTCATTGATGTACAAAGATTATGTGTTAAGAGTGTGTATATTATTTACATGAACAGTGACCAACAGTGTCTCAAACTTATCATGCATTGCAACACATTTTTTTTCATATAGTGACGCATATTTCATTTCAAATGTTGTCATCTTAGCGTCTTTATTTTATATGTCTCTCTCAGTCGATCACTTTGGTATCCTCTTTTTGAGTCGAGTTGTGGTAGTGATTTTGTTTTGTAATTCCTCTTTCTCTAAGCCAGAAATAAAAGTCCTTTATTTGGGGTGTAAACCTTAACCAAGATCACAACCCTACTTACAAATACTCCTCCCATTGCACACAGAAAAATAAGTGCCCCAGCACAAACCCTCCAAATCCCAAAGCATATAAAACCCAATCCGAACCAAGACAATTCACACCAAAAACAGAACAAGAAGTAAAGAAACCAACACAAAACCCTTCCCCACCTACTATCCCATCCCACAATCCAATCCAATCCCCTCCCCCGTGGTCACCCTCTCTCTTCCTCCTCCAAAGTAGTCCTGTCCCGCACCATGGGAGTGAGCAACAGGATAACCGCAACTCTTAACTTCATAGCCCTCCTCTGCGCCATCCCAATAATGTCTTCCGGCATCTGGCTGGCCTCCAAGCCGGACAACGAGTGCATCCGCTCGTTCCGGTGGCCAGTCTTCATCCTCGGCGCCCTCATGCTCCTCGTCTGCCTCGCCGGCTTCATTGGCGCCTATTTCAACAAACAGGGTCTTTTGGCTCTCTACCTTTTCTGCATGGCCGCCCTCATAATCCTGCTCCTTGTCCTGCTCATCTTCGCCTTCACCGTCACGAGGCCGGACGGCAGCTACGCGGTGCCCGGCAGCGCTTACAGGGAGTACCGGCTTGAAGGGTTTTCCAAGTGGCTGAGGGACTATGTTACTGACTCTTCGACTTGGCAGAAAATAAGGACTTGTTTGGCTGAGTCTAATACTTGCCCTAAGCTTACACAGCAGTACATGTCAGCTGATCAGTTCTTCTTTGCTCACATCTCACCCCTTCAGGCTAGTTTCTCTCTCTCAATATCTAAAATGATTCTCCTTTTTTGGTTCATTTTTTTAGAAAGATGGCATTTTTTTACTTAATCTTTTGGTTGAACAGCTTGAAATACAAGTCTTTAATGACAAGTAAAGAACCAGTTATACCTGTTTAGGAGTTAAAAGTGCGGATAATGTTACAAAAATCAAATTTGAAAATTAAATGATGTGTCACAAATAAAAAGAATAAACACGTTAATCAACATTTAAGTAATAATTCAATTATCAACATCTACATCATTTGGTTTAGAAATTTGGACTCCTTAGTATTATCCTAAATGTATTTTCTAGCAATCAAAAGCATTTATGACTATGTTGAACTAAAAAACTTAAAAACGCTTTTTAGGGTCGTAGAAGTGCATTATAGAGAATTTGTCATGAGTTTTAGGAAGCACCTACTAGAGATTTTCAAGAAAAATTTATTTTTAGTAAAAGATTTGCTAGTTACAATAAAAATACTTGTATCATAAGTGTTTATGAGTAAAAGTGCTTCTTATGAAAACTGTCTCAAACAAGCCCAAATGCCACTAATTGGTTTTTGTTTTAGCATAAAACAATGACATTATCTAAAGATGCATCCAAACTGTTCTTTAGTTCCTTAATCCTATACTTTCCAAAATGTCACAATCTAAGGCTACTAGAACATGACAGAACAAGATCACTAGAAGTTTAAAAGCCAGAGATTTCCTGAAATTTATATGAGTGCATTTTTTCTCTCCATCTTCAAGTAGTCGTAATGTTTGCCGCCTTAATTCTTATCATTAAATGAGTTTAAATTTTAAGATTTGTGTTTATCTATTATACATATCTCGAAACACAAATCTCAAAATTAAATTTATCTAACAATAATAAATAAAGTGATGAACATTACCGAAGGTAGTGAGTAAAAATATTTCCAAAAGTAGGATCCATCAATTGTGTCTATAACTTTAGCCCACACTACATTGCCCCATATCAACCTTTCAACATGGTCCATGAATTAGCTGGGATCCACTCACCATGATATCTTCTTTCTGTGAATTATTATAAGAAATCTTAGATGGTAGACTTAATTAAAGTAAACAAAATAGCATAATCAGGGACACATTTTGTAACTTTCTATTGAAGGAATCATTGGAGAAGATTAAAAGGAACATCTTGTGGTTGCCAGCGTATTAGACTCACATGTTGACAAAATTTGGTGCCGTTTTTGTTTCTAAGGTTCTTCACAAATACGCCCCTCGGAACACTATTTTATAGTAAAAACACTTCGACCCCGTTTTAAACTGACCCTTGAACCCAACTGGCATTGCACTCCCGATGACAAGGGTATTTTTTATTGTAGTTTGGTTTCTTTAGTGTTTCTCACTGATATTATCAATTGATGGGAGCCTGGTGGTTGGATATACAGTCAGGATATCGTAAACCTCCAACAATATGTGGATACATTATGTAGTTTGATTTTCAAGTGTTTCTCGCTAACATTAAATATTGTTGCGGGATTATGCTAATTTTTTGTTGTTGGTTTTACAGTCAGGATGTTGTAAACCTCCAACAATGTGTGGATACAACTATGTGAATCCAACACTGTGGATAAACCCAGTGAACCCAGGAGCTGACCTGGACTGCTTGATATGGAACAATGACCAAAACCTCTTGTGCTACAACTGCAATTCCTGCAGGGCTGGACTTTTGGGAAACCTGAGGAAAGAATGGAGGAGGGTCAATGTCATCCTCATTGTGGCTGTGGTGATCCTCATCTGCGTCTATCTCGTCGCCTGTAGCGCATTCAAGAACGCCCAAACGGAGGAACTCTTCCGCCGGAACAAGCAGGGTCGGGCTTAACCAGTTTCCAAACACAACAAACCTTCTGTTTGTTTTCAATTTCTTATCTTTTGATGACTTTCGACGAGTCTTTGTTTGTGACTGGTGTAGTCAGTGTACATATTCGTATGTTCTTTTTCTATCTGGACTTTATGGATGGATAGATGATTGACAGGCAGTGAAATTCTAGTAGGAAACTGAGTTTTCAAATACTTGCACACGATTATTTGGTTTAGCGCACTTAGTTCCATTCTATTAGAGGAAGTTCGAAGTTCAAATCACATATACGACAGTTGATGAGGGAGAAAACCTCAAATATGAGAAAATGAGAATTTTTTTTTTTTCAATACTATGTAGCATTGAATTACGAGGATGATCCTGGATGTAACAGAAAAGTTGCTCATTTATGACTGAAAGGTTATAGGTTCGAGTCGTGAAAACAATTTCTTTGCAAAACAATAATAAGATTACGTGCAATAAACGTTCCCCTCCAATTCTCGCAAAGCGAGAAGCTTTGTTGTTAGAATCACTCTTTACTACGAAGCATTGAATGACATGAAAAATGAATAGTTAAAATTGAAAATTAAAAATCTCAACAAATGTGAATATTAAATCTAATCGCTAAAACACCGACAACATTGAAGCGACGTCCAAAAATACGAGAATAGAATCTCAATTATCAGCTTTTTTTTTTCTTGTTTTTCTTTTAATGGTATAGGATGCTTCTGTTTCAGTGGTTCTTGCAGCTTCTTGGACACAGATCTATTTCTTTTGAATATGTTTGCCAATTTGGCAGCTTTTGCAACTACCCTCACGCGCGCACTCTATTTAAATGCTTTACCATCTAAAAAATGCACCGACTTTGCCGACTAGGGAGACCAACTTTGCAACGAACAAGGCGAATAAATTCACCTTTGAAGTATCAAACTTTGGACGGAACAATGCTTTACCATCTAAAAAATTCACGTTTGAAGTATCAAACTTTGGACGGAGTAACTACACCTAAAATGGAAGCTTTATCGTTTGGTATGCAGACGGGACGGGACGGAACAGAATGAGACGGGATGGGACGGGACAGGACGGAACGGAACGGAGCGAGATCAAAGATGCCTTCGGATGGAAACAAGGAGGAAGAAGAAGGAGACGGAGATGTTATAATTTTGTGTTCCACGGATGTGGAATGAGTCGTTCCAGGGGGGTGAGGTGGAACGAAAATTCACCCAAAACTCGTCCCGTGGAACAGCTCGTTCCACCCGTTTTAGGCGCACCAAACGTGGGACGGAACGCGTTGTCCCACTCTGTTCCGTCCCGTCTCACGTACCAAACGGTACCTTAAAGAACGTCTATAGACCCTAAATAATCAATCATGTCAATAAACGAGACCAAAGTTGAACAAAATTGAATAAAAATGAGATTTCTCGAAACGTATGTCTTTTAGCAAAGACCGGACACCTCTAAAGAGATTACATTTCAAAAAAATGTAATCACTTCAGTTGGTCTGCATGCACATTGGAGTGAAAAGAATATAAGAGCAAACTTGCCAGGATGACGCACTGGCTACGACAACTACAACAACAACGACAACAAAGCCTTATCACACCACTAAGTGAGGTCGGTTGTATGAGTCCTAAAACGCCACGCGCTTGGTTTTGCGCCATTGACATAAATTCTGCTTGAAATCAGGCCATCGATTGGAGGAAGAAGAAATTATTTCTCGAATCCGATATCTCTATACTGCAGATAACTTTCTAGAGTATATAAAGTACCTGGGATCCGAGCGTCCAGGGTTCGGAGATATATCCACAGCCTGCAGAAAGTAGCATACAGTTTAGAAAACTACCGTTAAGTCTCGACGCCTTGCATTACCCTACATGACTTGGTCCTTGGGTAAACCATATAGAACTTTGCCATACTGTTAATATGATCGATGCTGAGGCCGCTTCCAACGAAGACATCATATTGTTCAAGCAAAATCGAATCTGCAAAAAGAAGGAAACAGGATTATCAGAGAGTTGAACTGTCATAGGTGAAGCTGAGCTAATGATCTGTGCTTTATATGTCATAAGTAGACATAGTATCCGAAAGAAAATTAGGAGAGAGCAGGTGCTACTTATGTTACTGGAACAAAATAATAGACGACCTCCCTGAGGCGGTTCAAATCCTCCAGCGTAGTGGAAATATGCCCCCGCAAGCAAAGCATGATCAGCATCACTGGTTGATGTCCATATCGAGATTGGTTTAGTCCAGGAACAACGGTTGGAAAAGCTGTTTGTAGACATTTTCGCTAAGTTAGAATTCGTTGAGGGGAGACCTGAAAGATTAAAACAACTAGAAAAACTAAAGCGGACGAGATCATAATAGCAACTCCACCAGGCTTAAGAATCCGGCACATTTCCTTGAAAACGTCAAGAGGCTTTGTTACATAATCGACACTAACCTGCAATTAGAAATTTCTTCAACTCTGAGAGCAGATAAAACATTAAATCTTCACATAACGTAGTAAGAGACGGAAAGAGATACACATACCACGTTAGTAATGATATGAAAGGAATTGTCTTCAAACAGAAGTTTGGGGCTCACGTTCAAGTCTTGCACAGCATATTTTGTCAAGACCTACAAAGTTAGATCAATTAGGGGATAGTCATTGAGCCAAAACAAAAACGTAAGAAAGATAACCAATCAAGGACTGATACAATCGAAATTGCAAGAGAAACAGTTTATGTCAACATGTTTAGAATCTAAAACGAGCAAGTGATCATCCGTGCAGTGTCAACATATTTCTACATTAAAGAATTGAGAAAGAAGTACCGGGTTGTGCTTGAGCTCTTCTTCATTCATGCCCATTCCGATTATTCGCTCTTGCTTGTATCCCGGTGGAAAGTGACTGACCTAGATACAGAAAACAGGATTAAGATTCTTTAAATTTAGAAACTGTGCAAAGCTTTACACTAGAACTTAAAGAGACACACTCAACTGCTACACGTCCAGCAAGCTTACTCCCGCAGTGTTGCTAGGAGGAGACACCTTTGAGTAGTACTTGGTCAGTGCCGCATTGGCGTGATCATCAATATGTGTCACAAAGCGTGGAGCCTCATAAAACACCGAATCCGATGACCTGATCAAAATTAACTTCTAGTTTTCAGAACTCAATAAATTTAACATAAATATAGGCTGAACTGAAGGTTCAAGAGCACCTAAAGGCATAAAACACAACTTGGAGGTTTTCTTACTCATCAAAGCGCTGGAAATCCTGAGGCTTGAAGGGAAATTGCTCCGGCCATTCCACATTCTTCAATATCTTTAATTTGACACACTATATTAATTATTAGATTAGACAAATACATTTAAAAAAAAAAAAAAAAAAAAACTAATGAAAAAGATTTGAAAACTTTGAGTTTTAATGATAAGAACAAAATAAGGGGTAAAGTAAATAGTACCAGGATTGACTTTTTAGTATAAAAATGTGATTTTTCATTAAAGTGAACAGTACAGTGGGTTTTTCGTTAAAACTCCTTTTAAAAAACTCACAACATCAAGCAATAAGTTAAATTTAAGAATTAAGAATAGTTATATACGAAAGAGGCCCAGCAACAATAAAATTGCTCTATTGTTTTGTGGAATGGGGACTTCTCTAGAGAACGAAGCTATTCTAGGCCAATTACTCACTTTTATTCGTTTGAACTTTCTCACATGGCAGCGGATGATTGGCTCGGAAAAACTTTGACATCCCGTTGCAAGAAATTATTCTGTGGTTTTCACTATCCCAATACTGAACTGTTTCAGGTTTCTAGCTACACAAAATCACTCAATTATCCATAAACTAGAATTCAACATAACAAAATTTAAAATTGAAGAAAACCCAGAAACCATATGACAAAACAGCTAAAAATACCAAATAAAAATCCGAACTTTACAAAGAAATCCAATGCCTTTTCAAAAGAAGGGCCACTCTTCAACCTTGCGGAAGCAGTGAAAGATTTCCCGCCAACTGCACCAGACATGTTCATCAATTTGGCCCAAAACGAGACTCCAAGGCCCAAGATTAGACGGTGGGGAGCCCCTTCCACTTTTCCACTTGTTATTTACCTTTGAAGAAATGGGAACTGAGCCAGCAGCACTAGGAATTAAATAAGAAAAAGAACAAGGACATATACCAGCCAAAACTGGTCGCCGATGGAGTCTGAGACCAATGCATTTGACCACGTCACTTATAAGCTTTGTTTGTTGATACAAATATAGAAATGATTCTCTTTGTAACATATCAGAGTAGTGAAATAATTATTTTGCATATAACTAGCTAGCTTTTATATTTCTAGAAGTCAGAGTGTATGCTTTCGTTTTCCGAAAAGATGGACTACCGTGGGGCAGTGGTAAAGCCACTGGCTAATACCTTTTTAGATGAAAAAAAAGTCAAAGGTGTATACACCAAATATGTGTAAGAGGTACTAAAAAAATTGGTTTCTAGAGAATTTGGGAGCTCAAAGATATATATGTCACTACCATTACTTTTAGCACTCCCTTATAAGTTCTAATTTGTTCAATTTTCTTACCATGTAGTTAGAAAATTATGCATTCGTTGAACTTGGGATGTCACGATATTAGTATTTCAAAACAATTATGTATCTTTATTATTGTTAAATTCTATGTATAGATGATGAATCTTATATATGGACTCAACCCACATTTGGGTTATATGAAACCTTCCTGCTTTCTTTGCATGCTTTCCCATTTTCCAAGTTTCGTTCTCTCTATGAAGAACATATCCTAGTCATTTGCTTTACTAGGAAAAATAAAACTAAAAACAAAATAGTCACGGTTGAAAAGGTTTAATATGTATCTATCTGTCCTCATTGAAGAAATTAAAAGGGAAAAGTTTTATGTGTATGAACAAGTTGTACGCATGGTCAACGTTATGGAAAAGATTCATCACCAAACTGTTTCAGTTCAATAATGTGATATTATGTGTAAGTTTAGAGTTAAAATTATACTTAATATTACATTATTGGATTGAAAAATCATTATAATAATAAAATTTGTATCATGTTTAATTTTTTTTATTTTATTTTTATTTTTTATGAAATATGTTGTTCGATTTAAGTTGCTCTCAGAACAGAAAACTTTAAATATCTACAAGAGGTTGGAAGAAGACAAAATATGGTGAGGAAAGGAGGAGGAAGGTTGGGGACAAGGAAGAGTTCCAAAATAAGTGACAACAAAATAGTACCAACTTAGACACAAAGTTCAAAGATCCAATGTTAAATCAATTTAAAGAAAAGCATATGATCCAATTATACATGCAATCATGCATGTGGGCATGTGGGAGAACAGTTCTCATCTAAAGTATTATCGTCCAATTTAAGTAGCTAGCCAGCTAGCTAGTTGGCTTTTGCAAAACGCATGCACCAAAGAAATATAAAAAAACCTACGATTCCATTTTAAAAAGAGAATGCTCTTTTTGAGTAGTACCGGAAATGAACTGTGCAGATAACAGTAAAGATTGTTCAAAAAATCAAACTACTTGGTAAGTTGGACTACCAAAGATAAATCCATAACTGAGATATATTCTTTTTAATTTTTCTCGTTCATCGGTTGATTATTACCTCATATCCTAAAGTATTGTAAATATGATGGAAGTTTTGTTTGAGCTGATTATATTGACAGTCTAACAACACAAATTGAGAATATAAGTACAAGAGAATATTATATACATAATAATGTTGCATTCGATATTAGATTGTGGACTATGGCTAGCTAGTTTTCTTTTCCTCTTTTATATTTCATAAGGGCGATCTTGGCACAACAGAAAAATTATTCATTTATGACTGAAAGGTCATGATTTCGAATTGTGGAAACAGTTTCTTTGCAAAGTAAAGATAAGATTGCCTACAATAGACATTTCTCCCAATCCTCGCACCTACAATAGACATTCCTTCCAATCCTCGCAACACGAAGAGCCTTATTAACTTGAGATCGCGGACTTTTATATCTCCTAAGTCCTATGGAAATCTAGCCTTCTCATATATGAGCATATGTTTCAATCATATACCATATCTTATCTTATCTTATGAATTCAATACTATATATTTTCGTTGCCTAACGACAATAAAAAGTTTAAAATACGACAGAGGAAAGGCTTACGATGCTCTCATTTGGTTACGTTTCGCTTCTGCCGATGCAGCATGCAGGAAGCTGACTTGAGTCATGCAGTATTTATATGTAATTATATTATCATTGATGGGTACGTACGTCTAAATATATAGTTTGTAATATATAATACTTTTGAGTTTTGACCCACCTATATATAATAGAACCAAGGACAATGTTATTTTCTTTGAGTTTGATTTTTCCATCTAACCTATTTGTGTCGTGTGATTTTGGCCTGCTACATTACTCCATGAGGAATGGTTCAAAGATGAAGAATATTGAAGGAATCTTCCATAAATATAAATAAAAAGTACGATTATCGGCACTTCAAAATATTCAATTGGACTTGTTTTTGTGCATATTTTTTATTTTTTTGTTTTGTTGACAACGACACATGGGCTCGAAAAAAAACTAAAAGATTACATAAAAAAATCACGAGATTATGAGACTATAGTTATATCTGCAACTAGTAATTGACAAGAAGGAGGAGCTTGCTAAAAAAAGACTAGACTCAAACTGCATGACAAACTCAAACGAGCTAAATCATTAGCAACAAAATTATTTTTACTGTAAATATGTTGAATTTCACAAGACTAGTTTTGATCCATAAGAGCACGACAATTCAATACTAAACTTCCAAGAGAGTGATTATCCACTTTTGCATTAAAATCAATTGCACTGCAAGTGCAGACCGATTCCACCATAATCTTTTAAATTTCATTATTCCACGCAATATTGCAATCCAATAAAAACATCCCAAACTTTAGCACATAAAATCTCACATTGACCAAGATTAACACAAAACTAGAAGCCCATTCCCTCCCTTCTCCCTGCGGACGAACGTATTTTTAGTTTTTAATGATTTCTTTAAGTGCTACTAACAATTTTATAAAAATATATCTAATGGTACTTTTATTTTTTATATGTAATATGATGCACCACATTGAGTTGTATTGTGAATTTGTAATGATGATGTCTCGCATTAGATAACCTAATACCCAAAAAGTGTTCCTCTCCGGATCCCTTCCACTAAGTCCTCCTTATTAACTAATTTGAGTTCTTGAAATTTGATTTAATGGTTACAAACAGAGGCTCACTTTAAAAGTTATAATAACTTTAACCGTTGGATCAAATTTTAAAGGTTCCGGATTGTTTGATGGGAAGAACTTGGTGAAAGAAATCCGGAGAGAATCCTTTCCCTAATCTCCCTTCCACTCCATCTCCGCCACCATCACCCATTGAATTTCACTATAATTATAGTGAACATACATTATAATTATGGTAGTGAGCAAAAATACTTCTCTTCCGTGAGTAAGTAGTTTAAAATATTCTTAGTTTAAAAGTGTAAATAAAAGATAAAAGTTCCAACTTTTTTGGTAAATACGTCGCATTAATTTGTTAATAATGTTTTTGTCTTAAATAACATCCAGACATCTACTTAAGCTTAAAAACAATTAACGACTTTCCTTATTACTATTTATGCATAATTTAGTGCTTGAAATAACTAATTATATCGCTCATTTAAGATCTTTATTTTAAGGACCTCTAAGACGAGATTTTTCAACGTATAAGTAACACGGTTTTATATATTAATTGTAATAATGCAATTAGCTATAACTTAAAAATAAAAATTCAACCAACTATATTATGATACTTAATATTAGAAGACATGTTTCTAATATCTAATTTACTAACCTCGCTTGATTAAAAAATAAAATAAAATTTGTCCTTTAAAACCCTTTGCTAAAATCATGGTCTCCTTCCAATCTCTATATAAACAAGTCCCATTCCCTCACCCCTCCCTCTTCATCCACATTTCTAGGATCTCTCCCTCCGATCCCAACACACCAATCCCCTCAATCTGGTCAACCCGCTTACCCCTCCCCCAGAAATGGACCAACCCAGATTCGTAATCGAAGCCTCCGAGGCCGAATCAATGGCCAAGCAGTCCAACCTCACCGTCCTCCAGCTCCTTCCCTCCCTCGTCAAGCCCGCCCAGGACCTCGCCCGCCCGCCCATCTCCAAATTCCATGTAGGCGCCGTAGGGTACGGGTCATCGGGTCGGATCTTCATCGGCGTCAACCTCGAGTTCCCTGGTCTCCCCCTCCACTACTCGGTCCACGCCGAGCAGTTCCTCATCACCAACCTCTCAATCCAATCGGAATCCAAGCTCCAATACATCGCCGTTTCCGCTGCCCCCTGCGGCCATTGCCGCCAGTTCTTCCAAGAAATCCGCGGAGCCCAGGATATCCAGATCCTAATTACCTCGGTGGAATCCGGCGACGACAATTCCGGGCTAAACAGTTTCGACCCGCTCCTCCACTTACTCCCCCACCGGTTCGGACCCGAAGATCTCCTGGGACAGGACGTCCCCTTGCTCTTAGAGCAGCTCGAAAACGGTCTGTCGTTTTTAAGCGAACCCGAGAATTTAACCGGCGATTTTAAACTGAATGCGGAGTTAAAAGCCGCGGCTTTAGAGGCCGCGAATAAGTCACACGCGCCGTACAGCGGGTGCCCGTCGGGTGTGGCGATTTTGGACTCCGATGGGAAAATGTACAAAGGGTCGTACATGGAGTCCGCCGCCTATAATCCGAGCATGGGCCCCGCTCAGGCGGCGGTGGTGGCTTACATTGTCGGCGGTGGTGGCGGGTATGAGAAGATTGTGGGTGCGGTTTTGGTGGAGAAAGATGGCGCACTGGTTAAGCAAGAGCACACGGCGAGGTTGCTCTTTCAGGCCATTTCGCCCAAGGTCGATTTTCGGGTTTTCCACTGCGGTTCGGGTTCAAATGGTGTATAAAGTTTTGATCTTTGATGATCATGAGTATGTGAATAATAAAGCATAAAGATGATGATGATCATTTGTAATGTTTGAGTATATTGTTCTTAATAAGAGATTTATGTGTATAAACAAATAAATGTGGTCCTCAACGGAGGACGTGATGTTATTGTAGTAGTATTCTAATTCAATCAGTGTGTGATTCGAATTCCGTTGTAGGGAAGTTCATCTTCTGCATGACGCCATGCAAATTGTAATCAATCCGCTTTGTAACTTTTTGTCACCAGCAATCTCAGAGTATATGAATCCTTGGGCTTTTTCTCTTTTCACTAAACAAACTGTCGCTCGTTTTAATTTTTTTCACACGACAATGTGATGGGCATCCCCGTTGTGGGATGTTGCCATTCAGTGGCTGCCAAGTGCCAACTTTTTTCAGAAGCAACTTTTTGCAATAGCATTTTTTGTTAGTACAGTCAGCCAAACAGAGAAAGAGAACAAAGATTCCCATAAGCTTATGGATTGGATGGTACAGATAGAGAGCTGCACTATTACATTGAACTAGTCCCCTCGTAATATACTGAGCTGGATTTCCAATACTTTCACCTTTCAGAATAGAAGGGAAAAACAAAGTTAACTAAGGACTGGTTTGGTATTGCTGTGTTTTGAAAAAAAACTGATTCTGCTGTGCTGTGAGAATAAGCGGCTGTGAAATAAAGCAGCAGAGTGTTTGGTAAACTTTTTTGTAAAAGTGCTTTTGAAAAAAAAAACAGTATTATAGTGTTTGGTAAACTTTTATATAAAACAGATGTGAAAAAAAATCGATTTTTCAAAGCTGGGTTTTGCAGCTTCTTGTTTTTGGCTTTTTTGTGAAAAAAAGCTGAAGCTGAATGTTTACCAAACACAAAAACAGCTCCTAGCTTTTTTTTATACCAGCTTTTTCATAATCACCTCAGTACCAAACCAAGTCTAAGTTACTCTGTTTTGAATGGATGACAGAGGCAGATTTTTACTCATTACAAGTTACAATTTTGTTGTTTTTCAATCACCCGAAGGTACGGTACAAGGCGATTTTCAGCGGTGAGTTCGGAGGTTTTAACATTTTGGCGATTTCATCTGCGCCGGTTGAGTAGTTGGATGGAAATGGGAAGAGGAGATATAGCCACATCTTGATGAATGAAAAGTTGGAACCTAATGTATTTCACAAAGTGTCTTGGTTCCTTTTCATTGTGAATATTGTGCCTTAGTTGCAAAGAAAGCCATAGTCTGGAATGACACATTATACCTAGGGGGGCCAACCCTTACACGGATCTAGGATTTGAACTTTAAGAGTCTCGTAGAAACAAGTTTTTTAAGATAAAAACAGAGCGCACAATGCTAAAAAATTTCAATTGATCCACTAAGCATTTTGTCGAATACTTAGTGGGCTTGTTGTCATCAGTCAAACCATGTTGTGCACATATTAACAAATATCAACATATACCAAGGCAATTTGATGAGAATATAGAGAGAATTTGTTGAGTGTTGTTAAAACAATTTGACGAGATATGTCTAGCAAGAATTACATTAAATACTTGGTAGGCACAAAAAACACTCATACCAAACATTTTGAAGTCTTCGAAAGACCTTCAGATATATATATTTTCCCAAACTCCAGTTGATCCTGAAATCACCTCAGTCCCAATGTCCATCCGCCCTTACTTTACACTAAAGATAATGGCTAAAAAGTGGAGCTTTTCGTAACTATTTCGTTCTTTCAATTTTTAGAGCGGAAATGTATGGGAAAAAAGACGGATGAGGATGGTGGAGGGAGAGAGGAGGGAGAAATGAAGAAGAGTGTATGAAACAAAACCTTGAAAGTGACAACCATTAAAGCTATTTTTAACTTTGATATTTTTCAATATTTTCTCCTCTTTCTTGTAGTACTAAATGACTAATATATAATAAAGCTATAGGCTTTAACAAAATTGTTTATTCATTGTATTTCCAAGCAAACAATTATTATTAAATAAAAAATTTCTGTAGTGGAATTGTCTACTTCATATTGTGGGACAAGGAAAGTCAATTTATTTTTATCGAGGGTATAATCCACACATTTTATTTCACAATTATCATGTTTCTCATGTTGCACCAAATATAAAGTTCCCTCATTTTCTGCTAGGGCCAAACCACAGGCGAAGCCACCCACAAGGTTAAGGTGGGCTGTAGTATAGGAAGGTTTTTTATTTTTTTTATTTTTTATAAATGTAGTGCTATTTATGTACCCATTTTTATTTCACACACATCCTTATCAGTTTTCAATCTTCAGATGAAATGAATTAATGAAGATCAATGACAAAAAATTAATAAAGACGTGTGAATAGCATTATCCTTTTTTAAACTCATGCTTTAATGATTTATGTTAATGTATGTAGCATATATAGCCCACTTAGATGTATATTTTTACCAAACATTCGGAGAGTCCTCGAAAGGCCTTCAGATGTATATATTCCTGAACTCTGGTTAATCCTAAAATCAACTTGGTCCCAATGTCTGTCTGCCCTTACTTCACACTAAATATAGTGGCTGAAAAGTGGAGCTTTTCATAACCATTTCGTTCTTTCAATTTTTAAAGAAAAATGTATGGGGAAAAAGACGGATAAGGACAGTGGAGGGAGAAAGGAGAGAGAAATGAAGAAGAGTGTATGAAACAAAACCTTGAAAGTGAAAATCATTAAAACCATTTTTAACTTTGATATTTTTCAATATTTTCTTTTTTTTTCGTAGTACTAAATGACTAATATGTAATAAAACCAGAGCTTTTAACAAAATTGTTTATACATTGTATTTCCAAGCAAACAATTATTATTAAATAAAAAATTTCTCTAGTGGAATTGTCTACTTCATAATGGGGCACAAGGAAAGTGAAAAAAATAAATATCAAGGGTATATTCCACACATTTTATTTCACAATTATCACATTTCTCATGTTGCACCAAATATAAAGTTCCCTCGTTTTGTGTTAGGGCCAAACCACGGGCGGAGTCATCCATAAGGTTAAGGTGGGTTGTAGTCTAGGGAGGTTTTTTTTTTGTTTTTTTTTAATTTTTTTATAAGTGTAGTGCTATTTAGATACTTATTTTTATTTCACATATATTTCTTTCAATTTTCGGCATTCAAATAAAATAAATTAATGAAGATCAATAACAAAAAATTAATAAAAGTGTGTGAATATCTTTAACATTTTTTAAACTCATGCTTTAATGACTTATGTTAACGCATGTAGCATATATAGTCCTCTCAATTCCAAAACAAGTTAGTATTAATAAATAACACTTTTTCTGCTAAAAATAATAAATTAATTCTATCTCCTTTCTGCTCCAATTTCACTCAAATCCTTCGGAACCTTAAAATGGGTGGCTTTCAATTCCTGTTCACCGGTGCTCCAACGCCTCCAATTTTGATTGGGTTTTGTTCCTGGAATCCATTGAAGTCAGATGGTAGTGGTGGCCCTCATCAGAACATGCAGATTTGCTAGAATCGACGATCGTGCACCCCGCAACGCCGTCGGTGTCAAACCCCACGAAATGGAGCCATTAACTCTCGGATTTGGAGTGAAAACTGAAGAAGGGCAGTTGAGGTGTTGTTCTTAAGTGGTGGCTGGCTTCGAATCGTCGGAAAACCACTTAAAAAGGTGTCGGAAAAATTACAGGACCCGGGTCTGTAACCGGGTCGAACGCGGGTCGAAAACTGGGATCCAGGTAGGGTGGTTTTCACTCCCCCTCATTTCTCTCCTTTTCCCCTCTCTAATTAGCCATCGCCTTCCTCTCTCATTTCCAATTGGATCTCTATTTCCTTTTCCCTAATTTGGGCAGCCAATGCCTTTAATCTTAACTTCCCCCGCACCTCTCCTTCTTTCCTCCCCTTTATTTTGACTCCCTTAACCTTTAACCCACATGTAGAAATAATTCTCATAATCTATAATTTTACAACTTCAAACGTCCGTAATTATATTGATATAACCCGGACTCACAAACGGTTTTCCCCTATACTTTCGTACCAACGAGTACTACACAAATGCGCGAAGTAAATAAGTCTTTCGTTTCTCTACACGTTGGTCAAAGAAAGTCAAAACATTTATCTCTAGGGCATTGGGCATAAATTCATTCTTTTAAAATTTATAAAATCGTAGAATTAGGGATGGGTTGTCACATAATCTCATGGTAAAAAATTTGTGTCTAAATTAGGAGAATTATAGAATTCAGATTCCCATTGTATACTAAAAGTTTTCTACAATCAGAGTAAGAATAGTAATGATGTCAAATATGTTTTTTTTACCATGAGCCTTGTGATTCCTTCTCTAGAAAGCATTCCTGCTAATAAGCGCTTAACTGTTCAAACCACCGGTTTGCATTTTCATCTTTGATGTCGTTTCTAATCAAAGATAACTTTGAAAGTTAATACGTGCAAGAATTGGAAACTTTATACATGTTAAAGAATTGGACCATCTTAATTAAATTCCATCCAACTAAATAAAATTTAATATGAAAATATTAACAATCACCTACATGAATGAAGTTTTGCTCTCAACATTTTGCAAATGAAAATACACACTAAGAGAGAGATTCAGTTAAAAAAGTACCGCATAGAGATATGTAGTTTTTGGTTTTGAATATTCTGTAGTGCATCAGCATTAGATGTACTTGACTAATCAGCGAGCACGATGTCATGAACTATTTAGTCGTTTGTGTAAACCAAGACAATAGTAATCACACTACACATTCCAGACCCCCGTAGTTACTCAGTTGTGTTTTCATTCCTGAACAATTCCTGATTTCTCTTGAGTGCTCTAAAGAATTAAGTCATTCAAAAAATTTTCATTTGAACTGCCCCATTCCAGACTCAAGTAGATGACTTCACATTAAGAGTATCCTACAACATCCCACTTGGATTTTAAGAATTCGATTGAATTATTAAAAACAAAGTTTAACATAATCTCACTAGTAAGCAGTATTGTTATTATCAAGACATTAGTGAGAAAGTATATCACCATGGTGCCACTCCAAATTATCATAATTTAGTTGTCCCATTTGAACTCAGATCTTTGAATCTCCAGACAACTTGGGTTTCCATTATGGTGACTCTTAATTACGGGCCCTTAACCCGTTCTCCTTAATAATTAACTTACTCTCTAGCCAAGCCATGATACCACTTGGTTGACCATCTTTTATGGTGTGCACTCTCCTTTTAAGTTCTTAAAAAAATAGTTGTTTTGCAACGTTAAGTTCTTCAAAAAACATATGTTACGACTTACAAAGTAATTTGCTAATAAGTAAATAATAATAATAATAATAATAATAATAAAAAGAAGTTGATATAAAATCTCTAAGATAACCTTCTCAATTGTGGTTGCTTTAAATGCTACCATTAATTCATTCTTTCACTTAAGAAGTAAGAAAAAAAAATATATAAAGATAGACCCCTATTTTTTAAGCATCACTAAGCCTCCACAATCCAGTCAACATCCTTACATGGATTCCAAAACTCACTAGTGGTTCCATTACATTACTTCTCTTTCTAGAAAGTGCTCATCATTCTGTTTCCCAGAAAGAAAAAAAAATGTACTCATGATTCTCCTTCGAAAAAATTCAACACAGTAACTGTGAAAGCCATTTTTAACAAAATAAAATTTTAATACGAAAATATTAAATAGTTCTAACACTTGCAACCAAAATTGTAAAACTTTATTTTTTTTCATTTGAAAATGCTTGTTTTTATTTCCGAGAACTCTATAGGCTTATTAGTTCTGTAGTTTGCTGCTGGTGTTTGAAGGATACAGGCTTATGATTTTAAAGCCCAAAAATATCAACTAGCAAAGTCCAAACAGAAACGACTATATCGGATATGAATTTGTTTGGTTTCCAGAGGGACTTCAGTTCACTTTATGATTTTTGAGTGAACTAGTCAAACTGTAGCATACCCACCCATACGTATAGTTAGCAAGTAAGCAACAAACATCCATCTAATTTGAAACAAAATATTCCATTTTTTATTGGTAAAATAAATAATCCTAAGCCAAATTCATTCGGATAAATCATTCAACATTAACCTAACATTATTCATTCAGATAAAATAGATCGATACATCTCATAAACTGCCATCCAACTTTGGAATGCAACAGGAACAACGGATATTTTCGTGTGAAGCAACGCTTTAGTCACGATGATGAAACTGCATTTTGAACATGCACCAAAAACAGATCCAACAAAAGTTCTAGGATACTCCAGCTGTTCTAATCGTTAATCTTTAATTACAATGACTGGAAAATCAAAGGGCATGAGAACCCAATGCATGAGTTGGGTTTTCTTTGTATAATCCCCTCCAAAAGATATCCTAACAATAGTTCAAATGAAGTTCAAAATTGAAAGCAATTGAAGAGCAAGACAGAGAGATGAAATGGTGTTCATGCTCATAGCGGTGCGGTTTTGACAAAATCCAAACAAGTATAGAATCATAGTCGTGAAGTGTGATGATATTCGATAACAAAAAACTCTCAATCCGAAAGTTGATTGCTTCTTTGAAGGAACGAGTTCTGAATCTCTGATTGACATGTAACCCTAAGAAAATGTTGCAACTACGAACAAAGAATTCAACTTAAATGTGAGAACCAAAACCACATAGAAAACCAAGTACAAAAATTTCAAAAAATAAGAAGTGAAGCAATAGAGGCAATGAGTTGAATCACCATTCAAATGTGATTTCAGTTGGGCATTTAATCAAACTTTTTATAGGCGAATACAAGCTTCGCAATCGAAAACCCACAAAATAAAAATTATGTAAGCACCAATGATTATATGTACCATCGTATTTCATTTCTTGCGGAGGCGCACTTATTTCGGTCTACCTTACTCTGGATAGTTTTAGAGTAAGCTGGAGGAATATGCAATTCAGACTTCTTCATGTGCAGAAATCCAAATCCATAACGGCCACGTGATGTAGGATTCGTTCAGATTCATGAATTTTTTTCTTCTTACTTGATGTAGTATGCCCCTCGTCCTTTTCCATTACAAGTTAGTAGTGGAGGAGGGCAAGTGTGAATTTGTCACATAGTGCTTTGCGAGTGACTTTGCTTTTAGCTTGTCAGAGTGGACTTGAATTGGTTAACCCTTAGGTTAATCATTAACTTGATCATGACTGTGTGTATCATGAACTCATAGGTTGTTGCGGCACGTTATGCGTCGTTTAATATTAGTTCGGGGAACAACTTGAGGAATTTTGCAGAGGATATGAATGGTCAAACGGCAATAACGTTTCCCACATAGCTCGAAATTGAGTTTTGCAAAATTCTACAGAATGCTAACATCCACATATTCGTGATGGTGTATAAAAAGAAGCTTAGTTTGCTTCGAGAAGGTACAATTTAATATGTCAAGTTGGCAGTGCTGTTCCAATGTGTTGCTTGGGCTGGCTTGCCGCCCAGCTGCTTAGCATGCCAATTTTGGGATTGTTCTATTTTATGAAAAATTGGAAAAATAAGAATATTGAAGCTCTGCATTGTATCTTTCCAAGTGTATATGGCATGTCACTGAGAAACCTTTGAAATTTTCGTTTTTCCCTAGATGTGCAGTTCTGATAAAAATGCAGTTTTGCCTGTTTTTAATTGAAAAATTGGAAGGATTGATCATGTAGAAAATTATGAAAGTTCGACATTATAATTTTCAGTGTCTTAGCTTTTGTGTCCAACTAGACTTGTGTCCAAATTCGTATGCAAAGTCGATTTTCTGTTAAAAATCATCCAAGAAAGAATGGTGTGATGAGTGAACCATTCTTGACGAATAGGCTATGGTGGGGCGTTAAGGAGATAAGTTCTCCATGGATGTGTCTACGGGTAGACCGCGGTGAATATGACAAAATATGCGTGTGGCAGAGCATTATCTTTAGTTTCATTGGTTAGAGTTTTTATAGATGTCTTGAGAGTTCTTGTAGGGAAAGTAATCCTAATTAAATTGGGAGACTATCTATGAGGAAATCTACGATAAGATATCCAATCTTCCTAGGATTACCTTGCCTATTTCCCAATATATCCTAATTTGACTTGAATTAGGGTTTTCAAACTTGGTTGGGAAGTAATATCTTCAGTGGACTTAAGCCTAGTATGTCAGACTAAGAATGTAGGACTATGCTTCATGGGCTATGAGCATTTTGATTATTTTTGCTACCCAGGTGCCATGTGTCATGGTTTTAGAAAATTATGGTCCCCCACACTTCAAGTGCTTTTCGATGATTCACTTGCATTTTTACTAAAGATTGATTCCAAAAACATTTTCACTAGAAACACTTTCAACCATTTTAAACAGTTCCAAATGAACCCTTAGTATATTTTGGTTAAGGAATCACTAGCTGGTATAATGTGGCTTAAGGCCATTGATTATTTATGGCAACTTTTTGGTCGAAGGCCACTGAGGGTAAGTTACAGTTTAATTGAATACTGAACATTCAAAAACATTTATTTTCATAAATAGTACATTACATTCATATGGAATTCAACTGCGGAAGAGGCACTAGCCATAATGGTAGTACAAATATAGAGAGACACACTAATAACATATACAACAAACACATAACGATTTGTTGCAACTTATTCCAAATCAGAAGGAGTGAAGTTGAAAAAACTAAAAACAAGCCCCACAACATTCATCATTTGAAGTTACACTTGATAGAGAAAATCAGTGTCTCCAACATTATTGGCCAAAATATTTGAACTTCCTTTGCGCTTCTTGAGGAAATTTGTGAACCAATGGGTCGAATTTTTTAGGTACCTTTGGAGTCCGTCAAAATCCACATAGTTAATACCAAATCGAACTGTGTAGCCTTCACTCCATTGAAAGTTGTCTAAAATTGCCCATGCAAAGTATCCTTTCACATTACTACCTTTCCTGCACCACAAAATAAATAAATGATGACTTGATATCACTATAAAATGCAATATAGTCCTAATTAGTATTTCAACAAGCACTTACTTGATTGCTGCATGAACGTAACAAAGGTGGCGATTGTAGTAGTCAATCCTAAATGGATCATGGAGGGCATCATCTAGTGATAAGTTGGAATCATTGAACTCATCAACGCCTGCAATATAATTCAGTACATATGTATTTAGTACTTTCTCTCAAAAAGAGAGATGTAGTTGGTTTTAAATTTAGATTTTGAATTACTCATCTGTATTTTACATCAATATATACATATATATGTCAGAAATTAAAAAGTGAAATTAAGTGAGGCTTAAAAGTGTCAATTACCATTCTCAGTAATGTAAATGATTGGATCACCATACTTATTCTTCGTGTAGAGTATAAAATCGTGAATTCCTTTCGGATAAACATATAACCAGTCCGAAGCAGCCTGTAATACCATTTGAAGATATTTGAGATTGTTAGGAATTGTATAAAATTAATCCTCCAAACACAAATAACTTAACCTAAAATTTGATGCGTACCTGAGGACCAATAGGAATGCCATCACGTTCAGCTGCCATAACACATATGAATGCGATCAATATTAGAATGTAATAATTCTAAGATATTAATTAATTAGTCGATAAAAGGTTTCCATTTGTACTCACTCAGTGTAATAACATGTGGATCGTATAAGTAACTTGCAGGTTTAGAATAATTCTTAGGTACATCAGTTGCATATAGAGCAGTATAATAGTTCAATCCAACAAAATCAAAAGACCCAGTTAACATCTTGGATTCTTCTTCCGTGAATTTTGGCAATCGTTCTTTAACAAGGCCTTGCATGGTGTACGGGTAGTCACCTCTTGTAATTGGATCCATAAACCTACAAAGATGTGAAAATTCCAATAATCAACTTTATAAGTCATAAAAAGGAAATATAACCCACTTGATTTATAAATTAATAATACACTTGCCATCCAAACATAAAATCCATAGCTCGATTTGCAGCATCTATATCTTCCTTTGCATCTGAGGCAGGCTCAAACCAATGTGACAATAGTGTTATTCCTATCACCCCATTTTGATATGCCTACAAAGAAAATTCAGAAAATGATTTGATGTAGTACCATACAAACTCCAAACTGTTTACCTCGCTATACAAAAGGTTTCCTCTTGTGGTGGAACCTAATACTAGTGACTCAGAGAGATTTCAGACCCAAAAAAAAGGGAACTAACTAGTTAATTCATTATACCTGAAATTTATCTTTGTACACTTTTACAGCAGCTGCATGAGCAAGGAGTTGGTAGTGTGTTACCAAATAGGGTTCAGTAGCCGAATCTCCACCAAGGCAGGTTGGGTCTTGCCAAGCAGAGCATCGTCCCGGTGCGTACATCCCGATTGTGTAACCATGGTTACTGATGGTATATGGTTCATTCAATGTGATCCAGTGCTTCACTCGATCACCAAAAAGTGAAAAACAAAGTTCTGCGTAGTCTTTAAAGTCATCGCTGCGTGTCCAAATTTCAAAACATTTTTGTTAGATGTGATACGTTTTTATTTAATTAAGCAAATGACCAATATTACACTTAGGATAAAATTTGTTTACTTACACAATACGAGGGCTTAAGAAACCACCATATGCATCTTCTAATGCTTGGGGAACATCCCAGTGAAAGATTGTCACAAATGGCTGTATGCCTATATATAACATTATCGGAACGAAAAAAAAAAATTAATAGTTTGATTCAATATTGTTTTATGAGGGCACGTTATTAAACTCTAATTATATATTAATGGATGGGATGATATATGAGATTAGATGGGAGGGATGATATATGAGATTAGGTAGCTTTGTCACCATTGCGAAGGAGTTCATTGATGAGATTGTCGTAGTATTCAATTCCCTTCCTATTGACACCCCCACTCAGCGTGCCATCTAATAATTAGAACAAAATAATCAAGTGAGTTAATACCTATCTATATATCGAAATCGAATTAAGTAAAACAGGTTAATCCATGAAGTAATTGGCCCCAAATCAAGTATATGGAAGCGGATGTCAACATTACTTGGTAACAATCTGGGCCATGAGATAGAGAACCTATAAGCATCCAACTTCATATCCTTCATAATTGCTACATCTTTCTGTAATGACAAGAAATGCATACATAATTATAAGAAAGAAGCTAAAAATTAATTAAGGATCTCATGTTCAATGTGCTCTTCAACTTCGTAGTGGGAATTTAGGGTTTGGAGAATAATATTATTCCTTGATTGACAACCTTATAGAGGTGGTATTGATCAATGGCGACATCTCCATTGCTGCGATCATCGATTTTTTCTGTCATTAACCATAAAAGTTTTTATTATTTAGAGCATAAAGATGGTAGGAATCATAGAATGAGAACTATTATATATGTCCATGTAGTGCATGTATAGTCCATATGTATCGAAAAATATACAGACATATACTACATGCCCAAGCGTATTTGATGATAATATGTAGAAGACTATAACCTGGATGGTTGTGGGTGAAGGTGTCCCATATGCTTGGTCCTCTACCATCTACGTTCCATGCACCTTCTACCTGAAATATGCATATGCACATTCAAACTGAAGATGTCAATATTCATACTTGGAATGAAACTGAAATGTGCATGTGCATATATATATATATATATATATATATATATGCTATAGTTTTCTGACATTGAAATCAAATTAGACCTATGTGATTATATGAAACTCAAATTAATTAAAGGGTAATTAAATAGCTAAGCCCTAGCAGGGACTGGCCTGGTAAGCTGCTGTAGATCCACCAAAGACGAACCCTGGTTTTAGAGCATCAAACTTGGTCCTGTCAAGTGAGTTACAGACAATGGGTTTATCTGGCTTAGCAGCTTTGGTGTTTGTCAATGCAAAGCCATTGAGTAGCAAGACACACAAGAGCAAAGAGCCTAAATCATGCATTGCCATAGTTAACTGGAGGGGTTTTGGTGATCGAGATAGCTAGGTTGGTTCTTCCCCGCATATTGCACGGGGTTTATATAGCGGGCTACGTACCACGTCTAAACGTGAGAATAATTGATAAGCATTTATTTACTAAAATTTGATAAACACGTGCAGGCTTTAAAAAAGTGAAGACCACTTAAAAGTCCAAAGCAAAATATACTTTTGTCACAATAATAATTAAATATGAATACTGTAGGGATAATACATATTTATACAAAAAACTAAATATACTTTTGTAACAATAATAATTAAATATGAATACGTTTGCAATATTATATATATTTTTATGAGTAAATAATTTCTCAAGCATGTATGTAACGTAAAACTTTGGTGGATTGGTTTTGGGAAATATATCAAGGAATGGAATTAAGTATTGTATATTTAAAAAAAAAAAAAATTGAAAAATGGAGAAACACAGTTCAGGATACTGTAGGATATGATACTTTTTCATCTTTCGACTTTTTATCCTGTTGGGACCTCACTTGCAAGCAATGGCGGTACGCGCATGCATGCAATGGACCAGAAAAGTTAGAATCCGACCTCGCCGGATCTTTTTTATGAAAATAAAAGAGATTATATTTTTTTTATATGTCAAAATTGATAGCACATAATCTTTATGTTAAATCATGTAGAATTGACAAATCGATTAAAACTTATATCTACTTTCAAATTTTATTACATAACATTCTCCTTAGAATAGACATCTCCTTTGAAAATGCTCAAATTTAATAAATTATCATACAATTTATTTGACCAATACATAAATTAATACAATTTCAATATTTCAACGTGGTGAATGTGAGAATTGAAATTTCTTGATCTATTTTGAAGAATCACCCAATATATGAGGTGTGAAAATGTAGTTTACTCAACATGATTAGAGACTTGGAATGGGGATCCTCTCCGGATCCTCTTTGTTTGGATTCCGAAAATTCTTAAATGGTGTCCGTTCATTATATATCGTGCGGTCATAAACCATTTTAAATATCTTTAATTAAAATTAAACACAAACAGTACCTGAAGAAAACTGACTGCACAATATACGATAAACGAACACGATGTGAGGATTCCTAGGATTCTCACAAAAAGGATCGGGAGAGAATCCTCACAAAGAGGATCCGGAGAGGATCCTCATACAAAGATATGTACTAGCTGAAGAGTCTTTTCTCTCTTTTTCCTTTCTTAAAGCATTCAAACCCCACTGCAAGTGACACCCATCCGAAGATGGGATTCCATCTGGATTCAAATTGTGGAGACCCTAGAGATGGGATCCCCTCATAAGACATAACCCTAACCCCTTAGTGACAATGACATCTTTGATATGACTGCATTTTTTATGACAACAACTCATCAACTTTACCAAAAGAAAAAGAAGGGAAAGAGTGGGAATCTGATTCTTCATTCCACACGTGGCGTAATAGAACCGAAATGCACGTTGAAGAAAAAAGTGTTCTGGCTAGTGATTTTGTGCCGGGGTTTTGTATACCCGGTGATTCGAATGGGTAGTGTGAGGTTTATAGTTTGCTGGAAGAGGGAAGACTTTGATTGGGAACGGATTTTTCAATCTAAGGGCATCTTGTCTTTGTGCACACTAGATTTGGCCAGATTTTTAATTAAGAAACTGAAAATGGTAGGATAAAAATGCCAATATAGATGGCTCCAAAGGGGTTAGTTTTTAAAATTTCTCTAATAAGTATTGTTTGGAGTGTACGAGAAATGACACAACATGAGGAGAAGATAGAAGTTCCTTCCCAAACAAGAAGGCTAAGGAGAAGATTGCTAGCACTCTATAGAATTATTTACTTACTAAAACGACAACACTAATGCTATTAATTAGGCACACAAACTGACCACATGTATTTGCAATAGTTGGGCCTAGATGTATTTTTTTTGAACAAACGATAAGGGGTGAGAGAATAGGTTAAGCTTTACAATGAGCTTGCCATAATATTGTAGTTCAACTTCATTTTTGGCGAGAATCGAACCAAAGACCTCTCACTTACATGTAGAGATGAATACCACTAGACCGTAGTACTATGTGGCAAAGGAGAACTAACTTTAACTTAAAAAAAAAAAAAAAAGTAAAATACATAATTTCTCTTTCCTTTTTTGAAACTCTTCTGACTTCATCTTCCACAAGCCACCAGAAGGAAGAAAACCCCAGCAAAACTCTCCTCCCTTACTTTGAAATTCCTAAAGATATCATTATCCCTCGTAAACTAGGGTTTGTTAATTGGTGGATATTGGAAGGCTATTAATTTATTCTCGGATCGCCGTTGCATATATAAAGTGGCCCGAAATGCTTTATTTGTACTTTCCAATAATAAGATTATGAATAAGGGAAATAGGATTGAAGTTTTGAGTCTTGACAATTTATTAAGAAAAAAATTATTTATTGATACAAAGCCCTCCATCCCAAATCTTCTAGGTCAGTACGAAAATAATTTATTTCTATAATTTCGGTTGGTTGGGGTTGGGGAAGATGGGAGGGGTTAAAATAAAATCTGGTTCTTTCACTCAGTGTGAAAAATTAAAAATTAAGAACTGCAATGGTGAACTAAGGAAATTTGAGGGAAACAACGATGGGGATTTTTTTTTAACAACCGGTATTATCTGCATTAAGAGAGTGAAGGAGTGGGTTAAGCCTCATAATGAGACAGCAATAATGTGATTCAAATTCACATTTAGCGAGAATGAAACCTAAGACCTCTCACTTACAGCAAGTGAGAAGGAATATCACTAAACCGTAGTACTAAGCGACTTCTATCGATAACATTGAAGCTGCATACTCTGAGGGCGTTGTTAGAAGAAAGATTTCTGGGTTCTTGCTGGTGCATTCATTCCGTTTCTAGGTTGCTGGTGTTCTCGATCTTTGATTCATTTTGGTGCTTGAAACTTGTAACTCAAAATATATACAAGAACCGAGTCAATGAAGATGCATTCCTTAGTATGTCGTCATCTCAACAATCACTTTTTCTTCTTCTAAATTTGGGTTGATTAAACAATACCCTTAGTTTCATAATCTGTTATGCTACTGCGATTCTCAACTTACATGCTACCAGCACCATAATCAGAAATAGTCTATATATAGCATAGCCCTGCCAAAAATAAGAAGAGGAACATATGTGAAACGGAGGCCCCAATGTGACTGCCGTTTTCTAAACCCAGCAGGGCGTCATGCATTGTAACTTTTATACATGCAATTGAATGATTGCTTTGAGAGACCTCCGTTTCTATGCAAGTCTTTCTCCTAAATAAGCGTTATGAATAAAATAGTAAAACAATTAAGAGAAGTTCATTCCAATTACAACACACAAGTTGCATGTTAAATATATAAAAACATACACAGATCTAAGCTTAGAACACTAGAAGAAAAAAACTCATCTACCATGGTCGATGTCCATGATAAATTACAATCAATCACGGACACTATGTCCATTAATAATCTGAACATGATAAAAAGTCTCAAATTCTACTACGGGCTATGTCCATTATCAAATATAAGGAAACCACAAATTGTGCCCGTTGACAAATTGAAGCAATCAATTGAAATAGAAAAATAATTTAATATTCAGCTTGCAGTTTAAAATTTGTAAAACCTTATTGGTAATTCAATTCTAAAACTTCTAGACTGAACTTGAATAGGTAAAACTATTAGTTAGTTATTCGAAGGTGATTTGATTAAAGAAAGCATTCATGTGCTTACATATAGTTCATCGCGAGTTGGATAACCGGGTGTTGATTGGTGTTAACATATTGTATAAAACATTCGGCGAGAAGAATCAATGGCCACGTTCCAAAAATATTGTTGAAGGGTTTTATCAATATAATATAAATTCATTGAAATACTTTTAACTTTTCTGGTCTATTCCATGGAAAAAAAATTCATTATGACTGGCACATGAATAGTACATCACGTGTTTTTATATAAATAGTGAGAAATTTTATTTTTTGAGTTACTAAATTTTTAACACACATATCTCACAATTTGTATAATGACACATGGTGTATCACTCCGTATTCTAATCACATTCAAAAAATCTCTCCATTCCATGCATGCATGTACTGCCACTGCTTGCTAGTGGAGTATGGTCCCAACTGGATTAAAAGTCTAAAGATGAAAAAGTATCATATCCTACAACATCTTGAACTGCGTTTCTCCACTTTTCAATTTTTAATTTTTTTTAATACTTCTCCTTACTTAATTCTATTCCTTGATATATTTCCCAAAACCAATCTACCAAGGTTTTACGTTATATACATGCCTGAGAAATATTTATTTACCTATAAAAAATATATATAATATTGCAAATGTGTGTGTATAATTAAATAACGAGGCAAAACATGTTTGTATATAATCCGAGATCACAACCGTCAAACATGTCTTTAAAGTTATCGCTGTGTGTACAAATTTCAAAACATTTTTATTAGATGTAGTACGTTTTATTTAATTAAGCAAATGATCATATTATACTTGAGATAAAATTTGTTTACTTACACAATACAAGCGCTTAAGAAACCACCATATGCATCTTCTAATGCTTGGGGAACATCCCAATGAAAGATTGTCACAAATGGCTGTATGCCTATATATAACATTATCGGAACGAAAAAAAAATTAATAGTTTGATTCAATATTGTTTTATGAGTGCACGTTATTAAACTCTAATTATATATTAATGGATGGGATGATATATGAGATTAGATGGGATGGATGGTATATGAGATTAGGTAGCTTTATCACCATTTCGAAGGAGTTCATTGATGAGATTGTCGTAATATTCAATTCCCTTCCTGTTGACACCCCCACTTAGCGTGCCCTCTAATAATTAGAAAAAAATAATCAAGTGAGTTAATACCTATCTATAAATCGAAATCAAATTAAGTAAAACAGGTTACTCGATGAAGTAATTGGTCCCAAATCAAGTATATGGACGCAGATGTCAACATTACTTGGTAACAATACAGAACTTATAAGCATCCAACTTCGGGCTGGTTTGGTATTGCTGTGCTTTGAAAAAAAGCTGATTCTGCTGTGCTGTGAGAATAAGCGGCTGTGAAATAAAGCAGCAGAGTGTTTGGTAAACTTTTTTGTAAAAGTGCTTTTGAAAAAAAAAAAACAGTATTATAGTGTTTGGTAAACTTTTATGTAAAACAGATGTGAAAAAAAGCCGATTTTTCAAAGCTGGGTTTTGCAGCTTCTTGTTTTTGGCTTTTTTCCACCCAAAACTGTGAAAAAAAGCTGAAGCTGAATGTTTACCAAACACAAAAACAGCTCCCAGCTTTTTTTGATACCAGCTTTTTTCAGAATCACCTCAGTACCAAACCAGGTCTTCATATCCTTCATAATTGTTACATCTTTCCGTAATGACAAGAAAGGCATACATAATTATAAGAAAGAAGCTAAAAATTAATTAAGGATCTCATATTCAATGTGCTCTTCAACTTCATAGTGGGAATTTAGGGTTTGGAGAATAATATTATTCCTTGATTTACAACCTTATAGAGGTAGTATTGATCAATGGCGACATCTCCATTGCTGCAATCATCGATTTTTTCTGTCATTAATCATAGAAGTTTTTATTATTTAGAGCATAAAAATGATAGGAATCATAGAATGAGAACATATATGTCCATGTAGTGCATGTATAGTCCATATGTATCGGAAAATATACAGACATATACTACATGCCCAAGGGTATTTGATGATAATATGTAGAAGACTATAACTTGGATTAGGGCTGGAAAAAATTCTCAAAAATCCCAAACCAAAACGAAAAAATCCCAAACTCAAACCGAAATATTCGGTATGGGATTGGTTTTCAGATTTCATTTTTCGATAATCCTGATATCCCGAAATCTTCTTTTCCTTTTTGTTTGGTTCATACTTCCCACGCTACCAAAGAACAAAGTGTGCAGAAAAGAAAACTACAATATCAATTAAATATTATTAAAATAGTGCATATAATGCATTCAGGCCACTTTATAGTTTATATATACAATGGCCATCCGAGACTAAATTAATATCGCTTCGCAATGAAGAGATTCATGTTTTTTTGTTTCTCATCTACCTCATATACAATATTTACCAATTAATCAACAAACCCAAGTTTACGGGGGATAGTGATATCAGTAGCAATTTGGAAGTGAGGGAGGAGAGTTTTGCGGGGTTTTTCTTCCTCCAGGTGGCTTGTGGAAGATGAAGTCTGAAGAGTTCAAAAAGAGGAAAGCGAGAAAAGTTTTCGGCTTAAGTAATTTCAGTGGCAATTACGAGAGAAGAGAAAATTATATATATTTTATTTTTTTTAAGTTAAAGTTCATAGTTCTATAATATACCTAATTGACTAGAATTTTAATAAACTTTTAAAATAATTGAGAAATAAACCATTTGCTTTTTTAGTAATAAAGATATTAATTAGATGTACAAAATTAACCTCATTGCTAATACATTTTTTAATACAATTATTTAGTATTATGATTTAGTGGTGTTTCTCTTAACTTGTAAATAAGAGGTCTTAAGTTTGATTCTCGTCAAAAGCAAACTTGAATCACATTATTGCTAGCCCATTGTGGAGCTAAACTCATCCATTTTCCCTTAATGTAAATAATATCTTTTTTTGTTAAAAAAAAATATATACATTCTCTAATACATGTAGGTCTAACGGTTGCAAAATGTATGGTCAGTTTGTGTGCCTAATTAATAACATTAGTTGTTTCCAAAAAAAAAAAAAAAAAAAAATAATAATAACATTAGTGTTCTCTTTTTAGTAAGTGAATAAGGAAAATACTACAGGACATACTGGTCAGTACCCAATTTCACTGATCATTCGTGAGGCCTAAATTTTTTTTAACATTTGTCAATCCGAGTGCTTTTGTCATTTCTGTAACCAAACACATATCCGTGCCTTAAATCCGTGATCAAACACTAGTCTTCTTCATTTCCAACAAGTCTGCGAAGATCCTCATAGCCAGCCACCATTGTTGAGATTTAAGCTGCATACAAGCTTAATGTCGAACTGCAGATGACAATCCTGCAGAAAGAAGTGAAGAGAACTCTGAAATCGAAGAGGTGAAGAACTTGCTATTTTTAGCAAGTAGCCGTTAGGTTCAAATGTGCAACGGCTAGTTGAGTTTCTGTTTTTAGAATGCTTACAGCTGTGTTCTTATCTGTTTTTAATTGTACTGTGTTTCCCATCTTCTTCCAAGTGGATGGATGATATCCCCCAATGTCCATTAATGGCTGGAGAAGAGTTCCTAGGCCTCTAGTGTGTAGGTTCTGTTTTTGATCAGAAAAAGAGTGATATAGTCCTTGTAAACTTTATGGTTTCTATAATGAAAACACAGACTTTTTGATTCCTCATCTCCCTCTCTCGAAGAACCTCAGATTTCAGAAAAACCTATTACTCAAAGATTCAATCTTTAACGAAGATTATTAATCAAAAAATACTATGCCTGGTACCATTTCAAACAACCATGACCTCGTCGGCTCCGCCATCATCTTAAAGATACAAGTCATAAACTTCACTTCACCAATCTTGTCCTCGACAGCCATGCCGAGCTCGATCTCACTCGCTAAGATGACGTCGAGTCCTTTACCATCGACGATTCGTAATCCTTGCCGCTGCAAGTCGGCGGCATCTTCGTCAATCCCACATAGCTTCAGATTTCGTCGCCGTCAATCTCACTGCAACGGTGGAATCCACTGTTGGAAGAGGGACTGGGCGGGGATGGGGTCAGGGGAGGAGGGAAGATGGAGGAGAGAAGACGGGATGAAGAAGAAACCATAGTCATGACATTGAAGACTTGCAGATATCGAAGAAGAAGAGGTCTGTTTCGTATTTGGTATAAAGGATTGGTTTGCATTTGGTTATAAAGTTAGCAAAAGTGGTGAAAGTGATAGATGCCTTAAAATACGCCACATAAATGGTCAGTTAAAATGGGTACCGATCGACCAGTACCCAAGTATTGTCCAGTGATAATACCAGAAAGAGTGCCAGCAATCTTCTCTCTAAGCTTTTTTTTTGGGGGGAAGGAACTTCTATCTCCTCCTCATGTTGTGTCATTTCTCATACACTCCAATACTTTAATTAGTTTTAAAAACTAACCCCTTTGAAGCCATCTGTGTTGACATTTTTCGTAGCATTTTCAGATAATTATAAATCTAGCCAAATCTAGTGTGCACAAAGACTTAGAAGCCCTTAGATTGAAAAATCCGTTGCCAACTAAAGTCTTCCCTCTTCCAGCAAACTTAAACCTCGCACTACCGATATGGATCACCACGTATTTACAACCCCTAAATCACTAGCCACCACAATTTTTTCTTGAACGTGGATGTCAGTTCTATTGCTCCATGTGTGAAGTGCATGCAAAGAATCTGATTCCAACATAGCTCAATTCGGAGTCTAAGTGGACATTCCGGGTCGGGATGTGTCAGTAGTTGTTTATATTAATGAGATTTTAAATAAAATCCATAATTTGTGGGATTTGAAATATTAAAGGATAGAATATACTCTCCACTACATTGTATGTATATATAAACAAGAGTACATATTTTCAACACTACAAAAAAAAAAATAATAATAATAATAAAAAAATAAGTAAATAAATAAAAAGGATACTAGGCTTAATAAAATTATTAAATTTCTTCAATTAAACTTGACATGGATACATTATCAAATCAAATGAAATATAATGTACCCATATAAGTTTAGAAAATGGATTAGGACAAAAATGAATGGATTTTACATTAAAAAATGGGTACAATATTAAAAAATAATACATTTCACATGTAACAAATTGATATATTTAAGAATGGGTACATTCATGATTAAAAAAAATTAAAAAATTATACGAATGGGTAGATTTAAGATTAAAAAATTATACGAATAGGTATATTTAATAAAACCAGAGCTTTTAACAAAATTGTTTATACATTGTATTTCCTAGCAAACAATTATTATTAAATAAAAAATTTCTCCAGTGGAATTGTCTACTTCATAATGGGGCACAAGGAAAGTGAAAAAAAATAAAATATCAAGGGTATAATCCACACATTTTATTTCACAATTATCACATTTCTCATGTTGCACCAAACATAAAGTTCCCTCATTTTTTGTTAGGGCCAAACCACAGGCGGAGTCACCCACAAGGTTAAGGTGGGTTGTAGTCTAGGGAGGTTTTTTTTTTTTTTTTTTTTGAATTTTTTTTTTTTTTTAAGTGTAGTGCTATTTAGACACTTAATTTTATTTCACACATATCCCTCTTAATTTTCGGCATTCAAATGAAATGAATTAATGACAAAAAATTAATAAAAATGTGTGAATATCATTAACCTTTTTCAAACTCATGCTTTAATGGCTTATGTTAACGCATGTAGCATATATAGCTCACTCAATTCCAAAACAGGTTAATATTAATAAATAACACTTTTTCTGTTAAGCATAATAAATTAGTTCTATCTTCTCTTCTCCTCGTCGGAAAAGGCTCCAATTTCCATCAAACCCGTCGGAACCCTAAAATGGGTGGCTTTCAATTCCTGTTCACAGGTGCTCCAACGGCTTCAATTTGATTGGGTTTTGTTCCTGGAATCCATTGAAGTCAGATGGTAGTGGTGGCCCTCATCAGAACATGCAGATTTGCTAGAATTGACGATCGTGCACCCCGCAACGCCGTCGGTGTCAAACCCCACGAAATGGAGCCATTAACTCTCGGATTTGGAGTGCAAACTGAAGAAGGGTAGTAGAGGTGTTGTTCTTAAGTGGTGGCTGGCTTCGAATCGTCGGAAAACCGCCTAAAAAGGCGTCGGAAAAATTACAGGACCCGGATCTGCAACCGGGTCGAACGCGGGTCGAAAACTGGGATCCAGGTAGGGTGGTTTTCACTCCCCCTCATTTCCCTCCTTTTCCCCTCTCTAATTGGCCATCGCCTTCCTCTCTCATTTCCAATTGGATCTCTATTTCCTTTTCCCTGATTTGGGCAGCCAATGAATTTAATCTTAACTTCCCCCGCACCTCTCCTTCTTTCCTCCCCTTTATTTTAACTGCTTTAACCTTTAACCCACAAGTGGAAATAAATAATTCCCAATATATAGTTTTACAACTTCAAACGTACGTAACTATATCGATATAATCCGGACTCACAAACGGTTTTCGCCTATGCTTTTGTACCAACGAGTACTACACAAATGCGAGAAGTAAATAAGTCATACGTTTCTCTACACGTTGGTCAAAGAAAGTCAAAACCTTCATCTCTAGGGCATTGGGCATAAATTCATTCTTTTAAAATTCATAAAATCGTAGAATTAGGGACGGGTTGTCACATAATTTCATGGTAAAAAATTTGTGTCTAAATTCTGAGAATTATAAAATTTAGATTCCCATTGTACACTAAAAGTTTTCTAGAATCAGAGTAAGAATAGTAATGATGTCAAATATGTTTTTTTTACCATGAGCCTTGTGATTCCTTCTCTAGAAAGCATTCCTGCTAATAAGCGCTTAACTGTTCAAACCACCGGTTTGCATTTTCAGCTTTGATGTCGTTTCTAACCAGAGATAACTTGGAAAGTTAATACGTGCAAGAATTGGAAACTTAATACATGTTAAAGAATTGGACCATCTTAATTAAATTCCATCCAACTAAATAAAATATAATATGAAAATATTAACAATCACCTACATGAATGGAGTTTTGCTCTCAACATTTTGCAAATGAAAATACACACTAAGAGAGAGATTCAGTTAAAAAAGTACCGCATAGAGATATATAGTTTTTGGTTTTGAATATTATGTAGTGCATCAGCATTAGATGTACTTGACAAATCAGCGAGCACGATGTCATGAACTATTTAGTCGTTTGTGTAAACCAAGACAATAGTAATCACACTACACATTCCAGACCCCCGTAGTTACTCAGTTGTGTTTTCATTCCTGAACAATTCCTGATTTCTCTTGAGTGCTCTAAAGAATTAAGTCATTCAAAAAATTTTCATTTGAACTGCCCCACTCCACACTCAAGTAGATGACTTCACATTAAGAGTATCCTGCAATATCCCACTTGGATTTTAAGAATTCGATTTGAATTATTAAAAACAAAGTTCAACATAATCTCACTAGTAAACAGTATAGTTATTATCAAGACATTAGTGAGAAAGTATATCTCCATGGTGCTACTCCATATTATCATAATTTAGTTGTCCCATTTGGACCTAGATCTTTGAATCTCCAGAAAACTTGTGTGACAGCCCGTCCCGGATTTTTTTGTACCGTACGGGTGAAATGACGATTTTGCCCCTAGTATGTTTGTTTTGTTGTGTGGTTGTTTTTGGGTTTTGTTCGGCTGGTTTTGGACCACACAGACTCTCCCACACCCCCTCACCCCGTATCCCTGTCCCGTATCCCTGTCCCATTCTCTCTCTCTCTCCTATTTCTGTCCTCATATGTATGGACACACCCAAAATCCATTGAAACCTTCACAGATCGAGGAAACAAATTACGTATTCGTGCTCGTGAGGTCCGTAGGAGTTCAACCATACCTGATTTAAGTGTTGCTTGGGCTGGCTTACCGCCCAGCTGCTTAGCATGCCAATTTTGGGATTGTTCTATTTTATGAAAAATTGGAAAAATAAGAATATTGAAGCTCTGCATCGTATCTTTCCAAGTGTATATGGCATGTCACTGAGAAACCTTTGAAATTTTGGTTTTTCCCTAGATGTGCAGTTCTGACAAAAATGCAGTTTTGCCTGTTTTTTATTGAAAAATTGGAAGGATTGATCGTGTAGAAAATTATGAAAGTTCGACATTATAATTTTCAGTGTCTTAGCTTTTGTGTCCAACTAGACTTGTGTCCAAATTCGTATGCAAAGTCGATTTTCTGTTAAAAATCATCCAAGAAAGAATGGTGTGATGAGTGAACCATTCTTGACGAATAGGCTATGGTGGGGCGTTAAGGAGATAAGTTCTCCATGGATGTGTCTACGGGTAGACCGTGGTGAATATGACAAAATATGCGTGTGGCAGAGCATTATCTTTAGTTTCATTGGTTAGAGTTTTTATAGATGTCTTGAGAGTTCTTGTAGGGAAAGTAATCCTAATTAAATTGGGAGACTATCTATGAGGAAATCTACGATAAGATATCCAATCTTCCTAGGATTACCTTGCCTATTTCCCAATATATCCTAATTTGACTTGAATTAGGGTTTTCAAACTTGGTTGGGAAGTAATATCTTCAGTGGACTTAAGCCTAGTATGTCAGACTAAGAATGTAGGACTATGCTTCATGGGCTATGAGCATTTTGATCATTTTTGCTACCCAGGTGCCATGTGTCATGGTTTTGGAAAATTATGGTCCCCCACACTTCAAGTGCTTTTCGATGATTCACTTGCATTTTTACTAAAGATTGATTCCAAAAACATTTTCACTAGAAACACTTTCAACCATTTTAAACAGTTCCAAATGAACCCTTAGTATATTTTGGTTAAGGAATCACTAGCTGGTATAATGTGGCTTAAGGCCATTGATTATCTATGGCAACTTTTTGGTCGAAGGCCACTGAGGGTAAGTGTACAGTTTAATTTAATACTGAACATTCAAAAATATTTATTTTCATAAATAGTACATTACATTCATATGGAATTCAACTGCGGAAGAGGCACTAGCCATAATGGTAGTACAAATATAGAGAGACACACACTAATAACATATACAACAAAGTCATAACGATTTGTTGCAGCTTATTCCAAATCAGAAGGAGTGAAGTTGAAAAAACTAAAAACAAGCCCCACAACATTCATCATTTGAAGTTACACTTGATAGAGAAAATCAGTGTCTCCAACATTATTGGCCAAAATATTTGAACTTCCTTTGCGCTTCTTGAGGAAATTTGTGAACCAATGGGTCGAATTTTTTGGGTACCTTTGGAGTCCGTCAAAATCCACATAGTTAATACCAAATCGAACTGTGTAGCCTTCACTCCATTGAAAGTTGTCTAAAATTGCCCATGCAAAGTATCCTTTCACATTACTACCCTTCCTGCACCACAAATTAAATAAATGATGACTTGATATCACTATAAAATGCAATATAGTCCTAATTAGTATTTCAACAAGCACTTACTTGATTGCTGCATGAACGTAACAAAGGTGGCGATTGTAGTAGTCAATCCTAAATGGATCATGGAGGGCATCATCTAGTGATAAGTTGGAATCATTGAACTCATCAACGCCTGCAATATAATTCAGTACATATGTATTTAGTACTTTCTCTCAAAAAAAAAAAATGTGGTTGGTTTTAAATTTAGATTTTGAATTACTCATCTGTATTTTACATCAATATATACATATATATGTCAGAAATTAAAAAGTGAAATTAAGTGAGGCTTAAAAGTGTCAATTACCATTCTCAGTAATGTAAATGATTGGATCACCATACTTATTCTTCGTGTAGAGTATAAAATCGTGAATTCCTTTCGGATAAACATATAACCAGTCCGAAGCAGCCTGTAATACCATTTGAAGATATTTGAGATTGTTAGGAATTGTATAAAATTAATCCTCCAAACACAAATAACTTAACCTAAAATTTGATGCGTACCTGAGGACCAATAGGAATGCCATCACGTTCAGCTGCCATAACACATATGAATGCGATCAATATTAGAATGTAATAATTCTAAGATATTAATTAATTAGTCGATAAAAGGTTTCCATTTGTACTCACTCAGTGTAATAACATGTGGATCGTATAAGTAACTTGCAGGTTTAGAATAATTCTTAGGTACATCAGTTGCATATAGAGCAGTATAATAGTTCAATCCAACAAAATCAAAAGACCCAGTTAACATCTTGGATTCTTCTTCCGTGAATTTTGGCAATCGTTCTTTAACAAGGCCTTGCATGGTGTACGGGTAGTCACCTCTTGTAATTGGATCCATAAACCTACAAAGATGTGAAAATTCCAATAATCAACTTTATAAGTCATAAAAAGGAAATATAACCCACTTGATTTATAAATTAATAATACACTTGCCATCCAAACATAAAATCCATAGCTCGATTTGCAGCATCTATATCTTCCTTTGCATCTGAGGCAGGCTCAAACCAATGTGACAATAGTGTTATTCCTATCACCCCATTTTGATATGCCTACAAAGAAAATTCAGAAAATGATTTGATGTAGTACCATACAAACTCCAAACTGTTTACCTCGCTATACAAAAGGTTTCCTCTTGTGGTGGAACCTAATACTAGTGACTCAGAGAGATTTCAAACCCAAAAAAAAAGGGAACTAACTAGTTAATTCATTATACCTGAAATTTATCTTTGTACACTTTTACAGCAGCTGCATGAGCAAGGAGTTGGTAGTGTGTTACCAAATAGGGTTCAGTAGCCGAATCTCCACCAAGGCAGGTTGGGTCTTGCCAAGCAGAGCATCGTCCCGGTGCGTACATCCCGATTGTATAACCATGGTTACTGATGGTATATGGTTCATTCAATGTGATCCAGTGCTTCACTCGATCACCAAAAAGTGAAAAACAAAGTTCTGCGTAGTCTTTAAAGTCATCGCTGCGTGTCCAAATTTCAAAACATTTTTGTTAGATGTGGTACGTTTTTATTTAATTAAGCAAATGACCAATTTACACTTAGGATGAAATTTGTTTACTTACACAATACGAGGGCTTAAGAAACCACCATATGCATCTTCTAACGCTTGGGGAACATCCCAGTGAAAGATTGTCACAAATGGTTGTATGCCTATATATAACATTATCGGAACGAAAAAAAAAAAATTAATAGTTTGATTCAATATTGTTTTATGAGGGCACGTTATTAAACTCTAATTATATATTAATGGATGGGATGATATATGAGATTAGATGGGAGGGATGATATATGAGATTAGGTAGCTTTGTCACCATTGCGAAGGAGTTCATTGATGAGATTGTCGTAGTATTCAATTCCCTTCCTGTTGACACCCCCACTCAGCGTGCCATCTAATAATTAGAACAAAATAATCAAGTGAGTTAATACCTATCTATATATCGAAATCGAATTAAGTAAAACAGGTTAATCCATGAAGTAATTGGTCCCAAATCAAGTATATGGAAGCGGATGTCAACATTACTTGGTAACAATCTGGGCCATGAGATAGAGAACCTATAAGCATCCAACTTCATATCCTTCATAATTGCTACATCTTTCTGTAATGACAAGAAAGGCATACATAATTATAAGAAAGAAGCTAAAAATTAATTAAGGATCTCATGTTCAATGTGCTCTTCAACTTCATAGTGGGAATTTAGGGTTTGGAGAATAATATTATTCCTTGATTGACAACCTTATAGAGGTGGTATTGATCAATGGCGACATCTCCATTGCTGCGATCATCGATTTTTTCTGTCATTAACCATAAAAGTTTTTATTATTTAGAGCATAAAGATGGTAGGAATCATAGAATGAGAACTATTATATATGTCCATGTAGTGCATGTATAGTCCATATGTATCGAAAAATATACAGACATATACTACATGCCCAAGCGTATTTGATGATAATATGTAGAAGACTATAACCTGGATGGTTGTGGGTGAAGGTGTCCCATATGCTTGGTCCTCTACCATCTACGTTCCATGCACCTTCTACCTGAAATATGCATATGCACATTCAAACTGAAGATGTCAATATTCATACTTGGAATGAAACTGAAATGTGCATGTGCATATATATATATATATATATATATGCTATAGTTTTCTGACATTGAAATCAAATTAGACCTATGTGATTATATGAAACTCAAATTAATTAAAGGGTAATTAAATAGCAAAGCCCTAGCAGGGACTGGCCTGGTATGCTGCTGTAGATCCACCAAAGACGAACCCTGGTTTTAGAGCATCAAACTTGGTCCTGTCAAGTGAGTTACAGACAATGGGTTTATCTGGCTTAGCAGCTTTGGTGTTTGTCAATGCAAAGCCATTGAGTAGCAAGACACACAAGAGCAAAGAGCCTAAATCATGCATTGCCATAGTTAACTGGAGGGGTTTTGGTGATCGAGATAGCTAGGTTGGTTCTTCCCCGCATATTGCACGGGGTTTATATAGCGGGCTACGTACCACGTCTAAACGTGAGAATAATTGATAAGCATTTATTTACTAAAATTTGATAAACACGTGCAGGCTTTAAAAAAGTGAAGACCACTTAAAAGTCCAAAGCAAAATATACTTTTGTGACAATAATAATTAAATATGAATACTGTTGGGATAATACATATTTATACAAAAAACTAAATATACTTTTGTAACAATAATAATTAAATATGAATACGTTTGCAATATTATATATATTTTTATAAGTAAATAATTTCTCAAGCATGTATGTAACGTAAAACTTTGGTGGATTGGTTTTGGGAAATATATCAAGGAATGGAATTAAGTAAAGACAAATATTTAAAAAAAAAAAAAAATTGAAAAATGGAGAAACGCAGTTCAGGATACTGTAGGATATGATACTTTTTCATCTTTCGACTTTTTATCCTGTTGGGACCTCACTTGCAAGCAATGGCGGTACGCGCATGCATGGAATGGACAAGAAAAGTTAGAATCCGACCTCGCCGGATCTTTTTTATGAAAATAAAAGAGATTATATTTTTTTTTTTATATGTCAAAATTGATAGCACATAATCTTTATGTTAAATCATGTAGAATTGACAAATCGATTAAAACTTATATCTACTTTCAAATTTTATTACATAACATTCTCCTTAGAATAGACATCTCCTTTGAAAATGCTCAAATTTAATAAATTATCATACAATTTATTTGACCAATACATAAATTAATACAATTTCAATATTTCAACGTGGTGAATGTGAGAATTGAAATTTCTTGATCTATTTTGAAGAATCACCCAATATATGAGGTGTGAAAATGTAGTTTACTCAACATGATTAGAGACTTGGAATGGGGATCCTCTCCGGATCCTCTTTGTTTGGATTCCGAAAATTCTTAAATGGTGTCCGTTCATTATATATCGTGCGGTCATAAACCATTTTAAATATCTTTAATTAAAATTAAACACAAACAGTACCTGAAGAAAACTGACTGCACAATATACGATAAACGAACACGATGTGAGGATTCCTAGGATTCTCACAAAAAGGATCTGGAGAGAATCCTCACAAAGAAGATCCGGAGAGGATCCTCATACAAAGATATGTACTAGCTGAAGAGTCTTTTCTCTCTTTTTCCTTTCTTAAAGCATTCAAACCCCACTGCAAGAAACACCCATCCGAAGATGGGATTCCATCTGGATTCAAATTGTGGAGACCCTAGAGATGGGATCCCCTCATAAGACATAACCCTAACCCCTTAGCGACAATGACATCTTTGATATGACTGCATTTTTTATGACAACAACTCATCAACTTTACCAAAAGAAAAAGAAGGGAAAGAGTGGGAATCTGATTCTTCATTCCACACGTGGCGTAATAGAACCGAAATGCACGTTGAAGAAAAAAGTGTCCTGGCTAGTGATTTTGTGCCGGGGTTTTGTATACCAGGTGATTCGAATGGGTAGTGCGAGGTTTATAGTTTGCTGGAAGAGGGAAGACTTTGATTGGGAACGGATTTTTCAATCTAAGGGCATCTTGTCTTTGTGCACACTAGATTTGGCCAGATTTTTAATTAAGAAACTGAAAATGGTAGGATAAAAATGCCAATATAGATGGCTCCAAAGGGGTTAGTTTTTAAAATTTCTCTAATAAGTATTGTTTGGAGTGTACGAGAAATGACACAACATGAGGGGAAGATAGAAGTTCCTTCCCAAACAAGAAGGCTAAGGAGAAGATTGCTAGCACTCTATAGAATTATTTACTTACTAAAACGACAACACTAATGCTATTAATTAGGCACACAAACTGGCCACATGTATTTGCAATAGTTGGGCCTAGTTGTATTTTTTTTGAACAAACTATAAGGGGTGAAAGAATAGGTTAAGCTTTACAATGAGCTTGCCATAATATTGTAGTTCAACTTCATTTTTGGCGAGAATCGAACCAAAGACCTCTCACTTACAGGTAGAGATAAATAGCACTAGACCGTAGTACTATGTGGCAAAGGAGAACTAACTTTAACTTTAAAAAAAAAAAAAAAAAAAAAAGTAAAATACATAATTTCTCTTTCCTTTTTTGAAACTCTTCTGACTTCATCTTCCACAAGCCACCAGAAGGAAGAAAACCCCAGCAAAACACTCCTCCCTTACTTTGAAATTCCTAAAGATATCATTATCCCTCGTAAACTAGGGTTTGTTAATTGGTGGATATTGGAAGGCTATTAATTTATTCTCGGATCGCCGTTGCATATATAAAGTGGCCCGAAATGCTTTATTTGTACTTTCCAATAATAAGATTATGAATAAGGGAAATAGGATTGAAGTTTTGAGTCTTGACAATTTATTAAGAAAAAAATTATTTATTGATACAAAGCCCTCCATCCCAAATCTTCTAGGTCAGTACGAAAATAATTTATTTCTATAATTTCGGTTGGTTGGGGTTGGGGAAGATGGGAGGGGTTAAAATAAAATCTGGTTCTTTCACTCAGTGTGAAAAATTAAAAATTAAGAACTGCAATGGTGAACTAAGGAAATTTGAGGGAAACAAAGATGGGGATTTTTTTTTAACAACCAGTATTATCTGCATTAAGAGAGTGAAGGAGTGGGTTAAGCCTCATAATGAGACAGCAATAATGTGATTCAAATTCACATTTAGCGAGAATGAAACCTAAGACCTCTCACTTACAGCAAGTGAGAAGGAATATCACTAAACCGTAGTACTAAGCGACTTCTATCGATAACATTGAAGCTGCATACTCTGAGGGCGTTGTTAGAAGAAAGATTTCTGGGTTCTTGCTGGTGCATTCATTCCGTTTCTAGGTTGCTGGTGTTCTCGATCTTTGATTCATTTTGGTGCTTGAAACTTGTAACTCAAAATATATACAAGAACCGAGTCAATGAAGATGCATTCCTTAGTATGTCGTCATCTCAACAATCTCTTTTTCTTCTTCTAAATTTGGGTTGATTAAACAATACCCTTAGTTTCATAATCTGTTATGCTACTGCGATTCTCAACTTACATGCTACCAACACCATAATCAGAAATAGTCTATATATAGCATAGCCCCGCCAAAAATAAGAAGAGGAACATATGTGAAACGGAGGCCCCAATGTGACTGTCGTTTTCTAAACCCAGCAGGGCGTCATGCATTGTAACTTTTATACATGCAATTGCATGATTGCTTTGAGACACCTCCGTTTCTATGCAAGTCCTTCTCCTAAATAAGCGTTATGAATAAAATAGTAAAACAATTAAGAGAAGTTCATTCCAATTACAACACACAAGTTGCATGTTAAATATATAAAAACATACACAGATCTAAGCTTAGAACACTAGAAGAAAAAAACTCATCTACCATGGTCGATGTCCATGATAAATTACAATCAATCACGGACACTATGTCCATTAATAATCTGAACATGATAAAAAATCTCAAATTCTACTACGGGCTATGTCCATTATCAAATATAAGGAAACCAAAAATTGTGCCCGTTGACAAATTGAAGCAATCAATTGAAATAGAAAAATAATTTAATATTCAGCTTGCAGTTTAAAATTTGTAAAACCTTATTGGTAATTCAATTCTAAAACTTCTAGACTGAACTTGAATAGGTAAAACTATTAATAAGTTATTCGAAGGTGATTTGATTAAAGAAAGCATTCATGTGCTTACATATAGTTCATCGCGAGTTGGATAACCGGGTGTTGATTGGTGTTAACATATTGTATAAAACATTCCGCAAGAAGAATCAATGGCCACGTTTCAAAAATATTGTTGAAGGGTTTTATCAATATAATATAAATTCATTGAAATACTTTTAACTTTTCTGGTCTATTCCATGGAAAAAAAATTCATTATGACTGGCACACGAATAGTACACCACGTGTTTTTATATAAATAGTGAGAAATTTTATTTTTTGAGTTATTAAATTTTTAACACACATATCTCATAATTTGTATAATGACACATAGTGTATCACTCCGTGTTCTAATCACATTCAAAAAATCTCTCCATTCCATGCATGCATGTACTGCCACTGCTTGCTAGTGGAGTATGGTCCCAACTGGATTAAAAGTCTAAAGATGAAAAAGTATCATATCCTACAATATCTTGAACTGCGTTTCTCCACTTTTCAATTTTTAATTTTTTTTTTAATACTTCTCTTTACTTAATTCTATTCCTTGATATATTTCCCAAAACCAATCTACCAAGGTTTTACGTTATATACATGCCTGAGAAATATTTATTTACCTGTAAAAAATATATATAATATTGCAAATGTGTGTGTATAATTAAATAACGAGACAAAACATGTTTGTATATAATCCGAGATCACAACCGTCAAACATGTCTTTAAAGTTATCGCTGTGTGTACAAATTTCAAAACATTTTTGTTAGATGTAGTACGTTTTATTTAATTAAGCAAATGATCATATTATACTTGAGATAAAATTTGTTTACTTACACAATACGAGGGCTTAAGAAACCACCATAGGCATCTTCTAATGCTTGGGGAACATCCCAATGAAAGATTGTCACAACTGGCTGTATGCCTATATATAACATTATCGGAACGAAAAAAAAAATTAATAGTTTGATTCAATATTGTTTTATGAGTGCACGTTATTAAACTCTAATTATATATTAATGGATGGGATGATATATGAGATTAGATGGGATGGATGGTATATGAGATTAGGTAGCTTTATCACCATTTCGAAGGAGTTCATTGATGAGATTGTCGTAATATTCAATTCCCTTCCTGTTGACACCCCCACTTAGCGTGCCCTCTAATAATTAGAAAAAAATAATCAAGTGAGTTAATACCTATCTATAAATCGAAATCAAATTAAGTAAAACAGGTTACTCGATGAAGTAATTGGTCCCAAATCAAGTATATGGACGCAGATGTCAACATTACTTGGTAACAATACAGAACTTATAAGCATCCAACTTCATATCCTTCATAATTGTTACATCTTTCTGTAATGACAAGAAAGGCATACATAATTATAAGAAAGAAGCTAAAAATTAATTAAGGATCTCATATTCAATGTGCTCTTCAACTTCATAGTGGGAATTTAGGGTTTGGAGAATAATATCATTCCTTGATTTACAACCTTATAGAGGTAGTATTGATCAATGGCGACATCTCCATTGCTGCAATCATCGATTTTTTCTGTCATTAATCATAGAAGTTTTTATTATTTAGAGCATAAAAATGATAGGAATCATAGAATGAGAACATATATGTCCATGTAGTGCATGTATAGTCCATATGTATCGGAAAATATACAGACATATACTACATGCACAAGGGTATTTGATGATAATATGTAGAAGACTATAACCTGGATTAGGGCTGGAAAAAATTCTCAAAAATCCCAAACCAAACCGAAAAAATCCCAAACTCAGACCGAAATATTCGGTATGGGATTGGTTTTCAGATTTCATTTTTCGATAATCCTGATATCCCGAAATCTTCTTTTCCTTTTTGTTTGGTTCATACTTCCCACGCTACCAAAGAACAAAGTGTGCAGAAAACAAAACTACAATATCAATTATATATTATTAAAATAGTGCATATAATGCATTCAGGCCACTTTATAGTTTATATATACAATGGCCATCCGAGAATAAATTAATATCGCTTCGCAATGAAGAGATTCATGTTTTTTTGTTTCTCATCTACCTCATATACAATATTTACCAATTAATCAACAAACCCAAGTTTACGAGGGATAGTGATATCAGTAGCAATTTGGAAGTGAGGGAGGAGAGTTTTGCGGGGTTTTTCTTCCTCCATGTGGCTTGTGGAAGATGAAGTCTGAAGAGTTCAAAAAGAGGAAAGCGAGAAAAGTTTTCGGCTTAAGTAATTTCAGTGGCAATTACGAGAGAAGAGAAAATTATATATATTTTATTTTTTTTAAGTTAAAGTTCATAGTTCTATAATATACCTAATTGACTAGAATTTTAATAAACTTTTAAAATAATTGAGAAATAAACCATTTGCTTTTTTAGTAATAAAGATATTAATTAGATGTACAAAATTAACCTCATTGCTAATACATTTTTTAATACAATTATTTAGTATTATGATTTAGTGGTGTTTCTCTTAACTTGTAAATAAGAGGTCTTAAGTTTGATTATCGCCAAAAGCAAACTTGAATAACATTATTGCTAGCCCATTGTGAAGCTAAACTCATCCATTTTCCCTTAATGTAAATAGTATCATTTTTTGTTAAAAAAAATATATATACATTCTCTAATACATGTAGGTCTAACGGTTGCAAAATGTATGGTCAGTTTGTGTGCCTAATTAATAACATTAGTTGTTTCGAAAAAAAAAAAAAAAAAAATTAATAACATTAGTGTTCTCTTTTTAGTAAGTGAATAAGGAAAATACTGCAGTACATACTGGTCAGTACCCAATTTCAATGATCATTCGTGAGGCCTAAATTTTTTTTAACATTTGTCAATCCGAGTGCTTTTGTCATTTCTGTAACCAAACACATATCCGTGCCTTAAATCCGTGATCAAACACTAGTCTTCTTCATTTTCAACAAGTCTGCGAAGCTCCTCATAGCCAGCCACCATGACCTCGTCGGCTGCGCCATCATCTTAAAGATACAAGTCATAGACTTCACTTCACCAATCTTGTCCTCGACAGCCATGCCGAGCTCGATCTCACTCGCCAAGATGACGTCGAGTCCTTTACCATCGACGATTCGTAATCCTTGCCGCTGCAAGTCGGCGGCATCTTCGTCAAACCCACATAGCTTCAGATTTCGTCGCCGTCAATCTCACTGCAACGGTGGAATCCACTGTTGGAAGAGGGACTGGGCGGGGATGGGGTCAGGGGAGGAGGGAAGTTGGAGGAGAGAAGACGGGATGAAGAAGAAACCATAGTCATGACATTGAAGACTTGCAGATATCGAAGAAGAAGAGTTCTGTTTCGTATTTGGTATAAAGGATTGGTTTGCATTTGGTTATAAAGTTAGCAAAAGTGGTGAAAGTGATAGATGCCTTAAAATACGCCACATAAATGGTCAGTTAAAATGGATACCGATCGACCAGTACCCAAGTATTGTCCAGTGATAATACCAGAAAGAGTGCCAGCTGTCTTCTCTCTAAGCTTTTTTTTTTGGGGGAAGGAACTTCTATCTCCTCCTCATGTTGTGTCATTTCTCATACACTCCAATACTTTAATTAGTTTTAAAAACTAACCCCTTTGAAGCCATCTGTATTGACATTTTTCCTAGCATTTTCAGATAATTATAAATCTAGCCAAATCTAGTGTGCACAAAGACTTAGATGCCCTTAGATTGAAAAATCCGTTGCCAACTAAAGTCTTCCCTCTTCCAGCAAACTTTAAACCTCGCACTACCGATATGGATCACCACGTATTTACAACCCCTAAATCACTAGCCACCACAATTTTTTCTTCAACGTGGTTGTCAGTTCTATTACTCCATGTGTGAAGTGCATGCAAAGAATCTGATTCCCTCTCTTTCCCTTCTTTTTTTTTTTTTTTTTCCAGTAAAGTTGATGAGTTGCTAACATGAAAAATGGAGTCACATCAATGTTGTCATTGTCCCTATTGGGTTAGGATTGTGACTTGTGATGGGCTTCGGATGGGTGTCACTTGTCTTGGGGGTTTGGATGCTTATAGAAAGGAAATAGAGAGAAATTGCTCTTTATGGTACATAAACTTCTCTTTCTTGTACATATCTTTAATCTCAAGAGATAGCTACATTTTCACACCTTCATGTACGGGCTGATTTTTCAAAATAAATCAAGAATTTCAATTCTCACCTACAACACTATAAGATATTGAAACTGTATTAATTTGTGTACTTTGTCAAAATAATTGTATGATAATTCATTAAATTTGAGCATTTTCAAAGGTGATGTCTATTATAATGTAATATAAAATTTGAAGGTAGAAGAAGTTTCAACCGATTTGTCAATCTGACAAGGAGAAATTGTGTGTTGTAAATTTTGACATATGAAAAAATTTAATTTTTTTTATTTATAAATGTTTTGTGGTTGAGTCCTAGTAATGCATCAGTCATAAATCATGAAAATTAGCTTTGATTGATCTGTTTTGAAGAGTGGTTTATTGAATAAGATAAAAGACATGGGTTGGAGCAAAATGAAATTTGACATTGGCACATAGGCCTTCAAACTTACATTTGACAATTTTCTTTTGACATCTCCATTCGAGATCGATGCTCTAAGACACATTTGCACCACATTGACTAAAAAAAAAACTCATCAATTTAATAAAGGATTAGATGTTCAGAGAAACAAAAGGTGTAAATTTAATACGATTTGAAAACATCATGGTGCAATATGAGAAGATTGAAACATCATGGTTAAGTTTGCAAATCACCTTAAACTTGTAGGGTGTAAAATGTAGTTAGTCATAATATTGAAGTTGTCCGAGTCCCGCGTGTTTAGAGAAAACATTGTTGGAAAATATTAGCATTAATTATAGGTATATTTTATTGTTTGGGTATTTTACATAATTCAAGTATTTGGCTTTCTAGGGTATTGTTGGATTTTTGGATCGACATGCCCATGAGGCTCTACTCTAATAACACCGATATTGTCCCAAACTTTACCACCAGCCCAATTTGTCAGGTGTGAGGTTTTATCACAAAAGCCTCGATATTAGTTAAAGTGGGGCAATCATATTTAAATCCCCATTATTCTTTTCACCCACCGATGGGGGATTCCAACACTCTCCCTCACGTGTAACCCCATTTAGTCGTTCATATGTGGAGATCCACACATAAGCAATTGAAACTCAGAGGTCGGCTCTATGTTAAGAGTTCATACTTGTTTTCAATAGAACTCAGAGGGCGGCTCTATGTTAGGAATCCAGGTTTTGTTTCCTTCATTCTATGTTAAGAATCATGGCTTGTTTCCTTCTTGGGGACATGCTCATTGGCTTGCACGGGGCCCGAACCTTCGCTCTAATACCATGTTGGATTTTTGGATAGGCGGGCATCCCACTCTAACAACACCGATACTGTCCTAACTTTACCACTTGCCCAATCCGTCATGTGTGGGGTTTTATCACAAAAAGTCTTGAGATTAGTTAGAGTGGGGAAATCATATTTAAACTCCCATTTTCATTTCACCCACACCGATGTGGGATTCCAACATGTTTCACCCACCATTCCCACTAACTTAGGGTTGCACTGCTCAACCCCCACTATATTTGTCGTAGTCCATGTTACGCTGCCTAGATATTGCTAATGCAAATCCATGTACACATTATTGTTGCAACCAGAAACCCAAATAGCAACCGGTTTCCGACGAACCCAATTACCATTACTGCTTGTTTCTAGACCACAAAACGAGATCACATTGAACCACTGCAGTCATTTTTGCCCGATCAAACTCATATATGTGTTGCGATCTAACCACCTGTGTCGTGATCTGATGAACCCATGAATTTGAGAGAGGATCCTCGTCGGATCCTCCAATCACATCCGTTCATCGTATATCGTGTAGCCAGTTTTTGTCAGGTACTATTTACATTCAATTTTAAATAAAAAAATTTACAATGATTTATGACCACACGATGTACGATGAACGAATGTGATTGAAGGATCCCCAAGATCCTCATAAAGAGGATCCGGCAAGGATCCTCCTAGAATGAATTCGATTTTGCATTGTCACAGCCACCAAGTATGCTGACACAACTCATTTGTACCCATTATTATATTCTAGCTGTACCCACATAAAGTCCATTCCACTTGTTCCCACAAAAGAAATGGAAAAAAAGTGTAGAAAAAAAAGGAAATGAAAAAAAAAAAAAAAACAGTAAATGTTTTGATGATAAAAAAAAAGTATTTGTTGTTATTGGGGTGTATAAGGGTGACGTGTGAAGGATTGATGTTGTTGGGTCTGTATATAGAGTCTATTGCAACTGTTTATCGCAATTACTTAACTGCTTGGATTGGTGACGCTTTAGTAATGGTTGTTAGAGTTTCCAATGTTGTATATGTGGTGATACATTTGATTTATGTTCATTTGTTGTTGTACTTGTGATATGAGATCTTGTTCGTTCAGTGGCGGAGAACATTCATATGTTTCGTTTCTATACTCCCAACATCTATCTGCATGAATATGTCTGCTTGAAGATGGTGCAAAGTATATGTTGACCTTACAAAATCTATATGTTGAAGAGTGCCAAATAGAATATGTCTGCCTCCATATATGCCTAACAAAGTATGCATTCGCATTTGCTTGTTGTCAAACTCATGTCGTTATCACCTTGAGTTTGATGGGACTGTTGAAAAATATTAGTATTTTAGATTTATTTTATTATTTGGGTGTTTTAGATTTTTAAGTATTAGGTCTTATAGGGTCACTTATGATAAACACAACTTTTAACTCAATATATATTAGAAACGAGTCGATGAAAATGTATTCCTTAGTTTGTAGTTGTATCGACAATTTTTTTATTTTTTTTGGTTAGTTAAACAATATTCGTAATTTCATACTTTGTTATGCTAGTATGACTCAACTTGTATGCTAGCAGTGCCATAATTAGAAATGGTTCATGTAGAGCATTACCCCGCCAAATAAGAAGAGAAGCGTATATGAAACGGACGCCCCAATGTGACTGTTTTTTTTCTCAACCCAGTAGGCCACCATGCCTTGTATCTTTTGTACATTCATTTGCATGACTACTTTGAGACACCTCCATTTTTATGCAAATCCGTCTCCTAAATAAGTGCCCTGAATAAAATACTAAAACAATCAAGAGAAAATTATTTTCAATCAATACAGCACAAAAGTTACAAGATGAATTTGTAAAAACATATACCAATCTAAGCTTCGAATACTAGAAGAAAAAACTCATCTACCACGGTTGATGTCCATGGTAAATTGCAATCAATTACGGGCACTGTGCCCATTAGTAATCTGAACATGATAAAAAATCTTAATTTCTACTACTTGCTATACCCGTTGTCCGGATTATGCCAGTTTCACGGATTGAAGCAATCCATGGGAATGGAAAAAATATTTAATATTCAGGTTGCAGTTTAAAATTTGGAAAACCTTATTGGTAATTCGATTCTAAAACTTCTAAACTGAACTTGAAATAGTTATTCGTAAGGTGATATGATTAAGAAAGCATTCATGCGCATATATGTAGTTCATTGGGAGTTCAATAACTGGGTGTTGCTTGGTGTTAGCATATTGTTGAAAACATTTGGCAAGAAGATGATCAATGGCAAAATATTGTTGAAGGTTTTTATCAAATTATAACATTCATTGAAATACTTTAGCATTTCTTGTCCCTTCCATGCATGCATGCACATACGGTCCCAATTGGATTGAAAGTGTAAAGAAGGAAAAATTGAAATTTGTAGTTGTGACAACCCGTCCCTAATTCTACGATTTTATTAATTTTAAAAGTGTGAATTCACGAAAATGCCTCTACAATAGAGATTGTTGATTTTCGTTGACCGCCTTTTTGGGACGTGTACAAGCTACTATTTTAGCGTATCCTCGAAGTCCTCGATAGTACGAATACATAGGCGCAAACGGAATCGGGATCAGAGTTAAGGTTAAAATTTCACGAAACATTGAATACCGATATCAAGTTGGTAATTTCATTTTGGATGATATTTTGTATTGTTTTGTGAGCCACTTAGGGCCCATTTAGTGAAATTTTAACCGTCCTAAGCTAATTTCGATGTCCTAAGTCCCTTTTGACACCCATTTAGTGAAATTCCAAAGTTTTAAAGTGGTTGACTATCGGGGCGTCCCGGTTGACTTTTTTTAGGGTTGATCGTTGACCTTTCATTGACTTTTTACAAAAATTGCCTGGGACCCTTCTTAACGTATTTCAACAAGCTGATTCCAAATCCGCCGTCTGTTTCCCCAAATTCAAACATTTTGATAGAGTTTTACTAATGGGTTCCAATACTATGCTTAGATGCGATTACTATCGGAGACTTTGGCTAGCCTAGTTCGAACGGTTGCAACCTCGCAAGTAACTGTGAGTGGGTCTTTTCTTTTATATAGTATATACATATTTATTAGTTTCCATTTTACAAGAATTAGCGAAATGATGAAATTTACGAAATTATTCCGAATCCTACAAGATGCACAGTTAGGTGTGGGATGCCTTAATTATATTTACGACCGTAAATATTATATGCTGATTAGAATTATCGAATCACTATGCCATGATTATATTTATGTTATCTGCTCATCGTTTGCTGCACCGGTGTTAGTACTCGCCCGGGCCAGTGCCAGGCTTTCACGTGCAGGTGCCAGTCATGTCGTACATGATTCTTGGCAAACATTAGCACTGGAGATTACCTTCAACTGTATAATTCTCATCCTACTTTATTGTACTTTACTTATACTCTGACATCACGTGTGAAATGGGTTCATTCTCGCTCACCAGCGCACTTTTACATTTAGGCACTTTTAGGTTTAAATTTAATAACATTTTCGACATCACTACACTTTATGGCTTCTTCACCCTCAAAGTGTCAGCCAATATAGCTCAATTCGGAGTCTAAGTGGACATTCCGGATCGGGATGTGTCAGTAGTTTTTTATATTAATGAGATTTTAAATAAAATCCATAATTTGTGGGATTTGAAATATTAAAGGATAGAATATACTCTCCACCACATTGTATGTATATATAAACAAGAGTACATATTTTCAACACTACAAAAAAAAAAAATAATAATAATAAAATAAAAAATAAATAAATAAAAAGGATACTAGGCTTAATAACATTATTAAATTTCTTCAATTAAACTTGACATGGATACATTATCAAATCAAATGAAATATATTGTACCCATATAAGTTTAGAAAATGGATTATGACAAAAATGAATGGATTTTACATTAAAAAATGGGTACAATATTAAAAAATAATACATTTCACATGTAACAAATTGATATATTTAAGAATGGGTACATTCATGATTAAAAAAAAATAAAAAATTACGAATGGGTAGATTTAAGATTAAAAAATTATACGAATGGGTATATTTAATAAAACCAGAGCTTTTAACAAAATTGTTTATACATTGTATTTCCAAGCAAACAATTATTATTAAATAAAAAATTTCTCCAGTGGAATTGTCTACTTCATGATGGGGCACAAGGAAAGTGAAAAAAAAAAAATATCAAGGGTATAATCCACACATTTTATTTCACAATTATCACATTTCTCATGTTGCACCAAACATAAAGTTCCCTCATTTTTTGTTAGGGCCAAACCACGGGCGGAGTCATCCACAAGGTTAAGGTGGGTTGTAGTCTAGGGAGGTTTTTTTTTTTTTTTTTTTTTTTTTTTTTTGAAATTTTTTTGAAATTTTTTTTTTTAAGTGTAGTGCTATTTAGACACTTAATTTTATTTCACACATATCCCTCTCAATTTTCGGCATTCAAATGAAATGAATTAATGAAGATTAATGACAAAAAATTAATAAAAATGTGTGAATATCATTAACCTTTTTTAAACTCATGCTTTAATGGCTTATGTTAACGCATGTAGCATATATAGCTCACTCAATTCCAAAACAGGTTAATATTAATAAATAACACTTTTTCTGTTAAGAATAATAAATTAGTTCTATCTTCTCTTCTCCTTGCCAGAAAAGGCTCCAATTTCACTCAAACCCGTCGGAACCCTAAAATGGGTGGCTTTCAATTCCAGTTCACAGGTGCTCCAACGGCTCCAATTTGATTGGGTTCTGTTTCTGGAATCCATTGAAGTCAGATGGTAGTGGTGGCCCTCATCAGAACATGCAGATTTGCTAGAATTGACGATCGTGCACCCCGCAACGCCGTCGGTGTCAAACCCCACAAAATGGAGCCATTAACTCTCGGATTTGGAGTGCAAACTGAAGAAGGGCAGTAGAGGTGTTGTTCTTAAATGGTGGCTGGCTTCGAATCGTCGGAAAACCGTCTAAAAAGGCGTCGGAAAAATTACAGGACCCGGATCTGCAACCGGGTCAAACGCGGGTCGAAAACTGGGATCCAGGTTGGGTGGTTTTCACTCCCCCTCATTTCCCTCCTTTTCCCCTCTCTAATTGGCCATCGCCTTCCTCTCTCATTTCCAATTGGATCTCTATTTCCTTTTCCCTGATTTGGGCAGCCAATGCCTTTAATCTTAACTTCCCCCGCACCTCTCCTTCTTTCCTCCCCTTTATTTTAACTGCTTTAACCTTTAACCCACAAGTGGAAATAAATAATTCCCAATATATAGTTTTACAACTTCAAACGTTCGTAGCTATATCGATATAATCCGGACTCACAAACGGTTTTCGCCTATGCTTTTGTACCAACGAGTACTACACAAATGCGCGAAGTAAATAAGTTATACGTTTCTCTACACATTGGTCAAAGAAAGTCAAAACCTTCATCTCTAGGGCATTGGGCATAAATTCATTCTTTTAAAATTTATAAAATCGTAGAATTAGGGACGGGTTATCACATAATCTCATGGTAAAAAATTTGTGTCTAAATTCTGAGAATTATAGAATTCAGATTCCCATTGTATACTAAAAGTTTTCTAGAATCAGAGTAAGAATAGTAATGATGTCAAATATGTTTTTTTTTACCATGAGCCTTGTGATTCCTTCTCTAGAAAGCATTCCTGCTAATAAGCGCTTAACTGTTCAAACCACTGGTTTGCATTTTCAGCCTTGATGTCGTTTCTAACCTGAGATAACTTTGAAAGTTAATACGTGCAAGAATTGGAAACTTAATACATGTTAAAGAATTGGACCATCTTAATTAAATTCCATCCAACTAAATAAAATTTAATATGAAAATATTAACAATCACCTACATGAATGGAGTTTTGCTCTCAACATTTTGCAAATGAAAATACACACTAAGAGAGAGATTCAGTTAAAAAAGTACCGCATAGAGATATGTAGTTTTTGGTTTTGATATTATGTAGTGCGTCATCATTAGATGTACTTGACAAATCAGCGAGCACGATGTCATGAACTATTTAGTCGTTTGTGTAAACCAAGACAATAGTAATCACACTACACATTCCAGACCCCCGTAGTTACTCAGTTGTGTTTTCATTCCTGAACAATTCCTGATTTCTCTTGAGTGCACTAAAGAATTATGTCATTCAAAAAATTTTCATTTGAACTGCCCCACTCCAAACTCAAGTAGATGACTTCACATTAAGAGTATCCTGCAATATCCTACTTGGATTTTAAGAATTCGATTTGAATTATTAAAAACAAAGTTCAACATAATCTCACTAGTAAGCAGTATAGTTATTATCAAGACATTAGTGAGAAAGTATATCTCGATGTTGCTACTCCAAATTATCATAATTTAGTTGTCCCATTTGGACCTAGATCTTTGAATCTCCAGACAACTTGTGTGACAGCCCGTCCCGGATTTTTTTGTACCGTAGGGGTGAAATGACGGTTTTGCCCCTAGTATGTTTGTTTCGTTGTGTGGTTGTTTTTGGGTTTTGTTTGGCTGGTTTTGGACCACACACACTCTCCCACACCCCCTCACCGTATCCCTGTCCCTTTCTCTCTCTCTCTCTCTCTCTCTCTCTCCCCCATTACTATCCTCATATGTACGGACACACCCAAAATCCATTGAAACCTTCACAGATCGAGGAAACAAATTACATATTCGTGCTCGTGAGGTCCGTAGGAGTTCAACCATACCTGATTTAAGTGTTGCTTGGGCTGGCTTGCCGCCCAGCTGCTTAGCATGCCAATTTTGGGATTGTTCTAGTTTATGAAAAATTGGAAAAATAAGAATATTGAAGCTCTGCATCGTATCTTTCCAAGTGTATATGGCATGTCACTGAGAAACCTTTGAAATTTTCATTTTTCCCTAGATGTGCAGTTCTGACAAAAATGCAGTTTTGCCTGTTTTTAATTGAAAAATTGGAAGGATTGATCGTGTAGAAAATTATGAAAGTTCGACATTATAATTTTCAGTGTCTTAGCTTTTGTGTCCAACTAGACTTGTGTCCAAATTCGTATGCAAAGTCGATTTTCTGTTAAAAATCATCCAAGAAAGAATGGTGTGATGGGTGATATATCGTGAACCATTCTTGACGAATAGGCTATGGTGGGGAATTAAGGAGATAAGTTCTCCATGCACGTGTCTACGGGTAGACCGCGGTGAATATGACAGAATATGCGTGTGGCAGAGCATTATCTTTAGTTTCATTGGTTAGAGTTTTTATAGATGTCTTGAGAGTTCTTGTAGGGAAAGTAATCCTAATTAAATTGGGAGACTATCTATGAGGAAATCTACGATAAGATATCCAATCTTCCTAGGATTACCTTGCCTATTTCCCAATATATCCTAATTTGACTTGAATTAGGGTTTTCAAACTTGGTTGGGAAGTAATATCTTCAGTGGACTTAAGCCTAGTATGTCAGACTAAAAATGTAGGACTATGCTTCATGGGCTATGAGCATTTTGATCATTTTTGCACGTTATTGTTTTATGAAAAAAAAATTAATGGTTTGATTCAATATTGTTTTATGAGTGCACGTTATTAAACTCTAATTATATATTAATGGATGGGATGATATATGAGATTAGATGGGATGGATGGTATATGAGATTAGGTAGCTTTATCACCATTTCGAATGAGTTCATTGATGAGATTGTCGTAATATTCAATTCCCTTCCTGTTGACACCCCCACTTAGCGTGCCCTCTAATAATTAGAAAAAAAATAATCAAGTGAGTTAATACCTATCTATAAATCGAAATCAAATTAAGTAAAACAGGTTAATCGATGAAGTAATTGGTCCCAAATCAAGTATATGGACGCAGATGTCAACATTACTTGGGTAACAATACAGAACTTATAAGCATCCAACTTCATATCCTTCATAATTGTTACATCTTTCTGTAATGACAAGAAAGGCATACATAATTATAAGAAAGAAGGTAAAAATTAATTAAGGATCTCATATTCAATGTGCTCTTCAACTTCATAGTGGGAATTTAGGGTTTGGAGAATAATATTATTCCTTGATTTACAACCTTATAGAGGTAGTATTGATCAATGGCCACATCTCCATTGCTGCAATCATCGATTTTTTCTGTCATTAATCATAGAAGTTTTTATTATTTAGAGCATAAAAATGATAGGAATCATAGAATGAGAACATATATGTCCATGTAGTGCATGTATAGTCCATATGTATCGGAAAATATACAGACATATACTACATGCCCAAGGGTATTTGATGATAATATGTAGAAGACTATAACCTGGATTAGGGCTGGAAAAAATTCTCAAAAATCCCAAACCAAACCGAAAAAATCCCAAACTCAAACCGAAATATTCGGTATGGGATTGGTTTTCAGATTTCATTTTTCGATAATCCTGATATCCCGAAATCTTCTTTTCCTTTTTGTTTGGTTCATACTTCCCACGCTACCAAAGAACAAAGTGTGCAGAAAAGAAAACTACAATATCAATTATATATTATTAAAATAGTGCATATAATGCATTCAGGCCACTTTATAGTTTATATATACAATGGCCATCCGAGAATAAATTAATATCGCTTCGCGATGAAGAGATTCATGTTTTTTTGTTTCTCATCTACCTCATATACAATATTTACCAATTAATCAACAAACCCAAGTTTACGAGGGATAGTGATATCAGTAGCAATTTGGAAGTGAGGGAGGAGAGTTTTGCGGGGTTTTTCTTCCTCCAGGTGGCTTGTGGAAGATGAAGTCTGAAGAGTTCAAAAAGAGGAAAGCGAGAAAAGTTTTCGGCTTAAGTAATTTCAGTGGCAATTACGAGAGAAGAGAAAATTATATATATTTTATTTTTTTTAAGTTAAAGTTCATAGTTCTATAATATACCTAATTGACTAGAATTTTAATAAACTTTTAAAATAATTGAGAAATAAACCATTTGCTTTTTTAGTAATAAAGATATTAATTAGATGTACAAAATTAACCTCATTGCTAATACATTTTTTAATACAATTATTTAGTATTATGATTTAGTGGTGTTTCTCTTAACTTGTAAATAAGAGGTCTTAAGTTTGATTCTCGCCAAAAGCAAACTTGAATCACATTATTGCTAGCCCATTGTGGAGCTAAACTCATCCCTTTTCCCTTAATGTAAATAATATCTTTTTTTGTTAAAAAAAAATATATATATACATTCTCTAATACATGTAGGTCTAACGGTTGCAAAATGTATGGTCAGTTTGTGTGCCTAATTAATAACATTAGTTGTTTCCAAAAAAAAAAAATTAATAACATTAGTGTTCTCTTTTTAGTAAGTGAATAAGGAAAATACTGCAGTACACACTGGTCAGTACGCAATTTCACTGATCATTCGTGAGGCCTAAATTTTTTTTAACATTTGTCAATCCGAGTGCTTTTGTCATTTCTGTAACCAAACACATATCCGTGCCTTAAATCCGTGATCAAACACTAGTCTTCTTCATTTCCAACAAGTCTGCGAAGATCCTCATAGCCAGCCACCATGACCTCGTCGGCTCCGCCATCATCTTAAAGATACAAGTCATAGACTTCACTTCACCAATCTTGTCCTCGACAGCCATGCCGAGCTCGATCTCACTCGCCAAGATGACGTCGAGTCCTTTACCATCGACGATTCGTACGTAATCCTTCCCGCTGCAAGTCGGCGGCATCTTCGTCAATCCCACATAGCTTCAGATTTCGTCGCCGTCAATCTCACTGCAACGGTGGAATCCACTGTTGGAAGAGGGACTGGGCGGGGATGGGGTCAGGGGAGGAGGGAAGATGGAGGAGAGAAGACGGGATGAAGAAGAAACCATAGTCATGACATTGAAGACTTGCAGATATCGAAGAAGAAGAGGTCTGTTTCGCATTTGGTATAAAGGATTGGTTTGCATTTGGTTATAAAGTTAGCAAAAGTGGTGAAAGTGATAGATGCCTTAAAATACGCCACATAAATGGTCAGTTAAAATGGGTACCGATCGACCAGTACCCAAGTATTGTCCAGTGATAATACCAGAAAGAGTGCCAGCAATCTTCTCTCTAAGCTTTTGTTTTTTTGGGGAAGGAACTTCTATCTCCTCCTCATGTTGTGTCATTTCTCATACACTCCAATACTTTAATTAGTTTTAAAAATTAACCCCTTTGAAGCCATCTGTATTGACATTTTTCCTAGCATTTTCAGATAATTATAAATCTAGCCAAATCTAGTGTGCACGAAGACTTAGATGCCCTTAGATTGAAAAATCCGTTGCCAACTAAAGTCTTCCCTCTTCCAGCAAACTTTAAACCTCGCACTACCGATATGGATCACCACGTATTTACAACCCCTAAATCACTAGCCACCACAATTTTTTCTTGAACATGGATGTCAGTTCTATTACTCCATGTGTGAAGTGCATGCAAAGAATCTGATTCCAACATAGCTCAATTCGGAGTCTAAGTGGACATTCCGGATCGGGATGTGTCAGTAGTTGTTTATATTAATGAGATTTTAAATAAAATCCATAATTTGTGGGATTTGAAATATTAAAGGATAGAATATACTCTCCACTACATTGTATGTATATATAAACAAGAGTACATATTTTCAACACTACAAAAAAAAAAAAAATAATAATAAAATAAAAAATAAATAAATAAAAAGGATACTAGGCTTAATAACATTATTAAATTTCTTCAATTAAACTTGACATGGATACATTATCAAATCAAATGAAATATAATGTACCCATATAAGTTTAGAAAATGGATTAGGACAAAAATGAATGGATTTTACATTAAAAAATGGGTACAATATTAAAAAATAATACATTTCACATGTAACAAATTGATATATTTAAGAATGGGTACATTCATGATTAAAAAACATTAAAAAATTATACGAATGGGTAGATTTAAGATTAAAAAATTTACGAATGGGTATATTTAATAAAACCAGAGCTTTTAACAAAATTGTTTATACATTGTATTTCCTAGCAAACAATTATTATTAAATAAAAAATTTCTGCAGTGGAATTGTCTACTTCATAATGCGGCACAAGGAAAGTGAAAAAAAAAATATCAAGAGTATAATCCACACATTTTATTTCACAATTATCACATTTCTCATGTTGCACCAAACATAAAGTTCCCTCATTTTTTGTTAGGGCCAAACCACGGGCGGAGTCACCCACAAGGTTAAGGTGGGTTGTAGGCTAGGGAGGTTTTTATTTTATTTTTTTTATTTTTTATTTTTTATTTTTTTTAGGTGTAGTGCTATTTAGACACTTAATTTTATTTCACACATATCCCTCTCAATTTTCGGCATTCAAATGAAATGAATTAATGAAGATTAATGACAAAAAATTAATAAAAATGTGTGAATATCATTAACCTTTTTTAAACTCATGCTTTAATGGCTTATGTTAACGCATGTAGCATATATAGCTCACTCAATTCCAAAACAGGTTAATATTAATAAATAACACTTTTTCTGTTAAGAATAATAAATTAGTTCTATCTTCTCTTCTCCTTGCCGGAAAAGGCTCCAATTTCACTCAAACTCGTCAGAACCCTAAAATGGGTGGCTTTCAATTCCAGTTCACAGGTGCTCCAACGGCTCCAATTTGATTGGGTTTTGTTTCTGGAATCCATTGAAGTCAGATGGTAGTGGTGGCCCTCATCAGAACATGCAGATTTGCTAGAATTGACAATCGTGCCCCCCTCAACGCCGTCGGTGTCAAACCCCACGAAATGGAGCCATTAACTCTCGGATTTGGAGTGCAAACTGAAGAAGGGCAGTAGAGGTGTTGTTCTTAAGTGGTGGCTGGCTTCGAATCGTCGGAAAACCGCCTAAAAAGGCGTCGGAAAAATTACAGGACCCGGATCTACAAACGGGTCGAACGCGGGTCGAAAACTGGGATCCAGGTAGGGTGGTTTTCACTCCCCCTCATTTCCCTCCTTTTCCCCTCTCTAATTGGCCATCGCCTTCCTCTCTCATTTCCAATTGGATATCTATTTCCTTTTCCCTGATTTGGGCAGCCAATGCCTTTAATCTTAACTTCCCCCGCACCTCTCCTTCTTTCCTCCCCTTTATTTTAACTGCTTTAACCTTTAACCCACAAGTGGAAATAAATAATTCCCAATATATAGTTTTATAACTTCAAACGTACTTAACTATATCAATATAATCCGGACTCACAAACGGCTTTCGCCTATGCTTTTGTACCAACGAGTACTACACAAATGCGCGAAGTAAATAAGTCATGCGTTTCTCTACACGTTGGTCAAAGAAAGTCAAAACCTTCATCTCTAGGGCATTGGGCATAAATTCATTCTTTTTAAAATTTATAAAATCGTAGAATTAGGGACGGGTTGTCACATAATCTCATGGTAAAAAATTTGTGTCTAAATTCTGAGAATTATAGAATTCAGATTCCCATTGTATACTAAAAGTTTTCTAGAATCAGAGTAAGAATAGTAATGATGTCAAATATGTTTTTTTTACCATGAGCCTTGTGATTCCTTCTCTAGAAAGCATTCCTGCTAATAAGCGCTTAACTGTTCAAACCACAGGTTTGCATTTTCAGCTTTGATGTCGTTTCTAACCAGAGATAACTTTGAAAGTTAATACGTGCAAGAATTGGAAACTTAATACATGTTAAAGAATTGGACCATCTTAATTAAATTCCATCCAACTAAATAAAATTTAATATGAAAATATTAACAATCACCTACATGAATGGAGTTTTGCTCTCAACATTTTGCAAATGAAAATACACACTAAGAGAGAGATTCAGTTAAAAAAGTACCGCATAGAGATATGTAGTTTTTGGTTTTGAATATTATGTAGTGCATCAGCATTAGATGTACTTGACAAATCAGCGAACACGATGTCATGAACTATTTAGTCGTTTGTGTAAACCAAGACAATAGTAATCACACTACACATTCCAGACCCCCGTAGTTACTCAGTTGTGTTTTCATTCCTGAACAATTACTGATTTCTCTTGAGTGCTCTAAAGAATTAAGTCATTCAAAAAAATTTCATTTGAACTGCCCCACTCAAAACTCAAGTAGATGACTTCACATTAAGAGTATCCTGCAATATCCTACTTGGATTTTAAGAATTCGATTTGAATTATTAAAAACAAAGTTCAACATAATCTCACTAGTAAGCAGTATAGTTATTATCAAGACATTAGTGAGAAAGTATATCTCGATGTTGCTACTCCAAATTATCATAATTTAGTTGTCCCATTTGGACCTAGATCTTTGAATCTCCAGACAACTTGTGTGACAGCCCGTCCCGGATTTTTTTGTACCGTAGGGGTGAAATGACGGTTTTGCCCCTAGTATGTTTGTTTCGTTATGTGGTTGTTTTTGGGTTTTGTTTGGCTGGTTTTAGACCACACACACTCTCCCACACCCCCTCACGCCGTATCCCTGTCATGTATCCCTGTCCCTTTCTCTCTCTCTCTCACTCTCTCTCCCATTTCTATCCTCATATGTACGGACACACCCAAAATCCATTGAAACCTTCACAGATCGAGGAAACAAATTACATATTCGTGCTCGTGAGGTCCGTAGGAGTTCAACCATACCTGATTTAAGTGTTGCTTGGGCTGGCTTGCCGCCCAGCTGCTTAGCATGCCAATTTTGGGATTGTTCTAGTTTATGAAAAATTGGAAAAATAAGAATATTGAAGCTCTGCATCGTATCTTTCCAAGTGTATAAGGCATGTCACTGAGAAACCTTTGAAATTTTCGTTTTTCCCTAGATGTGCAGTTCTGACAAAAATGCAGTTTTGCCTGTTTTTAGTTGAAAATTTGAAAGGATTGATCGTGTAGAAAATTATGAAAGTTCGACATTATAATTTTCAGTGTCTTAGCTTTTGTGTCCAACTAGACTTGTGTCCAAATTCGTATGCAAAGTCGATTTTCTGTTAAAAATCATCCAAGAAAGAATGGTGTGATGGGTGATATATCGTGAACCATTCTTGACGAATAGGCTATGGTGGGGAATTAAGGAGATAAGTGCTCCATGGACGTGTCTACGGGTAGACCGCGGTGAATATGACAGAATATGCGTGTGGCAGAGCATTATCTTTAGTTTCATTGGTTAGAGTTTTTATAGATGTCTTGAGAGTTCTTGTAGGGAAAGTAATCCTAATTAAATTGGGAGACTATCTATGAGGAAATCTACGATAAGATATCCAATCTTCCTAGGATTACCTTGCCTATTTCCCAATATATCCTAATTTGACTTGAATTAGGGTTTTCAAACTTGGTTGGGAAGTAATATCTTCAGTGGACTTAAGCCTAGTATGTCAGACTAAGAATGTAGGACTATGCTTCATGGGCTATGAGCATTTTGATCATTTTTGCTACCCAGGTGCCATGTGTCATGGTTTTGGAAAATTATGGTCCCCCACACTTCAAGTGTTTTTCGATGATTCACTTGCATTTTTACTAAAGATTGATTCCAAAAACATTTTCACTAGAAACACTTTCAACCATTTTAAACAGTTCCAAATGAACCCTTAGCATATTTTGGTTAAGGAATCACTAGCTGGTATAATGTGGCGTAAGGCCATTGATTATCTATGGCAACTTTTTGGTCGAAGGCCACTGAGGGTAAGTGTACAGTTTAATTGAATACTGAACATTCAAAAACATTTATTTTCATAAATAGTACATTACATTCATATGGAATTCAACTGCGGAAGAGGCACTAGCCATAACGGTAGTACAAATATAGAGAGACACACACTAATAACATATACAACAAACTCATAACGATTTGTTGCAGCTTATTCCAAATCAGAAGGAGTGAAGTCGAAAAAACTAAGAACAAGCCCCACAACATTCATCATTTGAAGTTACACTTGATAGAGAAAATCAGTGTCTCCAACATTATTGGCCAAAATATTTGAACTTCCTTTGCGCTTCTTGAGGAAATTTGTGAACCAATGGGTCGAATTTTTTGGGTACCTTTGGAGTCCGTCAAAATCCACATAGTTAATACCAAATCGAACTGTGTAGCCTTCACTCCATTGAAAGTTGTCTAAAATTGCCCATGCAAAGTATCCTTTCACATTACTACCCTTCCTGCACCACAAAATAAATAAATGATGACATGATATCACTATAAAATGCAATATAGTCCTAATTAGTATTTCAACAAGCACTTACTTGATTGCTGCATGAACGTAACAAAGGTGGCGATTGTAGTAGTCAATCCTAAATGGATCATGGAGGGCATCATCTAGTGATAAGTTGGAATCATTGAACTCATCAACGCCTGCAATATAATTCAGTACATATGTATTTAGTACTTTGTCTCAAAAAGAGAGATGTAGTTGGTTTTAAATTTAGATTTGGAATTACTCATCTGTATTTTACATCAATATATACATATATATATATGTCAGAAATTAAAAAGTGAGATTAAGTGAGGCTTAAAAGTGTCAATTACCATTCTCAGTAATGTAAATGATTGGATCACCATACTTATTCTTCGTGTAGAGTATAAAATCGTGAATTCCTTTCGGATAAACATATAACCAGTCTGAAGCAGCCTGTAATACCATTTGAAGATATATGAGATTGTTAGGAATTGTATAAAATTAATCCTCCAAACACAAAAAACTTAACCTAAAATTTGATGCGTACCTGAGGACCAATAGGAATGCCATCACGTTCAGCTGCCATAACACATATGAATGCGATCAGTATTAGAATGTAATAATTCTAAGATATTAATTAATTAGTCGATAAAAGGTTTCCATTTGTACTCACTCAGTGTAATAACATGTGGATCGTATAAGTAACTTGCAGGTTTAGAATAATTCTTAGGTACATCAGTTGCATATAGAGCAGTATAATAGTTCAATCCAACAAAATCAAAAGACCCAGTTAACATCTTGGATTCTTCTTCCGTGAATTTTGGCAATCGTTCTTTAACAAGGCCTCGCATGGTGTACGGGTAGTCGCCTCTTGTAATTGGATCCATAAACCTACAAAGATGTGAAAATTCCAATAATCAACTTTATAAGTCATAAAAAGGAAATATAACCCACTTGATTTATAAATTAATTATACACTTGCCATCCAAACATAAAATCCATAGCTCGATTTGCAGCATCTATATCTTCCTTTGCATCTGAGGCAGGCTCAAACCAATGTGACAATAGTGTTATTCCTATCACCCCATTTTGATATGCCTACAAAGAAAATTCAGAAAATGATTTGATGTAGTACCATACAAACTCCAAACTGTTTACCTCGCTATACAAAAGGTTTCCTCTTGTGGTGGAACCTAATACTAGTGACTCAGAGAGATTTCAGACGCATAAAAAAGGGAACTAACTAGTTAATTCATTATACCTGAAATTTATCTTTGTACACTTTTACAGCAGCTGCATGAGCAAGGAGTTGGTAGTGTGTTACCAAATAGGGTTCAGTAGCCGAATCTCCACCAAGGCAGGTTGGGTCTTGCCAAGCAGAGCATCGTCCCGGTGCGTACATCCCGATTGTATAACCATGGTTACTGATGGTATATGGTTCATTCAATGTGATCCAGTGCTTCACTCGATCACCAAAAAGTGAAAAACAAAGTTCTGCGTAGTCTTTAAAGTCATCGCTGCGTGCCCAAATTTCAAAACATTTTTGTTAGATGTGGTACGTTTTTATTTAATTAAGCAAATGACCAATATTACACTTAGGATAAAATTTGTTTACTTACACAATACGAGGGCTTAACAAACCACCATATGCATCTTCTAACGCTTGGGGAACATCCCAGTGAAAGATTGTCACAAATGGCTGTATGCCTATATATAACATTATCGGAACCAAAAAAAAAATTAATAGTTTGATTCAATATTGTTTTATGAGGGCACGTTATTAAACTCTAATTATATATTAATGGATGGGATGATATATGAGATTAGATGGGAGGGATGATATATGAGAGTAGGTAGCTTTGTCACCATTGCGAAAGAGTTCATTGATGAGATTGTCGTAGTATTCAATTCCCTTCCTGTTGACACCCCCACTTAGCGTGCCATCTAATAATTAGAACAAAATAATCAAGTGAGTTAATACCTATCTATATATCGAAATCGAATTAAGTAAAACAGGTTAATCCATGAAGTAATTGGTCCCAAATCAAGTATATGGAAGCGGATGTCAACATTACTTGGTAACAATCTGGGCCATGAGATAGAGAACCTATAAGCATCCAACTTCATATCCTTCATAATTGCTACATCTTTCTGTAATGACAAGAAAGGCATACATAATTATAAGAAAGAAGCTAAAAATTAATTAAGGATCTCATGTTCAATGTGCTCTTCAACTTCATAGTGGGAATTTAGGGTTTGGAGAATAATATTATTCCTTGATTGACAACCTTATAGAGGTGGTATTGATCAATGGCGACATCTCCATTGCTGTGATCATCGATTTTTTCTGTCATTAACCATAAAAGTTTTTATTATTTAGAGCATAAAGATGGTAGGAATCATAGAATGAGAACTATTATATATGTCCATGTAGTGCATGTATAGTCCATATGTATCGAAAAATATACAGACATATACTACATGCCCGAGCGTAATTGATGATAATATGTAGAAGACTATAACCTGGATGGTTGTGGGTGAAGGTGTCCCATATGCTTGGTCCTCTACCATCTACGTTCCATGCACCTTCTACCTGAAATATGCATATGCACATTCAAACTGAAGATGTCAATATTCATGCTTAGAATGAAACTGAAATGTGCATGTGCATATACATATACATATATATATATATATACATATATATATATATATATATGCTATAGTTTTTCTGACATTGAAATCAAATTAGACCTATGTGATTATATGAAACTCAAATTAATTAAAGGGTAATTAAATAGCTAAGCCCTAGCAGGGACTGGCCTGGTAAGCTGCTGTAGATCCACCAAAGACGAACCCTGGTTTTAGAGCATCAAACTTGGTCCTGTCAAGTGAGTTACAGACAATGGGTTTATCTGGCTTAGCAGCTTTGGTGTTTGTCAATGCAAAGCCATTGAGTAGCAAGACACACAAGAGCAAAGAGCCTAAATCATGCATTGCCATAGTTAACTGGAGGGGTTTTGGTGATCGAGATAGCTAGGTTGGTTCTTCCCCGCATATTGCATGGGGTTTATATAGCGGGCTACGTACCACGTCTAAACGTGAGAATAATTGATAAGCATTTATTTACTAAAATTTGATAAACACGTGCAGGCTTTAAAAAAGTGAAGACCACTTAAAAGTCCAAAGCAAAATATAATAAACACGTGCAGGCTTTAAAAAAGTGAAGACCACTTAAAAGTCCAAAGCAAAATATACTTTTGTCACAATAATAATTAAATATGAATACTGTTGGGATAATACATATTTATACAAAAAACTAAATATACTTTTGTGACAATAATAATTAAATATGAATACTGTTGGGATAATACATATTTATACAAAAAACTAAATATACTTTTGTGACAATAATAATTAAATATGAATACTGTTGGGATAATACATATTTATACAAAAAACTAAATATACTTTTGTAACAATAATAATTAAATATGAATACGTTTGCAATATTATATATATTTTTATAAGTAAATAATTTCTCAAGCATGTATGTAACGTAAAACTTTGGTGGATTGGTTTTGGGAAATATATCAAGGAATGGAATTAAGTAAAGACAAATATTTAAAAAAAAAATAAAAAATTGAAAAATGGAGAAACGCAATTCAAGATACTGTAGGATATGATACTTTTTCATCTTTCGACTTTTTATCCTGTTGGGACCTCACTTGCAAGCAATGGCGGTACGCGCATGCATGAAATGGACCAGAAAAGTTAGAATCCGACCTTGCCGGATCTTTTTTATGAAAATAAAAGAGATTATATTTTTTTTATATGTCAAAATTGATAGCACATAATCTTTATGTTAAATCATGTAGAATTGACAAATTGATTAAAACTTATATCTACTTTCAAATTTTATTACATAACATTCTCCTTAGAATAGACATCTCCTTTGAAAATGCTCAAATTTAATAAATTATCATACAATTTATTTGACCAATACATAAATTAATACAATTTCAATATTTCAACGTGGTGAATGTGAGAATTGAAATTTCTTGATCTATTTTGCAGAATCAGCCCATATATGAGGTGTGAAAATGTAGTTTACTCAACATGATTAGAGATTTGGAATGAGGATCCTCTCCGGATCCTCTTTGTTTGGATTCCGGAAATTCTTAAATGGTGTCCGTTCATTATATATTGTGCGGTCATAAACCATTTTAAATATCTTTAATTAAAATTAAACACAAATAGTACCTGAAGAAAACTGACTGCACAATATACGATAAACAAACACGATGTGAGGATTCCTAGGATTCTCACAAAAAGGATCTGGAGAGAATCCTCACAAAGAGGATCCGGAGAGGATCCTCATACAAAGATATGTACTAGCTGAAGAGTCTTTTCTCTCTTTTTCCTTTCTTAAAGCATTCAAACCCCACTGACACCCATCCGAAGATGGGATTCCATCTGGATTGAAATTGTGGAGACCCTAGAGATGGGATCCCCTCACAAGACATAACCCTAACTCCTTAGCGACAATGACATCTTTGATACGACTGCATTTTTTATGACAACAACTCATCAACTTTACCAAAAGAAAAAGAAGGGAAAGAGTTGTTATAAGAAAGATTTCTGGGTTCTTGCTGGTGCATTCATTCCGTTTCTAGGTTGCTGGTGTTCTCGATCTTTGATTCATTTTGGTGCTTGAAACTTGTAACTCAAAATATATACAAGAACCGAGTCAATGAAGATGCATTCCTTAGTATGTCGTCATCTCAACAATCTCTTTTTCTTCTTCTAAATTTGGGTTGATTAAACAATACCCTTAGTTTCATAATCTGTTATGCTACTGCGATTCTCAACTTACATGCTACCATCACCATAATCAGAAATAGTCTATATATAGCATAGCCCCGCCAAAAATAAGAAGAGGAACATATGTGAAACGGAGGCCCCAATGTGACTGCCGTTTTCTAAACCCAGCAGGGCGTCATGCATTGTAACTTTTATACATGCAATTGCATGATTGCTTTGAGACACCTCCGTTTCTATGCAAGTCCTTCTCCTAAATAAGCGTTATGAATAAAATAGTAAAAGAGAAGTTCATTCCAATTACAACACACAAGTTGCATGTTAAATATATAAAAACATACACAGATCTAAGCTTAGAACACTAGAAGAAAAAAACTCATCTACCATGGTCGATGTCCATGATAAATTACAATCAATCACGGACACTATGTCCATTAATAATCTGAACATGATAAAAAGTCTCAAATTCTACTACGGGCTATGTCCATTATCAAATATAAGGAAACCAAAAATTGTGCCCGTTGACAAATTGAAGCAATCAATTGAAATAGAAAAATAATTTAATATTCAGCTTGCAGTTTAAAATTTGTAAAACCTTATTGGTAATTCAATTCTAAAACTTCTAGACTGAACTTGAATAGGTAAAACTATTAATAAGTTATTCGAAGGTGATTTGATTAAAGAAAGCATTCATGTGCTTACATATAGTTCATCGCGAGTTGGATAACCGGGTGTTGATTGGTGTTAACATATTGTATAAAACATTCGGCAAGAAGAATCAATGGCCACGTTCCAAAAATATTGTTGAAAGGTTTTATCAATATAATATAAATTCATTGAAATACTTTTAACTTTTCTGGTCTATTCCATGGAAAAAAAATTCATTATGACTGGCACACGAATAGTACACCACTTGTTTTTATATAAATAGTGAGAAATTTTATTTTTTGAGTTATTAAATTTTTAACACACATATCTTATAATTTGTATAATGACAAATAGTGTATCACTCCGTGTTCTAATCACATTAAAAAGATCTCTCCATTCCATGCATGCATGTACTGCCACTGCTTGCTAGTGGAGTATGGTCCCAACTGGATTAAAAGTCTAAAGATGAAAAAGTATCATATCCTACAATATCTTGAACTGCGTTTCTCCACTTTTCAATTTTTAATTTTTTTTTAATACTTCTCTTTACTTAATTCTATTCCTTGATATATTTCCCAAAACCAATCTACCAAGGTTTTACGTTATATACATGCCTGATAAATATTTATTTACCTATAAAAAATATATATAATATTGCAAATGTGTGTGTATAATTAAATAACGAGACAAAACATGTTTGTATATAATCCGAGATCACAACCGTCAAACATGTCTTTAAAGTTATCGCTGTGTGTACAAATTTCAAAACATTTTTGTTAGATGTAGTACGTTTTATTTAATTAAGCAAATGATCATATTATACTTGAGATAAAATTTGTTTACTTACACAATACGAGGGCTTAAGAAACCACCATATGCATCTTCTAATGCTTGGGGAACATCCCAATGAAATATTGTCACAACTGGCTGTATGCCTATATATAACATTATCGGAACGAAAAAAAAAATTAATAGTTTGATTCAATATTGTTTTATGAGTGCACGTTATTAAACTCTAATTATATATTAATGGATGGGATGATATATGAGATTAGATGGGATGGATGGTATATGAGATTAGGTAGCTTTATCACCATTTCGAAGGAGTTCATTGATGAGATTGTCGTAATATTCAATTCCCTTCTTGTTGACACCCCCACTTAGCGTGCCCTCTAATAATTAGAAAAAAAATAATCAAGTGAGTTAATACCTATCTATAAATCGAAATCAAATTAAGTAAAACAGGTTACTCGATGAAGTAATTGGTCCCAAATCAAGTATATGGACGCAGATGTCAACATTACTTGGTAACAATACAGAACTTATAAGCATCCAACTTCATATCCTTCATAATTGTTACATCTTTCTGTAATGACAAGAAAGGCATACATAATTATAAGAAAGAAGGTAAAACTATTAATAAGTTATTCGAAGGTGATTTGATTAAAGAAAGCATTCATGTGCTTACATATAGTTCATCGCGAGTTGGAAAACCGGGTGTTGATTGGTGTTAACATATTGTATAAAACATTCGGCAAGAAGAATCAATGGCCACGTTCCAAAAATATTGTTGAAGGGTTTTATCAATATAATATAAATTCATTGAAATACTTTTAACTTTTCTGGTCTATTCCATGGAAAAAAAATTCATTATGACTGGCACACGAATAGTACACCACTTGTTTTTATATAAATAGTGAGAAATTTTATTTTTTGAGTTATTAAATTTTTAACACACATATCTCATAATTTGTATAATGACAAATAGTATATCACGCCGTGTTCTAATCACATTAAAAAAATCTCTCCATTCCATGCATGCATGTACTGCCACTGCTTGCTAGTGGAGTATGGTCCCAACTGGATTAAAAGTCTAAAGATGAAAAAGTATCATATCCTACAATATCTTGAACTGCGTTTCTCCACTTTTCAATTTTTAATTTTTTTTTAATACTTCTCTTTACTTAATTCTATTCCATGATATATTTCCCAAAACCAATCTACCAAGGTTTTACGTTATATACATGCCTGAGAAATATTTATTTACCTATAAAAATATATATATATAATATTGCAAATGTGTGTGTATAATTAAATAACGAGACAAAACATGTTTGTATATAATCCGAGATTGTCGTAATATTCAATTCCCTTCCTGTTGACACCCCCACTTAGCGTGCCCTCTAATAATTAGAAAAAAATAATCAAGTGAGTTAATACCTATCTATAAATCGAAATCAAATTAAGTAAAACAGGTTACTCGATGAAGTAATTGGTCCCAAATCAAGTATATGGACGCAGAATTCAACATTACTTGGTAACAATACAGAACTTATAAGCATCCAACTTCATATCCTTCATAATTGTTACATCTTTCTGTAATGACAAGAAAGGCATACATAATTATAAGAAAGAAGCTAAAATTTAATTAAGGATCTCATATTCAATGTGCTCTTCAACTTCATAGTGGGAATTTAGGGTTTGGAGAATAATATTATTCCTTGATTTACAACCTTATAGAGGTAGTATTGATCAATGGCGACATCTCCATTGCTGCAATCATCGATTTTTTCTGTCATTAATCATAGAAGTTTTTATTATTTAGAGCATAAAAATGATAGGAATCATAGAATGAGAACATATATGTCCATGTAGTGCATGTATAGTCCATATGTATCGGAAAATATACAGACATATACTACATGCACAAGGGTATTTGATGATAATATGTAGAAGACTATAACCTGGATTAGGGCTGGAAAAAATTCTCAAAAATCCCAAACCAAACCGAAAAAATCCCAAACTCAGACCGAAATATTCGGTATGGGATTGGTTTTCAGATTTCATTTTTCGATAATCCTGATATCCCGAAATCTTCTTTTCCTTTTTGTTTGGTTCATACTTCCCACGCTACCAAAGAACAAAGTGTGCAGAAAAGAAAACTACAATATCAATTATATATTATTAAAATAGTGCAAATAATGCATTCAGGCCACTTTATAGTTTATATATACAATGGCCATCCGAGAATAAATTAATATCGCTTCGCGATGAAGAGATTCATGTTTTTTTGTTTCTCATCTACCTCATATACAATATTTACCAATTAATCAACAAACCCAAGTTTACGAGGGATAGTGATATCAGTAGCAATTTGGAAGTGAGGGAGGAGAGTTTTGCGGGGTTTTTCTTCCTCCAGGTGGCTTGTGGAAGATGAAGTCTGAAGAGTTCAAAAAGAGGAAAGCGAGAAAAGTTTTCGGCTTAAGTAATTTCAGTGGCAATTACGAGAGAAGAGAAAATTATATATATTTTATTTTATTTAAGTTAAAGTTCATAGTTCTATAATATACCTAATTGACTAGAATTTTAATAAACTTTTAAAATAATTGAGAAATAAACCATTTGCTTTTTTAGTAATAAAGATATTAATTAGATGTACAAAATTAACCTCATTGCTAATACATTTTTTAATACAATTATTTAGTATTATGATTTAGTGGTGTTTCTCTTAACTTGTAAATAAGAGGTCTTAAGTTTGATTATCGCCAAAAGCAAACTTGAATCACATTATTGCTAGCCCATTGTGAAGCTAAACTCATCCATTTTCCCTTAATGTAAATAATATCTTTTTTTGTTAAAAAAATATATATACATTCTCTAATACATGTAGGTCTAACGGTTGCAAAATGTGTGGTCAGTTTGTGTGCCTAATTAATAACATTAGTTGTTTCCAAAAAAAAAAAAAAAAAATTAATAACATTAGTGTTCTCTTTTTAGTAAGTGAATAAGGAAAATACTGCAGTACATACTGGTCAGTACCCAATTTCAATGATCATTCGTGAGGCCTAAATTTTTTTTAACATTTGTAAATCCGAGTGCTTTTGTCATTTCTGTAACCAAACACATATCCGTGCCTTAAATCCGTGATCAAACACTAGTCTTCTTCATTTCCAACAAGTCTGCGAAGATCCTCATAGCCAGCCACCATGACCTCGTCGGCTGCGCCATCATCTTAAAGATACAAGTCATAGACTTCACTTCACCAATCTTGTCCTCGACAGCCATGCCGAGCTCGATCTCACTCGCCAAGATGACGTCGAGTCCTTTACCATCGACGATTCGTAATCCTTGCCGCTGCAAGTCGGCGGCATCTTCGTCAAACCCACATAGCTTCAGATTTCGTCGCCGTCAATCTCACTGCAACGGTGGAATCCACTGTTGGAAGAGGGACTGGGCGGGGATGGGGTCAGGGGAGGAGGGAAGATGGAGGAGAGAAGACGGCATGAAGAAGAAACCATAGTCATGACATTGAAGACTTGCAGATATCGAAGAAGAAGAGTTCTGTTTCGTATTTGGTATAAAGGATTGGTTTGCATTTGGTTATAAAGTTAGCAAAAGTGGTGAAAGTGATAGATGCCTTAAAATACGCCACATAAATGGTCAGTTAAAATGGGTACCGATCGACCAGTACCCAAGTATTGTCCAGTGATAATACCAGAAAGAGTGCCAGCTGTCTTCTCTCTAAGCTTTTTTTTTTGGGGGAAGGAACTTCTATCTCCTCCTCGTGTTGTGTCATTTCTCATACACTCCAATACTTTAATTAGTTTTAAAAACTAACCCCTTTGAAGCCATCTGTATTGACATTTTTCCTAGCATTTTCAGATAATTATAAATCTAGCCAAATCTAGTGTGCACAAAGACTTAGATGCCCTTAGATTGAAAAATCCGTTGCCAACTAAAGTCTTCCCTCTTCCAGCAAACTTTAAACCTCGCACTACCGATATGGATCACCACGTATTTACAACCCCTAAATCACTAGCCACCACAATTTTTTCTTCAACGTGGTTGTCAGTTCTATTACTCCATGTGTGAAGTGCATGCAAAGAATCTGATTCCCTCTCTTTCCCTTCTTTTTTTTTTTTTTTCCAGTAAAGTTGATGAGTTGCTAACATGAAAAATGGAGTCACATCAATGTTGTCATTGTCCCTATTGGGTTAGGATTGTGACTTGTGATGGGCTTCGGATGGGTGTCACTTGTCGTGGGGGTTTGGATGCTTATAGAAAGGAAATAGAGAGAAATTGCTCTTTATGGTACATAAACTTCTCTTTCTTGTACATATCTTTAATCTCAAGAGATAGCTACATTTTCACACCTTCATGTACGGGCTGATTTTTCAAAATAAATCAAGAATTTCAATTCTCACCTACAACACTATAAGATATTGAAACTGTATTAATTTGTGTACTTTGTCAAAATAATTGTATGATAATTCATTAAATTTGAGCATTTTCAAAGGTGATGTCTATTATAATGTAATATAAAATTTGAAGGTAGAAGAAGTTTCAACCGATTTGTCAATCTGACAAGGAGAAATTGTGTGTTGTAAATTTTGACATATGAAAAAATTTAATTTTTTTTATTTATAAATGATTTGTGGTTGAGTCCTAGTAATGCATCAGTCATAAATCATGAAAATTAGCTTTGATTGATCTGTTTTGAAGAGTGGTTTATTGAATAAGATAAAAGATATGGGTTGGAGCAAAATGAAATTTGACATTGGCACATAGGCCTTCAAACTTACATTTGACAATTTTCTTTTGACATCTCCATTCGAGATCGATGCTCTAAGACACATTTGCACCACATTGACTAAAAAAAAAACTCATCAATTTAATAAAGGATTAGATGTTCTGAGAAACAAAAGGTGTAAATTTAATACGATTTGAAAACATCATGGTGCAATATGAGAAGATTGAAACATCATGGTTAAGTTTGCAAATCACCTTAAACTTGTAAGGTGTAAAATGTAGTTAGTCATAATATTGAAGTTGTCCGAGTCCCGCGTGTTTAGAGAAAACATTGTTGGAAAATATTAGCATTAATTATAGGTATATTTTATTGTTTGGGTATTTTACATAATTCAAGTATTTGGCTTTCTAGGGTATTGTTGGATTTTTGGATTGACATGCCCGTGAGGCTCTACTCTAATAACACCGATATTGTCCCAAACTTTACCACCAGCCCAATTTGTCAGGTGTGAGGTTTTATCACAAAAGCCTCGATATTAGTTAAAGTGGGGCAATCATATTTTAATCCCCATTATTCTTTTCACCCACCGATGGGGGATTCCAACACTCTCCCTCACGTGTAACCCCATTTAGTCGTTCATATGTGGAGATCCACACATAAGCAATTGAAACTCAGAGGTCGGCTCTATGTTAAGAGTTCATACTTGTTTTCAATAGAACTCAGAGGGCGGCTCTATGTTAGGAATCCAGGTTTTGTTTCCTTCATTCTATGTTAAGAATCATGGCTTGTTTCCTTCTTGGGGACATGCTCATTGGCTTGCACGGGGCCCGAACCTTTGCTCTAATACCATGTTGGATTTTTGGATAGGCGGGCATCCCACTCTAACAACACCGATACTGTCCTAACTTTACCACTTGCCCAATCCGTCATGTGTGGGGTTTTATCACAAAAAGTCTTGAGATTAGTTAGAGTGGGGAAATCATATTTAAACTCCCATTTTCATTTCACCCACACCGATGTGGGATTCCAACATGTTTCACCCACCATTCCCACTAACTTAGGGTTGCACTGCTCAACCCCCACTATATTTGTCGTAGTCCATGTTACGCTGCCTAGATATTGCTAATGCAAATCCATGTACACATTATTGTTGCAACCAGAAACCCAAATAGCAACCGGTTTCCGACGAACCCAATTACCATTACTGCTTGTTTCTAGACCACAAAACGAGATCACATTGAACCACTGCAGTCATTTTTGCCCGATCAAACTCATATATGTGTTGCGATCTAACCACCTGTGTCGTGATCTGATGAACCCATGAATTTGAGAGAGGATCCTCGTCGGATCCTCCAATCACATCCGTTCATCGTATATCGTGTAGCCAGTTTTTGTCAGGTACTATTTACATTCAATTTTAAATAAAAAAATTTACAATGATTTATGACCACACGATGTACGATGAACGAATGTGATTGAAGGATCCCCAAGATCCTCATAAAGAGGATCCGGCAAGGATCCTCCTAGAATGAATTCGATTTTGCATTGTCACAGCCACCAGGTATGCTGACACAACTCATTTGTACCCATTATTATATTCTAGCTGTACCCACATAAAGTCCATTCCACTTGTTCCCACAAAAGAAATGGAAAAAAAGAGTAGAAAAAAAAAGGAAATGAAAAAAAAAAAAAAAAAAAAACAGTAAATGTTTTGATGATAAAAAAAAAAGTATTTGTTGTTATTGGGGTGTATAAGGGTGACGTGTGAAGGATTGATGTTGTTGGGTCTGTATATAGAGTCTATTGCAACTGTTTATCACAATTACTTAACTGCTTGGATTGGTGACGCTTTAGTAATGGTTGTTAGAGTTTCCAATGTTGTATATGTGGTGATACATTTGATTTATGTTCATTTGTTGTTGTACTTGTGATATGAGATCTTGTTCGTTCAGTGGCGGAGAACATTCATATGTTTCGTTTCTATACTCCCAACATCTATCTGCATGAATATGTCTACTTGAAGATGGTGCAAAGTATATGTTGACCTTACAAAATCTATATGTTGAAGAGTGCCAAATAGAATATGTCTGCCTCCATATATGCCTAACAAAGTATGCATTCGCATTTGCTTGTTGTCAAACTCATGTCGTTATCACCTTGAGTTTGATGGGACTGTTGAAAAATATTAGTATTTTAGATTTATTTTATTATTTGGGTGTTTTAGATTTTTAAGTATTAGGTCTTATAGGGTCACTTATGATAAACACAACTTTTAACTCAATATATATTAGAAACGAGTCGATGAAAATGTATTCCTTAGTTTGTAGTTGTATCGACAATTTTTTTCTTTTTTTGGTTAGTTAAACAATATTCGTAATTTCATACTTTGTTATGCTAGTATGACTCAACTTGTATGCTAGCAGTGCCATAATTAGAAATGGTTCATGTAGAGCATTACCCCGCCAAATAAGAAGAGAAGCGTATATGAAACGGACGCCCCAATGTGACTGTTTTTTTTCTCAACCCAGTAGGCCACCATGCCTTGTATCTTTTGTACATTCATTTGCATGACTACTTTGAGACACCTCCATTTTTATGCAAATCCGTCTCCTAAATAAGTGCCCTGAATAAAATACTAAAACAATCAAGAGAAAATTATTTCCAATCAATACAGCACAAAAGTTACAAGATGAATTTGTAAAAACATATACCAATCTAAGCTTCGAATACTAGAAGAAAAAACTCATCTACCACGGTTGATGTCCATGGTAAATTGCAATCAATCACGGGCACTGTGCCCATTAGTAATCTGAACATGATAAAAAATCTTAGTTTCTACTACTTGCTATACCCGTTGTCCGGATTATGCCAGTTTCACGGATTGAAGCAATCCATGGGAATGGAAAAAATATTTAATATTCAGGTTGCAGTTTAAAATTTGGAAAACCTTATTGGTAATTCGATTCTAAAACTTCTAAACTGAACTTGAAATAGTTATTCGTAAGGTGATATGATTAAGAAAGCATTCATGCGCATATATGTAGTTCATTGGGAGTTCAATAACTGGGTGTTGCTTGGTGTTAGCATATTGTTGAAAACATTTGGCAAGAAGATGATCAATGGCAAAATATTGTTGAAGGTTTTTATCAAATTATAACATTCATTGAAATACTTTAGCATTTCTTGTCCCTTCCATGCATGCATGCACATACGGTCCCAATTGGATTGAAAGTGTAAAGAAGGAAAAATTGAAATTTGTAGTTGTGACAACCCGTCCCTAATTCTACGATTTTATTAATTTTAAAAGTGTGAATTCACGAAAATGCCTCTACAATAGAGATTGTTGATTTTCGTTGACCGCCTTTTTGGGACGTGTACAAGCTACTATTTTAGCGTATCCTCGAAGTCCTCAATAGTACGAATACATAGGCGCAAACGGAATCGAGATCAGAGTTAAGGTTAAAATTTCACGAAACATTGAATACCGATATCAAGTTGGTAATTTCATTTTGGATGATATTTTGTATTGTTTTGTGAGCCACTTAGGGCCCATTTAGTGAAATTTTAACCGTCCTAAGCTAATTTCGATGTCCTAAGTCCCTTTTGACACCCATTTAGTGAAATTCCAAAGTTTTAAAGTGGTTGACTATCGGGGCGTCCCGGTTGACTTTTTTTAGGGTTGATCGTTGACCTTTCATTGACTTTTTACAAAAATTGCCTGGGACCCTTCTTAACGTATTTCAACAAGCTGATTCCAAATCCGCCGTCTGTTTCCCCAAATTCAAACATTTTGATAGAGTTTTACTAATGGGTTCCAATACTATGCTTAGATGCGATTACTATCGGAGACTCTGGCTAGCCTAGTTCGAACGGTTGCAACCTCGAAAGTAACTGTGAGTGGGTCTTTTCTTTTATATAGTATATACATATTTATTAGTTTCCATTTTACAAGAATTAGCGAAATGATGAAATTTACGAAATTATTCCGAATCCTACGAGATGCACAGTTAGGTGTGGGATGCCTTAATTATATTTACGACCGTAAATATTATATGCTGATTAGAATTATCGAATCACTATGCCATGATTATATTTATGTTATCTGCTCATCGTTTGCTGCACCGGTGTTAGTACTCGCCCGGGCCAGTGCCAGGCTTTCACGTGCAGGTGCCAGTCATGTCGTACATGATTCTTGGCAAACATTAACATTGGAGATTACCTTCAACTGTATAATTCTCATCCTACTTTATTGTACTTTACTTATACTCTGACATCACGTGTGAAATGGGTTCATTCCCGCTCACTAGCGCACTTTTACATTTAGGCACTTTTAGGTTTAAATTTAATAACATTTTCGACATCACTACACTTTATGGCTTCTTCACCCTCAAAGTGTCGCCCAACATAGCTCAATTCGGAGTCTAAGTGGACATTCCGGGTCGGGATGTGTCAGTAGTTGTTTATATTAATGAGATTTTAAATAAAATCCATAATTTGTGGGATTTGAAATATTAAAGGATAGAATATACTCTCCACCACATTGTATGTATATATAAACAAGAGTACATATTTTCAACACTACAAACAAAAAAAAATAATAATAAAAAAAAATAAAAAATAAATAAATAAAAAGGATACTAGGCTTAATAACATTATTAAATTTCTTCAATTAAACTTGACATGGATACATTATCAAATCAAATGAAATATACTGTACCCATATAAGTTTAGAAAATGGATTAGGACAAAAATGAATGGATTTTACATTAAAAAATGGGTACAATATTAAAAAATAATACATTTCACATGTAACAAATTGATATATTTAAGAATGGGTACATTCATGATTAAAAAAATTAAAAAATTACGAATGGGTAGATTTAAGATTAAAAAATTATACGAATGGGTATATTTAATAAAACCAGAGCTTTTAACAAAATTGTTTATACATTGTATTTCCAAGCAAACAATTATTATTAAATAAAAAATTTCTCCAGTGGAATTGTCTACTTCATGATGGGGCACAAGGAAAGTGAAAAAAAAAAAAAAATATCAACGGTATAATCCACACATTTTATTTCACAATTATCACATTTCTCATGTTGCACCAAACATAAAGTTCCCTCATTTTTTGTTAGGCCCAAACCACGGGCGGAGTCACCCACAAGGTTAAGGTGGGTTGTAGTCTAGGGAGGTTTTTTTTTTTTTTTTTTTTTTTTTTTGAAATGTTTTTGAAATTTTTTTTTTTAAGTGTAGTGCTATTTAGACACTTAATTTTATTTCACACATATCCCTCTCAATTTTCGGCATTCAAATGAAATGAATTAATGATGATTAATGACAAAAAATTAATAAAAATGTGTGAATATCATTAACCTTTTTTAAACTCATGCTTTAATGGCTTATGTTAACGCATGTAGCATATATAGCTCACTCAATTCCAAAACAGGTTAATATTAATAAATAACACTTTTTCTGTTAAGAATAATAAATTAGTTCTATCTTCTCTTCTCCTTGCCGGAAAAGGCTCCAATTTCACTCAAACCCGTCAGAACCCTAAAATGGGTGGCTTTCAATTCCTGTTCACAGGTGCTCCAACGCCTCCAATTTGATTGGGTTTTGTTCCTGGAATCCATTGAAGTCAGATGGTAGTGGTGGCCCTCATCAGAACATGCAGATTTGCTAGAATTGACGATCGTGCACCCCGCAACGCCGTCGGTGTCAAACCCCACAAAATGGAGCCATTGACTCTCGGATTTGGAGTGCAAACTGAAGAAGGGCAGTAGAGGTGTTGTTCTTAAGTGGTGGCTGGCTTCGAATCGTCGGAAAACCGCCTAAAAAGGCGTCGGAAAAATTACAGGACCCGGATCTACAAACGGGTCAAACGCGGGTCGAAAACTGGGATCCAGGTAGGGTGGTTTTCACTCCCCCTCATTTCCCCCCTTTTCCCCTCTCTAATTGGCCATCGCCTTCCTCTCTCATTTCCAATTGGATCTCTATTTCCTTTTCCCTGATTTGGGCAGCCAATGCCTTTAATCTTAACTTCCCCCGCACCTTTCCTTCTTTCCTCCCCTTTATTTTAACTGCCTTAACCTTTAACCCACAAGTGGAAATAAATAATTCCCAATATATAGTTTTACAACTTCAAACGTTCGTAGCTATATCGATATAATCCGGACTCACAAACGGTTTTCGCCTATGCTTTTGTACCAACGAGTACTACACAAATGCGCGAAGTAAATAAGTCATACGTTTCTCTACACGTTGGTCAAAGAAAGTCAAAACCTTCATCTCTAGGGCATTGGGCATAAATTCATTCTTTTAAAATTTATAAAATCGTAGAATTAGGGACGGGTTATCACATAATCTCATGGTAAAAAATTTGTGTCTAAATTCTGAGAATTATAGAATTCAGATTCCCATTGTATACTAAAAGTTTTCTAGAATCAGAGTAAGAATAGTAATGATGTCAAATATGTTTTTTTTACCATGAGCCTTGTGATTCCTTCTCTAGAAAGCATTCCTGCTAATAAGCGCTTAACTGTTCAAACCACCGGTTTGCATTTTCAGCCTTGATGTCGTTTCTAACCAGAGATAACTTTGAAAGTTAATACGTGCAAGAATTGGAAACTTAATACATGTTAAAGAATTGGACCATCTTAATTAAATTCCATCCAACTAAATAAAATTTAATATCAAAATATTAACAATCACCTACAAGAATGGAGTTTTGCTCTCAACATTTTGCAAATGAAAATACACACTAAGAGAGAGATTCAGTTAAAAAAGTACCGCATAGAGATATGTAGTTTTTGGTTTTGAATATTATGTAGTGCGTCATCATTAGATGTACTTGACAAATCAGCGAGCACGATGTCATGAACTATTTAGTCGTTTGTGTAAACCAAGACAATAGTAATCACACTACACATTCCAGACCCCCGTAGTTACTCAGTTGTGTTTTCATTCCTGAACAATTCCTGATTTCTCTTGAGTGCACTAAAGAATTATGTCATTCAAAAAATTTTCATTTGAACTGCCCCACTCCAAACTCAAGTAGATGACTTCACATTAAGAGTATCCTGCAATATCCCACTTGGATTTTAAGAATTCGATTTGAATTATTAAAAACAAAGTTCAACATAATCTCACTAGTAAGCAGTATAGTTATTATCAAGACATTAGTGAGAAAGTATATCTCCATGTTGCTACTCCAAATTATCATAATTTAGTTGTCCCATTTGGACCTAGATCTTTGAATCTCCAGACAACTTGTGTGACAGCCCGTCCCGGATTTTTTTGTACCGTAGGGGTGAAATGACGGTTTTGCCCCTAGTATGTTTGTTTCGTTGTGTGGTTGTTTTTGGGTTTTGTTTGGCTGGTTTTGGACCACACACACTCTCCCACACCCCCTCACCGTATCCCTGTCCCTTTCTCTCTCTCTCTCTCTCCCATTACTATCCTCATATGTACGGACACACCCAAAATCCATTGAAACCTTCACAGATCGAGGAAACAAATTACATATTCGTGCTCGTGAGGTCCGTAGGAGTTCAACCATACCTGATTTAAGTGTTGCTTGGGCTGGCTTGCCGCCCAGCTGCTTAGCATGTCAATTTTGGGATTGTTCTAGTTTATGAAAAATTGGAAAAATAAGAATATTGAAGCTCTGCATCGTATCTTTCCAAGTGTATATGGCATGTCACTGAGAAACCTTTGAAATTTTCATTTTTCCCTAGATGTGCAGTTCTGACAAAAATGCAGTTTTGCCTGTTTTTAATTGAAAAATTGGCAGGATTGATCGTGTAGAAAATTATGAAAGTTCGACATTATAATTTTCAGTGTCTTAGCTTTTGTGTCCAACTAGACTTGTGTCCAAATTCGTATGCAAAGTCGATTTTCTGTTAAAAATCATCCAAGAAAGAATGGTGTGATGGGTGATATATCGTGAACCATTCTTGACGAATAGGCTATGGTGGGGAATTAAGGAGATAAGTTCTCCATGCACGTGTCTACGAGTAGACCGCGGTGAATATGACAGAATATGCGTGTGGCAGAGCATTATCTTTAGTTTCATTGGTTAGAGTTTTTATAGATGTCTTGAGAGTTCTTGTAGGGAAAGTAATCCTAATTAAATTGGGAGACTATCTATGAGGAAATCTACGATAAGATATCCAATCTTCCTAGGATTACCTTGCCTATTTCCCAATATATCCTAATTTGACTTGAATTAGGGTTTTCAAACTTGGTTGGGAAGTAATATCTTCAGTGGACTTAAGCCTAGTATGTCAGACTAAAAATGTAGGACAATGCTTCATGGGCTATGAGCATTTTGATCATTTTTGCACGTTATTGTTTTATGAAAAAAAAAATTAATGGTTTGATTCAATATTGTTTTATGAGTGCACGTTATTAAACTCTAATTATATATTAATGGATGGGATGATATATGAGATTAGATGGCATGGATGGTATATGAGATTAGGTAGCTTTATCACCATTTCGAATGAGTTCATTGATGAGATTGTCGTAATATTCAATTCCCTTCCTGTTGACACCCCCACTTAGAGTGCCCTCTAATAATTAGAAAAAAATAATCAAGTGAGTTAATACCTATCTATAAATCGAAATCAAATTAAGTAAAACAGGTTAATCGATGAAGTAATTGGTCCCAAATCAAGTATATGGACGCAGATGTCAACATTACTTGGGTAACAATACAGAACTTATAAGCATCCAACTTCATATCCTTCATAATTGTTACATCTTTCTGTAATGACAAGAAAGGCATACATAATTATAAGAAAGAAGGTAAAAATTAATTAAGGATCTCATATTCAATGTGCTCTTCAACTTCATAGTGGGAATTTAGGGTTTGGAGAATAATATTATTCCTTGATTTACAACTTTATAGAGGTAGTATTGATCAATGGCCACATCTCCATTGCTGCAATCATCGATTTTTTCTGTCATTAATCATAGAAGTTTTTATTATTTAGAGCATAAAAATGATAGGAATCATAGAATGAGAACATATATGTCCATGTAGTGCATGTATAGTCCATATGTATCGGAAAATATACAGACATATACTACATGCCCAAGGGTATTTGATGATAATATGTAGAAGACTATAACCTGGATTAGGGCTGGAAAAAATTCTCAAAAATCCCAAACCAAACCGAAAAAATCCCAAACTCAAACCGAAATATTCGGTATGGGATTGGTTTTCAGATTTCATTTTTCGATAATCCTGATATCCCGAAATCTTCTTTTCCTTTTTGTTTGGTTCATACTTCCCACGCTACCAAAGAACAAAGTGTGCAGAAAAGAAAACTACAATATCAATTATATATTATTAAAATAGTGCATATAATGCATTCAGGCCACTTTATAGTTTATATATACAATGGCCATCCAAGAATAAATTAATATCGCTTCGCAATGAAGAGATTCATGTTTTTTTGTTTCTCATCTACCTCATATACAATATTTACCAATTAATCAACAAACCCAAGTTTACGAGGGATAGTGATATCAGTAGCAATTTGGAAGTGAGGGAGGAGAGTTTTGCGGGGTTTTTCTTCCTCCAGGTGGCTTGCGGAAGATGAAGTCTGAAGAGTTCAAAAGGAGGAAAGTGAGAAAAGTTTTCGGCTTAAGTAATTTCAGTGGCAATTACGAGAGAAGAGAAAATTATATATATTTTATTTTTTTTAAGTTAAAGTTCATAGTTCTATAATATACCTAATTGACTAGAATTTTAATAAACTTTTAAAATAATTGAGAAATAAACCATTTGCTTTTTAGTAATAAAGATATTAATTAGATGTACAAAATTAACCTCATTGCTAATACATTTTTTAATACAATTATTTAGTATTATGATTTAGTGGTGTTTCTCTTAACTTGTAAATAAGAGGTCTTAAGTTTGATTATCGCCAAAAGAAAACTTGAATCACATTATTGCTAGCCCATTGTGGAGCTAAACTCATCCATTTTCCCTTAATGTAAATAATATCTTTTTTTGTTAAAAAAAAAATATATATATATATTCTCTAATACATGTAGGTCTAACGGTTGCAAAATGTATGGTCAGTTTGTGTGCCTAATTAATAACATTAGTTGTTTCCAAAAAAAAAAAATTAATAACATTAGTGTTCTCTTTTTAGTAAGTGAATAAGGAAAATACTGCAGTACACACTGGTCAGTACCCAATTTCACTGATCATTCGTGAGGCCTAAATTTTTTTTAACATTTGTCAATCCGAGTGCTTTTGTCATTTCTGTAACCAAACACATATCCGTGCCTTAAATCCGTGATCAAACACTAGTCTTCTTCATTTCCAACAAGTCTGCGAAGATCCTCATAGCCAGCCACCATGACCTCGTCGGCTCCGCCATCATCTTAAAGATACAAGTCATAGACTTCACTTCACCAATCTTGTCCTCGACAGCCATGCCGAGCTCGATCTCACTCGCCAAGATGACGTCGAGTCCTTTACCATCGACGATTCGTACGTAATCCTTGCCGCTGCAAGTCGGCGGCATCTTCGTCAATCCCACATAGCTTCAGATTTCGTCGCCGTCAATCTCACTGCAACGGTGGAATCCACTGTTGGAAGAGGGACTGGGCGGGGATGGGGTCAGGGGAGGAGGGAAGATGGAGGAGAGAAGACGGGATGAAGAAGAAACCATAGTCATGACATTGAAGACTTGCAGATATCGAAGAAGAAGAGGTCTGTTTCGTATTTGGTATAAAGGATTGGTTTGCATTTGGTTATAAAGTTAGCAAAAGTGGTGAAAGTGATAGATGCCTTAAAATACGCCACATAAATGGTCAGTTAAAATGGGTACCGATCGACCAGTACCCAAGTATTGTCCAGTGATAATACCAGAAAGAGTGCCAGCAATCTTCTCTCTAAGCTTTTTTTTTTGGGGAAGGAACTTCTATCTCCTCCTCATGTTGTGTCATTTCTCATACACTCCAATACTTTAATTAGTTTTAAAAATTAACCCCTTTGAAGCCATCTGTATTGACATTTTTCCTAGCATTTTCAGATAATTATAAATCTAGCCAAATCTAGTGTGCACAAAGACTTAGATGCCCTTAGATTGAAAAATCCGTTGCCAACTAAAGTCTTCCCTCTTCCAGCAAACTTTAAACCTCGCACTACCGATATGGATCACCACGTATTTACAACCCCTAAATCACTAGCCACCACAATTTTTTCTTGAACATGGATGTCAGTTCTATTACTCCATGTGTGAAGTGCATGCAAAGAATCTGATTCCAACATAGCTCAATTCGGAGTCTAAGTGGACATTCCGGATCGGGATGTGTCAGTAGTTGTTTATATTAATGAGATTTTAAATAAAATCCATAATTTGTGGGATTTGAAATATTAAAGGATAGAATATACTCTCCACGACATTGTATGTATATATAAACAAGAGTACATATTTTCAACACTACAAAAAAAAAAAAATAATAATAATAAAATAAAAAATAAATAAATAAAAAGGATACTAGGCTTAATAACATTATTAAATTTCTTCAATTAAACTTGACATGGATACATTATCAAATCAAATGAAATATAATGTACCCATATAAGTTTAGAAAATGGATTAGGACAAAAATGAATGGATTTTACATTAAAAAATGGGTACAATATTAAAAAATAATACATTTCACATGTAACAAATTGATATATTTAAGAATGGGTACATTCATGATTAAAAAACATTAAAAAATTATACGAATGGGTAGATTTAAGATTAAAAAATTTACGAATGGGTATATTTAATAAAACCAGAGCTTTTAACAAAATTGTTTATACATTGTATTTCCTAGCAAACAATTATTATTAAATAAAAAATTTCTCCAGTGGAATTGTCTACTTCATAATGGGGCACAAGGAAAGTGAAAAAAAAAATATCAAGGGTATAATCCACACATTTTATTTCACAATTATCACATTTCTCATGTTGCACCAAACATAAAGTTCCCTCATTTTTTGTTAGGGCCAAACCACGGGCGGAGTCACCCACAAGGTTAAGGTGGGTTGTAGGCTAGGGAGGTTTTTTTTTTATTTTTTATTTTTTTTTATTTTTTATTTTTTTTTTATTTTTATTTTTTATTTTTTTTAGGTGTAGTGCTATTTAGACACTTAATTTTATTTCACACATATCCCTCTCAATTTTCGGCATTCAAATGAAATGAATTAATGAAGATTAATGACAAAAAATTAATAAAAATGTGTGAATATCATTAACCTTTTTTAAACTCATGCTTTAATGGCTTATATGTTAACGCATGTAGCATATATAGCTCACTCAATTCCAAAACAGGTTAATATTAATAAATAACACTTTTTCTGTTAAGAATAATAAATTAGTTCTATCTTCTCTTCTCCTTGCCGGAAAAGGCTCCAATTTCACTCAAACCCGTCGGAACCCTAAAATGGGTGGCTTTCAATTCCAGTTCACAGGTGCTCCAACGGCTCCAATTTGATTGGGTTTTGTTTCTGGAATCCATTGAAGTCAGATGGTAGTGGTGGCCCTCATCAGAACATGCAGATTTGCTAGAATTGACAATCGTGCCCCCCTCAACGCCGTCGGTGTCAAACCCCACGAAATGGAGCCATTAACTCTCGGATTTGGAGTGCAAACTGAAGAAGGGCAGTAGAGGTGTTGTTCTTAAGTGGTGGCTGGCTTCGAATCGTCGGAAAACCGCCTAAAAAGGCGTCGGAAAAATTACAGGACTCGGATCTACAACCGGGTCGAACGCGGGTCGAAAACTGGGATCCAGGTAGGGTGGTTTTCACTCCCCCTCATTTCCCTCCTTTTCCCCTCTCTAATTGGCCATCGCCTTCCTCTCTCATTTCCAATTGGATCTCTATTTCCTTTTCCCTGATTTGGGCAGCCAATGCCTTTAATCTTAACTTCCCCCGCACCTCTCCTTCTTTCCTCCCCTTTATTTTAACTGCTTTAACCTTTAACCCACAAGTGGAAATAAATAATTCCCAATATATAGTTTTATAACTTCAAACGTACTTAACTATATCGATATAATCCGGACTCACAAACGGCTTTCGCCTATGCTTTTGTACCAACGAGTACTACACAAATGCGCGAAGTAAATAAGTCATGCGTTTCTCTACACGTTGGTCAAAGAAAGTCAAAACCTTCATCTCTAGGGCATTGGGCATAAATTCATTTTTTTTAAAATTTATAAAATCGTAGAATTAGGGACGGGTTGTCACATAATCTCATGGTAAAAAATTTGTGTCTAAATTCTGAGAATTATAGAATTCAGATTCCCATTGTATACTAAAAGTTTTCTAGAATCAGAGTAAGAATAGTAATGATGTGAAATATGTTTTTTTTACCATGAGCCTTGTGATTCCTTCTCTAGAAAGCATTCCTGCTAATAAGCGCTTAACTGTTCAAACCACAGGTTTGCATTTTCAGCTTTGATGTCGTTTCTAACCAGACATAACTTTGAAAGTTAATACGTGCAAGAATTGGAAACTTAATACATGTTAAAGAATTGGACCATCTTAATTAAATTCCATCCAACTAAATAAAATTTAATATGAAAATATTAACAATCACCTACATGAATGGAGTTTTGCTCTCAACATTTTGCAAATGAAAATACACACTAAGAGAGAGATTCAGTTAAAAAAGTACCGCATAGAGATATGTAGTTTTTGGTTTTGAATATTATGTAGTGCATCAGCATTAGATGTACTTGACAAATCAGCGAGCACGATGTCATGAACTATTTAGTCGTTTGTGTAAACCAAGACAATAGTAATCACACTACACATTCCAGACCCCCGTAGTTACTCAGTTGTGTTTTCATTCCTGAACAATTACTGATTTCTCTTGAGTGCTCTAAAGAATTAAGTCATTCAAAAAAATTTCATTTGAACTGCCCCACTCAAAACTCAAGTAGATGACTTCACATTAAGAGTATCCTGCAATATCCTACTTGGATTTTAAGAATTCGATTTGAATTATTAAAAACAAAGTTCAACATAATCTCACTAGTAAGCAGTATAGTTATTATCAAGACATTAGTGAGAAAGTATATCTCGATGTTGCTACTCCAAATTATCATAATTTAGTTGTCCCATTTGGACCTAGATCTTTGAATCTCCAGACAACTTGTGTGACAGCCCGTCCCGGATTTTTTTGTACCGTAGGGGTGAAATGACGGTTTTTCCCCTAGTATGTTTGTTTCGTTATGTGGTTGTTTTTGGGTTTTGTTTGGCTGGTTTTAGACCACACACACTCTCCCACACCCCCTCACCCCGTATCCCTGTCCTGTATCCCTGTCCCTTTCTCTCTCTCTCTCTCTCTCTCCCATTTCTATCCTCATATGTACGGACACACCCAAAATCCATTGAAACCTTCACAGATCGAGGAAACAAATTACATATTCGTGCTCGTGAGGTCCGTAGGAGTTCAACCATACCTGATTTAAGTGTTGCTTGGGCTGGCTTGCCGCCCAGCTGCTTAGCATGTCAATTTTGGGATTGTTCTAGTTTATGAAAAATTGGAAAAATAAGAATATTGAAGCTCTGCATCGTATCTTTCCAAGTGTATAAGGCATGTCACTGAGAAACCTTTGAAATTTTCGTTTTTCCCTAGATGTGCAGTTCTGACAAAAATGCAGTTTTGCCTGTTTTTAGTTGAAAATTTGAAAGGATTGATCGTGTAGAAAATTATGAAAGTTCGACATTATAATTTTCAGTGTCTTAGCTTTTGTGTCCAACTAGACTTGTGTCCAAATTCGTATGCAAAGTCGATTTTCTGTTAAAAATCATCCAAGAAAGAATGGTGTGATGGGTGATATATCGTGAACCATTCTTGACGAATAGGCTATGGTGGGGAATTAAGGAGATAAGTGCTCCATGGACGTGTCTACGGGTAGACCGCGGTGAATATGACAGAATATGCGTGTGGCAGAGCATTATCTTTAGTTTCATTGGTTAGAGTTTTTATAGATGTCTTGAGAGTTCTTGTAGGGAAAGTAATCCTAATTAAATTGGGAGACTATCTATGAGGAAATCTACGATAAGATATCCAATCTTCCTAGGATTACCTTGCCTATTTCCCAATATATCCTAATTTGACTTGAATTAGGGTTTTCAAACTTGGTTGGGAAGTAATATCTTCAGTGGACTTAAGCCTAGTATGTCAGACTAAGAATGTAGGACTATGCTTCATGGGCTATGAGCATTTTGATCATTTTTGCTACCCAGGTGCCATGTGTCATGGTTTTGGAAAATTATGGTCCCCCACACTTCAAGTGCTTTTCGATGATTCACTTGCATTTTTACTAAAGATTGATTCCAAAAACATTTTCACTAGAAACACTTTCAACCATTTTAAACAGTTCCAAATGAACCCTTAGCATATTTTGGTTAAGGAATCACTAGCTGGTATAATGTGGCGTAAGGCCATTGATTATCTATGGCAACTTTTTGGTCGAAGGCACTGAGGGTAAGTGTACAGTTTAATTGAATACTGAACATTCAAAAACATTTATTTTCATAAATAGTACATTACATTCATATGGAATTCAACTGCGGAAGAGGCACTAGCCATAATGGTAGTACAAATATAGAGAGACACACACTAATAACATATACAACAAACTCATAACGATTTGTTGCAGCTTATTCCAAATCAGAAGGAGTGAAGTCGAAAAAACTAAGAACAAGCCCCACAACATTCATCATTTGAAGTTACACTTGATAGAGAAAATCAGTGTCTCCAACATTATTGGCCAAAATATTTGAACTTCCTTTGCGCTTCTTGAGGAAATTTGTGAACCAATGGGTCGAATTTTTTGGGTACCTTTGGAGTCCGTCAAAATCCACATAGTTAATACCAAATCGAACTGTGTAGCCTTCACTCCATTGAAAGTTGTCTAAAATTGCCCATGCAAAGTATCCTTTCACATTACTACCCTTCCTGCACCACAAAATAAATAAATGATGACATGATATCACTATAAAATGCAATATAGTCCTAATTAGTATTTCAACAAGCACTTACTTGATTGCTGCATGAACGTAACAAAGGTGGCGATTGTAGTAGTCAATCCTAAATGGATCATGGAGGGCATCATCTAGTGATAAGTTGGAATCATTGAACTCATCAACGCCTGCAATATAATTCAGTACATATGTATTTAGTACTTTCTCTCAAAAAGAGAGATGTAGTTGGTTTTAAATTTAGATTTGGAATTACTCATCTGTATTTTACATCAATATATACATATATATATATGTCAGAAATTAAAAAGTGAGATTAAGTGAGGCTTAAAAGTGTCAATTACCATTCTCAGTAATGTAAATGATTGGATCACCATACTTATTCTTCGTGTAGAGTATAAAATCGTGAATTCCTTTCGGATAAACATATAACCAGTCTGAAGCAGCCTGTAATACCATTTGAAGATATATGAGATTGTTAGGAATTGTATAAAATTAATCCTCCAAACACAAAAAACTTAACCTAAAATTTGATGCGTACCTGAGGACCAATAGGAATGCCATCACGTTCAGCTGCCATAACACATATGAATGCGATCAATATTAGAATGTAATAATTCTAAGATATTAATTAATTAGTCGATAAAAGGTTTCCATTTGTACTCACTCAGTGTAATAACATGTGGATCGTATAAGTAACTTGCAGGTTTAGAATAATTCTTAGGTACATCAGTTGCATATAGAGCAGTATAATAGTTCAATCCAACAAAATCAAAAGACCCAGTTAACATCTTGGATTCTTCTTCCGTGAATTTTGGCAATCGTTCTTTAACAAGGCCTCGCATGGTGTACGGGTAGTCGCCTCTTGTAATTGGATCCATAAACCTACAAAGATGTGAAAATTCCAATAATCAACTTTATAAGTCATAAAAAGGAAATATAACCCACTTGATTTATAAATTAATTATACACTTGCCATCCAAACATAAAATCCATAGCTCGATTTGCAGCATCTATATCTTCCTTTGCATCTGAGGCAGGCTCAAACCAATGTGACAATAGTGTTATTCCTATCACCCCATTTTGATATGCCTACAAAGAAAATTCAGAAAATGATTTGATGTAGTACCATACAAACTCCAAACTGTTTACCTCGCTATACAAAAGGTTTCCTCTTGTGGTGGAACCTAATACTAGTGACTCAGAGAGATTTCAGACGCATAAAAAAGGGAACTAACTAGTTAATTCATTATACCTGAAATTTATCTTTGTACACTTTTACAGCAGCTGCATGAGCAAGGAGTTGGTAGTGTGTTACCAAATAGGGTTCAGTAGCCGAATCTCCACCAAGGCAGGTTGGGTCTTGCCAAGCAGAGCATCGTCCCGGTGCGTACATCCCGATTGTATAACCATGGTTACTGATGGTATATGGTTCATTCAATGTGATCCAGTGCTTCACTCGATCACCAAAAAGTGAAAAACAAAGTTCTGCGTAGTCTTTAAAGTCATCGCTGCGTGCCCAAATTTCAAAACATTTTTGTTAGATGTGGTACGTTTTTATTTAATTAAGCAAATGACCAATATTACACTTAGGATAAAATTTGTTTACTTACACAATACGAGGGCTTAACAAACCACCATATGCATCTTCTAACGCTTGGGGAACATCCCAGTGAAAGATTGTCACAAATGGCTGTATGCCTATATATAACATTATCGGAACCAAAAAAAAAATTAATAGTTTGATTCAATATTGTTTTATGAGGGCACGTTATTAAACTCTAATTATATATTAATGGATGGGATGATATATGAGATTAGATGGGAGGGATGATATATGAGAGTAGGTAGCTTTGTCACCATTGCGAAGGAGTTCATTGATGAGATTGTCGTAGTATTCAATTCCCTTCCTGTTGACACCCCCACTTAGCGTGCCATCTAATAATTAGAACAAAATAATCAAGTGAGTTAATACCTATCTATATATCGAAATCGAATTAAGTAAAACAGGTTAATCCATGAAGTAATTGGTCCCAAATCAAGTATATGGAAGCGGATGTCAACATTACTTGGTAACAATCTGGGCCATGAGATAGAGAACCTATAAGCATCCAACTTCATATCCTTCATAATTGCTACATCTTTCTGTAATGACAAGAAAGGCATACATAATTATAAGAAAGAAGCTAAAAATTAATTAAGGATCTCATGTTCAATGTGCTCTTCAACTTCATAGTGGGAATTTAGGGTTTGGAGAATAATATTATTCCTTGATTGACAACCTTATAGAGGTGGTATTGATCAATGGCGACATCTCCATTGCTGTGATCATCGATTTTTTCTGTCATTAACCATAAAAGTTTTTATTATTTAGAGCATAAAGATGGTAGGAATCATAGAATGAGAACTATTATATATGTCCATGTAGTGCATGTATAGTCCATATGTATCGAAAAATATACAGACATTTACTACATGCCCGAGCGTAATTGATGATAATATGTAGAAGACTATAACCTGGATGGTTGTGGGTGAAGGTGTCCCATATGCTTGGTCCTCTACCATCTACGTTCCATGCACCTTCTACCTGAAATATGCATATGCACATTCAAACTGAAGATGTCAATATTCATGCTTAGAATGAAACTGAAATGTGCATGTGCATATACATATACATATATATATATATATATATATATACATATATATATATATGCTATAGTTTTTCTGACATTGAAATCAAATTAGACCTATGTGATTATATGAAACTCAAATTAATTAAAGGGTAATTAAATAGCTAAGCCCTAGCAGGGACTGGCCTGGTAAGCTGCTGTAGATCCACCAAAGACGAACCCCGGTTTTAGAGCATCAAACTTGGTCCTGTCAAGTGAGTTACAGACAATGGGTTTATCTGGCTTAGCAGCTTTGGTGTTTGTCAATGCAAAGCCATTGAGTAGCAAGACACACAAGAGCAAAGAGCCTAAATCATGCATTGCCATAGTTAACTGGAGGGGTTTTGGTGATCGAGATAGCTAGGTTGGTTCTTCCCCGCATATTGCATGGGGTTTATATAGCGGGCTACGTACCACGTCTAAACGTGAGAATAATTGATAAGCATTTATTTACTAAAATTTGATAAACACGTGCAGGCTTTAAAAAAGTGAAGACCACTTAAAAGTCCAAAGCAAAATATACTTTTGTCACAATAATAATTAAATATGAATACTGTTGGGATAATACATATTTATACAAAAAACTAAATATACTTTTGTGACAATAATAATTAAATATGAATACTGTTGGGATAATACATATTTATACAAAAAACTAAATATACTTTTGTAACAATAATAATTAAATATGAATACGTTTGCAATATTATATATATTTTTATAAGTAAATAATTTCTCAAGCATGTATGTAACGTAAAACTTTGGTGGATTGGTTTTGGGAAATATATCAAGGAATGGAATTAAGTAAAGACAAATATTTAAAAAAAAAATAAAAAATTGAAAAATGGAGAAACGCAATTCAAGATACTGTAGGATATGATACTTTTTCATCTTTCGACTTTTTATCCTGTTGGGACCTCACTTGCAAGCAATGGCGGTACGCGCATGCATGAAATGGACCAGAAAAGTTAGAATCCGACCTTGCCGGATCTTTTTTATGAAAATAAAAGAGATTATATTTTTTTTATATGTCAAAATTGATAGCACATAATCTTTATGTTAAATCATGTAGAATTGACAAATTGATTAAAACTTATATCTACTTTCAAATTTTATTACATAACATTCTCCTTAGAATAGACATCTCCTTTGAAAATGCTCAAATTTAATAAATTATCATACAATTTATTTGACCAATACATAAATTAATACAATTTCAATATTTCAACGTGGTGAATGTGAGAATTGAAATTTCTTGATCTATTTTGCAGAATCAGCCCATATATGAGGTGTGAAAATGTAGTTTACTCAACATGATTAGAGATTTGGAATGAGGATCCTCTCCGGATCCTCTTTGTTTGGATTCCGGAAATTCTTAAATGGTGTCCGTTCATTATATATTGTGCGGTCATAAACCATTTTAAATATCTTTAATTAAAATTAAACACAAATAGTACCTGAAGAAAACTGACTGCACAATATACGATAAACGAACACGATGTGAGGATTCCTAGGATTCTCACAAAAAGGATCTGGAGAGAATCCTCACAAAGAGGATCCGGAGAGGATCCTCATACAAAGATATGTACTAGCTGAAGAGTCTTTTCTCTCTTTTTCCTTTCTTAAAGCATTCAAACCCCACTGCAAGTGACACCCATCCGAAGATGGGATTCCATCTGGATTGAAATTGTGGAGACCCTAGAGATGGGATCCCCTCACAAGACATAACCCTAACTCCTTAGCGACAATGACATCTTTGATACGACTGCATTTTTTATGACAACAACTCATCAACTTTACCAAAAGAAAAAGAAGGGAAAGAGTTGTTATAAGAAAGATTTCTGGGTTCTTGCTGGTGCATTCATTCCGTTTCTAGGTTGCTGGTGTTCTCGATCTTTGATTCATTTTGGTGCTTGAAACTTGTAACTCAAAATATATACAAGAACCGAGTCAATGAAGATGCATTCCTTAGTATGTCGTCATCTCAACAATCTCTTTTTCTTCTTCTAAATTTGGGTTGATTAAACAATACCCTTAGTTTCATAATCTGTTATGCTACTGCGATTCTCAACTTACATGCTACCAGCACCATAATCAGAAATAGTCTATATATAGCATAGCCCCGCCAAAAATAAGAAGAGGAACATATGTGAAACGGAGGCCCCAATGTGACTGCCGTTTTCTAAACCCAGCAGGGCGTCATGCATTGTAACTTTTATACATGCAATTGCATGATTGCTTTGAGACACCTCCGTTTCTATGCAAGTCCTTCTCCTAAATAAGCGTTATGAATAAAATAGTAAAACAATTAAGAGAAGTTCATTCCAATTACAACACACAAGTTGCATGTTAAATATATAAAAACATACACAGATCTAAGCTTAGAACACTAGAAGAAAAAAACTCATCTACCATGGTCGATGTCCATGATAAATTACAATCAATCACGGACACTATGTCCATTAATAATCTGAACATGATAAAAAGTCTCAAATTCTACTACGGGCTATGTCCATTATCAAATATAAGGAAACCAAAAATTGTGCCCGTTGACAAATTGAAGCAATCAATTGAAATAGAAAAATAATTTAATATTCAGCTTGCAGTTTAAAATTTGTAAAACCTTATTGGTAATTCAATTCTAAAACTTCTAGACTGAACTTGAATAGGTAAAACTATTAATAAGTTATTCGAAGGTGACTTGATTAAAGAAAGCATTCATGTGCTTACATATAGTTCATCGCGAGTTGGATAACCGGGTGTTGATTGGTGTTAACATATTGTATAAAACATTCGGCAAGAAGAATCAATGGCCACGTTCCAAAAATATTGTTGAAAGGTTTTATCAATATAATATAAATTCATTGAAATACTTTTAACTTTTATGGTCTATTCCATGGAAAAAAAATTCATTATGACTGGCACACGAATAGTACACCACTTGTTTTTATATAAATAGTGAGAAATTTTATTTTTTGAGTTATTAAATTTTTAACACACATATCTTATAATTTGTATAATGACAAATAGTGTATCACTCCGTGTTCTAATCACATTAAAAAGATCTCTCCATTCCATGCATGCATGTACTGCCACTGCTTGCTAGTGGAGTATGGTCCCAACTGGATTAAAAGTCTAAAGATGAAAAAGTATCATATCCTACAATATCTTGAACTGCGTTTCTCCACTTTTCAATTTTTAATTTTTTTTTAATACTTCTCTTTACTTAATTCTATTCCTTGATATATTTCCCAAAACCAATCTACCAAGGTTTTACGTTATATACATGCCTGATAAATATTTATTTACCTATAAAAAATATATATAATATTGCAAATGTGTGTGTATAATTAAATAACGAGACAAAACATGTTTGTATATAATCCGAGATCACAACCGTCAAACATGTCTTTAAAGTTATCGCTGTGTGTACAAATTTCAAAACATTTTTGTTAGATGTAGTACGTTTTATTTAATTAAGCAAATGATCATATTATACTTGAGATAAAATTTGTTTACTTACACAATACGAGGGCTTAAGAAACCACCATATGCATCTTCTAATGCTTGGGGAACATCCCAATGAAATATTGTCACAACTGGCTGTATGCCTATATATAACATTATCGGAACGAAAAAAAAAATTAATAGTTTGATTCAATATTGTTTTATGAGTGCACGTTATTAAACTCTAATTATATATTAATGGATGGGATGATATATGAGATTAGATGGGATGGATGGTATATGAGATTAGGTAGCTTTATCACCATTTCGAAGGAGTTCATTGATGAGATTGTCGTAATATTCAATTCCCTTCTTGTTGACACCCCCACTTAGCGTGCCCTCTAATAATTAGAAAAAAAATAATCAAGTGAGTTAATACCTATCTATAAATCGAAATCAAATTAAGTAAAACAGGTTACTCGATGAAGTAATTGGTCCCAAATCAAGTATATGGACGCAGATGTCAACATTACTTGGTAACAATACAGAACTTATAAGCATCCAACTTCATATCCTTCATAATTGTTACATCTTTCTGTAATGACAAGAAAGGCATACATAATTATAAGAAAGAAGGTAAAAATTAATTAAGGATCTCATATTCAATGTGCTCTTCAACTTCATAGTGGGAATTTAGGGTTTGGAGAATAATATTATTCCTTGATTTACAACCTTATAGAGGTAGTATTGATCAATGGCGACATCTCCATTGCTGCAATCATCGATTTTTTCTGTCATTAATCATAGAAGTTTTTATTATTTAGAGCATAAAAATGATAGGAATCATAGAATGAGAACATATATGTCCATGTAGTGCATGTATAGTCCATATGTATCGGAAAATATACAGACATATACTACATGCACAAGGGTATTTGATGATAATATGTAGAAGACTATAACCTGGATTAGGGCTGGAAAAAATTCTCAAAAATCCCAAACCAAACCGAAAAAATCCCAAACTCAGACCGAAATATTCGGTATGGGATTGGTTTTCAGATTTCATTTTTCGATAATCCTGATATCCCGAAATCTTCTTTTCCTTTTTGTTTGGTTCATACTTCCCACGCTACCAAAGAACAAAGTGTGCAGAAAAGAAAACTACAATATCAATTATATATTATTAAAATAGTGCATATAATGCATTCAGGCCACTTTATAGTTTATATATACAATGGCCATCCGAGAATAAATTAATATCGCTTCGCGATGAAGAGATTCATGTTTTTTTGTTTCTCATCTACCTCATATACAATATTTACCAATTAATCAACAAACCCAAGTTTACGAGGGATAGTGATATCAGTAGCAATTTGGAAGTGAGGGAGGAGAGTTTTGCGGGGTTTTTCTTCCTCCAGGTGGCTTGTGGAAGATGAAGTCTGAAGAGTTCAAAAAGAGGAAAGCGAGAAAAGTTTTCGGCTTAAGTAATTTCAGTGGCAATTACGAGAGAAGAGAAAATTATATATATTTTATTTTTTTTAAGTTAAAGTTCATAGTTCTATAATATACCTAATTGACTAGAATTTTAATAAACTTTTAAAATAATTGAGAAATAAACCATTTGCTTTTTTAGTAATAAAGATATTAATTAGATGTACAAAATTAACCTCATTGCTAATACATTTTTTAATACAATTATTTAGTATTATGATTTAGTGGTGTTTCTCTTAACTTGTAAATAAGAGGTCTTAAGTTTGATTATCGCCAAAAGCAAACTTGAATCACATTATTGCTAGCCCATTGTGAAGCTAAACTCATCCATTTTCCCTTAATGTAAATAATATCTTTTTTTGTTAAAAAAAATATATATACATTCTCTAATACATGTAGGTCTAACGGTTGCAAAATGTGTGGTCAGTTTGTGTGCCTAATTAATAACATTAGTTGTTTCAAAAAAAAAAAAAAAAAAAAATTAATAACATTAGTGTTCTCTTTTTAGTAAGTGAATAAGGAAAATACTGCAGTACATACTGGTCAGTACCCAATTTCAATGATCATTCGTGAGGCCTAAATTTTTTTTAACATTCGTAAATCCGAGTGCTTTTATCATTTCTGTAACCAAACACATATCCGTGCCTTAAATCCGTGATCAAACACTAGTCTTCTTCATTTCCAACAAGTCTGCGAAGATCCTCATAGCCAGCCACCATGACCTCGTCGGCTGCGCCATCATCTTAAAGATACAAGTCATAGACTTCACTTCACCAATCTTGTCCTCGACAGCCATGCCGAGCTCGATCTCACTCGCCAAGATGACGTCGAGTCCTTTACCATCGACGATTCGTAATCCTTGCCGCTGCAAGTCGGCGGCATCTTCGTCAAACCCACATAGCTTCAGATTTCGTCGCCGTCAATCTCACTCCAACGGTGGAATCCACTGTTGGAAGAGGGACTGGGCGGGGATGGGGTCAGGGGAGGAGGGAAGATGGAGGAGAGAAGACGGCATGAAGAAGAAACCATAGTCATGACATTGAAGACTTGCAGATATCGAAGAAGAAGAGTTCTGTTTCGTATTTGGTATAAAGGATTGGTTTGCATTTGGTTATAAAGTTAGCAAAAGTGGTGACAGTGATAGATGCCTTAAAATAAAGTGGCTGATTCCGAATCCGCCGTCTGTTTCCCCAAATTCAAACATTTTGATAGAGTTTTACTAATGGGTTCCAATAATATGCTTAGATGCGATTACTATTGGAGACTCTGGCTAGCCTAGTTTTACTAATGGGTTTGGATGCTTATAGAAAGGAAATAGAGAGAAATTTCCCTTTATGGTACATAAACTTCTCTTTCTTGTACATATCTTTAATCTCAAGAGATAGCTACATTTTCACACCTTCATGTATGGGCTGATTTTTCAAAATAAATCAAGAATTTCAATTCTCACCTACAACACTATAAGATATTGAAACTGTATTAATTTGTGTACTTGGTCAAAATAATTGTATGATAATTCATTAAATTTGAGCATTTTCAAAGGTGATGTCTATTATAATGTTATGTAATAAAATTTGAAGGTAGAAGAAGTTTCAACCGATTTGTCAATCTGACAAGGAGAAATTGTGTGCTGTAAATTTTGACATATGAAAATATTTAATTTCTTTTTTTTTTTTTTAAATGTTTTGTGGTCGAGTCCTAGTAATTCATCAGCCATAAATCATGAAAATTAGCTTTGATTGATCTGTTTTGAAGAGTGGTTTATTGAATAAGATAAAAGATATGGGTTGGAGCAAAATGAAATTTGACATTGGTACATAGGCCTTCAAATATACATTTGACAATTTTCTTTTGACATCTCCATTGGAGATCGATGCTCTAAGACACATTTGCACCACATTGACTAAAAAAAAAAACTCATCAATTTAATAAAGGATTAGATGTTCAGAGAAACAAAAGGTGTAAATTTAATACGATTTGAAAACATCATGGTGCAATATGAGAAGATTGAAACATCATGGTTAAGTTTGCAAATCACCTCAAACTTGTAGGGTGTAAAATGTAGTTAGTCATAATATTAAAGTTGTCCGAGTCCCGCATGTTTAGAGAAAACAATGTTGGAAAATATTAGCATTAATTTTAGGTATATTTTATTGTTTGGGTATTTTACATAATTCAAGTATTTGGTTTTCTAGGGTATTGTTGGATTTTTGGTGATAAAAAAAAGGAAAATATTAGTAGAAAAAAAGGAAATGAAAAAAAAAAAAAAAGTTAATGTTTTGATGATAAAAAAAAGTATTTGTTGTTATTGGGGTGTATAAGGGTGACGTGTGAAGGATTGATGTTGTTGGGTCTGTATATAGAGTCTACTGCAACTGTTTATCGCAATTACTTAACTGTTTGGATTGGTGACGCTTTAGTAATGGTTGTTAGAGTTTCCAATGTTGTATATGTGGTGATACATTTCATTTATGTTCATTTGTTGTTGTGCTTTCTGATATGAGATCTTGTTCGTTCAGTGGCAGAGAACATTCATATGTTTCGTTTCTATACTCCCAACATCTATCTGCATGAATATGTCTGCTTGAAGATGGTGCAAAGTATATGTTGACCTTACAAAATCTATATGTTGAAGAGTGCCAACTAGAATATGCCTGCCTCCATATATGCCTAACAAAGTATGCATTCGCATTTGCTTGTTATCAAACTCATGTCGTTATCACCTTGAGTTTGATGGGACTGTTGAAAAATATTAGTATTTTAGATTTATTTTATTATTTGGGTGTTTTAGATTTTTAAGTATTAGGTCTTATAGGGTCACTTATGATAAACACAAGTTTTAACTCAATATATATTAGAAACGAGTTGATGAAAATGTATTCCTTAGATTGTAGTTGTATCGACATTTTTTTTTTTTTTTTTTTTTTTGGTTAGTTAAACAATATTCGTAATTTCATACTTTGTTATGCTAGTATGACTCAACTTGTATGCTAGCAGTGCCATAATTAGAAATGGTTCATGTAGAGCATTACCCCGCCAAATAAGAAGAGAAGCGTATATGTAACGGACGCCCCAATGTGACTGCTTTTTTCTCAACCCAGTAGGCCACCATGCCTTGTATCTTTTGTACATTCATTTGCATGACTACTTTGAGACACCTCCATTTTTATGCAAATCCTTCTACTAAATAAGTGCCCTGAATAAAATACTAAAACAATCAAGAGAAAATTATTTCCAATCAATACAGCACAAAAGTTACAAGATGAATTTGTAACAACATACACCGATCTAAGCTTAGAATACTAGAAGAAAAAGCTCATCTACCACGGTTGATGTCCATGGTAAATTGCAATCAATTACGGGCACTGTGCCCATTAGTAATCTGAACGTGATAAAAAAATCTTAGTTTCTATTACTCGCTATACCCGTTGTCCGGATTATGCCAGTTTCACGGATTGAAGCAATCCATGGGAATGGAAAAAATATTTAATATTCAGGTTGCAGTTTAAAATTTGGAAAACCTTATTGGTAATTCGATTCTAAAACTTCTAAACTGAAGTTGAAATAGTTATTCGTAAGGTGATATGATTAAGAAAGCATTCATGCGCATATATGTAGTTCATTGGGAGTTCAATAACTGGGTGTTGCTTGGTGTTAACATATTGTAGAAAACATTTGGCAAGAAGATGATCAATGGGAAAATATTGTTGAAGGTTTTTATCAAATTATAACATTCATTGAAATACTTTAGCATTTCTTGTCCCTTCCATGCATGCATGCACATACGGTCCCAATTGGATTGAAAGTGTAAAGAAGGAAAAATTGAAATTTGTAGTTGTTACAACCCGTCCCTCATTCTACGATTTTATTAATTTTAAAAGTGTGAATTCATGAAAATGCCCCTACAATAAAGATTGTTGATTTTCGTTGACCGCCTTTTTGGGACGTGTACAAGCTACTATTTTAGCGTATGCTCGAAGTCCTCGACAATACGAATGCATAGGCGCAAATGGAATGGGGATCAGAGTTACGGTTAAAATTTCACGAAACATTGAATACCGATATCAAGTTGGTGATTTCATTTTAGATGATATTTTGTATTGTTTTGTGAGCCACTTAGGGCTCATTTAGTGAAATTTTAACCGTCCTAAGCTAATTTCGATGTCCTAAGTCCCTTTTTGACACCCATTTAGTGAAATTCCAAAGTTTTAAAGTGGTTGACCATCGGGGCGTCCCGGTTGACCTTTTTTAGGGTTGATCGTTGACCTTTCATTGACTTTTTACAAAAATTGCCTTGGACCCTTCTTAACGTATTCCAACAAGCTGATTCCGAATCCGCCGTCTGTTTCCCCAAATTCAAACATTTTGATAGAGTTTTACTAATGGGTTCCAATAATATGCTTAGATGCGATTACTATTGGAGACTCTGGCTAGCCTAGTTCAAACGGTTGCAACCTCGCAAGTAACTGTGAGTGGGTCTTTTCTTTTATATAGTATATACATATTTATTAGTTTCCATTTATACATTTGAAAAAGAATTTAGTACGTATGCCTAGATTAGACTAATATTTACAAGAATTAGCGAAATGACGAAATTTACGAAATTATTCCGAATCCTACGAGATGCACAGTTATGTGTGGGATGCCTTAATGATATTTACGGCCGCAAATTTTATATGCTGATTAGAATTATCGAATCACTATGCCATGATTATATTTATGTTATCTGCTTATCGTTTGCTGCACCGGTGTTAGTACTCGCTCGGGCCAGGGCCAGGCTTTCACATATAGGTGCCAGTCATGTCGTACAGGTTACAATAGCCAACTACGACTCATATGTGCTGCACATAACGCCAGTCTTCACGTGATAGTAGTACTAGAGTGTATATCATTGTTACACCCAGTCCTATTGATGTCAGAATACCTCTGCATGAACACGTGTCGATGAGCACTCGATATGATATGTTTGCTTATGTGAGATTATACAATTACTGACGTCATGCACTTATTTTCGAATTATTATGCCGTATTGAATTCTTGTGATTTTGCAAGTTACAGTAAGTATTTTCTTACTATACGTAGTATGTATATTTTGGAAACTATACTTGTTTTACGGTGAGAGGTTATAATGTTTTCAGAAAGGTTTTACTAAAACTTTATTTTCAGGCCCACTCACCCTTGTTTTTCACCCCTCTAGGTTTTAGAAGCTAAGCTTTCGTATCGACGAGGATTTTTGGCAAACATCGATATTAGAGATTACCTTCAACGGTATAATTCTCATCCTACCTTATTGTACTTTACTTATACTATGACATCACGTGTGAAATGGGTTCATTCCCGCTCACTAGCACACTTTTACATTTAGGCACTTTTAGGTTTAAATGTAATAACATTTTCGACATCACTACACTTTATGGCTTCTTCACCCTCAAAGTGTCGGCCAACATAGCTCAATTTGGAGTCTAAGTGGACATTCCGGGTCGGGGTGTGTCAGTAGTTGTTTATATTAATGATATTTTAAATAAAATCCATAATTTGTGGGATTTGAAATATTAAAGGATAGAATATACTCTCCACTACATTGTATGTATATATAAACAAGAGTACATATTTTCAACACTACAAAAAAAAAAAGAAAAAAAAAACAAAAGGATACTAGGCTTAATAACATTATTAAATTTCTTCAATTAAACTTGACATGGATACATTATCAAAACAAATGAAATATAATGTACCCATATAAGTTTAGAAAATGGATTAGGACAAAAATGAATGGATTTTACATTAAAAAATGGGTACAATATCAAAAAATAATACATTTCACATGTGACAAATTGATATATTTAAGAATGGGTACATTCATGATTAAAAAAAAATTAAAAAATTATACGAATGGGTAGATTTAAGATTAAAAAATTATATGAGTGGGTATATTTAATAAAACCAGAGCTTTTAACAAAATTGTTTATACATTGTATTTCCAAGCAAACAATTATTATTAAATAAAAAATTTCTCTAGTGGAATTGTCTACTTCATAATGGGGCACAAGGAAAGTGAAAAAAAAAATATCAAGGGTATAATCCACACATTTTATTTCACAATTATCACATTTCTCATGTTGCACTAAATATTTTTTTTTTTTTTTTTTTTAAGTGTAGTGCTATTTAGACACTTAATTTTATTTCACACACATCTCTCTCAATTTTCGGCATTCAAATGAAAGGAATTAATGAAGATTAATGACAAAAAATTAATAAAAATGTGTGAATATCATTAACCTTTTTTAAACTCATGCTTTAATGGCTTATGTTAACGCATGTAGCATATATAGCTCACTCAATTCCAAAACAGGTTAATATTAATAAATAACACTTTTTATGCTAAAAATAATAAATTAGTTCTATCTTCTCTCCCCCTTGCCGGAAAAGGCTCCAATTTCACTCAAACCCGTCGGAATCCTAAAATGGGTGGCTTTCAATTCCTGTTCACAGGTGCTCCAACGCCTCCAATTTTGATTTGGTTTTGTTCCTGGAATCCACTGAAGTCAGATGGTAGTGGTGGCCCTCATCAGAACATGCAGATTTGCTAGAATGGACGATCGTGCACCCCGCAACGCCGTCGGTGTCAAACCCTACGAAATGGAGCCATTAACTCTCGGATTTGGAGTGCAAACTGAAGAAGGGCAGTAGAGGTGTTGTTCTTAAGTGGTGGCTGGCTTCGAATCGTCGGAAAACCGCCTAAAAAGGCGTTGGAAAAATTACAGGACCCGAGTCTGCAACCGGGTCGAACGCGGGTCGAAAACTGGGATCCAGGTAGGGTGGTTTTCACTCCCCCTCATTTCCCTCCTTTTCCCCTCTCTAATTGCCATCGCCTTCCTCTCTCATTTCCAATTGGATCTCTATTTCCTTTTCCCTGATTTGGGCAGCCAATGCCTTTAATCTTAACTTCCCCCTCCCCCCCCCCCTTTATTTTAACTCCTTTAACCTTTAACCCACATGTGGAAATAAATAATTCCCAATCTATAGTTTTACAACTTCAAACGTCTGTAACTATATCGATATAATCCGGACTCACAAATGGCTTTCGCCTATTCTTTCATACCAACGAGTACTACACAAATGCGCGAAGTAAATAAGTCATATGTTTCTCTACACGTTGGTCAAAGAAAGTCAAAACTTTCATCTCTAGGGTATTGCGCATAAATTCATTCTTTTAAAATTTATAAAATCATAGAATTAGGGACAGGTTGTCACATAATCTCATGGTAAAAAATTTGTGTCTAAATTATGAGAATTATAGAACTCAAATTCCCATCGTATACTAAAAGTTTTCTAGAATCAGAGTAAGAATAGTAATGATGTCAAATATGTTTTTTTTTACCATGAGCCTTGTGATTCCTTCTCTAGAAAGCATTCCTGCTAATAAGCGCTTAACTGTTCAAACCACCGGTTTGCATTTTCATCTTTGATGTCGTTTCTAACCAGAGATAACTTTGAAAGTTAATACATGCAAGAATTGGAAACTTAATACATGTTAACAAATTGGACCATCTTAAATAAATTCCATCCAACTAAATAAAATTTAATATGAAAATATTAACAATCACCTACATGAATGGAGTTTTGCTCTCAACATTTTGCAAATGAAAATACACACCAAGAGAGAGATTCAGTTAAAAAAGTACCGCATAGAGATATGTAGTTTTTGGTTTTGAATATTCTGTAGTGCATCAGCATTAGATGTACTTGACTAATCAGCGAGCACGATGTCATGAACTATTTAGTCGTTTGTGTAAACCAAGACAATAGTAATCACACTACACATTCCAGACCCCAGTAGTTACTCAGTTGTGTTTTCATTCCTGAACAATTCCTGATTTCCCTTGAGTGCTCTAAAGAATTAAGTCATTCAAAAAAATTTCATTTGAACTGCCCCATTCTAGACTCAAGTAGATGACTTCACATTAAGAGTATCCTACAATATCCCACTTGGATTTTAAGAATTCGATTTGAATTATTAAAAACAAAGTTTAACATAATCTCACTAGTAAGCAGTATTGTTATTATCAAGAAATTAGTGAGAAAGTATATCTCCATGGTGCTACTCCAAATTATCATAATTTAGTTGTCTCATTTGAACCCAGATCTTTGAATCTCCAGACAACTTGGGTTTCCATTATGGTGACTCTTAATTACGGGCCCTTAACCCGTTCTCCTTAATAATTAACTTACTCTCTAGCCAAGCCATGGTACCACTCGGTTGACCATCTTTTATGGTGTGCACTCTCCTTTTAAGTTCTTAAAAAAATAGTTGTTTTACAACGTTAAGTTCTTCAAAAAACATATGTTACGACTTATAAAGTAATTTGCTAATAAGTAAATAATAATAATAATAATAATAATAATAATAATAATAAAAAGAAGTTGATATAAAATCTCTAAGATAACCTTCTCAATTGTGGTTGCTTTAAATGCTACCATTAATTCATTCTTTTACTTAAGAAGTAAGAAAAAAATATATATAAAGATAGACCCCTATTTTTTAAGCATCACTAAGCCTCCACAATCCAGTCAACATCCTTACATGGATTCCAAAACTCACTAGTGGTTCCATTACATTACTTCTCTTTCTAGAAAGTGCTCATCATTCTGTTTCCCAGAAAGAAAAAAAAATGTACTCATCATGTACTCATGATTCTCCTTCGAAAAAATTCAACACAGTAACTGTGAAAGCCATTTTTAACAAAATAAAATTTTAATACGAAAATATTAAATAGTTCTAACACTTGCAACCAAAATTGTAAAACTTTATTTTTTTCATTTGAAAATGCTTGTTTTTATTTCCGAGAACTCTATAGGCTTATTAGTTCTGTAGTTTGCTGCTGGTGTTTGAAGGATATACGCTTATGATTTTAAAGCCCAAAAATATTAACTATTAAAGTCCAAACAAAAACGACTATATCGGATATGAATTTGTTTGGTTTCTAGAGGGACTTCAGTTCACTTTATGATTTTTGAGTGAACTAGTCAAACTGTAGCATACCCACCCATACGTATAGTTAGCAAGTAAGCAACAAACATCCACTTAATTTGAAACAAAATATTCCATTTTTTATTGGTAAAATAAATAATCCTAAGCCAAATTCATTCAGATAAATCATTCAACATTAACCTAACATTATTCATTCAGGTAAAATAGATCGATACATCTCATAAACTGCCATCCAACTTTGGAATGCAACAGGAACAACGGATATTTTCGTGTGAAGCAACGCTTTAGTCACGATGATGAAACTGCATTTTGAACATGCACCAAAAACAGATCCAACAAAAGTTCTAGGATACTCCAGCTGTTCTAATCGTTAATCTTTAATTACAATGACTGGAAAATCAAAGGGCATGAGAACCCAATGCATGAGTTGGGTTTTCTTTGTATAATCCCCTCCAAAAGATATCCTAACAATAGTTCAAATGAAGTTCAAAATTCAAAGCAATTGAAGAGCAAGACAGAGAGATGAAATGGTGTTCGTGCTCATAGTAGTGCGGTTTTAACAAAATCCAAACAAGTATAGAATCATAGTCATGAAGTGTGATGATATTCGATAACAAAAAACTCTCAATCCGAAAGTTGATTGCTTCTTTGAAGGAACGAGTTCTGAATCTCTGATTGACATGTAACCCCAAGCAAATGTTGCAACTACGAACAAAGAATTCAACTTAAATGTGAGAACCAAAACCACATAGAAAACCAAGTACAAAAATTTCAAAAAATAAGAAGTGAAGCAATAGAGGCAATGAGTTGAATCACCATTCAAATGTGATTTCAGTTGGGCATTTAATCAAACTTTTTATAGGCGAATACAAGCTTCGCAATCGAAAACCCACAAAATAAAAATTATGTAAGCACCAAGGATTATATGTACCATCGTATTTCATTTCTTGTGGAGGCGCACTTATTTCAGTCTACCTTACTCTGGATAGTTTTAGAGTAAGCTGGAGGAATATGCAATTCAGACTTCTTCATGTGCAGAATTCCAAATCCATAATGGCCAAGTGATGTAGGATTCGTTCAGATTCATGAATTTTTTTCTTCTTACTTGATGTAGTATGCCCCCCCCCCCCCCCCCCGCGCGTCCTTTTCCATTACAAGTTAGTAGTGGAGGAGGGCAAGTGTGAATTTGTCACACAGTGCTTTGCGAGTGACGTTGCTTTTATCTTGTCAAAGCGGACTTGAATTGGTTAACCCTTAGGTTAATCATTAATTTGATCATGACTGTGTGTATCATGAACTCATAGGTTTTTGCGGCACGTTATGCGTCGTTTAATATTAGTTCGGGGAAGAACTTGAGGAATTTTGCAGAGGATATGAATGGTCAAACGGCAATAACGTTTCCCACATAGCTCGAAATTGAGTTCTGCAAAATTCTACAGAATGCTAACATCCACATATTCGTGATGGTGTATAAAAAGAAACTTAGTTTGCTTCGAGAAGGTACGATTTAATATGTCAAGTTGGCAGTGCTGTTCCAATGTGTTGCTTGGGCTGGCTTGCCGCCCAGCTGCTTAGCATGCCAATTTTGGGATTGTTCTATTTTATGAAAAATTGGAAAAATAAGAATATTGAAGCTCTGCATCATATCTTTCCAAGTGTATATGGCATGTCATTGAGAAACCTTTGAAATTTTCGTTTTTCCCTAGATGTGCAGTTCTGACAAAAATGCAGTTTTGCCGGTTTTTAATTGAAAAATTGGAAGGATTGATCGTGTAGAAAATTATGAAAGTTCGACATTATAATTTTCAGTGTCTTAGCTTTTGTGTCCAACTAGACTTGTGTCCAAATTCGTATGCAAAGTCGATTTTCTGTTAAAAATCATCCAAGAAAGAATGGTGTGATGGGTGATATATCGTGAACCATTCTTGACGAATAGGCTATGGTGGGGCATTAAGGAGATAAGTTCTCCATGAAAGTGTCAATGGGTAGACCGCGGTGAATATGACAGAATATGCGTGTGGCAGAGCATTATATTTAGTTTCATTGGTTATAGTATTTATAGATGTCTTGAGAGTTCTTGTAGTGAAAGTAATCCTAATTAAATTGGGAGACTATCTATGAGGAAATCTACGATAAGATATCCAATCTTCCTAGGATTACCTTTCCTATTTCCCATTTATATCCTAATTTGACTTGAATTAGGGTTTTGAAACTTGGTTGGCAAGTAATATCTTCAGTGGACTTAAGCCTACTATGTCAGACTAAGAATGTAGGACTATGCTTCATGGGCTATGAGCATTTTGATCATTTTTGCTACCCAGGTGCCATGTGTCATGGTTTTAGAAAATTATGGTCCCCCACACTTCAAGTGCTTTTCGATGATTCACTTGCATTTTTACTAAAGATTGATTCCAAAAACATTTTCACTAGAAACACTTTCAACCATTTTAAACAATTCCAAATGAACCCTTAGTATATTTTGGTTAAGGAATCACTAGCTGGTATAATGTGGCTTAAGGCCATTGATTATCTATGGCAACTTTTTGGTCGAAGGCCACTGAGGGTAGGTGTACAGTTTAATTGAATACTGAACATTCAAAAACATTTATTTTCATAAATAGTACATTACATTCATATGGAATTCAACTGCAGAAGAGGCACTAGCCATAATGGTAGTACAAAATATAGAGAGACACACACTAATAACATATACAACAAACTCATAACGATTTGTTGCAACTTATTCCAAATCAGAAGGAGTGAAGTTGAAAAAACTAAAAACAAGCCCCACAACATTCATCATTTGAAGTTACACTTGATAGAGAAAATCAGTGTCTCCAACATTATTGGCCAAAATATTTGAACTTCCTTTGCGCTTCTTGAGGAAATTTGTGAACCAATGGGTCGAATTTTTTGGGTACCTTTGGAGTCCGTCAAAATCCACATAGTTAATACCAAATCGAACTGTGTAGCCTTCACTCCATTGAAAGTTGTCTAAAATTGCCCATGCAAAGTATCCTTTCACATTACTACCCTTCCTGCACCACAAAATAAATAAATGATGACTTGATATCACTATAAAATGCAATATAGTCCTAATTAGTATTTCAACAAGCACTTACTTGATTGCTGCATGAACGTAACAAAGGTGGCGATTGTAGTAGTCAATCCTATTGGGATCATGGAGGGCATCATCTAGTGATAAGGTGGAATCATTGAACTCATCAACGCCTGCAATATAATTCATTAAATATGTATTTAGTACTTTCTCTCAAAAAGAGAGATGTAGTTGGTTTTAAATTTAGATTTGGAATTACTCATCTCTATTTTACATCAATATATACATATATATGTCAGAAATTTAAAAGTGAAATTAAGTGAGGCTTAAAAGTGTCAATTACCATTCTCAGTAATGTAAATGATTGGATCACCATACTTATTCTTCGTGTAGAGTATAAAATCGTGAATTCCTTTCGGATAAACATATAACCAGTCTGAAGCAGCCTGTAATACCATTTGAAGATATTTGAGATTGTTAGGAATTGTATAAAATTAATCCTCCAAACACAAATAACTTAACCTAAAATTTGATGCGTACCTGAGGACCAATAGGAATGCCATCACGTTCAGCTGCCAGAACACCCATCCGAAGATGGGATTCCATCTGGATTCAAATTGTGGAGACCCTAGAGATGGGATCCCCTCACAAGACATAACCCTAACCCTTCAACGAAAAAGACATCTTTGATATGACTGCATTTTTTATGACAACAACTCATCAACTTTACCAAAAGAAAAAGAAGGGAAAGAGTGGGAATCTGATTCTTCATTCCACACGTGGCATAATAGAACTGAAATGCACGTTGAAGAAAAAAGTGTCGTGGCTAGTGATTTTGTGCCGGGGTTTTGTATACCCGGTGATTCGAATGGGTAGTGCGAGGTTTATAGTTTGCTGGAAGAGGGAAGACTTTGATTGGGAACGGATTTTTTAATCTAAGGGCATCTGGTCTTTGTGCACACTAGATTTGGCCAGATTTTTAATTAAGAAACTGAAAATGGTAGGATAAAAATGCCAATATAGATGGCTCCAAAAGGGTTAGTTTTTAAAATTTCTCTAATAAGTATTGTTTGGAGTGTACGAGAAATGACACAACATGAGGAGGAGATAGAAGTTCCTTCCCAAACAAGAAGGCTAAGGAGAAGATTGCTAGCACTCTATAGAATTATTTACTTACTAAAACGACAACACTAATGCTATTAATTAGGCACACAAACTGACCACATGTATTTGCAATAGTTGGGCCTAGATGTTTTTTTTTTTAACAAACGATATTGTCTACACTAAGGGAATTGGGGAGTGAACTAAGAGCCTAAGCCTCAAAATAGGCTAGTAATAGTATGGTTCAGATTCATCTTTGACGAAAATCAAACTAATACCTCTCAAATTTGCCTTTAGAGAGTGTGGTAATAATGTTGTTAATTTTATTTGTCTAAATATCTCAATTGTTAAAAGAGCAAATGGTTTATTTCTCAAATATCCATGTTTTTAATGAAATACGATAATTACGATATTGAGGAATACATAATGAGATTACGCATCCTGAGAGAGCAGAACTAACGTTTAAATTTCCAATTAATTAGGTATATACCATCAGAGCATAATTAACCTTTTTTTTTTTTTTTTTTAACGGACGATAGTATTCATACTAAGGGGTGAGAGAATAGGTTAAGCTTTACAATGAGCTTGCCATAATAATGTAGTTCAACTACGTTTTTGGCGAGAATCGAACCAAAGACCTCTCACTTACAGGTAGAGATGAATAGCACTAGACCGTAGTACTATGTGGCAGAGGAGAACTAACTTTAACTTTAAAAAAAAAAAAGTAAAATACATAATTTCTCTTTCCTTTTTTGAAACTCTTCTGACTTCATCTTCCACAAGCCACCAGAAGGAAGAAAACCCCAGCAAAACTCTCTTCCCTTACTTTGAAATTCCCAAAGATATCATTATCCCTCGTAAACTTGGGTTTGTTAATTGGTGGATATTGGAAGGCTATTAATTTATTCTCGGATCGCCGTTGCATATATAAAGTGGCCCAAAATGCTTTATTTGTACTTTCCAATAATAAGATTATGAATAAGGGAAATAGGATTCAAGTTTTGAGTCTTGACAATTTATTAAGAAAAAAATTATTTATTGATACAAAGCACTCCATCCTAAATCTTCTAGGTCAGTACGAAAATAATTTATTTCTATAATTTCGGTTGGTTGGGGTTGGGGAAGATGGGAGGGGTTAAAATAAAATCTGGTTCTTTCACTCAGTGTGAAAAATTAAAAATTAAGAACTACAATGGTGAACTGAGGAAATTTGAGGGAAACAACGATGGGAAGTTTTTCTATTGATAAATTTTTATTTTTATTTTAACAAACGGTATTATCTGCATTAAGAGAGTGAAGGAGTGGGTTAAGCCTCATAATGAGACAGCAATAATGTGATTCAAATTCACATTTAGCGAGAATCGAACCTAAGACCTCTCACTTACAGCAAGTGAGAAGGAATATCACTAAACCGTAGTACTAAGCGACTTCTATCAATAAAACTTAAACTCACACCTTTAAATTAGTTAAGGTTCATTTAATTCTTATTCTGTATATAATAACAGTTTTTCGGATAAAAGTAAATTAAATACTTAGTAATAATTAATTAGCTTTAAGACTAAATCTCGACCATTTATTAATGGATAATGCTAAAGAGATCAAATTTTCAAGTCACATAATGTGGATGTTGATCATTGATTCCAGAGCTTGAACCAATTTCAATAGAATGCGAGGAATTTTGATCAAGAACTAAAGCTTTCCCTTTGTTGATTGCTGTACTAGCCACCTTTGCAGACCCAAAAGATGTTGAAGACTCAAAATATTGACCAATTGTAGTCTCTTCTGCCAACAATTGAGACCTGAAATCTTTTAGTGAAATATTATTCTCTCTTCGTCGTATATAGTCTGATATACAACACAGATTGTGATTATCCATTCTTTCTCTAAGAATCAATACACATAATACTTTCATTCTTTCGTTATCTCTCTTTTGCATTCATTCTTCTGTTTGTTGTTATTCACAGAACGATTTCTTAGTTCTGTTAACATGGTATCAATCGCTCAGGACGATTTGTTTGGTGTTTAACATTGAAGCTGCATACTCTGAGGGCGTTGTTACAAGAAAGATTTCTGGGTTCTTGCTGGTGCATTCATCCCGTTTCTAGGTTGCTGGTGTTCTCGATCTTTGATTCATTTTGGTGCTTGAAACTTGTAACTCAATATATATACGAGAACCGAGTCAATGAAGATGCATTCCTTAGTATGTCGTCATCTCAACAATCTCTTTTTCTTCTTCTAAATTTGGGTTGATTAAACAATACCCTTAGTTTCATAATTTGTTATGCTACTACGATTCTCAACTTACATGCTACCAGCACCATAATCAGAAATAGTCTATATATAGCATAGCCCCGCCAAAAATAAGAAGAGGAACATATGTGAAACGGAGGCCCCAATGTGACTGCCGTTTTCTAAACCCACAAGGGCGTCATGCATTGTAACTTTTATACATGCAATTGCATGATTGCTTTGAGACACCTCCATTTCTATGCAAGTCCTTCTCCTAAATAAGCGTTATGAATAAAATAGTAAAACAATTAAGAGAAGTTCATTCCAATTACAACACACAAGCTGCATGTTAAATATATAAAAACATACACATATCTAAGCTTAGAACACTAGAAGAAAAAAACTCATCTACCATGGTCGATGTCCATGATAAATTACAATCAATCACGGACACTATGTCCGTTAATAATCTGAACATGATAAAAAGTCTCAAATTCTACTACGGGCTATGTCCGTTATCAAATATAAGGTAACCACGAATTGTGCCCATTGACAAATTGAAGCAATCAATTGAAATAGAAAAATAATTTAATATTCAGCTTGCAGTTTAAAATTTGTAAAACCTTATTGGTAATTCAATTCTAAAACTTCTAGACTGAACTTGAATAGGTAAAACTATTAATTAGTTATTCGAAGGTGATTTGATTAAAGAAATCATTCATGTGCTTACATATAGTTCATCGCGAGTTGGATAACCGGGTGTTGATTGGTGTTAACATATTGTATAAAACATTCGGCAAGAAGAATCAATGGCCACGTTCCAAAAATATTGTTGAAGGGTTTTATCAATATAAATTCATTGAAATACTTTTAACTTTTCTGGTCTATTCCATGGAAAAAGAAATTCATTATGACTGGCACACAAATAGTACACCACGTGTTTTTATATAAATAGTGAGAAATTTTATTTTTTGAGTTATTAAATTTTTAACACACATATCTCACAATTTGTATAATGACACATGGTGTATCACTCCGTGTTCTAATCACATTGAAAAATCTCACCATTCCATGCATGCACGTACTGCCACTGCTTGCAATTGGAGTATGGTCCCAACTAGATTACAAGTCTAAAGATGAAAAAGTATCATATCCTACAATATCTTGAACTGTGTTTCTCCACTTTTGAATTTTTAATTTTTTTTAATACTTCTCTTTACTTAATTCTATTCCTTGATATATTTCCCAAAACCAATCTACCAAGGTTTTACGTTATATACATGCCTGACAAATATTTATTTACCTATAAAAAATATATAATATTGCAAATGTGTGTGTATATATAATTCAATAACGAGACAAAACATGTTTGTATATAATCCGAGATCACAATCGTCAAACATGTCTTTAAAGTTATCGATGTGTGTACAAATTTCAAAACATTTTTGTTAGATGTAGTACGTTTTATTTAATTAAGCAAATGATCATATGGTACTTGAGATAAAATTTGTTTACTTACACAATACGAGCGCTTAAGAAACCACCATATGCATCTTCTAATGCTTGGGAAACATCCCAGTGAAAGATTGTCACAAATGGATGTATGCCTATATATAACATTATCGGAACGAAAAAAAAAATTAATAGTTTGATTCAATATTGTTTTATGAGTGCACGTTATTAAACTCTAATTATATATTAATGGATGGGATGATATATGAGATTAGATGGGATGGATGGTATATGAGATTAGGTAGCTTTATCACCATTTCGAAGGAGTTCATTGATGAGATTGTCGTAATATTCAATTCTCTTCCTGTTGACACCCCCACTTAGCGTGCCCTCTAATAATTAGAACAAAATAATCAAGTGAGTTAATACCTATCTATATATCGAAATCAAATTAAGTAAAACAGGTTAATTGATGAAGTAATTGGTCCCAAATCAAGTATATGGACGCAGATGTCAACATTACTTGGTAACAATAGAGAACCTATAAGCATCCAACTTCATATCCTTCGTAATTGCTACATCTTTCTGTAATGACAAGAAAGGCAAATATAATTATAAGAAAGAAGCTAAAAATTAATTAAGGATCTCATATTCAATGTGCTCTTCAACTTCATAGTGGGAATTTAGGGTTTGGAGAATAATATTATTCCTTGATTGACAACCTTATAGAGGTGGTATTGATCAACGGCGACATCCCCATTGCTGCGATCATCGATTTTTTCTGTCATTAATCATAGAAGTTTTTATTATTTAGAGCATAAAAATGATCGGAATCATAGAATGAGAACTATTATATATGTCAATGTAGTGCATGTATAGTCCATATGTATCGGAAAATATACAGACATATACTATATGCACAAGGGTATTTGATGATAATATGTAGAAGACTATAACCTGGATTAGGGCTGGAAAAAATTCTCAAAAATCCCAAACCAAATTGAAAAAATCCCAAACCGAAATTTTCCCCAACCTGGTAATCCCGTACCGAAAAATACCGAAATATTCGGTATGGGATTGGTTGTCAAATTTCATTTTTCGGTAATCCTGAAATCCCGAAATCTTCTTTTCCTTTTTGTTTTTGGTTCATACTTCCCACGCTACCAAAGAACAAAGTGTGCAGAAAAGAAAACTGCAATATCAATTATATATTATTAAAATAGTGCATATAATGCATTCAGGCCACTTTATAGTTTATATATACAATGGCCATCCGAGAATAAATTAATATCGCTTCGCAATGAAGAGATTCAAAATTTTTTGTTTCTCATCTACCTCATATACAATATTTACCAATTAATCAACAAACCCAAGCTTACGAGGGATATTGATATCAGTAGCAATTTGGAAGTGAGGGAGGAGAGTTTTGCTGGGTTTTTCTTCCTCCAGGTGGCTTGTGGAAGATGAAGTCAGAAGAGTTTAAAAAGAGGAAAGCGAGAAAAGTTTTCGGCTTAAGTAATTTCAGTGGCAATTACGAGAGAAGAGAAAATTATATATATTTTATTTTTTTAAGTTAAAGTTCATAGTTCTATAATATACCTAATTGACTAGAATTTTAAAAAACTTTTAAAATAATTGAGAAATAAACCATTTGCTTTTTTAGTAATAAAGATATTAATTAGACGTACAAAATTAACCTCATTGCAAATACATTTTTTAATACATTATTTAGTATTATGATTTAGTGGTATTTCTCTTAACTTGTAAGTGAGAGGTCTTAAGTTTGATTCTCGTCAAAAGCAAATTTGAATCACATTATTGCTAGCCCATTGTGGAGCTAAACTCATCCCTTCTCCCTTAATGTAAATAATATTTTTTTTTGTTAAAAAAAAATATACATTCTCTAATACATGTAGGTCTAACGGTTGCAAAATGTATGGTCAGTAATTGTGTGCCTAATTAATAACAGTAGTGTTCTCTTTTTAGTAAGTGAATAAGGAAAATACTTCAGTACATACTGGTCAGTACCCAATTTCACTGATCATTCGTGTGGCCTAAATTTTTTTTAACATTTGTCAATCCGAGTGCTTTTGTCATTTCTGTAACCAAACACATATCCGTGCCTTAAACCCGTGATCAAACACTAGTCTTCTTCATTTCCAACAAGTCTGCGAAGATCCTCATAGCCAGCCACCATGACCTCGTCGGCTCCGCCATCATCTTAAAGATACAAGTCATAGACTTCACTTCACCAATCTTGTCCTCGACAGCCATGCCAAGCTCGATCTCACTCGCCAAGATGACGTCGAGTCCTTTACCATCGACGATTCGTAATCCTTGCCGCTGCAAGTCGGCGGCATCTTCGTCAAACCCACATAGCTTCAGATTTCGTCGCCGTCAATCTCACTGCAACGGTGGAATCCACTGTTGGAAGAGGGACTGGGCGGGGATGGGGTCAGTGGAGGACGGAAGATGGAGGAGAGAAGACGGGATGAAGAAGAAACCATAGTCATGACATTGAAGACTCGCAGATATCGAAGAAGAGTTATGTTTGGTATTTGGTATAAAGGATTGGTTTGCATTTGGTTATAAAGTTAGCAAAAGTGGTGAAAGTGACAGATGCCTTAAAATACGCCACATAAATGGTCAGTTAAAATGGGTACCGATCGACCAGTACCCAAGTATTGTCCAGTGATAATACCAGAAAGAGTGCCAGCAATCTTCTCTCTAAGCTTCTTTTTTTTTGGGAAGGAACTTCTATCTCCTCCTCATGTTGTGTCATTTCTCATACACTCCAATACTTTAATTAGTTTTAAAAACTAACCCCTTTGAACCCATCTATATTGACATTTTTCCTATCATTTTCAGATAATCATAAATCTAGCCAAATCTAGTGTGCACAAAGACTTAGATGCCTTTAGATTGAAAAATCCGTTGCCAACTAAAGTCTTCCCTCTTCCAGCAAACTTTAAACCTCGCACTACCGATATGGATCACCACGTATATACAACCCCTAAATCACTAGCCACCACAATTTTTTCTTCAACGTGGATGTCAGTTCTATTACTCCATGTGTGAAGTGCATGCAAAGAATCTGATTCCCTCTCTTTCCCATCTTTTTTTTTTTTTTTTCCAGTAAAGTTGATGAGTTGCTGACATGAAAAATGAAGTCACATCAAGGTTGTCATTGTCCCTATTGGGTTAGGATTGTGACTTGTGATGGGCTTCGGATGGGTGTCACTTGTCGTGGGGTTTGGATGCTTATAGAAAGGAAATAGAGAGAAATTGCCCTTTATGGTACATAAACTTCTCTTTCTTGTACATATCTTTAATCTCAAGAGATAGCCACATTTTCACACCTTCATGTATGGGCTGATTTTTCAAAATAAATCAAGAATTTCAATTCTCACCTACAACACTATAAGATATTGAAACTGTATTAATTTGTGTACTTGGTCAAAATAATTGTATGATAATTCATTAAATTTGAGCATTTTCAAAGGTGATGTCTATTATAATGTTATGTAATAAAATTTGAAGGTAGAAGAAATTTCAACCGATTTGTCAATCTGACAAGGAGAAATTGTGTGCTGTAAATTTTGACATATGAAAATTTTAATTTTTTTTTTTTTATTTTTTTTTATTTTTTATAAATGTTTTGTGGTTGAGTCCTAGTAATGCATCAGTCATAAATCTTGAAAATTAGCTTTGATTGATCTATTTTCAAGAGTGGTTTATTGAATAAGATAAAAGATATGGGTTGGAGCAAAATGAAATTTGACATTGGTACATAGGCCTTCAAATTTACATTTGACAATTTTCTTTTGACATCTCCATTGGAGATCAATGCTCTAAGACACATTTGCACCACATTGACTAAAAAAAAAAAAAACTCATCAATTTAATAAAGGATTAGATGTTCAGAGAAACAAAAGGTGTAAATTTAATACGATTTGAAAACATCATGGTGCAATATGAGAAGATTCAAACATCATGGTTAAGTTTGCAAATCACCTCAAACTTGTAGGGTGTAAAATGTAGTTAGTCATAATATTAAAGTTGTCCGAGTCCCGCGTGTTTAGAGAAAACATTGTTGGAAAATATTAGCATTAATTTTAGGTATATTTTATTGTTTGGGTATTTTACATAATTCAAGTATTAGGTTTTCTAGGGTATTGTTGGATTTTTGGATCGACATACCCGTGAGGCTATACTCTAATAACACCGATATTGTCCCAAACTTTACGACCAGCCCAATTTGTCAGGTGTGAGGTTTTATCACAAAAAGCCTCGATATTAGTTAAAGTGGGGCAATCATATTTAAATCCCCATTATTCTTTTCACCCACCGATGGGGGATTCCAACACTCTACCTCACATGTAACCCCATTTAGTTGTTCATATGTGGAGATCCACACATAAGCAATTGAAACTCAGAGGTTGGCTTTATGTTAAGAGTTCATACTTGTTTTCAATAGAACTCAGAGGGCGGCTCTATGTTAGGAATCCTGGTTTTGTTTCCTAAATTCTATGTTAAGAATCACGGCTTGTTTCCTTCTTGGGGACAAGCTCATTGGCTTGCACGGGGCCCGAACCTTCGCCCTAATACCATGTTGGATTTTTGGATCGGCGGGCATCCCACTCTAACAACACCGATACTGTCCCAACTTTACCACTTGCCCAATCCGTCATGTGTGGGGTTTTATCACAAAAGGTCCTGAGATTAGTTAGAGTGGGGAAATCATATTTAAACTCCCATTTTCATTTCACCCACTCCAATGTGGGATTCCAACATGTTTCACCCACCATTCCCACTAACTTAGGGTTGCACTACTCAACCCCCACTATATTTGTCGTAGTCCATGTTACGCTGCCTAGATATTGCTAATGCAAATCCATCTACACATTAATGTTGCAACTAGAAACCCAAATAGCAACTGGTTTCCGACGAACCCAATTACCATTACTGCTTGTTTCTAGACCACAAAACGAGATCACATTGAACCACTGCAATCATTTTTGCCCGATCAAACTCACATATGTGTTGCGATCTAACCACCAATGTCATGATCTGATGAACCCATGAATCCTCGTCAGATCCTCCAATCACATCCGTTCATCGTATATCGTGTAACCAGTTTTTGTCAGGTACTATTTACATTCAATTTTAAATAAAAAATTTACAATGATTTATGACCACACGATGTACGATGAACGGATATGATTGAAGGATCCGGCAAGATCCTCCTAGCATGAATTCGATTTTGCATTGTCACAGCCACCAGGTATGCTGACACACCTCATTTGTACCCATTATTATATTCTAGCTGTACCCCACATAAAGTCCATTCCACTTGTTCCCACAAAAGAAATGGAAAAAAAGAGTAGAAAAAAAGGAAATGAAAAAAAAAAAAAAAAAGTTAATGTTTTGATGATAAAAAAAAGTATTTGTTGTTATTGGGGTGTATAAGGGTGACGTGTGAAGGATTGATGTTGTTGGGTCTGTATATAGAGTCTATTGCAACTGTTTATCGCAATTACTTAACTGTTTGGATTGGTGACGCTTTAGTAATGGTTGTTAGAGTTTCCAATGTTGTATATGTGGTGATACATTTGATTTATGTTCATTTGTTGTTGTGCTTTCTGATATGAGATCTTGTTCGTTCAGTGGCAGAGAACATTCATATGTTTCGTTTCTATACTCCCAACATCTATCTGTATGAATATGTCTGCTTGAAGATGGTGCAAAGTATATGTTGACCTTACAAAATCTATATGTTGAAGAGTGCCAAATAGAATATGTCTGCCTCCATATATGCCTAACAAAGTATGCATTCGCATTTGCTTGTTGTCAAACTCATGTCGTTATCACCTTGAGTTTGATGGGACTGTTGAAAAATATTAGTATTTTAGATTTATTTTATTATTTGGGTGTTTTAGATTTTTAAGTATTAGGTCTTATAGGGTCACTTATGATAAACACAACTTTTAACTCAATATATATTAGAAACGAGTCGATGAAAATGTATTCCCTAGTTTGTAGTTGTATCGACAATTTTTTTTTTTTTTTTTTTTTTTTGGTTAGTTAAACAATATTCGTAATTTCATACTTTGTTATGCTAGTATGACTCAACTTGTATGCTAGCAGTGCCATAATTAGAAATGGTTCATGTAGAGCATTACCCCGCCAAATAAGAAGAGAAGCGTATATGTAACGGACGCCCCAATGTGACTGCTTTTTTCTCAACCCAGTAGGCCACCATGCCTTGTATCTTTTGTATGTTCATTCATTTGCATGACTACTTTGAGACACCTCCATTTTTATGCAAATCCTTCTCCTAAATAAGTGCCCTGAATAAAATACTAAAACAATTAAGAGAAAATTATTTCCAATCAATACAGCACAAAAGTTACAAGATGAATTTGTAACAACATACACCGATCTAAGCTTAGAATACTAGAAGAAAAAACTCATCTACCACGGTTGATGTCCATGGTAAATTGCAATCAATCACGGGCACTGTGCCCATTAGTAATCTGAACGTGATAAAAAATCTTAGTTTCTATTACTCGCTATACCCGTTGTCCGGATTATGCCAGTTTCACGGATTGAAGCAATCCATGGGAATGGAAAAAATATTTAATATTCAGGTTGCAGTTTAAAATTTGGAAAACCTTATTGGTAATTCGATTCTAAAACTTCTAAACTGAACTTGAAATAGTTATTCGTAAGGTGATATGATTAAGAAAGCATTCATGCGCATATATGTAGTTCATTGGGAGTTCAATAACTGGGTGTTGCTTGGTGTTAACATATTGTAGAAAACATTTGGCAAGAAGATGATCAATGGCAAAATATTGTTGAAGGTTTTTATCAAATTATAACATTCATTGAAATACTTTAGCATTTCTTATCCCTTTCATGCATGCATGCACATACGGTCCCAATTGGATTGAAAGTGTAAAGAAGGAAAAATTGAAATTTGTAGTTGTTACAACCCGTCCCTAATTCTACGATTTTATTAATTTTAAAAGTGTGAATTCATGAAAATGCCCCTACAATAGAGATTGTTGATTTTCGTTGACCGCCTTTTTGGGACGTGTACAAGCTACTATTTTAGCGTATGCTCGAAGTCCTCGACAATACGAATGCATAGGCGCAAATGGAATGGGGATCAGAGTTACGGTTAAAATTTCACGAAACATTGAATACCGATATCAAGTTGGTGATTTCATTTTAGATGATATTTTGTATTGTTTTGTGAGCCACTTAGGGCCCATTTAGTGAAATTTTAACCGTCCTAAGCTAATTTCGATGTCCTAAGACCCTTTTTGACACCCATTTAGTGAAATTCCAAAGTTTTCAAGTGGTTGACCATCGGGGCGTCCCGGTTGACTTTTTTTAGAGTTGATCGTTGACCTTTCATTGACTTTTTACAAAAATTGCCTGGGACCCTTCTTAACGTATTCCAACAAGCTGATTCCGAATCCGCCGTCTGTTTCCCCAAATTCAAACATTTTGATAGAGTTTTACTAACGGGTTCCAATAATATGCTTAGATGCGATTACTATTGGAGACTCTGGCTAGCCTAGTTTTACTAATGGGTTTGGATGCTTATAGAAAGGAAATAGAGAGAAATTTCCCTTTATGGTACATAAACTTCTCTTTCTTGTACATATCTTTAATCTCAAGAGATAGCTACATTTTCACACCTTCATGTATGGGCTGATTTTTCAAAATAAATCAAGAATTTCAATTCTCACCTACAACACTATAAGATATTGAAACTGTATTAATTTGTGTACTTGGTCAAAATAATTGTATCATAATTCATTAAATTTGAGCATTTTCAAAGGTGATGTCTATTATAATGTTATGTAATAAAATTTGAAGGTAGAAGAAGTTTCAACCGATTTGTCAATCTGACAAGGAGAAATTGTGTGCTGTAAATTTTGACATATGAAAATTTTAATTTTTTTTTTCTTTTTTTTATAAATGTTTTGTGGTTGAGTCCTAGTAATGCATCAGTCATAAATCATGAAAATTAGCTTTGATTGATCTGTTTTGAAGAGTGGTTTATTGAATAAGATAAAAGATATGGGTTGGAGCAAAATGAAATTTGACATTGGTACATAGGCCTTCAAATTTACATTTGACAATTTTCTTTTGACATCTCCATTGGAGATCGATGCTCTAAGACACATTTGCACCACATTGACTAAAAAAAAAACTCATCAATTTAATAAAGGATTAGATGTTCAGAGAAACAAAAGGTGTAAATTTAATGCGATTTGAAAACATCATGGTGCAATATGAGAAGATTGAAACATCATGGATAAGTTTGCAAATCACCTCAAACTTGTGGGGTGTAAAATGTAGTTAGTCATAATATTAAAGTTGTCCGAGTCCCGCGTGTTTAGAGAAAACATTGTTGGAAAATATTAGCATTAATTTTAGGTATATTTTATTGTTTGGGTATTTTACATAATTCAAGTATTAGGTTTTCTAGGGTATTGTTGAATTTTTGGATCGACATGCCCATGTGGCTCTACTCTAATAACACCGATATTGTCCCAAACTTTACCACCAGCCTAATTTGTCAGGTGTGAGATTTTATCACAAAAGGCCTCGATATTAGTTAAAGTGGGGCAATCATATTTAAATCCCCATTATTCTTTTCACCCACCGATGGGGGATTCCAACACTCTCCCTTACGTTTAACCCCATTTAGTTGTTCATATGTGGAGATCCACATATAAGCAATTGAAACTCAGAGGTCGGCTCTATGTTAACAGTTCATACTTGTTTTCAATAGAACTCAGAGGGCGGCTCTATGTTAGGAATCCTGGTTTTGTTTCCTTCATTCTATGTTAAGAATCATGGCTTGTTTCCTTCTTGGGGACAAGCTCATTGGCTTGCACGGGGCCCAAACCTTCGCTCTAATACCATGTTGGATTTTTGGATTGACGAGCATCCCACTCTAACAACACCGATATTGTCCCAACTTTACCACTTGCCCAATCTGTCATGTGTGGGGTTTTATCACAAAAAGTCTTAAGATTAGTTAGAGTGGGGAAATCATATTTAAACTCCCATTTTCATTTCACCCACACCGATGTGGGATTCCAACATGTTTCACCCACCATTCCCACTAACTTAGGGTTGCACTGCTCAACCCCCACTATATTTGTCGTAGTCCATGTTACGCTGCCTAGATATTGCTAATGCAAATCCATCTACACATTATTGTTGCAACCAGAAACCCAAATAGCAACCGGTTTTCGACGAACCCAATTACCATTACTGCTTGTTTCTAGACCACAAAACGAGATCACATTGAACCACTGGAGTCATTTTTGCCTGATCAAACTCATATATGTGTTGCGATCTAACCACCTGTGTCGTGATCTGATGAACCCATGAATTTGAGAGAGGTTCCTCGTCGGATCCACCAATCACATCCGTTCATTGTATATCGTGTAGCCAGTTTTTGTCAGGTACTATTTACATTCAATTTTAAATAAAAAATTTACAATGATTTATGACCACACGATGTACAATAAACGAATGTGATTGGAGGATCCCCAAGATCCTCACAAAGAGGATCCGGCAAGGATCCTCCTAGCATGAATTCGATTTTGCATTGTCACAGCCACCAGGTTTGCTGACACACCTCATTTGTACCCATTATTATATTCTAGATGTACCCACATAAAGTCCATTCCACTCGTTCCCACAAAAGAAATGGAAAAAAATAGTAGAAAAAAAGGAAATGAAAAAAAAAAAAAAAAAACAGTTAATGTTTTGATGATAAAAAAAAAGTATTTGTTGTTATTGGGGTGTATAAGGGTGACGTGTGAAGGATTGATGTTGTTGGGTCTGTATATAGAGTCTATTGCAACTGTTTATCGCAATTACTTAACTGCTTGGATTGGTGATGCTTTAGTAATGGTTGTTAGAGTTTCCAATGTTGTATATGTGGTGATGCATTTGATTTATGTTCATTTGTTGTTGTGCTTTCTGATATGAGATCTTGTTCGTTCAGTGGCGGAGAACATTCATATGTTTCGTTTCTATACTCCCAACATCTATCTACATGAATATGTCTGCTTGAAGATGGTGCAAAGTATATGTTGACCTTACAAAATCTATATGTTGAAGAGTGCCAAATAGAATATGCCTGCCTCCATATCTGCCTAACAAAATATGCATTCGCATTTGCTTGTTGTCAAACTCATGTCGTTATCACCTTGAGTTTGATGGGACTGTTGAAAAATATTAGTATTTTAGATTTATGTTATTATTTGGGTGTTTTAGATTTTTAAGTATTAGGTCTTATAGGGTCACTTATGATAAACACAACTTTTAACTCAATATATATCAGAAACGAGTCGATGAAAATGTATTCCTTAGTTTGTAGTTGAATCGACAATTTTTTTTTTTTTTTTGGTTAGTTAAACAATATTCGTAATTTCATACTTTGTTATGCTAGTATGACTCAACTTGTATGCTACCAGTGCCATAATTAGACATGGTTCATGTAGAGCATTACCCCGCCAAATAAGAAGAGAAGCGTATATGAAACGGACGCCCCAATGTGACTGCTTTTTTCTCAACCCAGTAGGCCACCATGCCTTGTATCTTTTGTACATTCATTTGCATGACTACTTTGAGACACCTCCATTTTTATGCAAATCCTTATCCTAAATACGTGCTCTGAATAAAATACTAAAACAATCAAGAGAAAATTATTTCCAATCAATACAGCACAAAAGTTACAAGATGAATTTGTAAAAACATACACCGATCTAAGCTTAGAATACTAGAAGAAAATGCTCATCTACCACGGTTGATGTCCATGGTAAATTGCAATCAATCACGAGCACTATGCCCATTAGTAATCTGAACGTGACAAAAAATCTTAGTTTCTACTACTCGCTATACCCGTTGTCCGAATTAAGCCAGTTTCACGGATTGAAGCAATCCATGGGAATGGAAAAAATATTTAATATTCAGATTGCAGTTTAAAATTTGGAAAACCTTATTGGTAATTCGATTCTAAAACTTCTAAACTGAACTTGAAAAGTTAAAACTATTAGTTATTCGTAAGGTGATATGATTAAGAAAGCATTCATGCGCATCTATGTAGTTCATTGGGAGTTCAATAACTGGGTGTTGCTTGGTGTTAACATATTGTAGAAAACATTTGGCAAGAAGATGATCAATGGCAAAATATTGTTGAAGCTTTTTATCAAATTATAACATTCATTGAAATACTTTAGCATTTCTTGTCCCTTCCATGCATGCGCGACATACGGTCCCAATTGGATTGAAAGTGTAAAGAAGAAAAAATTGAAATTTGTAGTTGTGACAACCCGTCCCTAATTTTACGATTTTATTAATTTTAAAAGTGTGAATTCATAAAAATGCCCCTACAATAGAGATTGTTGATTTTCGTTGACCGCCTTTTTGGGACGTGTACAAGCTAATATTTTAGCGTATTCTCGAAGTCCTCGACAGTACGAATGCGTAGGAACAAACGAAATCGGGATCAGAGTTACAATTAAAATTTCACGAAACATTGAATACCGATTTCAAGTTGGTAATTTCATTTTAGATGATATTTTGTATTGTTTTGTGAGCCACTTAGGGCCCATTTAGTGAAATTTTAACCGTCCTAGGCTAATTTCGATGTCCTGGGTCCCTTTTTGACACCCATTTAGTGAAATTCCAAAGTTTTAAAGTGGTTGACCATCGGGGCGTCTCGGTTGACTTTTTTTAGGGTTGATCGTTGATCTTTCATTGACTTTTTACAAAAATTGTTCGGGACCCTTCTTAACGCATTTCAACAAGCTGATTCCGAATCCGCCGTCTGTTTCCCCAAATTCAAACATTTTGATAGAGTTTTACTAATGGGTTCCAATATTATGCTTAGATGCGATTACTATCGGAGACTCTGGCTAGCCTAGTTCGAACGGTTGCAACCTCGCAAGTAACTGTGAGTGGGACTTTTCTTTTATGTAGTATATACATATTTATTAATTTCCATTTATACATTTGAAAAAGAATTTACTACGTATGCCTAGATTAGACTAATATTTACAAGAATTAGCGAAATGACGAAATTTACGAAATTATTCCGAATCCTGCGAGATGCACAGGTATGTGTGGGATGCCTTAATTATATTTACGACCACAAATATTATGTGCTGATTAGAATTATCGAATCACTATGCCATGATTATATTTATGTTATCTGCTCATCATTTGCTGCACCGGTGTTAGTACTCGCCCGGGTCAGGGCCAAGCTTTCACGTGTAGGTGCCAGTCATGTCGTACAGGTTACAATAGCCAACTCCAACTCATATGTGTTGCACATAACGCCAGTCTTCACATGATTGTAGTACTAGAGCGTATATCATTGTTACACCCAGTCCTAATGATGTCAGAATACCTCTGCATGAACACGTATCGATGAGCACTCGATATGATATGTTTGCTTATGTGAGATTATATGATTACTAACGTCATGCACTTATTTACGAATTATTATGCCGTATTGAATTCTTGTGATTTTGCAAGCTACGGTAAGTATTTTCTTACTATACGTAGTATGTATATTTTGGAAACTATACTTGTTTTACGGTGAGGGGTTATAATGTTTTCAGAAAGGTTTTATTAAAACTTTATTTTCAGGCACACTCACCCTTGTTTTTCACCCCTCCAGGTTTTAGAAGCTGAGCTTTCGTATCGACAAAGATTCTTGGCAAACATCGGTATTGGAGATTACCTTCAACGGTATAATTCTCATCCTACTTTATTGTACTTTACTTATACTCTTACATCACGTATGAAATGGGTTCATTCCCGCTCACTAGCGCACTCTTACATTTAGGCATTTTTAGGTTTAAATTTAATCACATTTTCGACATCACTACACTTTATGGCTTCTTCACCCTCCAAGTGTCGGCCAACATAACTCAATTCGGAGTCCAAGTGGACATTCCGGGTCGGAGTGTGTCAGTAGTTGTTTATATTAATGAGATTTTAAATAAAATCCATAATTTGTGGGATTTGAAATATTAAAGGATAGAATATACTCTCCACTACATAAACAAGAGTACATATTTTCAACACTACAAAAAAAAAAAAAAAAAAAGAAATGCTTTAGAGACTGAGCGGAAGCACCGGATCAATCGGTCGGCGATGATGCCATGTAAAGATAGCAAAACCGAAGAAAAAGAAGAATAATGAGAAATATTGAGAGAGATTTTCAGTTGTAAATGTTTTCCTTCATTATTCGTATTGATTTACAATCCTCACTTATATAGGTGTTTTCAATCCCAATCTTACAGAGTAAGTAATCCTCCTTTTAACTAATTAACTCCTTATGTCAACCAACTATCTCCTTATCCCAACTAACTATATCTCTAACAACTAAGATTCCAACTAATATACCAGCCTTTGTAATCTCTTGACAAGTGGCATTGTTTTAACCATTGATATCCTTCTCACTTGGATCACTATTTTCCACTTCATTCTTCTTACCCTAAATAAGCGTTATGAATAAAATAGTAAAACAATTAAGAGAAGCTTGTTCCAATTACAACACATAAGTTGCATGTTAAATATATAAAAACATACACATCTCTAAACTTAGAACACTAGAACAAAAAAAAACTCATAAAAAAAATTTAAAAAAAAAAACATTTGCCCTATGCAAATTAGCCTCTATACTTGTTACTCAAGAAAAGAAAAGAGAATTTTCTTTTAGTTCACAAGTAAATCCCTATATCCGCAATTCCTTACTTTTCGTTATGATTTTCCAATGAATGTAATATTTGGTACATTCTTAATCGCTTTATTTACTTATTCTTGATTTATTTAGTAGGTTAATTATTTATGTGGTCCTTGAAGTTGTTGGTTAGGGTTATGATTTCAAGAATTGTTTATATTCTATTGTTGTTTTTATATTGATTATTATATAATTTTATATAAGAAAAACATAAACATATAATTTTATGGTACTAATTTTAGCTAGCCCACCAAAAAAAAGAAGGGGAAACTTGATATAAGTCCAATTTTTTGAGCCAACAGTAAGAATAGTCCAGTTTATTAAAATAAGTCCAATTTGTTATATTTAATTTTTTTAATTATCAATAGTTATCTTTTCAATTAAAAAAAATCAAATTTCTTCCCAATTATCTCTTTGGTTATTTATTTTTATTTTTCTTTTTGTTATTTCTCGTTCTTCCTTCTGCTTTAAACCCTATTTATAGATTTAATTTTTAATTTTTATAATCTACCTATATCTTAGGTTAATTTTATTTATCTGCCTATATGATAGATTCTTTTTTTTTTTTTTTATAATCAACCTATCACAGATTAATGTGTCTTACTTGTAGGTATGTTATGTTTTTTCTACCTTTTAATTAGGTTTCATATCTCATGTATAGGTATAATATACATTCATATATTTGTTACTTAAGTTAGGGTAGAATGTTTTGCAGATAAATTTATGTTAGTATATTAGTTTTTTTGTTATAAGATATTAATTATATTTTTTTGGAGTTGGAAAATGCATAATATTAGAAGATTTTAATTGATTTTTAATATTTGTAGAAAATATAAAATGAGTATAAAAGAATAAAAACATATAATTAGATAATTGGACTCACTCCTAAAAACACTATATGTTTTTGGACCTGGATCTAAAAATCCAAAAAAATATATATATTGGCTCCGCCCACCAAACAAACAAACCAAAGGGTGCGAAATGCATTACAACTCCAAAACTCAAAACCCAATTCTTAACGTTAAAGATTGCTTTAAAACCTACAAGCAAAAAGATGAAAACATAAAGAAAAAAAATAGTTATCAAACGAGGGCTTAGTTTCCATATGAAAAGGATTCCAATATGAACATCCAATTCTCTTATGATATGCATTGGTATCATGACAGAGGCTTCAAGATAATCAACCAAATTCCAAAAGCAACTTGCCAAAGCCAATCATCCACACATCAACATATACACCATGTTTCCCATCCTCTACTCTAAACCTACATGTGAGACACATTCAAACTTGGGTTAAAAGAGGTGGGCACAATGCCCCGACAAACTGGTCTAACTCATATTTACGCTCTGCCCTAACCTTTGAATATATGTTCTTCTCCCATCTGGGTACTTTGGAGGAAAAGGGTGCATTCTTATCGACGCATCAGTCCACTGTGACGATGGGGGAAAAAGTTGGAGTTGGTTGAATTCTCATAGAGGAAGAATCTGAATTTTCCTTTGATCTCCGTGGAGTTTCTTGCAGTTTCAGCTCCAATTGCATGACACCATTTACATATGTATTTACAGATTTTGAGTCCTGGAGACACGTGTCATTGAACCCCATAATTCACCATCAAGAACAAGGAAATTACGAGTTTCCAAAAAAAAAAAGAACGAGGAAATTATGAAAAGAAAATAAAGAAAATAATTTCAGCACTCATGTTTTCTCCTTTGTTTATGTCCCTTGATTCTCTTTCAATTTTGTTAATCCAAGCAAAAGAAAAGAGAGGGGTGATGAGAGAGAAAAGGGGAGTGCAGAAATCATTTTTGTTTCGGAAAAAGAAAAGATGGAGAAAATAAGGCCTTGTTTGTGATTCTCACTATTTGGCCAAAGAATAAGAAGAAGAGGCAGCATGTTTGAGAGGCACTTTGTGAACATGTGCACCACCTCCACCTGATCCTGTTCCTTCATCATCCACAACGAAGACATCCTCAGGCTCCCTCAGAGCTCCATGCACCAGAACAACCGCGAGGCCAATGCAGAGTCCGGCGACGATATGATATCTCGCGTTAGTAAGGTAAAGCGCGACGAGTGTGACCACCAACAGGGCCATCATCATCACTTGCCCGTTGATCCGGTACCCTAGAATCATCAAAGGTTGGTCATGCAGGAAAAATAGAAAGATCCATGCAACCATCATGACGATGAGGACGATCAACGAAATGGGGTGCCATAGGAGGCTTAGGAAGAGGATGGAAAATGTGATGATGGCGTAGTTCATGCGAAAGAAGACGACATTCGTCTTGATTCTATGGACTGATTGGTTGAAGGTGGAGGGAAGGGTGAGATTTTGCAGTTGTATAATTTCCTGCCATGGTCTTCGGTTGCTTAGGGCTGATTGGATCTGTTCTTTTGCGCGTGGGACGAAATGTTGGTTCAAGGATGCCAGGGGTTCGGTCGGGATAGTCCCGTACGTTGTCATTGTCCGGTGGTGGAGACGGAGAGAAGAATAAAATGGTATGGAGGTCTGTGGCAAAGATAGTGCAGAAGGTTTGTAGCTTGGATTTCTAATTTTGGGGGAGAAGTTTAGATCACTGATCACATATCAGCTACGTGTTAGGTTAATGTTTAAGCAAGTTTGTTACGATCACATGATGTTTTATTTATAACATTGGATGTACAAAAAATGGTTTAGCTGAAAAGGAAAAGGAAAAGAAAAATGGATGGTGACAATCGTTCCTTACACCGGAGACCTTTAAAACGGTTGGCATTCATCAACAGAAAATGGTATAGAATAGTTGAAGCCCGTATAACAATTTCTCCGACTGGTCTATGGCTTTCACTGAGTGGCTGGGACCTCGCCTTGCTGTACCCTCCAAGGTCCTCCGTAAAACTTTGGCTTCATAAGAGGCACTGCCTGCCCAGGATGTTCTTCCCAGAATTTTTCCTGCACAATACCAGAAGGCAAAGTTTTTATGAGGTCTATGAAACTTGACATGAGAAGATTTATCTCCATTGAACTTCGGATAATATGTCGACATGTAGATATGTATATATACCTAAAACCAATTCACTGATATCTATATGTCAAAAAGATATAAAGCTACTCGGTAAAAATCTCCTAAAAGCGGAAGAAGAGAGCTTGATAGGATCGGAGATCATCATATATAAACAATCACGCGACAAAGTCAAGATTGCTCCAACAAAGATTAGTTAAGTGAGATCAGCAGGCGCATTGAGAATTGGTGTCAGAACTACTATGAATTTATGGCACCAAAAATGCAAGCTGACAGAACGTAGAAATGAGACCTGATTCCTCGCCCATCACTCAATGGTTCCAGAAAGGAAACCAAATAGGCATCTTGAGATCGAACAGAAAGGAAACCCTATGGTGACTCGATGAAAACCATGAGAAATCTCCTCTTCATGTCAGAACCGGAAAACACACATCTTTCCCAAACCCTGTTCCTCCACTATCCGTAATTAAAATTTAGAAATCAGAGCGTAGCAGATCTATGATTAAATCATTAAAGCTCATGCTAACAATAAGCTAGACCTATTGGACTAATCAAAAAAGTGTGTAGCCAATTACGCATCAAACGCTACTCCTTCCAGCTCCAAAACCTGTTTCCAGGTCTGACACCTCTCAGCTATATACATATGGTATCAACTCATACAATGATATATATACCTTCAAGCACAAGAAACAATGCCATAAGGCATTCTATCAAATGACCTCCCCCAAACTACACATTGTTCAAATAAACTCAACAGGTTTACAGCAAATTTCAGTCCAATAAAAGCTTCAAGAAGAAACCGATCTTCGTGCCATGGTTTCGTCTAATTTTCTAAGTACTAAATCTTAGATTTATCAGCAAATTGTTAGGACAGAGATCAATCAATCAATAGGTTTCAAAATTTCAGTACATTTATGCAACATTTGAAGCTGAACAAAAAGAAGGAAATTCTCCAACTTTATTTTTCCTATAAACTACGGCATCAAAACTAAAAACCCCATCTCAAATTTTGGGTTTTGATCAACTAAATTAACCCAGAAAATTAACAATAATAGCAATAAAAACAAGCAAAATAAAAAAATAAAAAAAAATTAATACCGAGCAAAGTGATTACCTTGTAAAGCTGCTCAGTGATAGCAGAACCAATCACACCAGTGTAGAAAGCGGCGACTTAGATGGTAACCAATGGGGTGAACGATTTGGGCCTGCTGTAGGGCTCCACCATGTTCCAAAGAATCATTCTTTCCCACTTTGTATAAACGTAGTCTGCGTATTTCCTCCATAGATAGCTCGCCATTTCCGATCGGTTCGAGTTGGGTGTTTTTGTAGTGCCGCTGTGAGAGGTTTTGTCTTTGTAGTCTAGGGTTTGGTTTCATTGAATTTTCTCTTCTTTTCCCGAGCTTTCTCGGCAGCCAAACGGACTATTTGAGTCGGCCGAAAGGGAAAACAGAGTTGGTTTCCCAAAAAAAAATAAAAGGGAAAACAGAGTTGTAGTTGGAAGAGAAACAGAGTCACGTGACACGAACCAAAACATGGTTTTAAAACGACAAGTCGTTCACATTTTACTTTCTATTGGACATTTTATATAGAGTAAATTATAGCAATGGTTCCTTAACTTTAACTCAATTGGAGCAATGATTTTTCAACTAAAAATTCGTTACCATTGGTCCCTCAACTTTAATCCAACTAGAAAAATGATCCCTCAATTTTAACTCACTTGAAACAATGGTCTCTCAACTTTAACTCAATTAGAGCAATGGTCCCTCAACTAAAAATTCATTACTATTGGTCCCTCAATTTTAACCCAACTGGAAAAATGGTCCCTCAACTTTAACCCAATTGAAGCAACGGTCTCTCAACTTTAATCCAATTGTAGCAATGATCATTCCAGCATAACTCATTTTGACAAAATTCTAACGAAATTGACGAAAATGATCATAGCTACACGTTTTGACGAGTTGATGGACCCCAATTGTAGCAATGGTCCTTCCAACATAACTTATATTGACAAAATTCTGACGAAGTTAACGAAAATGACTATAACTATACATTTTGATGAGTTGAGGGACCACTAGTAATGGATTTTTAGTTGAGGGACTATTACTCAATTTATATTAAAGTTAGAGATCATTGTTACAATTTACTCTTTTATATATATATATATATATATATATTAAAAATTATCCAAAAGCCCCAAATTAAAATAAAAAAGCAATCCAATCTAATTGAAGCGGGAAGCAAAACGCACGACCTTTACGCGTTTAGAGAGAGGAAGAAAGCCTCCAGTATAGCAAATACCAGAAAATAAAAATATGAAAATCTGAGGACTTTAAGATCCAAAAGCTTATTTGGTATGAGATTTGAGAGTGTTGACAATGAAAAAGAAAGCAAAGAAGGTCGGAAGAGGGGCAAATTGGAGAGGGGAGTATGAAGGAGAGAAAAAGAAAAGAGAAGAGGAGAGAAAGTAGTAAGGAGATCGCAGGTTAAGAGGAGAAAAGAGAAAGAGGGGGTATCAAAGGAAAGAGAGATTCGGCGTGAGGAGAGAGGAGAAAAAAAGGTACGGACCTTTGAATTTAAAACCTTTAAAAAAAATTTCTTTTTTCTTTTCAAGGAAAAGACTATTGTTTTAAGTTAGTCTTGAAATCAATTTCTAAAAATAGTTGTACTTGTACCAAATAAGTTTCAAGGCCTAAAATTTAAAAACTATTTTTGAGTTCAAAAAGTTGGATTCGAGTATAATACCAAACGAGTCCTAGTAATTCCGTGTCCAAACAAAATCCTGAGATGTGGATCAAATAAATTCTCAAACGGAGAATAAAGAAGTAGAAATTTAGCATAAGAATACGAATATAAAAAGGAAAGAAAATAGAAAGAGTGTGCTAGCTAGTTACTTATCTGCAGTACGGATTTAATGTCCAAACCCTAAACCACAGCCTAATTACAGTGCTTTATAACTGGTCCAGCGTTTTTGTTTCTTGGGCAATACGGCACCACTTTTCTATACAATCTTCTAGCGACGACAATACCTTCCTCTGACAACAAGCAGGCCGGGTTACGAACCCAATCATACTTCAAATCCCGCCGATAACCTGAAGCAAGAACACACGCATATGAGCTGACATGGTTAACCACACGGCCCTACTATGAGAACACTAGATGCATGAAAAACGTAAGTTTTTGTTGGAACCCCCAGTCCCACATCGGACAGAGGGAGAAGAGAAGAGTGCTTTAAATAGAAATACCCCTCTCTAATTAACACCGAGGTTTTTTGTGATAAAACCCCACACCTGAGGATTGTGCAGGTGGTTAAGTGGAGACAGTATCGGTGTTGTTGGAGTGGGCCCTCGGCCCGTCGACCTGAAAATTTCCACAGTTTTCAACCTTTTCGATCAAAAAGGCGGCGAAGGAGCTTCCTCAGATAAGCATGATCTGGTTTTTCATCAAACCTTAAAGACCTGCAGTAGTTCAAGTACGCCGCAAATTCCCTTGGATATCCTCGGCATAACTCCTATGAACGGATTAAGAGAGCAATGACTAATCAATACTTGTAAGTAACTTTAAGCACGCACGTTAATTTTACTTCAATCATCAATGTTTCAGCTTACCTCTATTGAAATTGACTCTTTTATTTCACATATCTTCTCAAACTCTTCCTCTCTAGTCCCTGCTGACACCTCTTGCCAAGGCAGACTGGAAAAATAAAATTATAGAGAAAGAAACACCGTAACTAAACACAATGATCCCAATAAAGCATTCATAAAGCATAACAGGAAGGCACAAGGTTTACCTTCCTCGTAGAAAGTACGTAAGCACATATCCAAGTGATTCTAAATCATCCCGGCAGCTTTGCTCTATGAACATTGAAGTAAAACAGTTTAAAGACAGATGGACGGAGGGAGAGGAAGAGAAAGAATGTAGGGGACAAGGGGAGATTAAAAGACGGTGAGAGAATTCACTTACCAACGCCACGGTGAGCATTGATGCTTGAATATGCTACATTATGTTTCCACTTCTTACCGTCTCTGCATTATATACATGAGAACTTGACATTAGAAACTCGGTAGCCACAAGTTCACTTATAATCATAATGTGTGGATCCATTCTCAGTGGACTACACATCTAATCTAGCTTAAGCGCCGGAAAATAAACATTTGGGTTTTCAAAAACACTTTAATCATTGAAAATAGAGACAGTGGAACCCAAAATGACGGCATTTCCGAAGTGCAACTTTGAAGCAAGATACAATCACCCGTTGAACAATAAAGACAACACCGAAAGAATAAAACAAGCCACCAACCTATAAGGAATATGCATCAGCATATTCAGAACACGGAATAAAGCTATAGTGTTTACACAGGACATAAAAAACATATCGAAAGAACCTCATTAGGTTGTTTAATGGCACCAAATAGGAAGTTTTCTGGCTTGATATCCTGGTGTAGAAATGATTTGGAATGGACAAACTCCACACGATTGATCTGACACAAATTTCAAGACGAAGATAATCAGGCTGCAAGTTAGACGACTAGATTTCAAAAAATATGCATTCGTGAAAGAAAAAAAAAACATGTCTACCATTTTTTCAGCAAGCATGAGGACAGTCTTCAAAGAGAATTTCTTGCTGCAGCAGGTGAAAAATTCTCGAGACTAAGTCCCATTACGTCCATCACAAGACCATTGTGGTCTCCTTCCACTCCAATCCATCTCACTTTTGAAATTCCAGCTGCCAAAGTCCAATACAGAAGCCCACCAACGAAGAGTTCATAGGGGCTAGAACTAAACTATATAAACATACGTGTACATATAGTAAACAACAAATAAACAAATATACAAAAAGCTTCAGGGATAGTGGCTGAGGCCATGACCTCCTCCCTTTAGTCTGTTATACACCTCTGATTCATGGATCAACGCGGGATACTCCGCGTTCACATTTTCCTGAAAAAATGTACAACAGAATTCCGGCTATATATATAAACTGATAACTACAAGGAGTAAAGCATTGCGGTCCTTTCGATTAAAGACAAAGTAGGCATAAAGATGAGCAACATGATCCATATATGAAAACAAAAGATGAAATATTCCAAAGTCAGAAAATATTGAACACAACGGAATGTATTTTGATTGTGACCGTAAATCTTTGGAAAAAAAAAATGGAAATTCAAGAGAATAATATCCTAGATAAATTGGAGACCGAATCGTGGTCATAAAGCCCCAAATGATTGTTGACACCTTGTATTGGACAGTAACTAGAAGCCGCGAACAGAGGCGAAGTAGGCAAACAATTGTTATACCCGCAATTTCAACCATACAAAACACATAAGATTTAGGTGATTAGGGCAGCGAAGGACGTTTTCAGAAGAAATTGTATCGCAATAAAACATCAAACCACCGAAAACTTCCAACAATCGTCCCTACATTGTTCGTTTCTATACAGCATGATCATGGAACAAGTATCGATACAAACACAAAGTTTCAAATTTATCAATACTTTTTTTATTTCAATTAGAAAAGATAATTTAATAGAACAAAAAATCGAAAAAAAGATCTCACCAGCTTAATCTCAACCAACTGCTTCGTGAAAGTATCAGTTCCTGAAAATCAAAGAACAGAAATTGAAAAAGAAATTAAAAAAAATTTACCAAAAATTAAAAAGAAAGGACGAACAGTAAAAAAAAATTGCAAGAATTAAAGAGAAATAATCATAGCCAAAAAATTGAAAAAAAAAAATTCAAACGAAAGAGAGAAAGAAACCATAGTAGACCACTCCGAACTGCGAGAAACGGATTATCGGGCCGACTCGAAACCTTCCGCTCACAACAGGTCGAGACTTCCTATCAAACCATCCATTCCCTCCAACAACAGACTCCATATCTCAAAACCCGAATCAGAGCCCTAACAAACAACGACCGATCTCTCTCTCTCTCTCTCTCTCTCTCTCTCTCTCTCTCTCTCTCTCCGTATCAGGTTTTTGCCCGCCTTTTTCTATAGCGGCTATATACATGTATGAAGTTAAATATGTAAAAACCCCAAAATATCCCCACATAAAACTGAAAATTAAAGGATAGAATAGTAAAATCAGTGGGTTTTTATTTTAAGAGGTTTAACCAAACACTTCCGGGACTGTTCACTTTTAACAAAAAACCACATTTATACATTTTCCTGGTACTATTCACTATACCTTTAAAAAGGGCTTTTCATTAAAAGGGAAGTTTTTTTTTACTTTTCGTTAGTTTTCCTTTTTATTTTCTCGCTTCATACGTTTCATACTACTCATACAATTGTGTTTACGTATGTTCCCTACTTCTCATACTAGTGTAACTTTTTGAGTGACTGCGCATGTATGTCACGCTCCCATTCCAATTGACGCTTAAGATCGAAATGTGACGTCAAAACATAGTAGTAAATTATATATATAAAATATAATTACATAGCTCTCTAACTCAAAAACAGATTTATCCAGCAGGCGTATAATTTATAAGCTTTGATTTTATGAAGTGAAAAAAATTGGTGAGTATTGTAAACTACTCTAATGACTCATTTGGAAAGTGTTTTTAAATGTCTGAAAGTACTTTTAAAGAAAATGTTTATGAGTTTAAAAAACACTTGAAGTTCTTTCCAAAACTTCTTCCATGAAACACTTCAAGTATTTATTCAAGATGAACCTGCATTTTTTTTACTAAAGAACTGAGTTTTAAAATGATTTCTCTAAAATCACTTTCATTTATTTAGAAGCACTTTCCAAACGAGTCATAATTCAAACAAGAGGATAATTCGAGCTCAAGTACATGATGTGAACATATTCGATGGTGACGATAGAATGTTTGGCAAACTGAAACCTGGATGTTCACTTGTCCAAAACTCTGGTAAAAAGAATAACTCATATCATATTACGTACCTGGAATTTCTTTATCCACAGAAATTTCAATTACATACATGACATCCAGAACAAGAATGGAAAACAAGGTGGCAGAAAATAGCGACTTGTGCTTACAAAAATATACAGAATACGAGTAGAAAGTGTAAGCCGACTATCGAGGGGCTTTATACTATGGACCTGTTTTCTGTACTACAATTGCTTGAGTCGAACAAGTTCTATGATGAGGCAGATTCCGAGGGCTTGTCCTTCGAAGCTGAGGATGGTTCCAGTGTAAGATCTCCAACTCCCTTCGCAGGACCAATGCTGCAACGAGCTGTGTTGTGTAATGCAATAGCATCCTTTAACTTCTGGAACTGCAGAAGATTATGAACACAATCAGGTGGTTTCAGATGAAAATGGATGTGAAACTTCCTAAAAGCATTGAAGTAATACTAAAACTTGGGCATCCCCATTACTCGCATGAAAATTCTACACGCTTACAAGAGTATAACGGAAAGATGATTGTTTCTGACAGTATCACAAGAAGTTTACTGTAATCCTATTCAGCTTTCTAATCGGGGTTGGAGTTTTAATCCAATGATGGTTCCCATTTTCAGAAAACTAGGTGCTTCAGAAGGTGTATTCAGTTCTTAAAGATAAAAAAAAATATAACAGAGACTATAGAAAAATTCTGTTCCGCTCCTCTTCCCCGGTGTCTAACTGATAAAAAAGAAGTTCAAGAACTACCTTAGCGAGTGAACAAGAAAAGGATTCAAGCTGTCCCTCAGATCCACGATAAAAGTGGAAATACGGAAGCACCTTCACGTTCATACTTTTGCACATTGGTTTGTTCTCGTCAAAATTCACTTTCAGGAATAAAATCTCAGGGTGGTCTTCAGCTGTTCTGCAGAGCTGACACATGTAGTAAACAGTGATATCAGGAACATAGCTCCTCAACCATATAAAAGCAAATTTGAAACAGTGTAATACGTTTAACTTTATCTAAGTTTCGATTGAAGAGCGTTAGATTCCAGGACATTCACAAAATGAAATTCAAAATTGAAGGGTTCTTATGTTCCATTAAACATTTAAGTTGAAATTTTGGGCAGAGCCATCTCCTCTCTTCAAGAACCAGTTACCACAGATTATTTCCGATCAGTCAAAATCTTTCACAAGTAATAATACGTCTAGATAACAGAAGGCAACAGTCCAAAAACAATAAAACAGCTCAACAAGGTATGCTCACCATCTAGATACGATTAATACAGTTTATACCATAGGGGCCTATAATTAGTGTTGGAAAAATATTAATGCTTTAAGAGTTTATATGTTATGCTGGCGTTGCACATAAGACACAGTTCTCGAACAAACGAGGAACACCATTAAGGATGCATGTCCAGACAAATTTATAACAACAAAATCAGTTTCTGTCTGGATCCCAATTGCACAAACATATGTACAGCATTTGGATGACACCAGTCCTATAACACACGTATGTATTCACGGATGACACCAGTCCTATAACACACGTATGTATTCACATATAAGCGCATGGACATTACCTTCTTCACTGCTTGTTGTAATGTCCAAAAACTTAAGGATTATTGTCTCGGGAGTTGTAACAAAATTTTCAAGCAGAAAGCAACTAGAAACAATGAATTATGAGATTACCTTAGGAAACAATGCTCGGCAAGAAGCACACCACGTTCCATAGAATTCTACAATAACTAATCTATCACCAGCTTGGCCCAAAGCACTCAAAAACTCTTGAGTGGAATGAATGTCAACCATATTCGGAACACTTCTTTCCCACCATTTTGGCTGGTCCTTGTCTCTTTCGGCAACAGTTGCCTGTACCTGCATTCAGCACACAATAACCCATTACACAAAATTTTGGACACAAAATCAGCGATCAGCATAGCCCAAAACTTGAGGAAAACTAACAAAACATCAATTTCCACTGGATTTTCGACTTCCCTTTTAATCTTTTCCTTTTGTGCAACTGCCACCATAAGCCAGGTTATCAAAATTATAAAACTTGGCAGCTAAAGCAGCGAAATGCAATGGAATATGACAACTTCATCAAAAGGGGTTCCCAAAAATGCTTCTAATTTGCAGAAAACTTGCCAATTGAAGCCCAATTCATGAACAAAATTACCAAAAGCTATTACATGCGGCCAAATTACAACATTTCAACAAATAGGTAATCGTGAATTCAATCAAATACTAAGCAGATAACAAAAAAATGAAAGAAAAATGCCAAGTATGGATAGAATTACCTTGATATTAACCGGCTGCTTTCTGGGTCTGAAAGCGAAGTGAGCAACAGACGAATACGAAAGGGGATAAACCCTCCTGTATGGGTTTTGATTGGCTGGGAGGCCCGGTTGCAGAGAACTGACAGAGGAGGCGAAGGACGTGAGCAGAGACGAAGAGAAACGAAGTGAATGGAATGGTAATCTCAGGACATCAGCCATTTAATTGAAAGAAAGAAGAGGAAACTACAGTGCTCTGGAGAAATCTGAGAAAAGGGTAAGAGGTGGGAGAGGTCAAGTCTTCACGGAGATTGAGGGTCAAGGCAGAGAAGAAGAAAGGCCATGGCTTTTCGGAAAAAAAGAGGGGGGGTTTTGTAATAGCATCTGCTCTGCTTCGTGTGTGAACCATATGGTACCAGAGGAAGACCAAGTTGTTTGGGTCCTTCTACTTTTTTTTTTTTTTTTCTCTTTTTGGAATTTTTCAACTTTTTAATTTTTGAACTTTCCAATTTCACGGGTTTGTTCAATTGGCTTTCTTTACGTTAAATTTTTTTTTTTTTAGATTTTATTTTAATAAATTATATTTATTTATTAAAATATGCAAAAAAGAAAATGAAGCCCACCACAGACTACCTGGGTACTTTTTCATTTTTTTAATGTGTAATTTTCATTCAAAATTTAAACGGTCTTGAATTACTATTTTGTCTCTTATTAAGTAAATTGTCTTTGTCAAATGCTTTAATAAGGAAGGGGCGTTTAGTGGCATTTTGAATGTTTGCCCTTTTATCCTTCTCACTCTAGAGCAACAACATTAAATGGTTGGGTAGTTAGTTGTTAAGAAAATTAGTGTGCATAATAATTGTTTTTCGTCATTGAGGTAAAACACCATATGCACAAAGTGTCACTAATTCATCTTACAAACATCATAATCAAATCTTTTATTCTTTTTATCATCATTTAATGATCATCTTTAAAACTTTAAGAAAATTCATTTAATATTAAGACCATTTAATCATCTATACGAATCAAACAAATTAAAACTCATCACAAAAATGTTACTATTATCATAATTGTCTATTTGTTCGACACATATATACGTATTGTTAAATGGTTTCCAAATAATATTTCTAAAAATAATCTCCCGTGAAAAATGCGTATCTTTTATTGTTTAGAGTCTAAACTCGTCCATATACAGGATCTCGTCCTCCACATTGGTCTCGTCCTCATCGTCGTCATCGATGCTGATAGGGTAGTCTTATTCTATTTCTTCGGCATCATCCCAGTACCGTGATAGGGTAGTCTTATGCTATTTCTCCGCAGAGCGCACAGGCCCAAACTCCGCAGCGACGTATTTGCGAAGGCCATTCATTATTTCAAGTGCTTGAAACCAAAATGTAGTGCCCTCAAATCAGTAAACTAATGAGAAAATAGTTCAAAAAGAAAAGAGGCAGTTCAAAGATCATAATTGAAGTACAGATACGGGTACATTTTTGTTTTCGTAAAAAATGCACCCGTATCTGGTACTTGGCCAAGCATTTTTGGTCCTTGGTCTCATCCCTTGCTGTTGGGATAATACTGGAAATTGCTCTCCGTTCATATATAGGAGTTATGCCGAGGATGTACAAAGGAATTTGCGGCATACTTTTTCTACCGCAGGTCTTTGAGGTTTGATGAAAAACCAGATTACGCTCATCTGAGGAAGCTCTTTGGCCGCCTTTTCGATCGAAAAGGTTGAAAACTTTGTACTTAGTATGTTTTTCATGCATGTACTGTTCTCATAGTAGTGCAATGCAGTCAACCATGTCAGCTTATATGCTTGTTTTCTTCAGGCTGTGGGCGTGATTTTAAGTATGATTGGGTTCTTGGACATACCCGCTTGTTACATAGCCTGAAAACGCTTGCAGGTGGTGATGAAGGCCGCTCGTTACATAGCCTGAGAACGGTCGCGGGTGTTGAGGAACGCCGCTTCTTACAGAGCCTGAGAACGGTTGCAGGTGGGGAGGAAGGTGTGTTGGTTGAAGATCTCCGAACCTTGCTCCGAAGTTACCCAAGCTAGTAATTAATTTAGAATGATAATTAATCGCCTCAAATAGGCTTATTATACTAACAATCTACATATGTTTGAATAAACTCTACATACTTAATACATCCCACATTTACTTTTTCAATGAAAAATTATCTTAATACATCCCATATACTTCCCCAAAAACCCTCACACCTCACATTCTCAATATACACCTTACATTTTCTACATCCATCCCATATTTTCTATACACCCCACATTTCTCAAATCTTATAAAGCTTTTAATTTGGACAAAAAATGCCGACTGGAATTTTGATAAAAGATGCCGCCTGAGATTGAAAGCATATGTGGGTTGTTTTCAATTGCACCATTAAAACCAATGTCGTCTGTTTTTAATATTTGGAAGTAATTTTAGATGTTTAATTCTTCATGTAATCCCTAAAAGATAAATACGAACATAGAAGCTTGAATAACGCAGCAAAAGCAAGATTAAATAATTATCGATGTCATCAAAATCACTAAAACAATAAAGAATATGAAGTCTTACCTCATGTGAAGCTTCTGAAAAATCTATTTCGTGTTTCATTCGTCAAAAATAATTTTTCTCATGAAGGACTGTTGAATAATGACAATATAAAATGCTGATATAGAATTAAGTCGATGGAATTCAATCAAAAGTTTAGAAGACACAAAGTTTCGATCAAGGAAATGTCGTCACCAGGAATTGGAACCTAATTTTTACTAGTATCATCTACCGAATGATGCCTCTTTACAGAAGTACAAAATTACAACTCAGCATTTCGAGGGTGCTCCCATTACATGAAACGAATAGACAGAAGAACGACGTTGCCAGGGAAACTAAGATGTCGCAACAAGTGAGCTCACAGATCATGGCTAAGAAAACCAAGCACATCGCAATTAGTGAGCTCCCGGATCATGAAATAACTGATACTGCTACCTTTCTGCGATGCTGGATCGTAACTATTCATGACCTCATAATCTCGCAAGCACATATTCTTGCGGGTTACATAATAGCGAAACCTCTCCGACCACCGCTCAAACTTCACTAAGCTGACTCCACCGAGATACTCTTTGTGGTGGACATCAAGCAGCAGGCAAAAGAACAGAATTTGGAAATGATAGAGATCCATTGTTAGGAGCACCCTGAATATTGAGAATCGTCGTGACCAAATTGTATATGTGGACATTTTCAAAACTAGGAACCTTGCGACCTCTTGCAAACTGAGGACCATGCCCAACGAATATGGTCCTCATGGAAAAAACAGCATTGTCATAACCATGTGATCCTCCACATTCTCTCCGCTTCGTCCTCTTTTGCTCTACCTTAAATCCCTCTCCAACCAACCCTACTATAGGTGTAATTCGATCGCTTGCTGCATAATGGAGCCGACTTGGAAGCTCCTCCTTAAGATACACTCTCAAATTCTTCCCATTCTCAACCTTGCCCGATTTCAACCCTTCATTCATCTTCTCAACAACATTAGCAGGATCAACTCCCGAAGGCGGGCGAATGGAAAGCAATGGAGTATGTGACTGGACCCAATCATCAGGAATTTCAATCCAAGGGGCCAAATCACTTAAAAAAATTAGCTTTTTATCACATGTACCAACCATCCCATGATCACCTACCATAATTATAGTAACATCCTCGAAAACCCCTCTTTTCTCTAAACCTTCAATCAACCTCCCAATCATTTTATCAATTCTAGCAACAGCTTCAGTAATCTCTGGATCATCAGACCCAACATGGTGACCCTGATGGTCCGGATCCTCGAAATACAGAGTCATAAACACAGGAATTTCACTACTAGGCAGATCAAAGTAATTCAAAACTGCATCAACCCGTTGTTCGAAAGGAACAGAGCTATTATACTGCATACAAAGCTTATCAGGGCAAGTCCAAGAACCTTTATTTACCTCAGCACCAGGCCAGAAGTAAGTGGCAGCCTTCAAACCGTGATTGACCACCGTCGCCCACAGCGGCTCGCCGAGCCACCACTTGGGTTCGTGGCTTCCCATGTAGAAGGACTCCCCTGTGTGCGGGTCCACAAAGTGATTGTTGACAATGCCATGGTAAGCAGGGTAAAGACCTGTGACAATCGAGTAATGGTTAGGAAATGTTAGAGTTGGAAACACCGGAATCAGACCCTCTTCCGCCTCCGTCCCATTGGCGATGAGGCGGCGGATATTCGGCGTCGGGGCCTTGAATTGGTATCCGAATCGAAACCCGTCTGAGGAAACCAACAGAACCACCGGATGATCGAGCTTTCTCAAAGGTCGAGCCTTGGATTCCACTGACGAGGAGTCGGAAACGGGGGCGGATTTTGGTGAGTTGGAGAAGAAGAGGAAGGCAAATGCAGCGGCGGCGGAGAGAGCAATGCAGGTGGTGAGGAGGAGAGAGATGAATATAACAGTGGTGCTGTGTTTGTGAGAAGGGGAAGACGATGGGATCGGAGAGGCGGATGAGTCGGTGTTGAAAGAGAGCAGCGCCTCCGATTGGTCCGGCGAGTCCTCGTCGTGGGTGGGGATCGGAGTGGCTTTCATGGGTGGCAAATCCGAACCCATCTGAAGAAACCAGGTGATTGATTCTGGTTTTTTCTTCGATGGGTCGGAGAACTGAAGAATTTGGGAGGTGGGTATTGGTGGTGAGGCGTTTAGAGAGAGAAAGTGGGGGGTTGGAGTGAGAAGCAAGGATTAAAGGTCGAGTCTTTGGGTGGAGCTGCAGACGCTGGTTTGGTGGAGGTGAGCTTTCACAGCTTTTGGAGAAGAAGACTTGTCAATGGCTGTTGGTGGACTTGAATTGAGCTGGAAGGAAGGTTTTCTACGACACCGAGTTTGATGTCAAATTTGGCGCATCGCATTTGGATTGGATATTCCAAGACAAACGGTGAAAAAAAACATACGGAAAGGGAAATATTTATACGCAAACGTCATGTCGTTTTCTGCACCTCCTTCCTTTCCTGTTCGTTCCAGGAAAATCAACAAAACAACAATGGCGGAGCAGAACGACGCCGTCGCAACCCTTCTGAAAACATAGTAAGCAAGTAATAAAGGCGCGTGCTTGCAGCTACTGAGAGAGTGCTTGATCGAGCGGAGACAGAGATGGCGTACTTGAGCATGGGAGAAGCTCACAGAAGAATCACCGACTACCTCAACCGCTTCTCCGACGCCGTTTCCACCCAGGACGGAGCTTCCCTCAAGCACCTCCTCTCTCTCTCCTCCAACAGCCCCGCCCTCCTCTCCCTCGCGGACGCCCTCAACGTCTTCCAGGTAATACATTTACTCCAATGTGTGTATTTATATACGTATTTGTATTTGTTTAAATTGGGGAATTTAGGGTTTTGATTGGTGCTGTTTCTGGGTGTGTGACAGGACTTCAATAGATTGATCAAACAGTCCGATAACGACTCGCAATTTGGAGAAATTCTGGTTCATCTGTTCCGGGCTTTTCAGAGTTACCGAATTGGGAATTTCATTGATTCCTACCAAGCATTTGAAAATTCCGCAAAGTATTGATCTTTTTGTTTAATTATCTATTTTTGTTTAAGTCTGTTCTGTGTGTGTATAATTTTGTGTTTGGTGGTGGTTTTTGAACTAATGTTGGTGTGCAGTGCTTTTATTCAGAAGTTTGGAACTGGGACACGGCGTGGGATTTGCCAGCATTGTATGCCATTGCTTATGAGATTAGGGTTCTAGCTGAGAGGGTGAGACCCACAATTTCCTTTCTTTTGAATAAAAAGATATGTGCTTTATTTCGTAATTGGTTGTTGATGTCTTGGGAAGACAAATTTAGCAAGACTGTTATGTGTGGCTTTGTAGGCTGATAAGGAGTTAGCTTCGAATGGAAAGTCTCCAGAGAAGTTGAAGGGAGCTGGCTCTTTCCTGATGAAAGTCTTTGGGGTTCTTGCAGTAAGATACTTTCTTTTAAAATTCTATTAATTTCGCTGATCTTGCTAAACTCTGTTCTGTTTTATGTTCTCTTTGCAATAAAAGTTGGTTGCTTTACTCAAACTTGTATAAAACAAGATTTGACAGTTTCTTGGGTGTTTATGAACAATACTTTGAATCTCTAGTGCTAACTCTTTCATTGGTGTATCCTCATAGGGAAAAGGCCCGAAACGTGTTGGAGCATTGTACATTACTTGCCAGTTGTTTAAAGTTTACTTTAAGGTAAATACTTAATGCACACTTATGAGTTTGCCAATGCTTTTCTGAATTAGCTATTAGGCCTCTTCTGAATGCTGGATAAAAATGCCTGAGCTGCATTATGATGAATTATCTTTATTATTTTGCAGCTTGGTACAGTTCACCTTTGCTGCAGTGTCATAAGGAGCATTGAAACTGCACGAATATTTGATTTTGAGGAATTCCCTAAAAGGGATAAGGTCAGAATCGCCGTTGTTTGGGCAGATGCTATTTTCTTTTCTTGAACTCCCTCACCTTTTCAATGGGTTCTCTATCAACTAGTTTTTTTGGTTTATTCTCGCTGCTGTACTGTGAAATGCAGGTGGCCTACATGTATTATACAGGTCGTCTAGAAGTTTTCAATGAAAATTTCCCTGCTGTAAGTATCCTAATTTCCATGATGTTAATGATGCACAAGCTTCTTGTTTGCTAAGCTATTTAAGTGGTGTTATGGTTTTGGTTCGGGGGGTCACCATCTGGAGTCTTGAATTCTACAAATTAGACATTGGATAGAGAAGTGAGCAGCTCCACCCTTTGCCTTACAATCACTTGAAATAAAGAAATTTCTCCCAACTAGTAACATGGAAGTCTCAGAAGATGCGTGCTCAAATTAAAGATTTGATCTCAGTGGATAATTTGCCCGATTTCACTTATTTCTATGCATGAAAAAGGCTCAACTGAAATCTGAGTTTCCATCAGGCGTGTGCTATTCACTAAATTTACTTTTGGTACCTTGCAGGCTGATCATAAATTATCTTATGCCTTGAAGCATTGCAACCCTCAGCGTGAAGCAAATATAAGGTTAGGTTCATGTGTGCTTGTTGCATATATGTTGTATCTGCATGATAGACTTTAAGGAGGCATCTTTGTAGACAAAAATGTTGTTGTTGTGCCTATATATTCTTCAGCTTGAATCGTCTTTTTATTTGTATGATGTTGAACATCTTGCGATAGGAAGTCAAACATTAGATTTATTAGGTGGTGTACCATCTTTTATTGTCCGTCTCATTTTTTTCTCTTTTTGTATTTGCGTAGGATGATACTGAAGTATTTGATACCTGTGAAGCTTTCGCTAGGCATCTTACCAAATGATTGGCTTCTGGAAAAGTATAACCTGGTTGAGGTATGTCGGAATTGTTATTTCTTTAACTGCAAGAGATCTTATTTAAGCTTGATGATGGGAAATAAGATATTCTGGTATCCCCCGGTTGTGTTGGTTATATGCTACATAAATGTATTTATTAGTGTCTCAATGAAGATGAATGTTGACTTTAGCTTACCCTCCCTCCACTTTCCATAGTTGTGTCTAAATCCTAGTTTACAACTTGCCTCCGCAGTATAGGAATATTGTACAAGCTCTAAAAAGAGGCCATCTTCGACTTCTCCTGCATGCTCTTGAAGAGCACTAAGATCGGTATGCTTATCTTTTATTTTGAAAATCTTGGGATTGATACAACCGATTTCTGAAGTTGGAACTTATGTCTTCAAAATGAAACAGGTTCTTGAGATCAGGTGTATATCTTGTCCTAGAGAAGCTAGAACTCCAAGTCCACCAAAGGTTAATAAGGAAAATGTAAGTTCTCATTCCACTTTGTAAAATTGACGGTAAAATTCCTCTTAAGAGTTCATGACGTCCACGTGCTCATTGTGCAGTTACTTCATTCAAAAGCAAAAGGACCCGGTTAAAGCTCATCAGCTGAAATTAGAAGTAATTGTTAAATCTTTGAAATGGCTTGAGATAGCCATGGATGTCGATGAGGTACTTGTTCTCTCCGCCTCTCTCTCTATCTCTCTGGTAGCTAATCTTGGTTTGTCCGTCTCCTTCGCTCTAATCAAGTCTCTGGTGTTATTTGGAGGTGGAGTGCATAGTGGCCATATTAATATACAAAAATCTTGTAAAGGGTTACTTTGCTCACGAGAGCAAAGTTGTGGTTTTGAGCAAGCAAGATCCTTTCCCTAAATTAAATGGGAAGCCCGTCAACTCATAGAGAAGATCGATACAAGTAGGCAGGTGATGAAAAATACACTACTAAGATGAGATATGCCGGCAAGTTCATCGTCATTGGAAACCATTTTTGTCGGCCTCGTGAAGAAATCATGTCTACTTCACTAGTCATGCTCGCTATCTCGTCAAACTGAACATTTTTTACACATGTTTGACATAGTTTTTGTATCCTCTGTTCCTTATGGTTTCCATTTTCTTACACATTTTTTACCAACGATTGCTGACAAATAAATACGGTAAAATCCCAAGAGATGCATAACGTAAATTAACTCAGCGGATGAATATATTAAAAAGGAATCAACAAAAACACCTGGTTAAAAAGGGGAAGGAAAACCGAAAACAACCGTCGCTTCAAATATGTAATTGCTTCGGTTCATAAGCCATCCCACCATTGGAATACGATCTGATGAAAGAAACTGACAAACTTCGAGTTTCAAGGAACATTAGAGATCAGAGGGAAGGGTGATCTGTATGTTTGAAGGCATCAGAATATTATAACCATCAGCCGCAGTTGAAACGAGCATGCCAGGAATCTGAGTATGCCAATGAAGTTCTTTCAATTCCTTTCCCTGTTCACCATAATTTACCACGAGTTAAATGACTGAAAAACTCGGGGGCTCTTGGAGTAGAACAGTCGGTCGGAAATGTTTACCTGATGAACATATGTTTACCTTATCACATCACATCAGAAACCAAACTTATCTAGGCTTCTTTATAATCTTTACCAAGGACAAGGATTGTCTATCCTCCTATTTTTTGTGCTTTCCCGTGCCTTCTTATTTTGTGTGGTTACGGTTAAGTTATGTCAACATTTTATATTATTTTTTTATAGAGATAATAAGATAAAAATGAATAGTAATATAAAATGTTGACGTGACTTAACCGTGACCACACAAACAAGAGAGCATCGAAAGTGGAAGGGTAGACAATCCTTGTCCCTTTACCAATGCATGCATCATGATCCCTACCATTATCTCTTTTTAACTGATCACATATGACCAAACAATGATGGCGTTATCCCATCATCATGTGATCCATGGTCAAGAGATCACCACGTTGCTAACGGAAAAAAAATTTCCTTGTGACCGGAATACAAAGGGTACATCACGTGTTTTTATACAAGTGGTGGGCAATTGTATTTTTTAAGTTATTAACTTTTTAACACATATATCCCACAATTTATATAATGACACGTGATGTACCATCTCGTATTCCCATCACACTGAAAAATCTCTCATGCTAATGGACTCTTTCCAATGTGTCCATAGGCTGAAGCCTATTCTTTTGTTCAGATGTCACCTAATCACATCACCATCTCATAATTTCACCTTTATCCCATGCATGGATTAATTTCACGAAATTAATCCAGTAATAACTGTATTGACGCGTGAATCTGCCAACACCAATATACCAAGTATTCCCAATTAATTCTGAACTGTAGTTTGCATCACGTTTATCTTGTACAAGATAATTCATTACTTATCATAAAACAACCAGCTGGATATAGCTAATATTAGGCTTAGATAATCTAATATATATTAAAAGAAAATATTATGATTAAAACCACAATATTATCCCTCAATAATAATAATTGAAAATCATCCCAACCACTTTATCATCCAACGGTCTAAAACTCTACTCATCCAACAATCTCGATTACTCGAGTCAATAGTGTAAAATCGGATCCAAACATTACCCCTAATTTCCTTGAGCTTCCGAATCATGATGTTCTTTGGCAATAACATGTTTGTTCTACCAACACTGTGGTCTTCCTCGGCTGCCACAATTCTATACAAGACCTGACAACTTTGCCAGAAAAACCTTGTAATTACTTTGAACATCCAACTCATACGGTCCAAAGACTCAAAACTTGCAAATGGGGCCGAGAAATACTGGGGCGAGAAGAACTTGACTCTTGGTAGCTCGGTAGTCACCCATCATGAATGTTGTGTTCACTTTTTATGAAACAATCACATGTGGATAGCCCGGCCAAGTTTGGCCTATCATTCAGCCATCCACTCCTCAACATTATTAAATTATTATAGTGGCATCATGATGTGACATTGCTATATATATAACCAAGGCCACAAAAAATCAAATCTTGTCTTGTTGGCCTACACTTGGAATGATGTTGTTGGCATGCACATTTCTATCACATTTTTATTCTTTTCGGTACACAACTCGGCAGACTGCCCGCCGAGCCAGTGTGAAATTACTATAATTATATAGACTCTGAAAAATATCTCCGCTTCATTCGGTCGTCTCAAATGGAATCACAGTTAGCACCACCATTTTACTAATAACAAGCATGGTCTTCGTGGTGAAGTGATCAATTTCTCCATCGAATATGAATTTAGCCTAGTACTCGACTCGAAGAGAGCTCCCACGATGGGTGGTCTTCAGCAAACATCTTTCCTCGGCTCGGCTAATGCATTAAAAAACAACATTTTAAGCCGAGCACACCATCTTTTGGGTTGTCACATCATTTTGTTGCCCCCTTTATTTTCTTATGCATTGGCACGCACGGCCGAATGATTAAGAAAATAATTTGCTTTCATCGACACCGCCACATGAACTGACACCATTAAACTCGGCAAATGCTGCATGATTTCTGTCCAAACACCAAAACTCTACAAAATATGTAGTCTCGGCAAGACTAAAATATTAATCGACGAGCATACATTTTGCACCCTTATTTTTATGCATTGGCCTGAAGGGCGAATGGTTAAAAAAATTTTTTTTTTAAGAAAATGAAAATGGCCGAACCATAATCAGGAGGAAGCCAACGATGCTTTATTCCAAGCTGAGATCTTTTTATATCAAAATTTTCAAATTGATTTCGCTCTAGGCTGAATAAAGAATTTTCTCCAAATATTTCTGACTTGGTGAAATATTTTTCATTTTCGGGCATCGAGTGTGTTGAACAATTATTATACCCCTAGACATAATAATTTCACAAATTTCGGCTTTTAACTCGAACAACTTAGCCGAACGAGATTTCTCTATATTGGCTTTATCGTCAATAATCATATCAATTGGCATAGTTTCGACGTCTAAGACCATGTCTTGGCCATGTCCATCATTAGAACGCTCATCTAACGTATCCTTTTCTGAATCGACTTTTGGCTCAGAAACTTGAACTCTTTCATCTAGGCCTACCACACTTTCAGTCTCGATCGAGACAACAGGTGGCCTAGGTGTTTCTTCAACTGTCTTGGCAATTTCTTGAGGTCGAATTTTGATTGTGGCCAGAGCGAAAAATTGCCCCCTGGTCTTGTGATCTAACCATTCTTCAAATGGAATTGATTTGAACCTAGGACAAAAAGCGTTTTCTTATCGAGCCACCCATAAAATCGAGCTCTATCTTCGTTTAACCATTGATCTTGTATGAACCTTCACGTTTATCATTTGAGAGAAATATTTTTTCCTTTCTTCATATGCTTCAAGGGTCCGGTCAAAGAGTCTTTGCTTCTCGACACTTTCCTTAAATAGGCGCTGAATCTCATCCTGATTAAGATCTTGATATATTATGTGAACTTTGTAGTTTTAGCACTCGGTTCCACTGGGTGTGCCAAAATGTTGACCTTAAAAATTATCAAGCCTACGTGGCCGGCAAGCAGATTAATTAATAAGCTAACTACATCATTCGGTTATGTGTGGGGCGTGCCAACTCGACGACCAAGCTCGGCCGTTGAGTAAAATATGTGGATATGGCGTTGAGCGCACTGCTGACTTCTTGATCTTGCGATTACGGCTAAGGAAGGAACATATCTCGGCCTTCGAGTTCTAGAGCCTGAAGACAAGGCTGCTAGTTCTGTGAAGTTCAATATTAAATTCGGCTTTCAATGTGCTGAATATAGTAACTTGTAACACCTCACTTCGCCGAGAAGGCTAATGAGATGACCTCTACCAATAAGGATTCGAAAATCCTTCTTGACCGAGACTTGGATAGATAACCAGTCGACCTCGACGCAGTGCTGCTTATCCAAACTGAAAGTGCTTCGCGGTCGGCTGATTCTATGGCTCCAATGCTGTTTATCCAAACTAAAGATGTTGTCTGTTGCCTTCACAGTGTTGTTTATCCATACTAAAGATGTGTTGACAGAAAAAGAAAATAAAAATCTCAAGGTTGTTGAGAGGTTTCACGTAGAGCGAGAGTTTGTGCAGGGCAGTTTGTGTGTTGAATTGGAAAGGGTCACATGTTACCTGCGACTCTGTATTTATAGGCAAATGTTGTGTGGCGTGGCCAAATAATTTTGTATAGTCCAAATGCAATTCTAATTCACGGAATTGAACTTGATCCCCATCAGAAGCCAAGCCATATCCTTCAAATTGATCTGTGGGATTTATTCCTTGACTTTTCAAACCTAATAACAATTAGGCTTATCACATCACATCAGAAACCAAACATATCTAAGTTTCTTCTTAATCTTTACCAACGCATGCATCCTGATCTCCACCATTATCTCTTTTTAATTGACCACTTCTGACCAAACAATGATGGCTTTATCCCATCATCATGCGATCCATGATCAAGAGATCACCACGTCACTATCCTTGTGCTAATGGACTCTTTCCAATGCGTCCATAGGCTGAAGCTTATTTATTTGTTCAAATGTCATCCTAATCACATCACCATCTCATAATTTCACCTTTATCCCATGCATGGATTAATTGCACGAAATTAATCCAGTAGTAACTGTATTGCTGTGTGAATTTGCCAACACCAATATGCCGAATATCCCCAATTAATTTTGAATTGTAGTTTGCATCACGTTTATCTTGTACAAGATAATTCATTACTTATCATAAAACAACCAGCTGGATATAACTAATATTAAGCTTAGATAATCTAATATATATTAAGAGATAATATTATGATTAAAACCACAATATTATTCCTCAATAATAATTGAAAATCATCTCAACCACTTTGTCATCCAACGGTCTAAAACTCTACTCATCCAACGACCTCGATTACTTGGGCCGTTAATGTAAAATCGAATCCAAATAGAGAGATAAAGAAAAGATGCAAGAGACCCTTTACAACAATAATGACAATGACTGTTCTCTTGCACCATAGCGTGGGTTCGGATCTCATTAACTCTCTAATCTAATAAATCTATTGTTTGAAAAAAAAAAAAAAAAAAAGCAGAGAGAGATTATGGTGTTAGAAAATTAAATATTAAAATTTTAATTTCTAGAAAATGAATGGAAATTATGGATTCGAATCCCAATGACTCTTTAATCTAGCACATTTATCATTTGACAAAACAAAAACCAAAAAAAGAGAAAAGAGAGATTACGGTGTTAGAAAATTAAATATTAAAAGTTTAATTTCCAAAAGATGAATGGAAATTATGGATTCTATATGAACCAATTTTTTCATATATTACAATTCCTTTATGTTTCACGATGATCTTTTTCGGATTTTCTTTGTAAGGATTTAGAGAACTTTTTAATTGTGTTTATTTATTGTCCATTGTGCAGTTAAAAATTATTATAAATTTTTTATTTAAGTTGAATATAAATAGTATATGACGAAAACTGATCACACAATATATAATAAACGAACACAATTAAAAACTCATCGAAATCTCTCGTCACAACCATTGATGGTACACAACTTTTGGAGTTGCTTTTGTAGACTCAACCCTTCAACCTTCTGAGGGCAACATGTGCGTTGGGGCCCAGCTTGCCCATACGTTAGCAATAATCGGCGAATATGGGTTACCCGTGCTTATACGAAGTATCCTTAATTCTGCAGTTCGAATCATAATTGTCACATCCCGACCCGGGGCAGATCACTTCATTGGCTCGCTACACCATCGTAGCACGATATTGTCAGCTTTGGGTTTACCATTCCCTCACGGTTTTGTTTTTAGGAACTCACGAGCAACTTCCCAGTTTTGTTTTTAGGAACTCACGAGCAACTTCCCAGTGGGTCACCCATCATGGGATTGCTCTAGCCTCCTTCTCGCTTAACTTCGGAGTTCCTATGGAACCCGAAGCCAGTGAGCTCCCAAAAGGCCTCGTGCTAGGTAGAGATGAGAATATACATTTAAGGATCATTTCCCTGGGCGATGTGGGATGTCACAATCCACCCCCTTTAGGGGCCCGACGTCCTCGTCAGCATACACGCGACCAAGGTTAGGCTCTGATACCAATTTGTCACATCCCGGCCCGGGGGAGACCACTTCCCGGCCTCGCTCTACCATCGTAGCACGATATTATCCGTTTTGGGCTTACCATTCCCTCACAGTTTTGTTTTTGGAAACTCACGAGCAACTTCCTAGTGGGTCACCCATCATGGGATTGCTCAAGTCCCCTTCTCGCTTAACTTCGGAGTTCCTACAGAACTCGAAGCCAGTAAGCTCCTAAAAGGCCTCGTGTTAGGTAGAGATGAAAATATACATTTAAGGATCACTCCCTTGGGCGATGTGGGATGTCACAATGATTGTTTCAATAGATACGATAAATAATCATCATATCAGATTAATCTGTGCATCGGATAACATGTCGAACTATAATAATTTTCTAAAGGAATTGTCATTAGCACTTCAAAAACCTTATTTGGCAATCCAAAATTTCTATAATTGAAAAGAAAAATACACTTATAAGAAGTGTAAAATAACATTTTTGAAATGATAATAACAATCATCTTTTCTAAAAAAATTCACAAAATAATTGTTGTTAAAACTTAAAAGGAAAAATGGGAAGAAAAATAAACACCATAAACCAAGAAAATTCAAAAAGAGGACTGAAAGTGCTTTTGTAAAAAGCATATAACTGGTGATTTTTGTAGAAAGCACTTAAAGTACTTTTAGAATCCAATAACATTATCTGTAAAAGAGCTTTAATCATTTTAAAAATACGTCCAAACGAGCCCTAAAGTTAGCATCAACTTTTTAGATAGGTTAACGTTTGGAATATTATATTTTTACTTATAGAAAATAAGAAAAATTAATGAAAATGACTTGAAAACTTTGAGTTTTAACAATAAGGATAAAATAAAGAGTATAATAAATAGTATCAGAATTGACTTTTTAGTAAAAAAAAATATGATTTTTTTTGTTAAAATAAATAGTATCAAGAGATTTTCATTAAAGTTCCTTAAAAAATAAATATGTTAATCAAAATTTAGGTAATAATATAATTATCAACATTTATAAATTTCAATTTATAAAATTTAGTTTAAATATTTGATATTCTTAATATTACCCTTAAAAAGTAATAATGATAGGACTATCTGCAGTATTGATTTTTTTTAGGCATGCAATTATGTAAGAGGGACAAGATTCGGCTCCGTACTGTGTAATAGTGACAGGACTGTCTTCACAATTGATTTTTTAGGCATACGTGGGTGGAAAGTACGGCGACACTCGTTTTCGGAGCGAGTTCCGTGACATTTCAGTTTTAAATTTGAAAATCCTACTGATATCATCATTTCTAACGTTTAAGCAGCAAGGGTAGCATTAATCTTTTAAATTTATTTAAAAAAACCTTTTTTTAGTGGGTTGTATATTTTATTTTTTAAACGAATAATATTATTGTTATATATATTTATGTTGCAGTCTTATTATATTAGAAATGTATTTATGTAAATTTTAGTATATATTAAAATATCTCTTATATTTCTATTATGAGTAAATTACCGATTAAATGTTGTAATCGTAAAAGGAAATGTTTTTACTTATCCTACTACTATGAATAAAGGTACAATAGAGTGGAATAAAACACACCTTACAATTACACATCTCTCTCTTCTTCTCTCTATGCCGCACCCTCTCTCTCTATATGACATTCATAATTGTTCAGTAAATTATGCTTACAACAACTTCTACTATTAAGAGAATCTTCCTTGTTAATTTTCTATTTTGCCCTTATTTTTAATATACATTATTGACAAAACAAGGACAAAATAATTTGTACTTTTGACAAAATGACAAGTAAAGCTTAAACCTTATTTGCAATGGACCACTTCAAGATATTTTGGGTGCTCCTCATTGGGAAGGGATTTTTCAATTTGATCGGTAAATAAGGTGGTATATTATGTGTCATTATATAAATAAAAAAATATTTGTATGAAAAAGTTAATAACTGAAAAAATATAATTTCTCATCAATTATATAAAAACACATAATTTAATACTCGTGTTCTTTACAATAAAAAGTTTCTCTCTACCGAGTACCTAAGTATTTTCTATTTAAAGAATCATTCTTTAGGAGAAGGCTTACTTCTCTCTCTCTCCCGCCCTGTCCTCTCTCTCACTCCCACTCTCCCTTCTCTCTGTAACGCAGAGGCTAAACCGCCTCCGACCAATCGAGCCTCCAAACCCACCACCATCGCAATCGGCTCCTCAAACACAACACAGCCGTGACTTCGGTGTTCGCAAACTCGGACCCAAAACCCGAGAACCACGAACTCAGTCGCGCTCGAACTTTCCGACGAGTTTTCCGTCGTTTTTCCGGCTAATGTAAGCTTTTAATCGCCTCGAATCGTTGCATTTCATTGAGTAGTTTAAATTTCCTATTTGGTTGGTTGAAAATGGCGAGTTTTGACACAGATCAATGGAGAAGTGCACTGCAGAACTCCGGCGAGTTGCAGAGAGAAAACGCTGATTTTTCGACCAAGCGTCGTCGATTTGGAATATTTTGAAGCCACCATTCGACGCACCAGCATCCCTAGGCTCAGTGTCGAATAACCTGTGGGTTCGAAATTCCGAAATTCAGACCGAGAGTTCTCCGGCCAACTTCGAGATTTTCCAGCCACTTTTTGGCCAAACCAAGGTGATATATATCCCACCCTCAAATTGGGCTACGTTGTGAATTTCGTGAATTTTGGATGCGTTTTTGTAACTCACCGTGTTCTGGAAATTTTTTCCGCCCAAAATTTTAACATACTAGGTCGATCCTCCTAAATTCTGTTAGCAAAGGATATAGTATCATTTGAACTTGAGTTATGGCGGACTCCATTGAAACTATAAGGTTGGTTTTTTTAAGTCAGTAAGAGCAACTCCAGCGTTGGAGCCCTCTCCCCAGGTAATGCACTATTCAATCCACCTAATGAACATTAACTGCCCTTAATAAACAGTAAATAACCTTGGCAATAGAATTTGCATCTCCACCGTTACACTTCAATTGCCTTGGCAATAGGTAATAAAATATTAGTATTTTTTTTATTTATAAAATAATACAAAATAATTTTAATTGTAATATCGGATAAGATTTTTAATCGTTCTCGTTGCGCCACATGTCATTATCCGAAGTATTATTAAATAATACAAAATATTTTTATTTGTAATTTCGGATAAGATTTTTAATCGTTGCAGAATGAGAAAATATGAAATTGTTGTATAAGGTAAATGATAATGAGAATGTATTTATAGAAAAATAAAAACAATTTTTTTTACATTTTTTTCCAGATTTTTCAGAATTTTTTCTGAATTTTTTTGAATTTTTACAATTTTTTTTAAATTTTTATTCAATTAATTAATCTCTGCCGTTGGATATAAAAAAAATTTGAATTCCAACACTCCAGATTGTGCCACGTGTCACAACGGTAACTTTTCTTAATTTTAAAACTATTTTTTTCATTTATTTTTTTTATTTATAAAGAATATTAATATCCATCGTTGATCTCAGATCGAACGGTGGATATTAAATCTGATTTTTTTTTTTTACCGTTGAGATCGAACGGTTCAAATTAAGTAACCGTTGAGATCTAACGGACCGTGGGAAGCCACGTGGCTTCCCAACGGTAACTGACGAACTTTTTTTTTCTTCTGATTTTTGTGTCGGCGACGCGCCCCCACGCGCGAGTGGGGTGCACGCGCCTGACACAAAAAAAATTTAATATTCCCTGATGCCAGGCTGACGTCAGCCTGACGTCACATAACCCTCAGGCTCTCGGGCTGGCAATTCGCCACGGGTCCCGAGCTCGGGCCTCCACCTTCGGTCGGGCTAGCCCACGTTGGAGCCCTCCCACCGGCCCTCGGACCCTTGTTTTCTCCACTGTCCCCCGAGGCAAACCCAACGCTGGGCTTGCTCTAACTGTAAGATCACTTCTTGTTTTCTTTCTTTTTCTTTATTTATCAGAAAAATGACATATTTATATTAAGTTGAAAGAAGAATATTGTTAAATGAGAGGGGAGGGGAGGGTTACTGTTATTCATATGTTTGGCATATGATCTTATTCATGGAGGGGTTTGCCCAGGGTTCGGACTGAGGACTCCATCACTGTTGCCAAGAGTTTGGACTGGGGACTCCATCACTGCTTCAGTACTTGTCTCTCTGTTGTTGTATCTAACTATTAGTTTGCCATGCACATACATATTTTGACAACGGCTACACTTACCATTTATTTATAATGAGTTTTAACGAAAAACTCATGGTACTGTTTATTTTACGAAAAATTATATTTTTACACTAAAAAGTCAATCTTACTATTCACTTTCCCCTTTATTTTGTTCTTATTATTGAAACTCAAAGTTTTCAAGCAATTTTCATTAGTTTTTCTTTATTTATAACATCTCTCTAATAGAAGTAGGATCTGCTAACGCGGATCTCATCTCTTGTAGAGAGATGAGATGGTACAATTAGATGATAAGAATAACATTTTTATTGGCAAACTAATCATTGATTTTATGAAAATGCTATTTTTATCATCTATTTGTTCTATTATTTTTAATAAGATCAACTTCAATAGTAGGCTAAAAGCCAAATTACCCCTCAAAATTTCCCCCCAAACCCACTCCAACTTAAGGGGAAATTTTGAGCTAAATGCTAAATGCTAAACCAATGCCAAATTCCCCCCCGAAATTTAGCCCAGAAATCAGGGTGGACTCTACCTAATATTTATCGGAATTTAAATTTTTTTAGATTAAAATGTTCATAAAATTAATTTACGATAGTCTACATATTTATTTTTTTTTTAAAAAATTTAATTTAACAAAAAAAATAGCCTAAGTTCATTCTTTAATAATCTCTGGCTAAAATTTTAGAGTAGAACGGTTGGAGTAGAAAAGCTGTTTTTGAGCTAAAAGCTAAATTTTTTGGGCTAAAAAATTTGACTTTTAACCCAACTCTAAAGAGATAGTACAAATAGATAATAAGTGTAGTAGTACTCTTGATTTTATTTTGTGGTAACTTGTAGAACTTTAACAAGCTAGCTATTGTGTGGTACTTGTAGAACTTTAGCAAGGTAGCTCGCTCCTAAGACTCGTTACCACAAGATATAGAGGTATCATACGAACTTCAGTTATGGCGGACTCCATCGTAACCCTAAGGTTAGGTTGTTTAATTCTGTAACTTTTAAGATCATTTGTTGTTTTCTTTTTTTTTTCTTTAATTATACATAATTATTATAAGTTGAAAGAAAAATATCTTAAACAATTACTTATCCATTCCAGATCCAAAATAAGGAGAGATTTTTCAATGTGACGGATACACGAAGTGATACATTACGTGTCATTATGTAAATTGTGTATTAAAAAGTTATTAACTTAAAAAATAAAATTTTTCACCATTTACATAAAAAGATGTTATATACCATCTGTATTTCCGTAACAATAAAAAATTTCTCCCAAATAAGGTCTAATCCTACCCTACTAGAGCTCATCTATCAAAAAAACTCCTAACAACAACGAAAAACTCTAAACAATTATTTTTCTTTCTTTTTCTTTAATTATACATAATTATTATAAGTTTACTTGAATGACTCATAATCCTACTTTTACTTGGAAAATAATTCAGCTAGCTTGCGAGCATGTTTTGAAGGGATTATTCAGTGTGATTGGAATTTTGGATGGTACATTATTTGTCATTATAGAAAGTTAAGAATTAGAACAATAAAATTTATCATCACCTATATAAATATATGTTGTGTACCACTTGTGTTTCGATCATAATATAAAAAAAATCCACGTTTTGGGGCAGTATGGGGTCTAGGCAAATCTGAGTGCTCTTTCTAAAATATACAAATTATATATAAACGTATCGGGATGGGTTATGTTTCATTTGGTTGAGTTTTTTGGCCAACATAGGAAATCAAACCGAAAGTACGATTCAGATCGGGTTTTTTTTATTTATAAAATCTGAAAATTGTTTAAAAAAAAACTGATAACGCAAGTTTTTGTTTTTTGGTAGAATGATATATTTTACATTAAGAGGAAAAAAATTCGATTAAGACATACAATAAGCAACCTAATTTGGTATTGAATTTATCATATACAATATACGAACCTAAGATCTTTGATTTACAAATGAAGAATAATACTATCAGACCGTAATACTGAGTGATTGAAACCCTAAGTCATGTATTTAAAACCCGTTTCTCAATTCATCAAAACCCAATCCCCTGATAAAAGCAGCACCAAGTCTCTCAATAATATTTTCAGACCTCTTAACTCAAATTCAATAAGTCCCTGTATTCAAAAAATACAATAATTCGAACTCAAATTCTGAGAAAACCAATGCATAGATGATCGAAAAGCACAGCATAAAACTCCAATTCATAAAAATGAATTGATGTCCTCTTCCACGGTCCTTTATACTATAAAGCGGCGGAACTGGAGAATGATTCGGCAGTGGCGTTGGTAGAAGGGCGCGAGAAGGAGAGAAGAAAGAAGAGGAAAAAAAAGAAAGAAAGAAAGTAGGAAGATGGGGCTGTTGAGAGAAATAAAATAATAAAGCAGAGGCAGAGAAGATGTTTTCTTCTGGGAGAAAGGAGAGAAAATGATAGGAAATTAAAAATTATTAAGGTAAAATGACGGAAGTTGAAATAATATAATTTGAAAACGGAATTTGTTTTATTAACTTAAAAGAATAATGAAATTTCAAAAACGGAATTTGTTATTTTTAATTCTCAATCAAAGAAATTTGAAAAATGACATTTATTTACATGAAATTTGAACTTAAGAATTAGAGGTCTCAAATTTCAAGTTTTTGCTTCATATGGAAATTTTAATTTTTTATGATTATGAATCCAAACAAAAGAATTGATGTATATCAATTATAAATTCTAACTTTTGTAAAAATTTGAAGCTTATTTTCTTTATCCAAACATAAAGTTAGGGTTTGTAGTTAATAAGGCTTGATTATGAATCCAAACAAGAAAATTGATGTATATCAATTTATAAATTCTAGTTTTTGTAAAAATTTGACGTTTATTTTTTTCATCCAAACATAAAGTTAGGGTTTGTAGTTAATAAGGCTTTTTTAATATACTAGTATTAGTGGTTGCGCGTTACTGCAGGATTTAAAAGCGTACAAAACACGTACAAAGTTTTATACATATGCACAACCAAATTAGGTAACGGTGGGTCTTCCAATCCTATTTACAATTGAATTTACACATGTACAGTGATTAGTAACTCAAAACATTGTCGTTCATCACTTCATAGCATTTTTTGTTTTGTTTGTTTTTTTTTATTTTTTATTTTTTTTTATCATTGTTACAATTTGAAAAAATAGTTGTTAATGTTAATGAATAACAATTTCTGCAGTTGTTAATGTAAATGAATAACTTTCGAAAATAACCATTGATAAAAATATGTTCTAATTTCAGGGCTTAACAATGTAATATTGGAATTTGCATTTGATTCAAATAAGTAAAATTGATAAAGCAAAAGGTAACAAAATCTATATCCATTTAATTATTCACCCAAAAATACATTTGAACGAATAATATTTATAAGGATCCAAACAGCCATTAAACTAAACAATTAAAAATAAAAAAAGCATTCATAGAAGATATATATAACGCATTCATAGAAGCTATCAAACCTGCCGAAATACCAAACTATCCATTAAAATGATTGAAAACTTAAAAATTAGATGAATTAAGAAAAAATCTTTATTGTAGGTCGAGTATCGGCTTCACCGTTGATGCTCGGCATTGGTTCTACTCAATTATAGACTTCATTAAAGGATTGAAGTAGCTGCACATTGACTCCATCCAAAGATAAAAAAATGTCAACACCACACTACAAAATTTGAAGTTGAATTAAATCTCTAGATTGATTGACAATCCACACAGATTTCGAATGAACAAAACCCAATTTCGAATGAAATTATAAAATTTGAAACAATCCACACAGAATGGAGTTCAGGGTCAAATGTAACTGAAAATTTAACAAAAACCCAAATTCGAATAAGAAATTCTAAAATTCGAAATAATCTGCAAATCTAAAACCAAAAGCAATAAACAGAGCTAAAAACAGTAAAAACAGAGAAACACATGTATGCTGGGAAATCAAAAGAGAAGGAAATAGTGGGGCATTTTTTTCAGTCCACTGTCCGTGAACAGGGCCCGAGTTTGGGTTTGAAGTTAGGGTTTCAACACATGTGGATTTGGAAATTGGGCTTAATATTGGTCCGGGAAAATAAAAATAAAAATAATATTTATGTGTAAATTTATGTGGTTTGGTTTGGTTCGGTTTTTTTTTCTTTTGTTTTTAATGTTTAAATTTACGTGGTTTTTGTTCTAAAACTAGAAGTTTCAAGAGCCTATCTCTCGAGAACTCTAATTTTTAAATTCTTATAAATTAATCGAGGCGTTAGCTAGTTGACTAGCGCCTAGACGGTGCTAAGTGAAGATTTTTAGAACACTATTTATATATGCTGTATATTTCTTTTTTATAGGGGAAAAATATTGGGATAGTATGTTTATTGTGTCTTGTACAGTGATCTAGGTCATAGCAGTAATACTTTAGAGGAGGGGATAGCTAACACGGAAGATGGAGGACACAGAAGCATAACCACTGCAAAATCGCCGAAAATTGGGCGACAACGTCATCAATCAAAAATATTCTTTCCAACCTGGGATATTATCTTTGTTGTATCATCAGCATTTTCTCTCTTTGTTGATCCCTTGATCTGCTATATTCGGTTCGTTGGCGAGAAAGACACTTGCTTCTTGTGGGACCTACAGTTGATGTGGACATTTTTGGCTTTACGATCAATCGGGGATCTTTTTTATTATATGGACATCGTTGTTTTTATGAAGAGATTTCACACCGAACTTAGTGCCAAGTCTTCTACATGGGCCTCCGCAAACACTAATGACGATGGTCTTGTTACAACAGTTCGTAATTTCATCCACAAGAAACCAGTAAGGTTCTTAGCCATTCTAGGTCGCATTTGGGTTGCTCTTCCCTTTCTACAGGTAAGACCTAAAAAGAAGGTGATCTCTTGCAAGTAATTAAATTTCACAGTTAAATGCATGCGTGCGTGCATGATACTTTGATTTTATTTGAGAAAAATTAATATCCGGCCTCTAGTTACTAATGTTTTTTGAGTCGGACCTTATTAGTTTTAGTTTTTGAACGAAATATCTAGCATTAATGAATTAATAAAATTTAAATGTCAGTTACATAGTTTGCCTGAGTTTTGGGCCCAAAATTGACACGCCAAATGAAAGTTGAGTTAATCCAAGTCCAAAACATTCGCTTTAGGAATTTGACAGCAACAAATAATTTATTAACCCTTAAATTACTAATTCTCCAATCATTTTTCTTTGTCAAAAGTCGCTTCCTCCATCTAACTTTTTATTGAACAAAATATATTACCTGCATTAAAGAGAAGGGGTGGGCTTAGCCTCCATTTAACTTTATTGAATATAAAATAACGTAATTCTTGTCCCACACCAATGCAACATCCTATTATAAACAATACTGCTATATTTTTTAGGATCAAGGCCCCTTGACTTTTTCTCATGTTATTACTTGAATGTTAATTATATTATTTACAAGTCATTATATGTCAATTTTAAAAATAAAAAACTTATTAATCATTTTCAAATATATCTTTTTAGTATTTTTCATATATTTCTTTTTATAATTTGTATCCTTTCTTTATTTGTACACTTTTTCTTTTTAGTTTTAATTTGGGCCCATGATTTTGAATTTTAATACGAACCCTTTTATTTTTTTTTTGTGAATGTACTTCTGCTTATTATATGTATTTATTTTATGTTTTAAAATATATCAATAATTATTTCTTAAACTATATTAATAATTATGTGGATACATTATTTTTGTGCTAAAACTATGTGAAAACAATATTACTCTATTATTGATTTTTAAGTATTTGTTACATTGTAAAGTATTATTTGAATTTGTTTAAATTTCATAATTTGTGGAAAATTGAATGTATAAATGCATGAGTGAAATTTCTTAAATGATGTTGCAGACCTTAACCAAACTATTTAAATAAATAAGGCTTCATTGTTATAATTAGGTTGATTAGGGATTGGAACCAAAATGATCATATTTATTACGTTCATTTCTCTTTTATTTTATTAAAACGACTTATTTTTACAATAAAAGGAAGGGTAGTTAGGTAAAGCCACACAATGGATAACACGTACATTCCTATTAAGTTTGTCATTTTGCTACCTATTTATGGTTGTAAGGTAGCGTTTGCCTTGTAGGTCTAGGATGAGACTTTAAAACTTTGACACACATTAGATGGATTATTTAGTAAAGGATTTTTAGCCAAAATAATCTTTGAGATTTGCATAACTCCTTATTTTGATCCTTGAGATTTAAAATCAATAGAAATGGTCTTTCAGTTTGTCTATTATTAATTATTTTAATCCTTTAGTGACAAATTATGTTAAATAAAGATCAAAATGATAAAAATACTCTCAATTTAACAAACAATGGGTCAAAATGATTTGACATAAATTGAGAGTACTTTTGTCATTTTACTTTATTTAATGGAGATTTTTTAGGAAATGACAAAAATAATTGATGGTGGACAAACTCAGAGACCACTTTTATTGATTTTAAATCTCAGGAACAAAAGTGAGAAGTTATGCAAATCTTAGGAGTCGTTTTGGCTAAAAAGCTGTAAGTAAATTAATGATTTATTAACATTGGTTAGCTAATAGACCACTATAACTGTTTGTTCGAATGTCTCCAGGCACTGTTGCTCATTGGAAGGTATACATCCTTGGATAATTCTAAGCTTATTTCACTAATTCCATTCCAGTATATACTGAGGGCTTATAACCATTACAAATGGCTTGATCGGCGTGCTAACATAGAGACTGTACCAAGAAGATTCCTTAAAGCTATATTAGACTTCCTTCCGTTCATCATTGCTTCTCATGTAAGTTCAAATCTTCATTATTTCGGATATTTGGGGTGAAAAATCTAAATTTTGTTGAAATCTTATTGTTGAGATATACAAGTGTAAATATGATGAACTTTTTCAAACTAGCATGGTTACCACCAACATATTTACTAATATTGTTCTTCACTTAACCACATACCACTAGGTGCGGGGTTTTCCACTAAAAGCGTTTGTGCTAGTAGCATTGAACCTTTCTCATATAAACTGTAAATTATCTTTTTAAATCTTCAATGTGAGACTCTATTCTCCAATAATAGATATAGCAATGCCCAACCATTAACCGGTTAGTAACCAACAACATCATCTCATAATCAACATCCAAAGAAGGAAAACTTTCACAATAACAATGCAAATAGTGAAATGATGTCCGATTTGGATAACTTTTGCAAGCTTGATCTTTGAATTGACCTAAATTATGAGCCAGCTAAATAATGAGATGACGTTGTGTAGCGGGCTTAAATATATGGTTAGTATCATATTAACATATTAACTGGTTAGTGCCCAAATAATAGGTACAATTAACTTCTCATATGGTTTTGAATAAACAAACAATACTGAATAGGAGTAAGAGCATGTTTACTTCTTCTTTAGCCATCTTGTTTGAGGGGTGTGGTGCTTTCATTTCATTATCTTTTATCTTTTTTCAATACTTTTCAGAAACATTGATTATTAACTATATCGTCGTGTTTGTCCTTCAGCTATACGGATCCTTGTGGTACTTTTTTGCTGTGGAACGAAAGATAAAATGTTGGCAGGACTATATCTGTAAACATGGACAAATATGTAATGATTACATCCATAGTTTCCATTGCGGTCGTACTAGTCAGACATACAATGGGCGGATCGATATCCCACTTTTAAAACTATCATGCTCTGTAGCACTTCCAAATAATAGGACATCGTTCCATCACGATTATGGTATATATTTGTCTGCTCTCCAATCTAATATGTCAACGTCAAGATATCTTCCAAGAAAGATGTTGCAGTGTTTTTGGTGGGGCTTGCGAAATCTTAGGTTTGTATTTGTATGACTTTTCATGTTTGATCACCTAGAAATATTTATGTTGTATTCTCATAATTTGTCTCCTTGCAGTTAAATCCTATAAAAAATTTATGCCAGTTTTCTAAAAGAACGTAATCAATAATTAATATATTGCCCCCCATTTCATTTTTTTGCAGTTCTTTTGGTTCAAACCTTGAGACCAGTTTCGACACGGCCCAAATCGTCTTTTCTGATGTGGTCTCTATAAGTGGCGTGATACTATTTTTAGTATATCTCAATTCGAGGGTGCAGGTTAGTGCCGTGATCAGTAGTCTTTTAAGCAAAATTTTTGTCATTAATTAAGCTTAAAGCTCCTCCATGCAATTTCTTTTTGTGTATTAATGCACGTACGTATGCTTTTGGATTTATTGAACTCGTCATGAAATCGCTTTATCAAGTTACTAAACATGCAGTGGTACCAAAAAGCAGCCGAGCGGCGGATATTGAGAAACAAGAAGGAAAAGACATATCCAGTCTTAATAGAACAAACGCTTATCGTGCCCCGTCACTGCGTGAATTCACTAAAGAAAGTATGTAACTAGAAAATTTTGAATTTAATAGTCAATAAAGATAATATACGTCATGCGTAATAAATTTTATCTAATTGAACATTGGTATGCAGGTTCCAATTATTGGAAGTATAGATAAAAAAGGGTTGCAGGCAATATCTGAGCGTCTAAAACCCGTGATTTATAATGAGGACGTGTATATTATTAGGGAAGGTGAACCGTTGCGGAAGATGTTGTTCATTTGGCGAGGCACTACTTTGACCTACACCACTACTAAAGGTGCAACAAATGTATGCAAATGCCTTGAGAAAAATGATTTCTATGGAGAACAACTTGTAATTTGGGCATTGAAATCTGCCTCATTTTCTGAGTTGCCTATCTGCACTACAACCCTTGTGTCCCAATCAAAAGTTGAAGCATTTTCAATCACGGCAAACGACTTGAAGTCTGTAGTCGCTAAGTTTTGGTTGCACTTTAGAAGGGATCTTCTTCACTCTCAGGTGGAGTGTTTTGCAGCTTCTTCCATACAAGTAGCATGGCGCCGCTACCACGCAAAAAAGCTAAGAGATCAACTGGCTGGGAAAAGTGGAGTATTTTGCAGCTTCTTCCTTCCATACATGTAGTCTGGCGTCGCCACCACTCAAAAGAGCCAAGATCAACTGGCTGGGACTAATATGTATTTTGAGTTGGTATCACTTTTGTTTTGTGTGTGCGTTTTGAGTTGGTATTGCATGCTTTGGTTCCTATTTATATTGCTTTAATCTCTTTTGGCTTTGGTTTCCCTTCAATTTCGTGGTGTGTCTTGCGTTTTGGTTTTTGTGGTATGAAAAGTGTGTAATCGTTGACGTTCATGAGAACGATATTATGTATGAATTAAAAGCTCAAATTTTGGATAATCTTCTTCAAATTGAACATGGAGTGGTGGAACTGGTGTTTATGTTCATTAATATTTGTAGCATAATGTGAATACTGGTGCTGGTATTAATGTTGTAAGAAATAAATCAAACTAGTATATGCCCACGCACAGTGTGTATGTGTGAGAGAAATTACATTACTGCTTTAACTTTTTTGCTGATAGAAAATTAAATGATCTTTTCATCCTCTTTTGATTGACAAAGATGATTATGTTAATATATAGTTTAGATTCTTATGTTGTAGCATAAGGGTTTATGGTTTATATAGCTACAATAACTCTGCTGTTTTTACAACGACTATGAAGAGCGCCAACATGCAAGCTATAGCTAGGGCCGGGTGCACAAACGGCTGGAATTCATAAAGATATTCAAGATCACATAAGAAGTTTCGGTTTCTCCATATTTGTCTCATACCCAAATACCCATTTATAAATCCTCCCCAAACGACTGTGTACCTGGGTGAAATGATTTTGACAGGTAGGAAAATGTCATCCCTAATGTCAACAGTTACCCTTGCACTCTAGTTTCCAAAGTTGTATCAAAAGTCGAAGGATAATGCTATTCACATGCTGATTTTTACTCCTCAACACACCCTTCTTAATTTTCAACTGTCGAATCAATAAACTGTAAAAGATCAATTGTAAAAAAATTAATAAGGGTGTGTGAGAGGTAAGAAAAAAGTGTGAATAGTACTATACATGTTGAAATAGGGATGATTTGAAATCAAGCACAATCCCATGCACGGTTACTCTAAGAATTGCATGATAATTGTTTTTGAGTGCCAGTAAACAAATGAAAAGAAGCTCATGCCTATCCACCATGGTGTCAATTCGATCCCTAATTAGTCTCTTTTCTTCAAACAACTAACTATTAAACTCACTTTAAAAAAAAAAAAAAAAAAAAAAAAAAAAAAAAAAAAAAAAAAAAAAAAAAAACCATTGCACCTAAGTGTCGTGTATTACTTTTGGGCTGAAAAAAAACAGCATATTATTGTTATTATCATAAAAGGCTGGAGCCCAATACGCTAAAACCCTAGCCCCACCTAAACCCTTCAGTTTTGCTTTCTCATCTTTCCTTCATCAGAGTCTCTGTTTCTGAAAAACCTGAAGAATTAGAAATGGTCAGAAGCATCAAGAACCCTAAGAAAGCCAAAAGAAAGGCCAAGGTCAGCTCCAAATTCCACTACCTTCTCCGCTTATTATTTATTTTTTTCGTAAATTTAGGGTTTTATCTTTTTCCCAATTGATTTGATTGAATTGACTTGAATTTTTGTTTAGGGCTCAAAGAAAGGAGATGCGTCTTCTTCCTCTTCGGGACCGTCGATACCGGCGAAGGTATGGCAACCGGGAGTGGACAAGCTGGAGGAGGGTGAAGAGCTCCGGTGTGACCCTTCAGCTTACAATTCTCTCCATGCCTTCCATATCGGTTGGCCATGTTTAAGGTAGCTCTGAATTTATGAATTCTTCTTTTTGGTTTGCATAGAAAGTGTAGGAATAGCATAAAGTTTGAATTTTGGGTTGTGGGTTTGAATTATTGGAGCATGATTAGCTGAACTTAGTACTTAATTGAACTAATCTTAACTGTAGCTTGTGTTAATAATTACAATTTCTTCTTTTCGGAAATGCTCGCATTGTACTCGTAAGTCGTAATATTGAATTATGTTTTGAAGTTCCAGTTTTATACTTAATTTGCGGGTAATGGTTATAGTTAATAATTAAAGTTTCAATCTTTCCAAGAGAGTTACAGGTTTCCAGTTCACCGCTAAAAGTGAATTTCTTTTTACAGCTTCGATATTGTGCGAGAGACATTGGGGTTGGTTCGGACAGAGTTCCCCCATACCGTGTATTTCGTTGCAGGGACTCAGGTGAGCTTTATCTTTTTGTTTGTGTGACTGATTTATTTATCTAGTTTCTTTTACCAATTCAATATTGATGGTGAAAACATAAACCTGTGGTTCTGCAGGCAGAAAAAGCTGCTTGGAATACTTAAAGTATCTAATATTTCTGGGAAAAAGCGCGAACTAGTGCCAGCCAAAGCCACAGATGATGACTCTAATATGGATAGTATCTAATGTTTCGCATACTGGGTGATGACTCTATTATGTGTTTTACTGCTCGATATATTTCCTACTCATGATCATTTTTCAGAGGCTGTCAATACTGGGTGATCTGCGGTTGTTGAGGGTTGTTTGGCTTGCGACGAACTCAAATACAATAGTATTAGGAATTATTGGTTTAAATCTCTATATGAATTGGTTGTTTGTAGAACTAGATCATAAAAGCTTGTTTTAGCCCTACCCATAGTTTAATTGGTATTTTGGATGTGCATGTAAAACCAAACTGAATAATTTCTTACTAATGGTATTACTATTTGATTTGATTAGATTTTGTAATATTGGAATTTGTGTTTTTTTTTTAAATATTTAACTTATTGGGCACAATAATAAAAGTTGTGTTAATATGGATGGGAAAGTAAATCTGACAACTTGTCAGAACGGAGGCACAAAAGCCCTTTATTTGTGCTGACATCATTGAGCACCAAAAACAGTATTGTGCCTTCTAATCAATGGTAACGTCCATATAGAAACATGGTTGCTGCATTGTTACCATTGACCTATGAGCACATATGTTGGTGCCCTTTGGCATTAAAGGTCACATATAATTGTTGTGTGCAGTGCCCAGTTTTGTTGTAGTGGGGACTGCTAAGATGCGTTTGTTCCTGCGCTTTGCTTCTTCTCTCTCTCCCTTGCTCTATCTTTTTGCACCGACAACCCAGACGCGGAATGATGTCGACGCCACCCACTCCTCTTCGCCGAGGTGATAGAACACTTCTTGGGTGGTGAATCAATTAGAAAAGAGAAAATTTATTTGATTATCGTGATCGGCTGAGGGCTGGGGTCGACGGCGGCGGCCCGAAGGCTAGGTTTGAAGACTGAGTTCGAAGATGGCGGCCTAAAGGCGAAGGTCGACCACGGCTGCACGAAGGCAACGAAGATGGATTTATGGCGCCGTCAATTGGATTTGTGGATTTGTGGTTGTGACGCTGTCGTCGTTCCAATTTGTGGCACAATACAATTTCTGGGCTTACATTTCAGAGCCTCAAATGGCGATGGGCAAAAGGATTCCATACAATTTTTTCCCCAATTTTTTTTGGTGGATTTGTGAGAAATCTATTATTATGTTTTAATTCTGAAAAATTGTTTGGTTTTGGTTTGAATTGGGTGTTGGTAGAGAAAAGTGGATTTGGTTAATTTCAATTTTCCTTCTGTAATTTGAGATTTGATTGTAGGTTAGTTAGTTTATGATGTCGTAGTATTGAATTTTGTTGTTGTGATTGTTCAAATACTGTTTTATTTTCACCGATTTTCATTATTATGCTTCTTAATCCCCGCGGCAAACACTTTACTAAAACAATTCAATTTAGTTTATTTTAAGCTAGTTTAGTTTAATCTTTGAAGCTAATTCAGTTTAAAATAATCCGGTGCAACAAATGTACCTTAAATATTTTCCAAGCACGATTATGAGTCATTCAAGTCGAAGTCGGACTATGAATCATTACTTCCCGACTTTGGATATGTTTGTTGTTTAGACTTCAGAGTTCTTTTTAGTTATATAAGCTATATTAGAGTAGGATTAGCCCGTATCGGAATGGAATGGATAATTATTTTTATAGAAAACTAGATTTTAATCTCTAAATAAGATGAAGTTTAGAAAAATGTTTTATACAAGATTAAAAATTGATTTTAGTCCCTAGACGCTACTTAATGCCAGCATCTCAATGTTTCTTTTTTTATTTATAATTTTATGAATTTAAATTTTATGAAAATATTATAAATTTTAATTCTCATTATGATAGGTATCTTATATAAGAAAATATTTTCATAGAGATTTTTGGGTACATTTATGTTTTTGCATATTTTCTTATCTGCCACTAATTCATAACAATATATTTAAGTACGAATATTTTGGTACAATGGGTTAGTATAATATGTTTAGGTATGAACATTTCGGTACACTAGTTTAGAATAATATATTTAGGTATTGATATTTCGGTATACTAGTTTAGTATAATATATTTAGGTACCGACATTTCGGTACACTAGTTTAGTATCATATAGTTAGGTACCAAATTTTGGTACACTTATGTTTTTACATATTTTCTTATCTGTCACTAATTCACTATAATATATTTAGGTACGGGCATTTCGGTACACTAATTTAGTAAAATATATTATTGTCACATCCCGGCCAGGGACGAATCACTTCTCGAGCCCACTCCACCACCATAGCACGATATTGTCCGCTTTGGGCTCCCAGCACACCCTCATAGTTTTGTTTCTAGGAACTCACACGAGAACTTCCCAGTGGGTCACCCATCATGGGAGTGCTCTCGCGCGCTACTCGCTTAACTTCAGAGTTCTCATGAAACCCGAAGCCAGTGAGCTCCCAAAAGGCCTTGTGTTAGGTAGGGATATGAATATACATATAAGGATCACTCCCCTGGGCGATGTGGGATCTTACAATCCACCCCCCTTAGGGGCCCGACGTCCTCATCGGCACACCACGACCAGGGTTAGGCTCTGATACCAATTGTTATATCTCGGCCCGGGACGGATCACTTCCCGAGCCCGCTCCACCACCGTAGCATGATATTGTCCACTTTGGGCTTACCATTCCCTCATGGTTTTGTTTTTAGGAACTGACGAGCAACTTCCCAGTGGGTCACCCATCATGGGATTGCTCTAGCCCCCCTCTCGCTTAACTTCGGAGTTCCTATGGAACCCAAAGCTACTGAGCTCCAAAAAGGCCTCGTGCTAGGTAGGGATGAGAATATACATTTAAGGATCACTCCCCTGGGCGATGTGGGATTTTACAATTATACTATGGACGTTTAGGTACACTAATTGGATAAAGTTAAATAAAATTGTATAATAATAAATTTAAAATTTAATGTAATAACATTAAATAAGTTATCTATTAAACATAAAAACAAAAATATAATATGAATTTGAATTAAGTACACACTAAAGGTCTAAAATCAATAATCAATCTAAAACCAGGTTTTTATTAAATTTTAATCTTCTTGAAGATTAAAATTCAAAACCCCCTTATTTTTATGGCATGTGAAATGAAAAAAATTACAACCAAATTGGAGTTAGGAGATGAATTAGTCAACAACAAAAATTATCCATTCCAATCATTCTCAAAAATAAAGTGTGTTTCCAATCATTCTCAAATTGGAGTTAAGGGACGTAGGGATAGATTCTGGTCCGTCCCAGGCGACGGTTTGGTGTTGACATAGGGTCTGAAGTGTGTTTCCTCTGGCTATTTAGCACAGGGATGGGGAGCCGGCATGGGGCCCGGAGTATATTTTCCTCTAACTGTCTGCTCAGAGACGGGGGAGTCAGCATGGGGCCTGGGGGTTATCAGACACTCACTAGTGATTATTATATATACAAGTTATGATTTGAGACATTGCACGACATGCTATGTTTCGGAAAAACCTATGTTTATCATAATATATGTGTTTTCATAAAACCTGTAGGTTAGTATGTTGATAACTGTTTTAGTATATATATCAACTCGGTCCACTCATGTTTGTTTTGCGCCCCCTTCAGGACTTAGAATCGAGGCATACAATTCCAGCTTCAAGGCATTTCCGCATCAGCATCTTCGAGTCCTCTCGGCGTAAGACCCATTCTTTTATTCATTCAATTTTATATTATTTCCTTTAGTATTCTAGTTAGTTGTATGCTCTGAGCACGTTCTTTTAGTGCTTATTCTTCATAATTAAATTTATAAGTCTTATTTATTCCTTTTTCTTAGCATTTGCATTCAATAAATGGCTTTCGTCACCATCGGGTGTCAGCCAGCATGTGCATATCCTAGTATTCAGGGAATATCGGGATCGGGGCGTGTCATTATAAACAATGACTTTTAGTTCATAATCTTGTATGTCCAAAATAGAGGGAGTTCAAGGTCCTTTTAACCACTTTCTTGATCACAGTTTACTTTTAATGAAACCAGGTTTATTAACTTAACCAAATCTGAGTACATATGGATCTCTTAAGTAGAAAACATTTAATAATGACTTGAATGTACGCTGAAAAGTATATTAAGCGACATATCTACTAATACAAGTACGAACAAAGAGACTCGGACAAGATTTCACCTTGTCGGGTAAGGTTGAACTTCTTGTAGCCACTTCTCTTTAAGTTTACATATGGATCAAATTAGTCCGGTCTAATTTAATACAAGAGAGCGCCAAACACCCGCCTCTGTATTAATAGTCCTATCCAGTATTATATCTGATGTACCAAACGAGGTCTCAATGTTACAATGTCAATGCAATTAATTTAAAAAAGAGGAAGTTTCATTACAAACTACTACCTACTACCTTTGATGTAACAATCCAGCATAATAACATTTTAAAATAATCACGGACAAAATATAAAATTGTTACTTGGGGCGGTCTTTATTTTAAGGAAGAACGTGTCTTATTCATTTGTTTTGTTATACTTGGAACTTTTTTTTTATTTGACCAGCGATCGGCTCACTAATGTTTGTGAGTTTGTATTCTATTATTCAACGTGAACATGGACTCTCTCTTGTTATATTAGTCACGAAGCAGTTTCCTACCTATTTACCTTTAAGTGTGAATGTGATTGAAAGAGAAGAACTTTTGCGCCAGTTTCATTTCAAAAATGATCTATCTATTAGTTTGGTCGGTGGCGTTGTTATATGAGTTGAGGGTTGACTAGCAAAATTTATCTTCAAGAAACTAGCAAACTTTTACGTGATCATTTAAAAGCTGGTTGAAAGGAAGGCTTAAGTGTGTACTATCTTTTAGACTTTTACATGTACATACCGAGTATCAAATATATAGAGTTACAAATAAATTTTTTTGGTTTGTATACTTTAACAATAATTCGTGTTTAACTAAAAAAAATAATCCTATTCAAACATACAAAATCGACTCATTTGCCAACGCACTTTGTAAGAGGTGTTAGGATTAATTATGAACGCCAGCGTTGAAGCTAGTCCAACTTAATCCTTGAAGCTAGTGCAATCCGAGATAATCTGGTGCAAAGGGACCCGTTTAAAGCTCATCAGCTGAAACTACAAGTAATTGTTAAAGCTTTGAAATGGCTCGAGATAGCCATGGATGTCGATGAGGTACTTGTTCTGTCCGCCTCTCTCTCTATCTCTCTGGTAGCTTATCTTGGTTTCTCCGTCTCTTTCGCTCTAATCAAATCTCTGGTGTAATTTGCAAAGTTGTGGTTTTGAGCAAGCCCGTCAACTCATAGAAGTAGGCGGGTGATGAAAAATACACTGCTAAGATGAGATACGCCGGAAAGTTCGTCGTCATTGGAAACCATTTTTGTCGGCCTCGTGAGGAAATCATGTCTACTTCACTAGTGATGTTCGCTATCTCATCAAACTGAACATTTTTTTACACATTTTTGACATAGTTTTTTAATCCTCTGTTCCTTACGGTTTCCATTTTCTTATACATTTTTTACCAACGACTACAGCCAAATAAATACGGGTAAAATCCGATGAGATGCATAACGTAAATAAACCCAACGGACGAAGATATTGAAAGGGTATCAACAAAAACACCTGGTTCTGCTAAATCATTAAGCCAAAATTGCAGAGGTTACTCCATACAACTAAACCAAACCACCCAAAAAGGGGTAGGAAAACGAAAACCGAAAACAACTGTCACTTCAAATATGTAATTGCTTCGGTACATAAGCCATCCCACTATTGGAATATGATCTGATATATATCTACTTTCCGCTGCACGAAAGAAACTTATAAACTTCGAGTTTCAAGGAACATTAGAGATCAGAGGGAAGGGTCATCCGTACGTTTGAAGGCATCAGAATATTATAACCATCAGCCGCAGTTCAAACGAGCATGCCAGGAATCTGAGTATGCCAATGAAGTTCTTTCAAGTCTTTCTGTCCCTGTTTACCATAACTTACCACGAGTTAAATGACTGAAGAACTGGGGGGATCTTGGAGTAGAACAGTCGGTCCGAAATGTTTACCTGATGAACAAACAGAAGCTGCGGAGGTAAATATTTGGGAGCATTCACTTCCTCTTTTGTCTTAGCTTTGAATTCTGCCTCTTCCTCCCTGTCATTTTCTAAAGATAGATCCCATATTCTGGTAACAAAAGCCAAATGACAAATATATTGAGTTCATACATAAACACCAGGAAAGTTAAAAATGTTTGTGTCAGGCACGCCATTTATCACTTCAATCTGATCTCTGTATATTACTTACGTCAGCTGATTGTCAGAAGACGTCACGGCCAAAGTGGAGGCTTCGTGTGGACTCCACTCGATGGATGTGATAGGGTGTTTATGGTATTCAAAATGCGCCACCGCAGAATCTCCTTCCTACATTCAGATAGAGGAAAGAGGACTATATCATTTTAGAATTATCAACTTAAATGAATCACTCAAAAGTCAAAACAATTTCATTGAACCCAATTTAACACTAGTGGGAATTCCAACAAGACGTACCTTCAGCAATCTAAGATCGCGAATGGAAAAGGTGCCATCGTCACTTCCAGATGCCAGCATACAACTAGTCAGCCTAATAAAATAAAAAATAAAAAAAATAAAAAAATAAAAAACAATGCAATACCAAGGTCGTCATTTCATACGTGGAATAAAATGTATTGAAACAAATAACAAGTAAGAAACAGCGAAGGTTAAATAAACACCTATTCCAAGACATAACATTCACATCTGCATTATGCGCCTTAAAAGAAGTTGCTGGTGCCTTCCCTATGCGGATATCCCATATTGCTATATTCCCATCAACAGAACAAGAAGCAAATACATCAGGTTCTGTAGGAATCCACTGCAAAGATAAAAGTGAAAAAGAATACTGTTAGACGATTGGAAAACTACTCTACTGAGATCATGAGACTGAACATATGCTTTATATCAACAGATCAAACTTTAGCTTCCCATCTTAGTTACATACTTGTAGATCCTCCACGCTTGCAATATGTCCAATATATGGAGTAGTATTAACAGTCCATGTTGAACCAGATGTAGGTTCCCATAAATGTATACAATTCTTGCAGTCCCCTTTTAAAATCAGACATAAACGAATCATTGGTTTCAAATCAAGAAAGCAATATACAATATACCATTAAATAGACTTGATAAAGAAAAAAAAAATTAAAGTAAGTTATACCATTAAATATGATAAAGAAAAAAAATATATTTAAAGTTAATAATAGTACCAGATAGAAACCGTCCAGGTACAAGCGGACTCCAGTCTAGAGCAAACCCTTCATCTTTATGCCCAAACTTAACCAATGGAGCCTGGTTAAAAACGGAAGAAGCTCCCTGGCTAGCTTCAGTCTCCGACTCCGCTAATGCATTCAAATGGGAACTGAAGTCCCAAACCTGCAAGAGTAGCAGGATTAAGTCAAGTACAAAGTATATATAAATGGTCATTATTCAAGCGTCAGTATGATATATATACTCATATTCTTGACATAAAGTCTGACCTGCACATGACCGGTGTCTGCCCAAGATGCACATATATGTGGATTTTGTGTCATGGCGCGTATACGATTCACACATCCTTCATGAGCTACCTTGCGCAACTGTACATGGAAAGAAGAAAAATGGAAGGGCACAGAGATGAGATAAAAATTAAGAAAGATGAAGGTGAGCTGAATCAAGTGTGGGCTATTAAAAAAATATTGCCTGTGCACTGGATCCACCGGACTCGCTATCGTCGTCACTATCACTGTCCTCACTATCCATATTAGAGTCATCATCTCCGGCATTGGCTGGCACTAGTTCCCGCTTTTACCCGGAAATGTTAGATACTTTAAATATTCCAATAGAGTTCCAAGCAGCTTTCTCTGCCTGCAGAACAACAAGTTTATGTTTTCACCATCAATATTGAATTGGTAAAAGAAATTAGATGAATAAATCAGTTAGACAAACAAAAAGATAAAGCTCACCTGAGTCCCAGCAACGAAATACACGGTATGGGGGAACTCAGTCCGAACCAACCCCAATGTATCCCGCACAATATCAAAGCTGTAAAAAGAAATTCACTTTTAGCAGTGAACTGGAAACCTCTCTTGTTAAAGATTGAAAATTTAACTCTGAAGACATAGCAAATTTCGCAAATAAACTTTACCCACAAATTAAGTATAAAACTGGAACTTCAAAACATAATTCAACATGACTAGTAAAAGCGAGCTTTTCCGAAAAGTAGAAGTTATAATTATTAACACAAGCTATAGGTTTACTATTAGTTCAATTAAGTTATACTCAGTTCAGCTAATCATGCATTCATGCTCCAATAATTCAAACACACAATCCAAAATTCAAACTTTATGCTTTTCCTGCACTTTCTATGCAAACCAAAAAGAAGAATTCATAAATTCAGAGCTACCTTAAACAAGGCCAACCGATGTGGAAGGCATGGAGAGAATTGTAAGCCGAAGGGTCACACTGGAGCTCTTCGTCCTCCTCCAGCTTGTCCACTCCCGGTTGCCATACCTTCGCCGGCATCGACGGTCCCGAAGAGGAAGAAGACTCATCTCCTTTCTTTGAGCCCTAAACAAAAATCCAAGTCAATTCAATCAAATCAACTGGGGAAAAGATAAATCCCTAGATTTACTAAAATAATAAATAATAAACGGAGAAGGTAGTGGAATTTGGAGCTGACCTTGGCCTTTCTTTTGGCTTTCTTAGGGTTCTTGATGTTTCTGACCATTTCTGATTCTTCAGGATTTCCTGAAACAGAGACTCTGATGAAAGAAAGAGAAGAGAAGGGAAAACTGAAGAGGGTTTTGGTGGGGCAGGGTTTTTAGCTTGTTGGGCTCCAGCCTTTTATGATAATAATAATAATATGCTATTTTTTTAGCCCAAAAATAATACATGACTTTATTCCAATGTTCTTTTTTTTTTTTTTTTTGACAAACAATAGAGTTAATGTGTTAAATAATTAGTTACTAGGGGAGAAAATCGGTGGAGATCAAACATGAGCTTGTTTTCATTTGTTTACTAGCATTCAAAAACAATCATCATGCAATTGTTAGGTTAACTATGCATGGGATTGTGTTGGATTTCCAATCATAACCCTAAAAATTTCGACATTTGACGTACTTTGAAACTAGTATGCAAAGGTGACTATGCATATATTCATGGTGATAGGGATACCGTAACCATCAATTCCAGTCAGTCGTGCACCTATATAGCTTGCATGTTGGCGTTCTTCAAGTCGTTATAAAAACAGGAGAGTTATTGTAGCTATATAAACCCTAAAGCCTTATGCTACAACATAAGAATTTGATTTATTTCTTTGTGGTGATCAACTACAGCATTAATACCAGCACCACTATTCACATTATGCTTCAAATATTAATGGACATAAGGTGTTAAAACACCAGTTCCACCACTCCATGTTCAATTTGAATAAGACCATCAATAATTTGAGCTTTTAATTCGTACATAATATCGTTCTCATGAATGTCATTGACTGCACACTTATCATACCACAAAACCAAAACGCAGGACACACCACGGAATTGAAGGGAAACCAAGGCCAAAAGAGAGTAAAGCAACATGAAGAGGAACCAAAGCAATACCAACTCAAAACACACACACCAAAGCGATGCTCCAATTTACTCTTACTAATCTACTAATTATTTGTCCCAGCCAGTTGATCTCTTAGCTTTTTTGCGTGGTGGCGGCGCCAAGCTGCTTGTATGGAAGAAGTTGCAAAATACTCCACCTGTGAGTGAGGAAGCTCACTTCTCAAGTGCCACCAAAACTTAGCGACTACAGACTTCAAGTGATTTGCCGTGATTGAAAATGCATTAACTTTTGATTGGGACACAAGGGTTGTAGCGCAGATAGGCAACTCAGAAAATGAGGCAGATTTGAATGCCCAAACTACAAGTTCTTCTCCATACAAATCATTATTCTCAAGGCATTTGCAAACACTAGTTCCACTTTTACTAGTTGTGTAGGTCAAAGCAGTGCCTTGCCGGATGAATAGGATCTTCCGCAACGGTTCACCCTCTCGAATAATATACTCATCCTCAGCATAAATCACCGGCTTTAGATGCTTAGATATTGCTTTCAACACTTTTTCATCTATACTTCCAAGAATTGGAACCTACGTACAAATGTTTGATTAGATAACAATTAATTACGCAAGACAAATATTATCTTTAGGGACTGTTACATTAAAAAAATTAAAATTTGATACGTACTTTTCTTAGTGAATCCATTTGGAGATGGCGCATGATAAATATTTGATCTATTAAGACTTTATATTTTGTTTTAATCTTTTGTCTCAATCTGCGCTGCTTGGCTACTTTTTGGAACTCCTGCGTGATTAGTAACTATAAAGCGCTTTCATGAGGAGTTCATTAAATCTAGAAATAAACGTACATGCATGAATACACAAAAAAAATTGCATGGAGGAGCTTTAAGCTTAATTAAATAATTAGTGACAAAACGTTTGCTTAAAAGAGTACTGATCACCGCACCAACCTGCACCCTCGAATTGAGATATACTAAAAATAGTATCAAGCCACTTATACAGATCACAACAGAAAAGATGATTTGTTCCGTCTCGAAACTGGTCTGAAGGTTTGAGCCAAAAGAACTGCAAAAAAATTGAAATGGAAAGCAATTTATTATTATTGATTACATTCTTTTAATAAACTGACATAGATTTTTTATGGAATTTAACTACAAGGACGATAAATTATGAGTTTACAACATAAATATTTCTCGGTAATCAAACATGAAAAGTGATATAAATACAAACCTCAGATTTCGCAGGCCCCACCAAAAACAGTGCAAGATCTTTCTTGGAAGATATCTTGACCTTGACACATTAGATTGGAGAGCAGACAGAAATATACCATAATCGTGAGGGAACGATGTCATATTTTTTGGAAGTTCTACGGGGCATGATAGTTTTAGACGTGGGATATTGATCAGCTCATTGCTATAATAACCACAGTAGAAATTGTAGATGATAAAATCACATTTTTGTTCATGTTTACAGATATAATCCATCCAACATATTACCTCTGTTTCCACAGCAAAAAAGTACCACATGGATCCGTAAAGCTGAATAACAAACACGACGATATAGTTAATAATCAATGTTTTTGAAACGTATTGAAAAAATAAAAAATAAAAGATAACGAAATGAAAAGCACCACACCCCTCAAATAAGATGGCCTTTAAAGAAGTAAACATGCTCTTACTCCTATTCAGTATTCTCAAATGTTTTCCCAATGTTTATTCAAAACCATATGAAAAATTCTACCTAATATTAGGAGTGCTCAAGAACTAACCAATTAATATGTTAATACAATACTAACAATATATTTAAGCCCGCTACCCAACGTCATCTCATTATCTAGCCGGCTCATAATTTAGGTCAATCCAAAGATCAAGCTTGCAAGAGTTATCCAAATTGGACGTCATTTCACTATTTGCATTGTTATTGTATTGTTATTGTGAAAGTTTTCATTCTTTGGATGTTGATGCTAAAAAATATTGGTTCAGATTATGAGATGATGTTGTTGGTTACTAACCGGTTAAGGCATGAGCATTGCTATACCTATTGTTGGAGATAGAGTCTCACATCGAAGACTTAAAAAGATAATTTACAGTTTATACGTGGAAGGTTCAATGTTACTAGCACATACAGTTTTAGTGAAAAAACCCCGCACCTAGTGGCATGTGTGATTACGTGAAGAACAATATTAGTAAATATGTTGGTGGTGGACCATGCTAGTTTTAACAAGTTTGTCATATTTACACTCATATATCTCGATAATAAGATTATGACAAAATTTATATTTTTCTCCCCAAATACCGGAAATAATGAAGATTTGAACTTACATGAGAAGCAATGATGAACGGAAGGAAATCAAATATAGCTTTAAGGAACCTTCTTGTTGCAGTCTCTACGTTAGCACGCCGATCAAGCAATTTGTAGAGGTTATAAGCCCTCAGTATATATTGGAATGGAATTAGTGAAACAACCATTGAACCGTCAAAGTTTGTATAATTTCCAATGACCAATATTGCCTGGGGACATTTCAACAAACAGTTAAATTGGGTTATCCGCTAACCAATGTTGTTAAATCATTACTTTACTCAATAATCTATCTAATGTGAGTCAAAATTTTAGCAAGGTATCAAAATAATTAATTGCATGAGGAGGTTGAGTCTCGTCGTAGATCCATAGGGCAACCCTTCCCTTGCTACCATGAATAGGTAGCAAAATGACAAATTTAATAGGAATGTACGTATAAAATATAGAACAATACTTGACTACTTAAAGATGAGTAGAAATTCCTACTCAAAATTCTTAGTGTTTTAATCACAGAGCTTTGTGCTTATGATCAGAACCGTTCATACTATGAATCACACTGTAAAGATCATATTTGCAAAAAATAAATTAAAATTAAGGTCGTTTAGTCATTCTATTGTAGCATATACATAGACGTTTTGTAATGCTTTTACAAATACCGTTCATTTGTTTTTAAACAATATGATGACTAAACGACCTTAATTTTAATTTATTTTTTGCAAATATGATCTTTACAGTGTGATTCATAGTATGAACGGTTCTGATCATAAACACGAAGTTCTATAAATTGACAACGAACAATTTTGAGTAAAAGTTCCTACTCATATTTGAGTGATCAAGTATATAGCATCATTGTTTATAATAAGATAAGCATTGTCTTGTGTAGGACAATAAATGCGTTATTTTATATGCAATAAAGTTAAAGCGAGGAAGCGATATTAGTTGAAGAAAAATGATTCAAAAATTGGTAATTTAAGGGTTAATAGATTATTTGTTGCTGCCAAATCGCGAAAGTGGATGTTTTGAACTTTTTAGGCTTTCAAATTAACCCAACTATCATTTGGCATGTCAGTTTTGGGCCCGAAATTCGGGCGAATTATGTAAGTGACATGTAAATTACTAATTTTTATTTTAAAAAATTATGTAATTGACATGTAAATTCATTAATTCATTAATACATTAATGATAGGGACTTTGATTAAAATTTATAAACTAATATGGTCTCGTTCAACAGAGAGATTTTTTAATGTGATCGTAACATGGGGTGGTACACATAAAATTTCCCACCACTTGAATAATAACATGTGGTGTATCACTTGTGTTAGGGGCACAAAGAAAAATTTCTCCATTCAAAGAATATTAGTAACTAGGAGTCTAGGAACCAGAGACTAATTTTTCCCAAATAAAACCTAGGTATCATGCATATGCAATTAAATGTGAAATTTAATCACCTGCAAGAGATCACCTTCTCTTAAGGTCTTACCTGTAGAAAGGGAAGAGCAACCCAAATGCGAAGTAGAATGGCTAAGAACCTAATTGGTTTCTTGTGGATGAAATTACGAAGTGTTGACAGACGATCGTCATTAGTTTTTGTGGAGGAGGCCCCTGCAGAAGACTTGGCACTAAGTTTGGTGCAAAATCTCTTCAGAAAAACAACGATGTCCATATAATAAAAGAGATCCCCGATTGATCGTAAAGCAAAAAATGTCCACATCAATGGTTGGTCCCAAAAGTAGCAAGTGTCTTTCTCGACGATGACCGGAACATAGCAGACCAAGGGATCAACGAAGAGAGAAAATGCGGATGATACTATAAAGATAATATCCCAAGTTGGAAAGAATATTTTTGGTTGATGACGTTGTGGCTCAATTGTTGGCGATTCTGCAGTAGTTGTACTTTTGTGTCCTCCGTCTTCCCCCTTCTGTAAAGCATTCGAATGACCTAGATCACTGTACAAGACACAATAAACATATTATTCAACAATTTTCCCCATGAAAAAAATTATATATACCTAACACTATTCTTACATAATTTTGACACACGTTTTTGTAGGTCTTCACTTTGTAATATATTTTAATGATCCAAACTGTATATTTTTAGGTCTTCTTTAAAAAATCATGTCTACGAAAAATCACCTAAATCTAACACCATATGAATCATAGATAAAGGGTTTTTGGGTTTCTTTGTAGAACCATATTAATCAATTTCTTCACTAGAAATGAATTCTTAATTAGAGTTGTCTAATTTCTTGTAAGGATGATCTATGAATGATACTCTAAAAGATAGACATTCGGATCGTTAAAATACATTACGTGTGTCAAAAATTGTGTAAAAAAGAAGTGTCATGGATCCACCCCTGTATGTGTGTGTGTGTGTGTGTGTGTATATATATATATGAGTAGAGCTTTTTAAGGAAAGGGATTCTTACATTTTCCAAAAAAATGAGCATTAATTGTGGGGCCGACACCACATCAAATTTTAACAATCTAAACCATCTGTTTTTTAAGTTGTATCTCATAGATCATCCTTACAAATTATCAGCCAAATCAGAAATGCTTGAAGTATCCAATTGAGCTCAAAGAATAGACGAACAATATGTTTTAAGAAACATTGAAAATCCATCGTAACAATTAAATTGGCAAATAATTTCCGATTGAGTTGATTTTTTCACAGGAATTGTCTGTGAATAGAGACTTAATAAATAGACAATTCCAAATCATTGAAGTTCGATTTAGTTTACGTGAGTCCCACAACTCATTTTTATTTAAAAAAAATAGAAATCCCTTTCCTTAAGGCTATGTAAATGTGGGGCGACCTATTGAGAGTCAATGCCTAGCGAAAGAAACTGATAGGTTTGGAATTCTCAATCATATCCCTTGCAAGTAAATAACTTATAGGGTGCATAACTTACAAGTACATGACAAACTTTTCAAAACCCTACAAGACCACAACTTTATTCACTGAAATGACTTATTAATTACATCATTTTCTCTATTTTCAGTTTTTATCACACTCTCTCCCTCATCTTAATAATAGTAATTTTTAAAGTTAAAAATAAAAAATAAAAAATAAAAAATAAAAAATAAAAAAAAGGGATTTGCACAACAAACCCACTTAAGATGAAATCTTATCAAAATTGAGTTACAATACGAGGACAAAGATTTTCTCAACTTCTACGCGCATGCGATATACGCCTATAATGGTTTAATTTCCATATAATTTTTTCAAAATTTTATAAGACAAGGTATACGATTCTAGAAAAGAATTGTTCTGCTCTAACATGGGCCTTGCAACGCCTACGCCACTACATGTTGAAGTATACAACTATGCTAAAAGGATGGGCCATCTGAAGTATCTCTTTGAAAAGCTAGCCTTCGCTGGCCGTACAACAAGGTGAAAAATATATGTCACTCTTAGAGTTCGATATTGTGTACATCACCAAAATGCCTTAAATGAGAAAGGCAAGGGGCAGGCAATAGCAGACCAAATGCGATATACGCCTGTAATGGTTTAAATTCCATTTTTTTTTCTTCAGAATTTTCTAGAATGAGGAACTGCCCCAAAAATGCGTTCACCAGTTGGCTTGAGTTGTTTTCCAAGTTGATGAGTCGATATGTATCTATATTTTTACTCTAATTTTAGTTATAGTTTATTGTCTACTTTGAGAAACTTTTTATACTTTGTTCTATATTTTGTTTGTGGGACTACTTTGAAAAAAAACTGATCAAATAGAGGAATTTTGTTTGATATTTTCTATTTATTTTCCTTAGGCATTAATTCATGAACTGTACTTTGAAATTTGCACATTCACACCAACATGATTTGTGAGGAGTGAGATTGGAATCTATATACTTATTTGTTCGTCTAATTAATTTTGTTCCTAAATAAAGTAAATTCTAAATTTTGTCACAAGTAATAATTGTTTCACCCGACACTTTGCCTAGTAACCGGGCCTCCTGCCTAATCAGCATAGAGTTTCACGTCAAACGATGAGGTTTTGGCATGGGGTAGGGTGGTTAGTCGGTTTCATAGCCTTTTCAGCACGGGTTAATAAATCCTTAGTGGTGTTTCTCCCCATAGTGCCCAAAAGTCTTGTGGTTTGGGAGTCATTGACCTAACGCTCGGTACATGGGTTGGATAGAAAGCTTAATGGTTCCGATTGCATGATCATTGCTGTTAAAATTAAGAAAAAAAAAATAAATAAGAGAAAAAAATAAAAAAATAAATGTAATATTAAGTATATGTGAAGTATTGAATAAAGAAGAGACGAGAGGTCAAGAACTTAGTCAAGTCTCTTTAACTGTGTTAGTTCACTTTATACCAAAGAAAGTTCATAAATTCTTTTCTAATTGATTATAAAGGGCTTAGACTCTATGGTGGGATTAATTGGAAATTTTGAAAAGATGTTTTAATTTTTAACGTTTTGAAGTGAAAATCTGTCTAAGTCGAATTTTAGTCTGTTAGTTGTTGTTTTAATTTTTGAGTTCTAGTTTTGCTTGATGACAAGCAAAAAAGCTAAGTTTCGGGTATCTGTTGAGTTGAGATTTATCTATATTTTTACCGTAATCTTAGTTATAATTCATTGGTTATTTGAGAGAATTTTGATGTTTTGTTATATATTTTGTTTGCAAGACTTATGAATCTACTTTGGAAAAAAACTGACCAAACGAAGGAATTCTGGAGTAATTCCAATTGAAGTGGATTTGTGAGTCTTTCAAGTTAATCGTGACAAAATTTCTCATTTTTTTCTATGTCGTTTGATAGTGGCAAATAAAAGAAGTATGACTGCGCAGTACTGCTAATTTGACGTTTTGGGCTTAATTGGCTATAAGTCGATCAAGATGGTGAGTTTAGGGAAATTTCCTTCTACAAAGTTGTTGGGAACACCCTAGTATTTCAAACGCCTTGATTTGGTGCGGATTTCATCACAAATGTGGAGAATCTTTGGCTTTCAAGATTGTCCAAGTTAGAATAAGATTGTGTTTCCTAGTTTATTATTCTAAGAAGAAAGCTATGCTTGTTATCTACTTGTACTATCTCTCTAATAGAGGTAAGGCTCACCAACATATGTGAGTTTCATCTCTATTAGAGGGATGACACAAACAAATGGTAAGAATATTATTTTTGTTATTCTAATTGGGTTTCCAGATTTGTTGAGAGACATATTTTAGGTTGGATTCAGATTTCTTAGTCTATTTATATGTTGATTTTGGAACTCTTGAGGGGGAGAACATTTTTGGCTTTGAAAAACTCGGTTAGGAGCGTTTGACGATTTGTGCTAAGGGCGTTTTCTATCATTTCCTCTTAATAATATTTTGCTTTTCAATTATGATTATATGTAACTAGTTCTCTTTTCCTAGGATGGGAACACCAGCCTTAATATGAATATGTAGTTTCTTTTCAATTTACTTATGATGTTATGCATACTAGTTTTGAATTATTAATCATTATGTTTAAACTATCTATATATATCTTGATGCATGATCACCATTAAAAGTTTAGAAAAATAATTTAATACAATTTATACTGGAATGTCACATTGAAAGGGATTAATACTTATTGTGATTGATAATTGTAATTTTACTTAAGGTGAATGCCACAACTTAAGAGTTGCATGGTTTTTGAAAAGGTTTTCATAAAGTTTAATGAGTGCACATTTAGATTTGATTTGAATGACACAAACGGATTGCATATTAGATATACGTTCTAACTTGAATGGCACAAATAGAATATGCATTAGGAAAACCTAACCTTCAAAGTACATTGTGTTAACTCATAAGTAATTGATAAAACTGTATAAGATTGTTAATTGTGACGGCTAAACCTAGTGCCTTTTATGCTTGATTTTCTAAACCATGTGTTATTTTTGCTTCGCGTGATATGCAGATTTAGTTAGTTTTAATTGCAATTTTTTATTTTAAATCATGATCTCAACTTTATATATTTTGTATTTAATAGTTAATTAAGAATTGGTTTTAAATACAAATTATTCATATCAATCCATGTGAAGAACAACTTTACTTGAGCTATTTGTATTACAATTATTTTGTTCTCTTGCAAGCATTTTTTTAAGTGTTTTTTTAACTCTATTTTTACAAATGGTAAAAATCCTATCACAAGTAAAAGAAGGATTATGAGTCGTTCAAGTCAAACTGACTCGAGTCATTTCTTCTACTTATTTAGATTTTTTTAGTTATAAGCTCTATTAGAGTTGTACTAGCCCTGGTTGGATATAGAGGATTTAATTGGAATTTAAAAGTCATTTTTTTAAAGCATGTTGAAAAAATAAATGAAATCATTGTGACCAAATTGGCGTTAGGAGATGAATTATGTAATAACAAAATTTATTCATTCAAATCCTCCTCAAAGTAAGAGGATTAAGAAGAAGACGTTTTATTCATGTCTAATTCTTTTCTAATCCTCTCAAATGCAAAATTATTCTTTATTCGTTTTAATTCAATCTTCCATATCAAATGAGATTTGTATAAACAAAATCTCTCTACTACAAATAATGAGAGACAGTTTTACATTCAACCATTCATTCTTTAGTTTCTTTTATGTTTTTGTTTCAAATAGTTATTATGATTATGCAGAAGTAAGTTTCTTATAGTTTGATAACCACATAAAATCGCCCAAGGCCTATCAACGCAAAGATGAATTATTTGAGGATTGATCAATGGTTCAGATTTCCCTAACTCCCCATCAACAGTTATGGAGTCCTTAGTCCGAACTTTTGGCAAACTCCTCCAGGAATCAGATCATATACATGCCAAACATATGAATAACAAGACTGCAGCGATATATGGCATTTCCGGTGTGGTTGAATAGTAATTTTAGTATACACCAACCCAATTAAATAGGACTTTCAAATACACCATCTCCAATAATTTAGGTTTTAACTAGAAAAAGTTTTTCTCTAAACTTTTTGGGTCAAATTTTTAACCCAAAATTATTAAAGAAAGAATTTACGATAATTTTTTTTAAATTAACTTTTAAAAATTATGTAGAGTGATGTTTGTCACATCCCGGTCTGGGACGGATCACTTCCCGGGCCTGCTCCACCACCGTAGCACGATATTGTCTGCTTTGGGCATACCATTCCCTCACGGTTTTGTTTTTGGGAACTCACGGGCAACTTCCCAGTGGGTCACCCATCATGGGATTGCTCTAGCCCCCTTCTCGCTTAACTTCGGAGTTCCTACGGAACCCGAAGCCAGTGAGCTCCCAAAAGGCCTCGTGTTAGGTAGGGATGGGAATATACATTTAAGGATCACTCCCCTGGGCGATGTGGGATGTTACAATCTACACCCCCTTAGGGGTCCGACGTCCTCGTTGGTACACCACGACCAGGGTTAGGCTCTGATACTAAATTTGTCACATCCCGGCCCGCCGGCCCGGGGCAGGTCGCTTCCCGGACCCGCTCCACCACCGTAGCACGATATTATCCGCTTTGGGCTTACCATTCCCTCACCGTTTTGTTTTTGGGAACTCACGAGCAACTTCCCAGTGGGTCACCCATCATGGGATTGCTCTAGCCCCCTTCTCGCTTAACTTCGGAGTTCCTACGGAACCCGAAGCCAGAGAGCTCCTAAAAGGCCTCGTGCTAGGTAGGGATAGGAATATACATTTAAGGATCACTCCCCTGGGGGATGTGGGATGTTACAATCCACCCCCCTTAGGGGTCCGACGTCCTCGTCGGCACACCACGACCAGGGTTAGGCTCTGATACCAAACTATCACATCTCGACCCGGGGCGAATCACTTCCCGAGCCCGCTCCACCACCGTAGCACGATATTGTCCGTTTTGGGCTTACCATTCCCTCACGGTTTTGTTTTTGGGAACTCACGAGCAACTTCCCAGTGGGTCACTCATCATGGAATTGCTCTAGCCCCTTTCTCGCTTAACTTCGGAGTTCCTACGGAACCCGAAGCCAGTGAGCTCCCAAAAGGCCTCGTGCTAGGTAGGGATGTGAATATACATTTAAGGATCACTCCCCTGGGCGATGTGGGATGTTACAATGTTATTTCCATCCTAATATCTTATCTTCTCACCCACTTTTTGATGAATTTTTTAATTACAAATTTGTCCATTTGCAAAAAGATTGATGAGGACATTAATTATCTTATTTTTCTTAATTAAAAAAAAAAGGTTGGGCATGGGAGACGACTTGTCTACCTTAAGCCCTAACTTATATTTTCATCTACTTTCATTAAGAGATAGTAAAAAAAATATTAATGGACTTAGAAGATGACTTTTTCATTGAACAGGTGGAAGTGACATTTCTATAAAAGAGGTAGAAGATTATGTTTTCATTGAAAAGGTAAAAGAATAATTTGTGTGTACGTCATTTGAATTTGTCCATCGTATTATTGAATTTGTCGTTGTCGAATTCTTTTGAATTTGGATACCTCTGTCGTTTCCATTTGAATTTGTAGACCGTAGTGATTTTCATTTACATATTATTTGTTATATTTTTTAAGAGACAATTTTATAATTTCATATATATATATATATGTATATATTAAGGGTTATTTTGGGATTAATAGTCGGTGGGGAAATAACATTTTAATTTTTTAAACTTTTTAAGGTGAGTGAGATTATAACGTGGGTGGGAAAATAAGACAATATTGTGGGTCTAGTAGCTCTCATTATGTAAACTATCCTAATTAATTTTATGAACATTTTAACCAAAAAATATTTTGTAACATCCCACATCGCCCAGGGAAGTGATCCTTAAATATATATTCACATCTCTACCTAGCACGAGGCCTTTTGGGAGCTCACTGGCTTCGGGTTCCGTAGGAACTTCGAAGTTAAGCGAGAAGGGGGCTAAAGCAATCCCATGATGGGTGACCCACTGGGAAGTTGCTCGTGAGTTCCCAAAAACAAAACCATGAGGGAATGGTAAGCCCAAAGCGGACAATATCGTGCTACGGTGGTGGAGCGGGCCCAGGAAGTGGTCCCACTCGGGCCGGGATGTGATAAATTGGTATCAGAGCCTAACCCTGACCGCGTGTGTGCCAACGAGGACGTTGGGCCCCTAAGGGGGGTGGATTGTAACATCCCACATCGCCCAGGGAAGTGATCCTTAAATGTATATTCATATCTCTACCTAGCACGAGGCCTTTTGGGAGCTCACTGACTTCGGGTTCTGTAGGAACTCCGAAGTTAAGCGAGAAGGGGGCTAGAGCAATCCCATGATGGGTGACCCACTGGGAAGTTGCTCGTGAGTTCCCAAAAACAAAACCGTGAGGGAATGGTAAGCCCAAAGCGGACAATATCGTGCTACGGTGGTGGAGCGGGGCCGGGAAGTGGTCCCTCCCGGGCCGGGATGTGACATATTTAGATTCTAATAAATATGAAAAAATTATTATATCAACACCAAGAAACTTGTGGAACATGGTAAAAGAATATGAAACACATGAAATTTTTTTTAATTATTTTTGTTGTTGAATTTAAATTTGGATCATTAGATCTTTTTTCCAATGTTAGATTTGATCATATATAATCTTAATCGTTGAATTCAATGAATTTATAAATATCAAATTAAAAAAGATAAATATACATGTATGGTGGACCATCCCACAAATCTAGGGGAATTCTGGACTAAATTGCCTAAAAATGAGTTTTAATCCAAAACTCATTTTTGGTCTGAGGATTGGAGTAAGTAAGTAAATTTAGAACCTAAAATTTAAATTTTATCCTATGAGTTTGAGTGTGTAGACAGTAGACATACGAGTCCATGACTCCGGAGTCCGGATTAATTGACGCTAATCTAACAGTAACCCTGATCCTGTCCCATCTCATTATACAATATTCTTCTTTCAACTTATAATAATTATGTCATTTCTCATAATAAAAGAAAAAGAACGAAAACAAGAAATGATCTTAAAGTTAAGAGAAACACACGAACCTTATGGTTACAGTGGAGTGGGCCATAAGTCAAGTTCAAATGATACTATATCCTCTCTGCTAGAGCAATTTAGAACGAGGTTTAGTCGGAAACTTTGAGCTCGACTGATTTCTATGTTGGGTTTGAGGAGTAGATTGCGATGGTGGTGGTTTTGGAGGCTCGATTGGTCAGATGCGGTTTTGTCTCTGCGTTGCAGAGAGAAGAGAGCGGGAGAGAGAGAGAACCGCGAGGGAGAGAGCAGAATTCAGCTTTCCTCTAAAGAAAGATTCCTTAAATAAATAAAATTCCCAACTAAAAGACAAATGGGATAGTCTGCAGAATAATATTAGAAAAATCATTTATTTAAATTATATTTTGTAAATCATATGTTGTGGATATTAATTATTGAATTATTACTAAATGTTAGTAAACGTGCTTATTTTTTGTTGTGACACATCATATAATTTGCAATATGGTCTAAAAGGTTGATCTCTCTAACAATAATTTTTTTTTTAAACAGGAATTAATAGTTGTCCAAATTAAAAAACAAATGGGATATTTTAACGGAAATTCTCATGGAAGTGGCATCTACAATCAATGCTCCATGTGGAGTAAAAAATAATTCGAAATTTTTCAAAGCTGACCCGTAGACTTTTACGCATAAGTAACGAGAATGTCCTCTGTAGGACCTTATTTACATCTCTCCGTCCAGGAGCAATGATGTCAAAGAACATCATCCTCACATGTTCCCATGTAGAAAAGGACGTTAAATGGGAGGTGATGTAGACCCAGCATGTATGCCTACATAATTTGACCAAAATGAAATACTTTTGTATAATAATTGAGCAGCAATTATTGGATGAAAAAGAAGAAATAAAAGGAAGAAGAAACAAAAGAAGAAAAGAAAGGTGGTGGGGGCGTGGAGAAAGGAACCATGCATGAAGAAATGGACTATTTCTTGAATTTTGCAACTAAAACAGGATTTTTGGGATATGCTCAGAACAGATACACGACATAAATAGTAATATAACAGAAATGAGAGAAGGGAAATGTTGTGATGAGAAAACAGAAGGGAATGGAAATGTTGTGTGTGAGTTTCTTAGTGAAAGTGTGAGGAAGATGGGGTCGATATAAGGGGATGAGAAAAGAGAAGGAAAAGAGACAGATTTGACTGAAGAAAACTAAATTAATTTGATTTGCTTTTGCCTTAAGTAAATAAGACTGAATTTTCTGGTTATGATCAATTTGTTGGGGTAGTGATGGCGAAATAGTAGAGTTTTAAAAAAGAAATGTGTATGAAAAGTCTTCCTGACCAATTCAACCCCAAAAATTCTATTAGACTCACATACTCCCTCTCTCTCTCAAAAATGTAGTCGTAACCAGTGAGAAGCAACGCGGGTGAAGGTTTGAAGATTCTTGGTCCTATCCTCGCAGGTTTAATTCAACACACCCCATTTGCACCCAACGTGAGTAATGTATAAGTAGAGATGTCCGTTGTCTTTTAAGAAATTACGGTTTAAATTTTTTAAATATTGTTATTAACGTTCCAAAACATCTTACACTACTTTGTTATAAAGCAGCTAGCTTTGTTATAAAGCACAAACAAGCAAATTTGACGATGTTAATAACAACTAATGTGATAGGAAGCACCTTTGGATAGAAACATTTATTCCACTTTAGTTCTTGGTTTTTTATTATAAAAGGCTTCAATTATAATGCCTTTGATTTTGTTGGTTGATTGGCATAATTACTTATGGCATTTTCATCAGATATATGTGTACATATTTTTCGAAATGATGACTAAGGTGCTGACAAGCTCATATTTATATATATTTTATATCAAATTCAATTGTCTTTTCTTAGTTAGTTCTTTGAGCTATTTACTTTGTTTTTGTGTTTTGTAGGATTTGTCAAGCAAAGAAAAGAAAAATAGCACAAGTGGGATTTTAAGTAACAAATTCGTCAAAACTGCCTGTGCACGTCAGCTGACTTTGGAATTAAGTTTCGGACAGCTCAGAATGAATTAGAGAATGAGCCTTATAGCTTGGAAAGCTACGGATGTCTATTTTCTGGAGCATTTCGCGGATTGTTAATATCATTTTTCTAGAAGAAGTTATGGCCGTTTTAACACTGAAAGGTTCCCAAGAGGCTGAACAGTTTGTAATTGACAGGAAAGCATTGAAAGCAATAAATCCAATAAAACTAGTAGCCAAAACTGATGCAATCAAGAACAAACCAGCTGATACCTATTCAAATATCAGAGGAAATGGAATTAAAGATGAGGATTAAGAGGGAGTTATTGGCATAAAGGCTACCCAAGGAGTTACAATTGTTTCACCATTTCCTCTCACTTATTGTCATCACTAAATTATTAGTGGGTGAGTTAAGGAGAAGAAAATGATGCAGCAAGAATTGGTTTAAAAGTAATGTTGGGGAAAGAAGGAAAGAGGGAAGCCTTAGTTGATTTCTATCCACAAGTGACGATAATGCCTCTGTAGGACCGTATTAACACCTTTCCGTCCAGGAGCAATGATGTCAAAGAACATCATCCTCACATGTAGAAATGAAAAAGAAGAAATACTTTTGCATAGACGCAGCATGAATGCCATAATTTGACTAAAGATGAAATACTTTTGCATTGAGCAGCAATTATTGGATGAAAAAGAAGAAACAAAAGGAAGAAACAAAAGAAGAAATGAAGGGCGTGGAGAAAGGAACCAATAGTGAAGAAATGGACTATTTTCTTAATTTAGAGATTAAAATAAGATTTTTGAGATATGCTCTGCATAGACACACGACATGCACACAAATATAACAGAAATGAAATTTTTCTAAAATATGAAATGACCAAATTGCCCTTCCATATAATCGGATTATTGCAAAGGCTCACTTAGTAGTTTCTCCTTCCTTGTCATCTCTTGCAATCCCCAGCTCGACAAACACTAACCCCAACGGCGCGACCCAAATCCTTCTCCAATTTTTCGACGCACGCCAAGTTTCCAATTTTTCACACGGCTCAACCCAAATCCAAAAGAAAACAAAACCTGAGAGCTGTCGATCCCAAACGAGAAAAGCCTAATCCCATTTGCTCTAAAAAACTCTTCGCACTCCTCTGGCACAAATATCTAACCCAATCAAAACAATGATTGGTTGAAATTTTCCAAATTTAATGAAACGAAAACCAAATTTGAATCTAAATTAATCAACAGAAATTTGACTTGCATGATGGAACGGAGGCCTAGGGATTTCAACAAGCTGAAATTGGGGGAATGAGGGAAGCCGGACCTAAACACACCATTGTCGACCATAGCGAAGTTCGGAGGTGGCATAAATGTCAGTCCGCACCTCTCATTCTCGTCTCTGATCTCCAAGTTTCTAGTTTGGGATCAATGGCTCTCCCCGAAATCAGAAAAATGACGCAATGAGCTGTGAGTTTTTACAATTTATATGTGGGTATTTTCATCATTTTGCTTTTGTGCATAGTGAGCATGGAGAGTGCATAGTCGTTTGACTGCCGGTGGTAAAAATTCTATCACTAATATGTGGATTTTGTGCCATGGCGTGTATACGATTAACACATCCTTCATGAGCTACCTTCCGCAACTATACATCAGAAGAAGAAAAATGGAAAGGCACACAGATGAGATAAATACTAAGAAAGATGAAGGTGAGCTGAATCAATTGTGGGATGTAAAAAAATATTGCCTGCAAAACAGGTGCACCAGATCCACCGGACTCCTCATCCTCGCTATCGTTGTCACTATCACTGTCCACCGGACTCCTCATCCTCGCTATCGTCGTCACTATCACTGTCCTCGCTATCCATATTAGAGTCATCATCTGTGGCTTTGGCTGGCACTAGTTCGCGCTTTTTCCCGGAAATGTTAGATAATTTAAATATTCCAAGAGAGTTCCAAGCAGCTTTCTCTGCCTGCAGAACTTTCACCATCAATATTGAGTTGGTAAAAGAAATTAGATAAATAAATCAGTCACACAAACAAAAAGATAAAGCTCACCTGAGTCCCTGCAACGAAATTCGCTTTTAGCGGTAAACTGGAAACCTTTAACTCCCTAGGAAAGCTTGAAACTTTAATTCTTAACTACAACCATTACCCGCAAATTAAGTTTAAAACTGGAACTTCAAAACATAATTCAATACTACGAGTACAATGCGAGCATTTGTGAAAAGTAGAAATTATAATTTATTAACACAAGCTACAGGTTTAAGACTAGTTCAATTAAGTTATACTAAGTTCAGCTAATCATGCTCCAATAATTCAAATCCACAATCCAAAATTCAAACTTTATGCTTTTCCTGCAATTTCTATGCAAACCAAAAAGAAGAATTCATAAAATTCAGAGCAACCTTAAACAAGGCCAACCGATATGGAAGGCATGGAGAGAATTGTAAGCTGAAGGCTCACATTGGAGCTCTTCACCATCCTCCATCTTGTCCACTCCCGGTTGCCATACCTTCGCCGGCATCGACGGTCCCGAAGAGGAAGAAGACGCATCCCCTTTCTTTGAGCCCTAAACAAAATTTCAATTCAATTCAATCGAATCAATTGGGGAACAGATAAAACCCTAATTTTACTAAAATAATTAAATAACCAACGGAGAAGGTAGTGGCATTTGGAGCTGGCCTTGGCCTTTCTTTTGGCTTTCTTGGGGTTCTTGATGCTTCTGACCATTTCTGATTCTGCAGGTTTTCCAGAAACAGATACTCTGATGAAGGAAAGAGGATAAAGCAAAACTGAAGAGGGTTTTGGTGGGCTAGGGTTTTAGTTTATTGGGCTCCTGCCCCTTATGATAATAATATGCTATTTTTTCAGCACCAAAAATAATATATGACGCTTTAGTCCAATGGACTTGTTTATTTTTTTTGGACAAACGATAATGTTAGTTGGTTAAATAGTTAGTTGTAAGTAGGAGGATATTCGATGGAGATCAAACTCGCACCATGGTGCATGTGCATGTTTTTATTTGTTTATTAGCAACTCAAAAACAATCATCATGCAATCCTTGGGGTAACCATGCATGTGATTCTTTTGGATTTCCAATTATAACCCTATGGGCTGGTTTGAGGTTGTGATGTTTCTAAAAAAAAAACAACTTATTAAAAAACAGGGACATCAAATGTGTTTGGTTAAACAAAACAAAAAAATAAAAAATAAACTTTTTTAAAAATATTGTTGTCATTGGCAATAGAAATATATAGAAAAGCAGAAGCAGAGTCTATTATGCTTCTTAAAAAAATGTCTTTTTTTTAAAGCATGCAGGTGAACATTCCTCATTTAATGAAATTTTCAAATGGCAAATACACATTTGCATATTTTACAAAACTACATCCTTTGCCCCTACATTTATTATACTACATTCAATACCATATCTTTTTTAGTCATTTAGCATAGTCACAACAGTTTTATATAAAAGTTTACCAAACACTTAGACACTGGTTGATTTTTTTTTTTTTTTTTTTTTTTTTTTTTGTGAAATACACTTTTACAAAAAAAATTTACCAAACTCTCAACAACTTTATTTACAGTTGTTTATTCTCACAACAGAAACATTTAAAAAAAAAATAACAATACCAAACTAATCCTAAAAATTTCGACATTTGATCTTTAGAAACTAGAGTGCAAGGGTAATTGTTAAGGTTAGGGATGTCATTTTATTACCTGTTAAATTCTTTTCCCGCTGATACTTACCACTCTTTTGGGGAGGATTTATGAATCGGTATATTTGAGTACGAGACAGATATGAAAAAACAGAAACTTGTTATTTGATCCTGAATATCTTTATCGTGATAATATACCGTAACCATCTTCCAGACAGTTCTTCTCCCAGCCCTACTTATCGCTTGCATGGTGGCGCTCTTCAAGTGGTTAGAAAAGCAAGAGAGTTATTGTAATACCAGCACCACTATTCATATATTATTCTACAAATATCAATAGACATAAAATAGTAAAACTCCAGTTCCACCACTCCATGTCCAATTTGAAGATGATCCATAATTTGAGCTTTTAATTCAGAATATCGTTCTCATGCATGTCAAAGATTATACACTTTTCATAACAAAGACACACCACCGCATTGAAGGGAAACCAAGGCCGAGTAAAGCAACATAGAGAGGAAGCAAACCAATACCAACTCAAAATACACACACACAACAAAGAAATGCTCCAATTTACTCTTACTAATCTACTAATTATTTGTCCCAGCCAGTTGATCTCTTAGCTTTTTTTGCGTGGTGGGCACGCCAGACTACTTGTATGGAAGAAGCCGCAAAATACTCCACCTGAGAGTGAGGAAGCTCCCTTTAAAAGTGCCACCAAACTCAGCGACTACAGACTTCAAGTGGTTTGCCGTGATTGAAAATGCTTCAACTTTTGATTGGGACACAATGGTTGTAGTGCAGATAGGCAACTCAGGAAATGAGGCAACTTTGAATGCCCAAATTAGAAGTTCTTCTCCATATAAATTATTTTTCTCAAGGCATTTGCAAACCCTTGTTTTACCTTTACTATTTGTGTAGGTCAAAGCAGTGCCTTGCCGGATGAACAGCATCTTCCTCAACGGTTCACCCTCTCGAATAATAGACACATCCCTAGTATAAATCTCCGACTTTAGATACTCAGATATTGCTTTCAACCCTTTTTCATTTGTACTTCCAAGAATTGGAACCTACACACTAGTGTGTAATTAGATACAATTAATTACGCATGACAAATATTATCATTAGTGAATGTACGTTACATTCAAAAATTTCTCATTACATACTTTCTTTAGTGAACTCATGCGGAGAGAGCACGTGGTTCTTGTTTGTTTTAATAAGATTGAATTTGTCCTTTTCATCTTCTGTCTCAATTTGCTTTGCTCGGCTATTTTTTCCAATCCCTGCATGTTTAATAATCTATAAAGCAATTTCATGACGAGTTCATTAAATCCAAAAATAACGTACTTCGTGAATACACAAAAAATTTGCATGAAGGAGCTTTAAACCTTAAGCTTAATTAATGACAAAAATTTTGCTTGAAGTAGCACTGATCACCGCACCAACCTGATTCACCCTCGAATTGAGATATACTAAAAATAGTGCCAAGCCACTTATAGAGATCATAACTGAAAAGATGATTTCGGGCACGTAGAAACTAGTCTGAAGGTTTGAACCAAAAGAACTGCAAAAAAAAAAAAAAAAAAAAAAAAAAAAAAAAAAAGAAGAAACGGAGAGCAATATATTTATTGATGACATTCTTTCAGAAAACATGACAGAAATTTTTTATGGAATTTATCTACAAAGACGAAGTTGATGAGAGGGTAATGATAAAAAGAAATTGATGAGTTCACGACATAAATATGCATATTAATTTCTAGGTGATTAAACATGAAAAAGTCATAAAAATGCAAACCTCAGGTTTCGGAGACCCCACCAAAAACAGTGCAAGATCTTTCTTGCATAATCTCTTGACGAAGCCAAATTAGATTGGAGAGCAGACTGATATATACCATAATCAAAAGGGAACGATGACGTATTTTTTTGAAGCTCTACCGAGCATTGTACACGTGGGGTACTGACATTGATTTTCTTGAAATTGATTTTCAGAGAAGAACGACCACAATAAAAGTAAGAGTAAAATCTGTCAAGGTCACATATTGTTTCATGTTTACAGACATACTCCCGCCAGCATTCTAGCTCTCGAATCACTGCAAAAATGTACCACATGGATCCACAAAGCTGAAGGGCATACAAGACATAGAGTTAATAATCAATGTTTTATAAAATATTGAAAAAGGATAAAAGATAATGGAAAGCATCACCCCCCTCAAAAGAGATGGCCCTTAAAGAAGTAAACATGCTCTTACTCCAATTTAGTATTCTCCTATGTTTTGTTTATTCAAAATCATAAGAGAAATTTTACCCTAATATATATAAAAGCCACTAGTAGAAAAACATGTTTGCGCGACCGAATTTTGCGCGACGGATCAACTTTCGTCGCGCAAAGTATTTTTGCGCGACCTAAAACACAAAACGTCGCGCAAAAGGTATTTGCGCGACGGAATTTTGCGCGACCAAGGATGGCGTCGCGCAAAACAGCTTTGCGCGACGCATCAGATCATAGGTCGCGCAAAGGTGTTTTGCGCAGCGCCATCGTTTGTCGCGCAAAGGTTCGTCGCGCAAATTCCTTTTGCGCGACGTTCAATATGTCGCGCAAAGTCCTTTTTTTTTTCTTTTTTGGCCTTTTCCTTTTTTTTTTTGGATTCTTGCATTGCCTTTTTCTTTTGTAGTATCCACTTGTGTAAATGTTTTAAATTGACGATCGAATCAGTTCATTGTATTCATATAGGGTTAAACAGTGGAGCTGTAAAAAATCATCAAAATCGGAGTTAATATAACCGTTAAATCGTAATTTTTTGTTTATAGCCGTCGAAAAGGTTTGTTCCGTTGTTTAATCTCTACAATCTTGTTTTTTACAATTTTTGGCGTATGCGATCTCAAAGCATATACAAACAAGTTTGACGGTTGGATCGTTGAAACTAGTTTTGTACAATGCGTATCCCATCAAAACATTAGATTCACTAACACTTGAGGTTTATTTATACTTTCATTAAGTATAACATAATATTTTGTAGTATCCACTTTTGTAAATATTTTAAATTGAAGATCGAATCAGTTTGTTGTATTCATATAGGGTCAATGAGTGTAGTTGTAAAAAATCATCAAAATCGGAGTTAATATAACCGTTAAATCGTGATTTTTCATTTATAGCCGTCGAAATGGTTTGTCCCGTTGTTTGATCTCTACATGTTTGTTTATTATAATTTTTGGCGTATACGATCTCAAAGCATATACAAACAAGTTTGACGGTTGGATCGTTGAAACTAGTTTCGTACAATGCGTATCCCATGAAAACATTAGATTTACTAACACTTGGAGTTTATTTATACTTTCTTTAAGTATAACATAATATTTTGTGGTATCCACTTTTGTAAATATTTTAAATTGAAGATCGAATCAGTTTGTTGTATTTATACATGATCAATGAGTGTTGTTGTAAAACATCATCAAAATCAGAGTTAATATAACCGTTAAATCGTGATTTTTTATTTATAGTCGTCGAAAAGGTTTGTCCTGTTACTTAATCTCTGCATGTTTTTTTTTTTTTATTTTTGGCGTATGGGATCTCCAAGTATATACAAACAAGTTTGACGGTTGGATTTTTGAAATTAGTTTGGTGCAATGCAATTCCTATCAAATTCAATGGTATATGTATTTACTAAGTAGATTTTAATTAATTTATTTTGTACTCATAAGCAAAACGGGTAAAAAAAAAAAAAAAAAAAAACAGAGGACTTTGCGCGACGTAGGTACAACTGCGTCGCGCAAAACAGGCTTGCGCGACGTAATTGTACCTACGTCGCGCAAAGTCCTCTGTTTTTTTTTTTTTTTTTTTTGTGCCTTTTCCTTTTCTTTTGGGGTTCTTGCATTGTCTTTTTCTTTTGTGGTATCCACTTGTGTAAATGTTTTAAATTGACGATCGAATCAATTCATTATATTCATATAGGGTTAATGAGTGTAGCTGTAAAAAATCAACAAAATCGGAGTTAATATAACCGTTAAATCGTGATTTTTCCTTTATAGCCGTCGAAATGGTTTGTCCCGTTGTTTGATCTCTACACGTTTGTTTATTATAATTTTTTGCATATACGATCTCAAAGCATATACAAACAAGTTTGACGGTTGGATCGTTGAAACTAGTTTCGTACAATGCGTATCCCATGAAAACATTAGATTTACTAACACTTAGAGTTTATTTATACTTTCTTTAAGTATAACATAATATTTTGTGGTATCCACTTTTGTAAATATTTTAAATTGAAGATCGAATCAGTTTGTTGTATTTATACATGATCAATGAGTGTTGTTGTAAAACATCATCAAAATCAGAGTTAATATAACCGTTAAATCGTGATTTTTTATTTATAGTCGTCGAAAAGGTTTGTCCTGTTACTTAATCTCTGCATGTTTTTATTTTTTTATTTTTGGCGTATGGGATCTCCAAGTATATACAAACAAGTTTGACGGTTGGATTTTTGAAATTAGTTTGGTGCAATGCAATTCCTATCAAATTCAATGGTATATGTATTTACTAAGTAGATTTTAATTAATTTATTTTGTACTCATAAGCAAAACGGGTAAAAAAAAAAAAAAAAAACAGAGGACTTTGCGCGACGTAGGTACAACTGCGTCGCGCAAAACAGGCTTGCGCGACGTAATTGTACCTACGTCGCGCAAAGTCCTCTGTTTTTTTTTTTTTTTTTTGTGCCTTTTCCTTTTCTTTTGGGGTTCTTGCATTGTCTTTTTCTTTTGTGGTATCCACTTGTGTAAATGTTTTAAATTGACGATCGAATCAATTCATTATATTCATATAGGGTTAATGAGTGTAGCTGTAAAAAATCAACAAAATCGGAGTTAATATAACTGTTAAATCGTGATTTTTCCTTTATAGCCGTCGAAATGGTTTGTCCCGTTGTTTGATCTCTACACGTTTGTTTATTATAATTTTTGGCGTATACGATCTCAAAGCATATACAAACAAGTTTGACGGTTGGATCGTTGAAACTAGTTTCGTACAATGCGTATCCCATGAAAACATTAGATTCACTAACACTTGGAATTTATTTATACTTTCATTAAGTATAACATAATATTTTGTGGTATCCACTTTTGTAAATATTTTAACTTGATCTCCGAGAAGTTACAAGTGCGAAAATTTTTTAAAAAAAAAAAAAAAAAAAGAATTTAACTTTCACATCGGAGGATTCTTTTGGTCTCCCCCGAAGGTCTGATTACATTGAGGCTTGATATTGGTGATTCCACAGGCTTAATCTTGAACTAGGCTGCAGTTGTTGCTTGTCTCCACATGCTCATTCTTGAACTGGTTTCCTCCCATCGTTGATTTTCCTTTGTGCTACTCTTGAACTGGGCAGCAGGATTCTTTTGGTCTCCCCCGGAGGTCTGAGCTTTCCCCTTTTATCTGCTTCTTTGTTCAATCTTTGCAGGAGTGGTCCCTTCTCTGGAAGTGTATCAACCGTTGAAGATGACTACTCGAGAGCAACGCTAGGTAAGCAATCAGGAATAAATTCCAGGCAGTCGGATCCAGATCGGAAAACTGACTCCAAGTGCCGGCTGATTGCTTCTTTCACTTTGCCATGCGAGTAAGAACAAGGACAAAGAAAAAGACAGGGAAAGAGCATGATATGAGATACTTTTGCTTTTGACCTTGATGATATGAGATACCTTTGCTTTTGAAGAAGCGGTGAATGAATCAGCGCACTTCAATCCGCCATTTCCTCCTGGGTCATCTGTACTCCAGGCATCTGGTATCATCTTTGGGGAAGAAGAAAGAATTGAGTATTTCGAAAGGCTTTGCTGGGAGTGCACCCTCAGAGGTGAGGGAGAGTTGGGCATTTTCTTTAGGTTTGTCTTGCCATAAAAGACGAAGGTCGACATATATAGAGATAATATCAAGTGGTGGTATTGTTCTTTTACCCTTGTCGACAAACGTTTTGATCCCGCAAATCCGGCTTTTTGAAATAGTGGCGCCTCTTCGATTTCTGAACGACGCCTCTTCGATTTTTGAAATAGCGGCTCCTTTTGACAAAGCTGCACGCGTCTTCTGAAAAGCCGAGAACGCGTCGCCTAACTTACGCCGGAAATTCCGGCTTTTTGAATCGGTGGACGCGTCGCCTTGGCTTTTTATAGAGCTATCGATCACCACAACAAACACACTCTGAAGATTTCCCATTCTTGAAAATCGACTCCGGCCCTTTGAGAATTAACTTCATCCACCCCATCTCTTTGAACATTTTTGAAAAATGGCAAACCCATCGAACCTTAGCTTAGAATTGAGTCTCAGCAGTGATACGGGTGCGCCGCGTCAAGGTAACGTATGGCGCCCTTTTTTCTTATCTTCTAACGGTCCTCTCACAGGTGAAGATTCAGTGATGCAGGACGCCACAATAGCTACAATAGTAGCTAGGAACCTCCTCACTCCAAAAGATAGTAGGCTGCTGTCAGGACGGTCCGATGAGTTGGCCGTTCAAGAGTCCCTCGCACTTAGTGTTCAGTGTGCGAGTTCTGTGTCCAACATGGGCCAACGCCTGCTTGCCCGCTCCCGTCAGGTGGAATCATTGATGGCGGAGGTGGAAAGTCTTAAGCAAGAGATCAAACTGCTTAAGTACGAGAATAGAAGTTTGCATGTGCTTGCAAACAACTATTCGACGGGCATGAAGAGGAAGCTTGATGAGCTGCAAGAATCCAATGGTCGCATGCAAAGTGACCGTCAAAGGCTTGCGGCTTACTTCCAGAGGCACATTTTTCCTGGCTCGTCTAGCGTTCCACCAAGTGTTGAGGCCTCTTCTTCGATGCCTCCTGCTCCGATGCCTTCCGCTCCGATGCCTCGTAGTAGGGGTTCACGTAAACAACCTTTGTGAAGGCTCCATCATTCTGCCATTTTTTTTTTTATTTTTTTATTTTTATTTTTTATGAACATGCTTTGTTTTATTCAGTGCATTGGGTTGCCTCCCAAGTAGCGCTTTCTTTTACGTCTTGCAGCCGGACGAATAACCCAATCACTCCAGGATATGTTCACGAATCGGATGAGAACTCCGAGTCATAAACTAGTACCTAGAACACGAAACAAAACAAGATTAAGAATCTGGAATAAAATAAAAACAAACGAAAATAAAACACTTTGGCTCCAAGCATAAGCTATCCATCCTTAGCCCAAAAGTGTTTCAAAAGTCTCCAAAATGCATCTTTTTGCTCCTTTAGCCCTTTGGACCTACAAACACACGAAAATAGCTTAAAGTACTAAAATAACTAAAGAAACATAACGTAAATGCACGAGAACAAGCCATTTAAGTCGCATAAATATGCTCCTATCACATAAACAAGCCATTCACGTAAACATCCTTTGTGAAGGCTCCATCATTCTGCCATTTTTTATTTTATTTTATATGTAGTTTTTTTTTTTTTTTTTTTTTGGGAATCAAATGACATGGACTTTATCTTTGAATGGAAGGTGATACTTGAAATGATCCGGTAATAGTTTAAATTCAAGATTGGGTGCCTGAATCATTAACAACATGTTAGTTTAAAGAAAATTGAAATTCGGGGAGGCGGCTTACCTGTGTGCTCCGAAATGAACTCAAGAATAAACACCCCTTCGAAAGTTATGACTTGTCCCGAAAAGCACATAAAATTTTGAAAAGCACATAAAAATTTGAAAAGCACATAAAAATTTGAAAAATTGTTTTGAAAAACCCAAAAAAGAGTTGTTTTTGTGTGTTTGTGTCTTAGGGAACCTTTCAACGTTATGATGAGGATTTGGTTTGTAATTGCATGACTGTTTAAAAGAGTTATAAACATGGAGAAAAGTTTGATTTACTCTTGGTATATGCTTACTCCTTTTATCTGTTTCTTTATTATTATTTTGTTTATTTATTTATTTTATTTTGGCGGTCCAATAGTGAAAAATAGGCGCATTTTTTAAATTTTCCTAAATGTGTACCTCTTCCCTCTTTCCCTCTTTCCCTGTAACTAGGTTTTCCCTCTTTCCCTCTTTATTTCCCTCTTCCCTTTTTCCCTCTTTCTTTCCCTCTTTCCCTCCCGTATAAACCTTTTTCCCTCTTCCCTTTTTCCCTTTTTCTTTCCCTCTTTCCCTTTTTCTTTCCCTCTTTCTTTCCCTCTTTCCTTCTTCCCTTTTTCCCTTTTTCTTTCCCTCTTTCCCTCTTTCCCTCCTCACTTTCTTCTCCCGAACTTCCTCTCCACTATCGATCCCCCTTGCACAAAGGAAGAAGACAATGATTTTTTTCAGGACCTCAAGGTTTTATTTCTCCATCTTTTTCTTTGGTTTTTACGATTTTTCCTCTCTTTAGTTTTGTTTTCCCTCTTTTCAGTATTTAATTCGGGTTTTTTATTTTATTTTTATGTGTAATCAATTTTTGTGATCTTCTTTCTTTTCAATATGTAATTGGGTTTATGTATGTTTTTGGAGTATGGGTTTCTCCCCTGCACATGTTGCGTTCTTGAATTACTTCCATTACTGCGTTACAACTCTTTTGTTATTTTCTTATATTATTGGATATTTCAGTTCCTGATTGCATGAATCTTGCAATCGACTTTGATTTGTAGAAACATGCTTATTCACTCTTTTCATTCTCTTTGTTTCTTTGCAGATTTATGAAGAAGGATTTGACTTTGAAAAATCACTTTAAGCACTAGAAAATTTATCTTCCATTGATAGGTTTTCAGAATGTTGGATACCAAAAGTTGAATCACTTTAATAATAATTTATTATTGTTTTAGTTATTTTTTACGTTTTTTTTATTAATTTATTTCAAATAGTTGCACTAACATGTATATTGTGTGTTTAACAGAAGAAATCTGTTGCTGGCCAAAAAGCTCGTGAGTCAAAGACACTTCTCCACCATTCCAGTTCGAATCCCTTTTCGTATAGGCTTCAGACACGACGTGAGGTAAAAGTATATTAACTTTGAAATTTTATACAATTTATTATTATTATTGATTAATAAAATTTTCTTACTGTTTTTTTTCTTCAGGAGGTTTCTAAGTTCCCAGCAATCGACATGTTCAAGGACGTTTACGTTCGACCTGGTCAGGAGATTACTGAGCAGTTTCATGTAAGTATATGTAATTATTATTATTCTTATATGTATGAATCATTCAAATATTATTTATATTTTGTTTTTAAACATTATATGTTTTTTCTTTATTATTATAGGCTACTATGGTGGAAAAGAGCACTTCTGTTCTCCAAGAAGCAACATCGCAGCTTCCTCCGGAGACCCCGATCGAGGACGTCACGATACTTGAGGATGTAGGTTTTCAGATCATGATTGATGTCCTGGATCAGAACTTAGGTTTTCAGAGCCACCTCGCCCTGCTGATACCTAGTAGCTTGATGTATTAAACCTAGTTCACTTTTAGTTTTTTCTTTTTTGTTCGGATCTTGTATGTACATTTTAATATATTTTATAATTAAATACTTTTGCTTGGTTAATTAATTATTCTTTCGAATTTAATTACAATATTTATCAAAAATTAAAAAAAAAAAAAAATTTGACCAAAACTACTCCCCACTTTGCACGACCAATCACTTTGCACGACGCATGGCTCCGTCGCGCAAACCCACTTTGCGTGACTCATGCGTACGTCGCGCAAAGTGGGTTTGCTCGATGCACTCCGTTAGTCACGCAAAGTGGGTTTGCGTGACGCACAAAGTGGGTAGTGCAAAGTGGGTTTACGCGACGCACACCGTTAGTCACGCAAAGTGGGTTTGCGTGACGCACAAAGTGGGTAGTGCAAAGTGGGTTTGCGCGACGCACTCCGTTTGTCACGCAAAGTGGGTTTGCGCGATGACCACGTAGTCGCGCAAAGTGGGTTTGCGTGACGCACTCCGTTGGTCGCGCAAACCCGCTTTGCGCGACGCACGCCATGACCGTCGCGCAAACCCGCTTTGCGCGACGCACGACATGACAGTCGCGCAAACCCACTTTGCGCGACGCACGCCCCGTGGGCCGTCGCGCAAACCCTAGCGTCTCAGACTTTGCGCGACGATTAACGCGCGACGAAGGTTGTGTCGCGCAAACCCTTAGGCAACGATTTTTTACTTTGCGCGACGAAAGTACCTACGTCGCGCAAAGTGTTTTTTTTACTAGTGCTCAAGAACTAACAAGTTAATATGTATTTTTTTGGTAAATATGTTAATATGATACTAACCAATTGTTTAAGTCTATTACATAGCGTCATCTCATTATCCAACTGACTTATTTTTAGGTCAATTGAAAGATCAAGCTTGAAAAAGTTATCCAAATCGGACATTATTTCACTATATTTGCATTGTTATTGTGAAAGTTTTCCTTCTTTGGATGTTGACTTTAAAAAATGTTGGTTAAGATTATGAGATGACGACATTGTGGAGTGACCTAAACGAGTGGTGAGCGTCGTATTAACTTACTAATTAACCGGATAATGTTTGAGCATTGCTATACCTACTGCTAGAGAATAGAATCTCACACAAAGACTTAACAAGATAATTTATAGGTTATATGTGGAAGGTTCAATGCTAGTCGTCGGATGCCTGGAAAAACCCCGCACCTAGTGATATGTGGTTACCTTGAGAACAATATTAGTAAATATGTTGGTGGAGGACCATGCTAGTTTTAAAAAATTTATCATATACACTCATATATCTCAACAATAAAGTTACAAGAAAATTTAGATTTTTCTCCCCAAAAATGGGGAATAAGATTATTTTGAACTTACATGAGAAGCAGTGGTGAACGGAAGCAAGTCTAATAGAACATAAGGCACTCCTCTTATTCCAGTCTCTACATTAGCACGCCGATTAAGCCATTCGTAGAGGTTATAAGCCCTCAGTGTATATTGGACTGGAATTAGTAAAACAATCATTGTAGGATCACTGGGTGTATACTTTAGAGTGATCAACATTACCTGGAGACATTTCAACCAACAGTTAATTTGAGTTATAAGTTATAACCAATGTTATTAAATCATTACTTTACATAATAATCTATCTAATGTGCGTCAAATTTTTAAGCAGGGTATTTGTTGACTCTAAAAATTACCAAGCTTACGTGGCGTGCAGTCTGAGTAACTATTGAGCTAATTACGTCATTCTTGGGAATGTAGGCGTGCCAACTTGCAACCAAGCTAAGTTGGACGAATAGAATAGATAAGGTGATGGTGGTGTCAAATGCGCTACTGACTCCTGAACATAAGTGACTACTGTTGAGGAAGGAACACCTCTCAGCCTAGGGTTCTAAAACCTTAAGACAAGCTTATGTAATTCACTACGAAGTTCAAGATCTTATGCACCAGGTTCGGTGACTTCAGCTATATTTGTAAGAATATACGTGCGCCGATTCATTATTAGGATGTATGGGCATAAATACCCAAAGGAAATAAGTTTCTTTATGGTAAACATGGTTATGCAGTCTAAATGCCGAACTATGAAGTGCACGTGGGAGCAACCGATCATAAAACACCTCATTATGCAGGTGAGCTAATGAAGCGACCTCGTAAGAATTGAAAGCTCTTTGTCGGCCGAGACTTGGATAAATAACCAACCAACCAGAAACAGTGTTGTTAATCCAAACTGAAGATACTCCTATATTGCTTGATTTTACAGCTCTAGTGCTGTTTACTTATCTAAACTGAAGATGTCACCTGTTGTCAACACAATACTTTTTGGTCATCCAAACTAAAGATGTGTTGACTAGAGAGTTAGGATAATTAGTGTTTTTCTCATGGTTGTGAGAAAGGTTTCGCACAGAGAGTTGTTTGTTGAGTTGAAAGGGTTTTTTTTGTTGCATGGTGTCTTGCATTTATAGTGATGAATTATGTTATGGCCAAGTCTACTAAATGGTATAATTCTAATAATATTTCAATTCCTCGACATATTCTCTAAATGTACTCAAAATCATTCTGAGTCTCGTCATCAAGGATCGCATCTTCGATTAGGACTCTGAATCTAGATTAATTATATGATTGATTTAACCTTTATCTGGAATTCAATCATGATCCTCAATATTTCTCTCATCCATCAACTTAAAGTATATGGACCGAGTGTGTGCAAAATTGGGTCCAACTAGTCTGCAAAACAGCCTACCAATTAAAATGGGTGGCCATTAAAATTGCACTTTTTTTTGCAGACAACCTCTTGTTGCCCATATCATTTTCTTAAGTATCATCCTAAACAACCAAATAGTTTAGAAAATAAAAGTTATTATTTTACTAGCAAACGAAAATGAAAGTGGCTTAACCATAATAAAGAGGAGACTAACAATGCTTTATTCTGAGCCAAGATCATTAAATCCATTGTTGTTAATCTGATTTTTTGTTCTAAGCCAAGTAAAGAATCATCTCCAAACATTCTTGATTCTCGGCCACCAAATGTGTTGAGTTATTATGTCTTCAGCCACTGCTAGCATAGTCACTATGCCAATTTTGGCTTTTAACTCGAACAATTCAGCTGAATGAGATTCCTCCAAATCGGCCTTATCTCCAATAACCATATCGACGGACATAGCTTTTGCGTATATGGATGTGTTTTAGCCTAGCTTTTTTATTGGAAAATTCCTCGAAGAATCCATCATCTGGATCACTTTTTATAGTTGGCTCGGAGACTCCAATTTTTGCTTCCCAGGCTAACCCGATTTTCCATCTCGTACGAAAGAATAGGTAGGCCAACTTCTTTCTCGGCCTAATTGACAATCTGTTTATGCTAAGGTTTAATTGGGGTCGAAGCTAAAAATTGCCCCAAGCTTTTTGATCCAACCACGCTTCAAATGGAATTGATTTGCATGCAAGAAGGTAAAGGAAGTCTTTCTGATCTAGCCACACACTAAATAAGGTTCTGTCCTCTTTTACCCGTTTCTCTTGTACGGTACTTTAGGCCTTCATTTTTAACATGTGGGTGAAGGATTTTCGCATCTTTTCATGAGCATCAGGAATTATTTTTGCTTCCCATGCTTTTTTTATTCCCCTCACACTTTCTAATGTGTTTCTCTAGTTGATCTTGGATCTCATCCATTGGACTAAACTGAGCTGGATTGGAATCTTAATATATCATATGAACTTCGTATGTTTAGCATTAAAAGTCTCATCGGGCGTGCCAAAATGTTGACCCTAAAAATTACAAAGAGTACGCAGGCTAAGTAACTATTGAGCTAGTTAAGTCATTCTTGTGAATGCAGGCGTGCCAACTAGCGACCGAGCTTAGTCAGGCGAGTATAATAGACGAAGTGGTGGTGGTGTCGAATGCACTGCTAACTTTTGCACCTGAGAGACTATGGTTGGGGAATGAACACCTATCGGCCTAAAGTTTTAGAACCTAAAGACAATGTTGTTTAATTCACTACGAATTTTAGGATCTTTTGCATGAAGTTTGGTAGCTTCAACTATATTCGTATGAATACATGTGAGCCAAATCAATATTAGGTTGTATGGGCAAAGATACTCAAAAGAAATGAGTGTCTACAATGTCGAATTATGAGGTGCACATGGGAGTAACCGATCATAAAACACCTCACTTCGCCGGGGAGCTAAGAAGTTGCCTTTTTAGGCGAAGTTGAAACTCTTTGCTAGCCAATACTTGGATAGATAACCAATCAAAAGCAATGTTGTTAATGCAACCTGAAAATACTTTCAAATCAAATGATTCTACGGCTTCAATGATGTTCACTTATGCAAACTGAAGATGTCACTGGTTGTCAACACAATAGTGTTTACTTATCCAAACTGAAGATGAGTTGACAAGAGGGTTAGGATAATTAGTGTTTTTCTCAAGGTTGTGAGAAAGTTGCATACATCAAGGCTTTTCGAGTAGAGTTGTAGACATCGAAATTTCAGTAAAAAAAAAAATGTTCACCAATGCATTAAAGTTTTGACGTGTCAAGGCATACATGGCATACGCCACGTGTTGTACAAATTGTACACATGGCGTGTGACTCAACAAAATAGGAAGAAATACCCTTGAAGGATTAAACAAGTTTTTCTTCTCATTTTGGGCAATGACAAGGCAAACACACTTCAATCCATTACGGATCAAAACAAGTTTTTCTCATTTGGGCAATGACAAAGCATACACATTTCAAGTTTGAAATGGTGTTAAGTGGGAAATTAGGCCATAAGTTAGACCACTTCAAGTTTAAAATGGTATTAAGTGGGAAATTAGGCCATAAGTTACACCACTTCAATTTCAATATTGCATTAAGTGGGAAATTAGGCCATAAGTTACACCACTTCAAGTTTAAAATGGTATTAAGTGGGAAATTAGGCCATAAGTTACACCACTTCAATTTCAATATTGCATTAAGTGGGAAAATTAGGCAATGGTGCTTGGAAAGGAAAAAAATATTTTGTGGTGGTGATTCATTCTCAAAGCCTATAAATAGGCTTCTCCATCAAGGTATCAAGCATCAAGGAATTCACAAATACATTTCTCTACTCCCAAATTGGAAGAGAATTCCCCAAATCCTTGAAGCTTTGAAACTCCAAAGCTCTCAAGCATCCAAATTCCCAAGAATTCCGAAGGATCAAGAAAGCACTCTTCGTTCTTCGTCAAATCCTCCTTCAAGATCAAGCCCCAACGGCCCTTGAAGAACTCCCACCAACTCAAGATCAAGCCCCGACGGCCCCTTGAAGAAAGTGTTCATCATTCATCATCCGTTCATCCTAAGATCAAGCCCCAACGGCCCTTTGGATCAACAACCTCAACAAACCCATACACCCATTCTTCAAGATCAAGCCCAACGCCCCTTGAAGATCCGTTCAACAACTGTTCATCCAAGATCAAGCCCCGACGGTCCTTGGATCAACAAACAAATCCACACATCTATTCTTCAAGATCAAGCCCAAAAGCCCTTGAAGAAAACCAACTGTTCATTCAAGATCAAGCCTCGACAGCCCTTGAAGAAAACCAACCGTTCTTCAAGATCAAGCCCAAAAGCCCTTGAATATCCGCACATCCAATCGTTCTTCAAGATCAAGCCCCGAAGGCCCTTGAAGAAACTTACAACTGTTCATCCAAGATCAAGCCTCGACGGCCCTTAGATCAACAAATCTAGATCTTACGGAGATAGAATCAGAGGACCAAATTTAAGAGAGATCGTAACCCCAAAAATCATAAACACAAAAATATTATTTTGTACACGTCATTCTGGTTTCTTGTTTCAAGGAAACTTTCGTGTTCACAAATTTGGCACGCCCAGTGGGACCATCTCTACCTCTCATCTCTGTCTCCGTTCAAGATATTTAAGCACAGTCCATGGCTTCAAACAAAGAACAAGTCATGACTATCGGCACTACCTCCATTGAAAAACAGTTGGTTCAGATGAAGGAAACAATTGCAAGGCTGCTAAAGACTGCAGAGGAGAAAAACTTGCAAACCGCCGGACTCATCAACCGTCTGGAGGCGCAACATGGCGTCAAAGTGAAACCAAGCTCTCTTCCAACTAAGAAGACCGAAGAAGGCTTTAACCCAAATGCCTACGAACTCATGTCAAAGGCTAGGCATGACTTTGCTTCCTCTTTAAATCTTGGAAAGAAGGTTTCAAACACCGTCAACGACAAAGATCGTGACCTCACCAAAACTCAAAAGAAGTTGAAGGAGCATGGTTACGGAGTTGACAACAACCAAAGCACACCTCCAAAATCAATGGCATCAAGCAAGGGACAAGCCGTTCTTGCAACCACCAAGGGAATAAGCATAAGCACTTCCGCCGCAAATGGAGCATCCATTGGTGCCACAACCACTTCTCAACATGCCGCTGCAAAGTTGGTACTGCTAAGCAAGCAAGAGCAGCATCAAAGGCGCGAGTCGGTCATCCACCTGACCTTGATGGGGGCACCAAAGCATGCTATTGAGGCACACAAGATGACACCCCAAAATGGCCAATGGGGTTCTTCATCAGCACTATGGATGTCTGAAGGAAAGTCATGTCTATTGGTTGCACAAGTCATGACCATCGGCGTCACCTCTGTTGAAGAACAACTGGCTCAAATGAACGAAGCAATTGCAAAGCTTACACAGACTGTGGAAGAGAAGGACTTGCAGATTGCCGCACTTGTCAACCAACTAGATGCGCTGCCCGACGTGAAAGTCGACCCAAATGTTGGCCTATTAAAGAAAGAAGTCGACGAAGAAGAGGAGCCTCCAGTGGAGAAAGTCGAAGAGAAGCTGAAGCTAGACCAAGCAACGGCGTTCATGGAATCTCTCTCTATCCAGCAGCTACAGGAGATGATCGCAAGCACTGTTAAGACACAGTACGAAGGAAGCTCGCATGACTCCGTACTGTACTCAAAGCCTTACTCCAAGAAGATTGATGCTTTGAAGATGCCAAGGGGTTATCAGCCCCCAAAATTCATGCAGTTCGATGGAAAAGGCAACCCGAAGCAACATGTCGCCCATTTCATTGAAACTTGCAACAATGCTGGGACAGAGGGAGACTACCTTGTCAAACAGTTCGTACGTTCGCTGAAAAGTAACGCTTTTGACTGGTACACCGACCTCGAACCCGAGTCTATCAACAGTTGGGACCAGCTAGAAAGGGAATTCCTCAACCGTTTCTACAGCACTCGACGTACTGTAAGCATGCTAGAGCTGACCAGTACGAAACAGTGGAGAGATGAACCTGTCATCAACTACATAAATAGATGGCGCTCCTTAAGTCTGGATTGTAAAGATCGGCTTTCTGAAATCTCTGCCATTGAGATGTGCGTTCAAGGCATGCAGTGGGGACTACACTACATCCTTCAAGGCATTAAACCACGAACATTTGAGGAGTTAGCCACCCGCGCCCATGATATGGAGTTAAGCATCACCCGTCATGAGAAGAAAGAACAGATCGCCGACTACAAGAATGACAAAGTTTTGGGGCCCAAGGTGGATAAGGCTGCGTGGAAACCCACCAAGGAAGCAATGACGGTCAACACAACTCCAGTCAAAACCCATACACGAGGCAAGGCGATTCAAACCGAAGCTTTTCGTGATCAAGAGATACGTAGACGCACTTTGAAGGAGCTTGAGGAGAAGACATATCCATTCCCCGACTCTGACGTGGTTGCCATGTTGAAAGACTTGCTTGACAAAAAGGTGATCGACCTACCTGAGTGCAAACGGCCGGAAGAGATGAACCGTACTAACAGTCCAAGGTACTGTAAATTCCACCGCTTCATTGGTCATCCGACGGAAAAGTGCTTTGTGCTAAAAGATCTCATCATGAAGTTAGCTCAGAAAGGGATCATCGAGCTAGATCTTAATGATGTGGTGAAGTCAAACTATACCACCGTCACTTCTGGCTCTTTGAACTCAAAATCTTCACCTCAACCGCTGGGGGCATGCTCCAAAACCATGTCAGTCACGTCAAGTGAAGTTGAAGGATGGACTTATGTCACTCCAAAGAAAATGCACAAGAAACATAGGTCTCCTCCACAAGTTCACCAATCGGAAAGGGGGCAAAGCAGCTACCGTCAACCTTCAAAGCTACATGAAAGTGTTGAGGATGAGGAAGTTATGACACAAAGATCGTCCGTTGCCATCACAATGCGCGATTTCTTCCCCAAAGACTTCTTCAATCACTCGGTCAAGACTCCTTGCTATGAAGATTGCAAGGAATGCCTCTCTAAGATCGTTTGACAAATTCAACCAACGCTCCTCGTTCGCACGAGCCTAAAAGGCGACAACCAACGCTCCTGGTCCGCATGAGCATAAAAGGCAACAACCAAACGCTCCTTGCCTGCACGAGTTGAAACTGCAAACGACACCACAAGCTCCTCGTTCGCACGAGCCTAAAAGGCGACAACCAAAGCTCCTTGTTCGCCACGAGCATAAAAGGCGACAACAAATGCTCCTTGCCTGCATGAGCTGAAACTGCAAACGGCACCAAAAGCTCCTTGTCTGCACGAGTTGAAACTGCAAACAACAACCAACGCTCCTCGTTCGCACGAGCCTAAAAGGCGACAACCGACGCTCCTCGTTCGCACGAGCCTAAAAGGCGACAACCAACGCTCCTGGTCCGCATGAGCATAAAAGGCAACAACCAAACGCTCCTTGCCTGCACGAGTTGAAACTGCAAACGACACCACAAGCTCCTCGTTCGCACAAGCCTAAAAGGTGACACCAAACGCTCTTTGCCTGCACGAGCTGAAACTGCAAACGGCACCAAAACGCTCCTTGCCTGCACGAGCTGAAACTGCAAATGGCACCAAGCTCCTTGCCTGCACGAGCTGAAACTGCAAACGGCACCAAAACGCTCATTGCCTGCACGAGCTGAAACTGCAAACGGCACCAAACGCTCCTGGCCCGCAAGAGCATAAACTGTGTACGGCAAAATCATCAAAAAAAAAAAAAAAAAAAAAATCATCACTCATTTGAACTACGTCATGACTTGATCCCTCCTCAACCAAGGGTACGTAGGCAACTTGAAACTTCAAAACTTCAAGTACAGTCACATCATCAAAAAAAAAAAAAAAAAAAAAAAAAAAAAAAAAAAAAAAAAGAGGAAATAACACATCTTGGTGATGTATATGTTTTATCTGTATTTAGCACAATACACTAAATAAGTAAAACATGTTCATTGATCTCCGAGAAATTACAAGTGAGTACAAAAAAAAAAAAAAAAAAAAAAAAAAAAAAAAAAAAGAGATGGAGCTTTCATAAAGGTTGTTCACGTGAAGCCCCACTACTTGGGAAAACTACAGAAGCGGGAGGCATCAAAGAAGAGGCCTCAATACTTGGTGGAACGCTAGATGAGCCAGGAAAAAGGTGCCTCTGGAAGAAAGCAGCAAGCCTTTGACGGTCACTTTGAATTCGACCACTGGATTCTTGCAGCTCATCAAGCTTCCTTTTCATGCCCGTCGAATAGTTATTTGCAAGCACATGCAAACTTCTATTCTCGTGCTTAAGCTGTTTGATCTCTTGTTTAAGAGTTTCCACCTCCGCCATCAATGATTCCACTTGGCGGGATCGAGCAAGTAGGCGTTGGCCCATGTTGGACACAGAGCCTGCGCACTGAACACTGAGAGTTAGGGACTCTTGAACGGCCAACTCATCGGACCGTTCTGAAAGCAGCCTACTATCTTTTGGAGTGAGGAAGTTCCTAGCTACTATCGTAGCTGTTGTTGCGTCTTTCATCACAGAATCTTCACCTGTCAAAGGGCCATTAGAAGATAAGAAAGAAGGGCACCATACATTTACCTGACGCGGCGCACTCGGATCACTGCTGAGACTCAAATCTAAGCAAATGTTAGACGGGTTAGCCATTGTCAAAAGGTTAAAAGAGAAAGGTGGATGGAGTAAAATCAGAAAGGGCCGAAGACGATTTTCACAAACGGGCGATCTTCAAAGTGTGCATGTTGGAGGTAATCGATACCTCTATAAAAAGCCAAGGCGACACGACCACCGATTCAAAAAATCGGATTTTCCTGCGTGAAGTTCGGCGACGCTTTCGCGGCTTTTCAGATAACGCGTTCAACTTTGTCAAAAGATCTCTGACAAAGTTGAAAACACGTGAAGGTTATCATCCCAACTACGCGCCTTTGCCAACAAGCGTGGTGACAGAGCCGCACCCGTGACTACTTTTTCGAAGAGGCGCTCGCTCAGAAATCGAAGAGACGCTTGTTAAAAAATCGAAGAGACGTTTGTCGACAAGGGTAAAAGAACATAACCACCACTTGCTATTGGGAAATCCCTATATATGTCGACCTTCATCTTTTATGGCAAGGCAGACCTGCAAAAAATGCCCAATTCTTCCTCACCTCTGAGGGCGCACTCCCAGCAAAGCCTCTCGAAATACTCAATTTTTTCTTCTTCCCCAAAGATGATACCAGATGCCTGGAGTACAGATGACCCAGGAAGAAACGATAAATCGAAGCATGTGGAGACAAGCACAACAAATATATGTGCTGATTCATTCGCTGCTTCTTCAAAAGCAAAAGTATCTCATATCATCAAGGGCGAAAGCAAAAGTATCTCATATCATGCCTTCTCCATGTCCTTTCCTTTGTCCTTGTTCTTACTCGCATGGCAAAGTGAAGAAGCAATCAGCCGGCACTTGGAGTCAGTCTTCCGATCTGGAACCAACTGCCTGGAATCTATTCCCTGGTTGCTTACCTAGCGTTGCTCTCGAGTAGTCATCTTCAACGGTTGATACACTTCCAGAGAAGGGACCACTTATGCAAAGGGGAGCAAGTAAGGCAAGTGAAAATGATACATTGAAGCATGTGGAGACAAACAACAACTGCATATGCTGAGCTATCCTCTAACCCTCTTCAATACGAATTGGAGAGATTGAACAAAGAAACAGAAAAAAAAAGGAGTAAAGCTCAGACCTTCGGGGGAGACCAAAAATATCCTGCTGCCCAGTTCAAGAGTAGCACAAAGGAAAATCAACGATTGGAGGAAACCAGAAAATCTTCCAGTCGAACTCATGATCAAGCCTCGATGGCCCTTGAAGAAATTTCCTGCTGCCCAGTTCAAGAGTAGCACAAAGGAAAATCAACGATTGGAGGAAACCAGAAAATCTTCCAGTCGAACTCAAGATCAAGCCTCAATGGCCTTTGAAGAAATATCCTGCTGCCCAGTTCAAGAGTAGCACAAAGGAAAATCAACGATTGGAGGAAACCAGAAAATCTTCCAGTCGAACTCAAGATGCCTTTGAAGAAATATCCTGCTGCCCAGTTCAAGAGTAGCACAAAGGAAAATCAACGATTGGAGGAAACCAGAAAATCTTCCAGTCGAACTCAAGATCAAGCCTCGATGGCCCTTGAAGAAATTTCCTGCTGCCCAGTTCAAGAGTAGCACAAAGGAAAATCAACGATTGGAGGAAACCAGAAAATCTTCCAGTCGAACTCAAGATCAAGCCTCGATGGCCCTTGAAGAAATTTCCTGCTGCCCAGTTCAAGAGTAGCACAAAGGAAAATCAACGATTGGAGGAAACCAGAAAATCTTCCAGTCGAACTCAAGATCAAGCCTCGATGGCCCTTAAAGAAATTTCCTGCTGCCCAGTTCAAGAGTAGCACAAAGGAAAATCAACGATTGGAGGAAACCAGAAAATCTTCCAGTCGAACTCAAGATCAAGCCTCAATGGCCCTTGAAGAAATTTCCAGCCCAATTCAAGATCAAGCCTCGACGGCCCTTGGGTTGACATCTACATTAAGGGACTTCAAAACGCATCTTCTACACGTGACAAGCACATGTCTACGACGCGCCTTGAAGTGGGGGCATTTGTAGACATCGAAATTTCAGTAAAAAAAAAAATGTTCACCAATGCATTAAAGTTTTGACGTGTCAAGGCATACATGGCATACGCCACGTGTTGTACAAATTGTACACATGGCGTGTGACTCAACAAAATAGGAAGAAATACCCTTGAAGGATTAAACAAGTTTTTCTTCTCATTTTGGGCAATGACAAGGCAAACACACTTCAATCCATTACGGATCAAAACAAGTTTTTCTCATTTGGGCAATGACAAAACATACACATTTCAAGTTTGAAATGGTGTTAAGTGGGAAATTAGGCCATAAGTTAGACCACTTCAAGTTTAAAATGGTATTAAGTGGGAAATTAGGCCATAAGTTACACCACTTCAATTTCAATATTGCATTAAGTGGGAAATTAGGCCATAAGTTACACCACTTCAAGTTTAAAATGGTATTAAGTGGGAAATTAGGCCATAAGTTACACCACTTCAATTTCAATATTGCATTAAGTGGGAAAATTAGGCAATGGTGCTTGGAAAGGAAAAAAATATTTTGTGGTGGTGATTCATTCTCAAAGCCTATAAATAGGCTTCTCCATCAAGGTATCAAGCATCAAGGAATTCACAAATACATTTCTCTACTCCCAAATTGGAAGAGAATTCCCCAAATCCTTGAAGCTTTGAAACTCCAAAGCTCTCAAGCATCCAAATTCCCAAGAATTCCGAAGGATCAAGAAAGCACTCTTCGTTCTTCGTCAAATCCTCCTTCAAGATCAAGCCCCAACGGCCCTTGAAGAACTCCCACCAACTCAAGATCAAGCCCCGACGGCCCCTTGAAGAAAGTGTTCATCATTCATCATCCGTTCATCCTAAGATCAAGCCCCAACGGCCCTTTGGATCAACAACCTCAACAAACCCATACACCCATTCTTCAAGATCAAGCCCAACGCCCCTTGAAGATCCGTTCAACAACTGTTCATCCAAGATCAAGCCCCGACGGTCCTTGGATCAACAAACAAATCCACACATCTATTCTTCAAGATCAAGCCCAAAAGCCCTTGAAGAAAACCAACTGTTCATTCAAGATCAAGCCTCGACGGCCCTTGAAGAAAACCAACCGTTCTTCAAGATCAAGCCCAAAAGCCCTTGAATATCCGCACATCCAATCGTTCTTCAAGATCAAGCCCCGAAGGCCCTTGAAGAAACTTACAACTGTTCATCCAAGATCAAGCCTCGACGGCCCTTGGATCAACAAATCTAGATCTTACGGAGATAGAATCAGAGGACCAAATTTAAGAGAGATCGTAACCCCAAAAATCATAAACACAAAAATATTATTTTGTACACGTTATTCTGGTTTCTTGTTTCAAGGAAACTTTCGTGTTCACAAGAGTGTTTTGAGTTTTTTATTGAGTTGAAAGAGCTTTTTTGTTGCATTGTATCTTGCATTTATAGTGATGTATTCCGTGATGGCCAAGTCTACTGAATGGTATAATTTTAATAATATTCCAATTCCTTGACATATATTTTGAATATACAGGGAATTATTCTCAGTTGAAACTTTACCACTGCCAAGTCTTGCTGCATTCAACTAGGATGCTGAACCTAGATTTATTATGCGACTAATTCCACCTTTATCTAGAAACCAATCTTGATCTTTATTTCTTCTCTCATTCAACCCCTTAGAAGATATAGGTTGAATGCATGCAAAATCGAGTCCAAACAATGTCAAAATAATTACTTGTATGAGGGGGTTGAGTCAAGTCTTAAACCCACAAAGCAAACCCAGCCTAACCACCATGAGTAGGTAGAAAAATGAAATAATTGATAGGAATGTACGTCAAGAATATATAGCATCATGGTTTATCATAGGGTAATTAGTGTGTTGATGCAGGACAAGAATTACGTTATTTTACATAAAATAAAATTAAAAGGAGGAAGCGACGTTTAATGAAGAAAAATGATTAGAGAATTGATAAATCACGCGTTAATAGATTACATGTTGCTGTCATATCCCAAAAGTTGATGTTTTGGGCTTTTCAGGTTGTTCGAATTAAAACGACTTTTGTTTGACTTGTTAGTTTTGGGCCTAAAATTCAGGCAAATAATGTTATTTGCCATATCTAATTCGGATTGTATTATTTTAAGTACAATTTTGATATTTCTTGTTTGTTTTTTTTTCTTCCAATTTTATTTAGATTCCTAGGGTTAAAATCATTATGATGAGGGGTTGTAAAAGCTTATTCGAACGACAAGTTTGAGCTAGCTGCGGTGAATAGTATTTTATTTGGTTTTCAATGTCCTACCTATGATACTTTTTTGAAAAAAGAACGACGAGACAAATGCAATTCGCCGCTTTGTTGTGGTATAGGATGGATTTTGGCATTTTAAAAACTTTTGAAGGATTGAAAACAAGGGTGTTTTCGGAACTTTCGTAATCTTTTAGTTTTATTTTCTTTTGCAAATACTATATAAACAACTTTAAGGTTTTATCTTCATCATCTTATCATTTTATTTTTAGTGCTTTTCTCAATTCTCTGGTGTACTAGAAACCTATTTAAGGGTGACCGTTGGTGATCTCTTTTATTTGTAACTTTGATTGTATCACATTATAAATAGGTAATCTTGGCCTTAGGTTTTGTAACCAATTCAACTTTAGAGTTTTCTCTATTTTTTTGGAGAAACTCCGAATTATTGATAGGCTTCAACTTATTTGCTAGTGAATTCTAGCGTGGGAAGTTCGTTCGATTTCCCTTGACATATATCCCGCTACATCATGTGCAATCACTATGTATACATGTCAAATAAAATCTAGGCATCATTCATGCATGCGGTTAAATGTAAAAATTTTAATTACTTGTTAGAGATCACCTTCTCTTCATTAAGGTCTTACCTGTATAACGGGAAGAGCCAGCCAAATGCGAAGTAGAATGGCTAATGAGAATTTAACTGATCTCTTGTGCTTGAAATTACGAAGATCATCAGTAGTTTTTGTCGAGGAGGCCCCTGCAGAAGACTTCGCCCTAAGTTTGGTTTTGGAGCGAAATATCATCACAGAAACAACAATGTCCATTACATAAAAGAGATCCCCGATTGTTCGTAAAGAAAAAAAATGTCCACGTCAACCATTGTTCCCAAATGTAGCAATTGTTTTCCTTGACGATGACCACAATATAGCACACCAAGGGATCAATGAAGAGAGAAGTTGCGGATGCTAATATAAAGATAATATCCCAGTTTGGAAAGAGTATTTTTGGTTGGTGACGTGGCGGCTCAGTTGGTGACAATTCTGCAGTGGTTCTACTTTTGTGTCCTCCGTCTTCCTTGGAAGCTTCCCCCTCCTCTAAAGTATTCCGATGACCTTGATCACCATACAAGACACGATAAATATATTATAAATTATATTATTCATCGTTTTCCCCATCAAATATTTCAAATTAAGTTCAAAGGAATTGAGAACAATATATTTTAAGAAACATTGAAATTTGATGGTGATAATGAAATTGGCAAATGGTTTATAATGAAATAGAGACTTATTAAATAGACGGTTTCAAATTGTTGAAGTTTCGATTTGGTGTATGTAGGTCACACAACTAATCCTTGGTGTTTTTTTTTTTTTTTTTTTTTTTTTGAAATAAATGAAAATCCATTCCCTTAAAGGATCTGTGTATATGAGCCATGGGTGCATGTGTTGAAAATTTTCCAATATATGAAATGCGACCGGTTGAGAGTCAATACCTAGCGAAGGAAATTGATAGGTTCTTACATAGACAAGATTAGCATTCTCAATAACATCCTTTTGCAAGTATATGATTTTCATGAATAACTTATAGCGTGTAAAACCTATAAGTACATGAAAAATATTTTAAAACCCTACAAGACCACAACTTTTTCCACTGAACTGGCTTATTAATTCATTTTTCTCTATTTTCATTTTTAATGGGAAAGCGACTTTTGGGAAGAGAAGAAAGCTAATGTGTTGAAGTTACTTACGTGATATTTCTGAAATTTTCTAATGAGTCATTTGTTCAAAAAAGAAAAAAGTTTGTTGGAGAATTGGACGTGCGTTGCGTTTGTTTGGCTTCATTAGCCTTCACTAAACTAAACTGGACTACTCATCAATGCAGTTCTGTGTTTGTTACATAGTGGGACTAAGTTTAATGGGATTAAAGGGGACTCGCGTTCACTAACTCTCTCACTAAAGGGTCTTAGCGAGACCCCCCAAATACCATGGGACTGCTAAGACCCTCGCTGCGTTCTTCTTCTTCACGTCGAGTCCTTCTCTGCTTTCTTCTTCGCGTAATGTCCTACACTCACCAAACTATGGCAAGATTACACCGCAGGTCCAAACCACCACCAATCTCTATCTCTCTCTCTCTCTCCTCACCCTGAGCCCAGAATCATGAATGAGACCTTAGATTCGACCTTTAATCAAAGAACCCACGAGCTCCATTTCCAATTCGAGAGAACTCCATCGATTTAAGGTTTTCAGATCGAATTTCTGGTCCTGCATATACAAGTGAGCTTGATTTAATTTTTCTGGGATTTAATTTTCCTTGCGAAGGATTATAACTATGGAGGGTTTGCAGAAGATGATTGGGTTTTGGGTTGGGTGCTTTGCGTTCTTCCTCTCTCTCTCTCTCTCTCTCTCTCTCTCTCTCTCTCTTTATTTTATTTTATTTTTTACTTTATTTGTTCTGTTCTTTAAAGTTTCGAAACATTTGATGGATTCTGTGAATTCGTTGCTTTTGGTTTGTGAAGGGAGGTTGGATTTGTGAGTTTTTTTGGGATACCATTTCGTTCTGATCAAATTGAACGAAATCTGGATTCTACGAATGGACTGGTTAATCAAATTTTGAATGATTTCAATTAGTTCTGATTTTTCTAGGATACCAAATTGAACGATTTCTGATTTATTTGGAATTTGGGTTAAGCATTTGCTATTGGAAGTTCTGCAATTTCCAAGGTGTAGAGGAGCACCAACAATTTGCGAAGAAGATGCCATTTCTTACATATTGATATTTTTAATAGAAAAGAAATTAAAATATAATAATAATAATTTATTGTTAGTCCAACTTCTTAGTCTGACATTGCATCAAATGTTTCACTAAGTTAGTTCAGATTAGTCTAGTATAAGTCAGTCTAACTTAATCCCTGAAATTAGTCAAGTCCAAACACGTTCTAAATATTCCAAGTGAGTTCCGAGCAGCTTTCTCTGCCTGCAGAACTTTCACCATCATTATTGAGTTGGTGAGAGAAATTAGATAAATAAATCAGTCAGACAAACAAAAAGATAAAGCTCACCTGAGGCCCTACAACGAAAAACACGGTCTAGGGGAATTCTGTCCGAACCAATCCCAATGTATCTCGGACAATATCAAGGCTGTAAAAAGAATTTCACTTTTAGCAGTGAACTAGAAACCTATAGCCCTCTTGGAAAGATTGAAACCTTAATTCTTAACTATAACCATTACCCGCAAATTAAGTATAAGACTGGAACTTGAATACATAATTCAATACTACGAGTACAATTCGAGCATTTCCGGAAAGTAGAAATTATAATTATTAACACGCTACAGGTTTTTTTTATTTTTTTTATGTCAAACTATAATTTTGTTAAATTACATATTAGATTAACTACCAATGATATTCGAATCCACGCCGTTATATAAGGGTTCAATTCTTTCTACCATTATAGGAAAGGGCCACTTGCACACGCTACAGGTTTAAGATTAGATCAATTGAGTTATACTAAGTTCAGCTAATCATGCTCCAATAATTCAAACCCACAATCCACAATTGGCCCTTTAGCATAGTGGTGGGGAGGAATGTTACCCTTTGCACAATAACATGAGTTTGAATACTGTCAACTTGTAATCTAACAAATATACCGTTTGACAAAAATAAAAAATAAAAAAATAAAAATTCAAACCCACAATCCAAAATTCAAACTTTATGCTTTTCCTGCATTTCTATGCAAACCAAAAGGAAGAATTCATGAATTCAGAGCAACCTTGAACAAAGAGAACCGATATGGAAGGCATGGGGAGAATTGTAACAGCATATCTAGTGGTGTCTCTAAATAAGGACAATTATTGTATAAAATATGTATAAAATAAATATAGAGACAGAATGAATCTCTAATGGATTGAAAAATGAGTCCTTAAAGTATAGGAACTTGCCTGATACATAGTATATATCATCACATATATGGACTATATAAGAACAACCTTTAGTGGAAAATGAGACCCACAATCTTGATTGAAGTTTTTAATGCTTTTAATGTTTTTAGTTTTTATACTTTTAATTAATAAAAAAATAGTTAACATAAACAAAAAATGTGCATCTTAATTGAAAAGTGAGACTTACAATCTTGATTGAAGATTTAATGCTTTAATTAATTAATAAAAAAAGGTTAACAAAAACAAAAAAAATGTGCATCTAATCAAATTATCACATAAAATCATAAAAACTTCAAATTTAAGGATTCTACTATAAGGATTTTACCATTAAAGGCAATATTTTTTTTAGTTTTTATTTAAGTCATTAAATGACTACTCAAAAGCTGAAGGTCACACTGGAGCTCTTCACCCTCCTCTAGCTTGTCCACTCCCTGTTGCCATACCTTCACCGGCATCGATGGTCCCGAAGAGGAAGAAGACCCATCTCCTTTCTTTAAGCCCTAAACAAAAACTCTATTCTATTCAATCAAATCATTGGATAAAAGTTAAAACCCTAATTTTACTAAAATAATTAAATGATCAACGGAGAAGGTAGTGAAATTTTGGAGCTGACCTTGGGCCTTTCTTTGGCCTTTCTTAGGTACCGTTTGGTACATAGACGGGATGGGACGGGAAATGACGAGACATAACGGAGGTTCTGTGTTATGTTTGGTACGCGCAGGACGGAACGAGACGGTTGTTCCGTTCTTCGTTTGGCACATGTTGGAACCAAAAGATTGAATGACTAACTTACCCTTATTCCGTCTGTTGTTTGATACAATGTTTATACGTGGGACGGGATGAGACTTTTTTTTTTTATTTTTTTTATTTTTTTTTTAAACTTGTTCATATTTGAACACATATATGCTTATCTATGACATATTTTTTTACAGTAGCACATGACCGAAGATATGTTATGCCATGATATATGTTATGCCATTTCTTGACTGAAGACATGGCAGACGAAGCAAAACGAAAAACAAGTGGCAAAGAGTTTAGAGAGAAAGTGAATGACTAAATATTGTGTTCCTTGAACAATGAATGAATTACAGAGAGAGAGGTGTTTGTTATTTATACAAGTATTCTTTGCTTCACTCATAAGCTACTAACCAACTAACTTCCTTGTATCCCTACCAACCCCAACAGATTAATAGCCTTCCTACAATCTCAACAAAGTAACTGCCTTGCTGTGATGTTTGCCTTGGTGATGTGAAACCTTCATGCTGATGTGTCTGTAGAGCCATACTGATGTGTACATATCAATCAACAGACCCATGGCCTGAAGCAATAAATTCATTGGCAAAGACTTAGTAGATACTTTACAAGAGAAAAAAAAACATTAAAAGGGTAAAGACCATTGTAGGGAACATCTTATACACCACTTTCAGAATCTCATCAAATACTTGAAGAAATTTGCGTCCTGCTAGGCACTTATCAAGGGCAAGAAAGTTTGTCACTGAACCATCTTCCCTATGTTGAATACGAGCAGCAAATTTGCAGTATAAATGAGCTGAAAACCAATAAGGTGGTTTCAGTTTTTATAGCAATTGAGCAGCTAGTTTACTTCCAAGACTTCTTTCTTGAACATAATGACATTTTAAACAAGATAAGTGGTTCGAAAACATACAAATCATAGCTTACTATCTCATTTTTCTATCCTTGCAATTACCTCCTCCTTAAAATCTGGTTTTTCCCGAACAAGTTCCTTCCAGTCCCCACAATCAGTGATGCCAACAGGCCAATCATGTGAAAGAAAAATATTGATTGGTTCCTCAACTTGCATAAGTTTGTGGAAATCATACCCACAAACATGATACACTAACCTGACAGTATGACCATTATAAGGAGGCCTCTCAAAGTGTCTTGCTCAAGAGGAAAAAAAAAAAAATGAACCGCTTTTAAACATTTAACACCATTTATCGAAATTGCACATACCACCATCGCTATATTTACAATAATAGCAAAACATAAACAACTATTGTTTTACCAACAAAAGATAAGCAATGAAGTAAACACCTATAATGGTATAAAACTAAAGCAAACTAACCTTTAAGAAAATCGGGTTGTTTGTAAATTCTAGAGAGTTCACCAATTCAAAGGTTTCCGAACTTGACTACACCAGCAAACCCCAAGAAGTATATATTAGGTGCTGCCCATCCTCCATAGTACCTATACAAATAGCAAAAACAAGTAAAAACCCCGCAACAATCATTCATCTGAAGTGAAAAAAACGACACGAAAAACAATTGGAAGAGAATGTCATAGATTATGGTTAAAGAAGGGACTCACAGTTCCCGCAAGTAATTAGAAGCCTCGTGATTCCCACCGATGAATATGGCCGGGTACAGAGCCACTGCATTCCTGAATAGTATTTCCAAAATGTGTTCATGCTCCGGAATTTACGAGTCACCGAACCCACTAAATCGCACAGCTCGGAACCAAATCCAATTATTTACAAACCAAAATCGTAATAAACCTTAAAAATCAGACTTTGTTCTTTTTCCTAAGCACAAGTTAAACAGAAAAACCAAGAAAACTAACTTATTTTCTCATAATCATCCTATTTTCCTAGAAAATTGAAATTTTCCATGGAAAAATCAAGAAAACGACCCTGGAGATGCAAAGGTTACGGGAGAAGATCGAGATCGAACCTGAAGATGCAGCGGCTGCAGGAGAAGATCAAGATCGAACCTGGAGATGCAGCTGCTATGTGAGAGGATGAGGAGGAGGGCTACGAGAAAAGACAGCAGCAGACAGAGAATATGGAACGAAGAAGATAAAATTTTAAGGTTTGTATTTTGGATGGTGTAAATATTGAAAAAGATAAGGGGTATTTTTGTCTTAAAATGTTATAATTTTGTGTCCCACGGGTCATTCCAGGGGGTGAGGCAGAACAAAAATTCACCCAAAACTCCTCCCGTGGAACAGCGCATTCCACCTGTTTTAGGCACACCAAACGTGGGATGGAACGCCTCATCCCACTCCGTTTCATCCCGTCCCATGTACCAAACGGTACCTTAGGGTTTTTGATGGGGACCCGTCTTCTCTGAGCTCCCACTTGCCATACACTTCTATCCCTTTCTATTTTGTACGATCACGGTTAAGCCACATCAACATTTTATATTGATTTTTTTATAGAGATAATAAGACAAAAAACAATAGTAATATAACATGTGACGTGACTTAACCGTGACCGCACAAATAGGAGGGGATAAGAGTGTATGGGAAGTGGGAAGGCAGAGAAGCCATGTCCTTTTGATGGTTCTGACCGCTTCTGACCATTTCTGATTCTTTAGGTTTTCCGAAAACACAAAATCTGATGAAGGAAAGACAAAAGAAAGCAAAGCTGAAAAGGGTTTGGTGGGGCTAGGGTTTAAGCTTAAAGGGCTTCAGCCTTTAATGATAATAAATGCTATTTTTATCAGCCCAAAATTAATGTCTGACACTTTAGTCCAATGGGCTTGTTTTTTTATTTTACAATCAATAGCAATATTAGTGAGTTTAATAATTAGTTATTAAGAGAAGAGAAAACGGTGAGCATCGAATCGACATCATAGTGGATAGGGATGAGCTTGTTTTCATTTGTTTATTGGCACTCAAAAAGAATCATCATGTAATTGTTGTGGTAACATACATAGGATTGTGTTGGATTTCGAATCATACCCCTAAAAATTTTGACATTTGACATAACTTTTGAAACTAGTGTGCAAAGGTAACTATGCATATATTTATGGTGATAGGGATAACGTAACCATCAATTCCAGGCAGTCGTGCACCTATATAGCTTGCATGTTGGCGCTCTTCAAGTCGTTATAAAAACAGCAGAGTTATTGTAGCTATATAAACCCTAAACCCTTATGTACAACATAAGAATTTGATTTATTTCTTTGTGGTGATCATCTACAACATTTATAACAACACCACTATTCACAATATGCTACAAATGTTAATGGACATAAGGTGTTAAAACACCAGTTCCACCACTTCATGTTCAATTTGAAGAAAATCATCTGTTGAATCCCACATCGGCTAGAGAGCCAAAAGAAGAAGAGTTTAAATAGAATTACTCTGCTCTAACTAAAATCGAGGCATTTTGAGGACAATATCGGTGTTGAAGGAGTGGGGCCCTCGGCATGTCGACCTGAAAAATTCAACATCATCCATAATTTGAGCTTTTAATTCATACATAATATCGTTTTCGTGAATGTCAATGATTGCACACTTTTCATACCACAAACCAAAACCCAGGACACACCATGGAATTGAAGAGAAACCAAGGCCAAAAGAGAGTAAAGCAACATAAAGAGGAACCAAAGCAATACCAACCCAAAACACACACACACACACACAAAACAAAAGCGATACCAACTCAAACACCAAGGCGATGCTCCAATCTACGCTTACTAATGTACTAATTATTTGGCCCAGCCAGTTGATCTCTTAGCTTTTTTGCGTGGTGGTGGCGCCAGGCTGCCCGTATAGAAGAAGCTGCAAAATACTCCACCTGAGAGTGAGGAAGCTCCCTTCTCAAGTGCCACCAAAACTCAGCGACTAGAGACTTCAAGTGGTTTGCCGTGATTGAAAATGCTTTAACTTTTGATTGGGACACAAGGGTTGTAGCGCAGATAGGCAATTCCGAAAATGAGGCAAATTTGAATGCCCAAATTACAAGTTCTTCTCAATCACCGGCTTTAAATTTAGAGACGAAAGCTACAATGTATTCATAGTTAGGATAGTAATGCTCCAGTTTACTCTTACTAATCTACTAATTATTTTTCCCAGCTAATTGATGCCTTATATGGCGTTTTGCATAGCGGCGGCGCCAGGCTGCTTGTATGGAAGAAGCTGCAAAATACTCCACCTGAGAGTGAGGAAGCTCTCTTCTAAAGTGCCACCAAAACTCAGCGACTACAGACTTCAAGCGGCTTGCTGTGATTGAAAATGCTTCAACTTTTGATTCAGGCACAAGGGTTGTAGTGCATATAGGCAACTCAGAAAATGAGGCAGATTTCAATGCCCAAATTAGAAGTTCTTGTTGGGGTTTAAAAATGCTTCACTACTTGGAGAGGTTTATCTTACAAAGAAAAATGTAACGCAACGGAATTGATAGGCAAGAGAAAGAAAGAATTCTCAAAGTATTACACAAGGTTTTTATTCACTCACAAACTTAGTACTAAAGGAAACACTCAAACACTCTTAGAAGCTTTGTTGCTTCTTCTTACTTCTTACTTGACACTCTCACTTCTTGCTACTTGCTCTCTTGGTTGTTCCAAATGGTGTGGATGCCTTCTCCTTTTATAGGCATGGATGGAACCTTGGAGAAGCATGAAAACATCATGCTAGAGATATCTAGATAATTCCACTACCTTCCTAAGAATTATCTACACTAATCTTGTATGTTGGTGGAATCCTCACCATTCTTCTAGACTCTTCCACCAACTTGAACTTTGCTAGAATTCTCTAGCATGTGCATGGATCTTTCTTTGTGTATGAGCCGGATCAATTATCTTTGGGCCAAGACAAGATTACAATTCAACATCCCCCCTTAATCTTGTCTTGTGACGCCAATTGAGTTTCTTAGTCTGACAAAGTCTTCTTGTTTGAGTGGCTTGGTGAATATGTCGGCAACTTGGTCTTGAGACTTCACGTATTCCACTTGCACATCCTTTCTTGCAATGCACTCTCTTAAGAAATGATAACGGGTATCTATGTGTTTGCTCCTGTCATGGAATACTGGATTCTTTGCTAGAGTTATTGCAGACTTGTTGTCGACATAGATCTTTGTTGGCTTTTCTTGTCGCATTCTTAATTCTTTCAGTAAGTTTCTCAGCCAGATTGCATGGCAGACACATGAAGTAGCAGCTACATATTCAGCTTCGCAGGTAGAGAGAGTGACAATCGGTTGCTTCTTCGACATCCATGTGAATGCAGTGTCTCCCATGAAGAACACAAATCCAGTAGTGCTTTTTCTATCGTCGGAATCTCCTGCCCAATCACTGTCGCTATATCCAGCAAGTTTGTAGTTATCAGAACTTGAATAAAACAAGCCAAAGTTAACAGTACCTTTGAGGTATCGAAGAATTCTTTTGGCCGTTTTCAAATGTGTAGTTGTGGGATTCTCCATGTGGCGACTGATTAATCCGACAGCATAGAGAATATCTGGTCTTGTGCAAGTCAAGTAGCGCAAGCTTCCAACTAGACTTTTGAAAAATGTTGGATCTACGCTTTCTCCTTTGTCATACTTGGTTAGTTTGACTCCGCACTCCATTGGCGTGCTCACGGGCTTGCAATCGTCCATTTTGAACTTTTTCAGTATCTCCTTTGTGTAGCTTTCTTGGGAGATGAAAATTCCTTCTTCGTTCTGCTTGACTTCAATGCCTAGGTAATATGCCATCAACCCGATGTCGGTCATCTCAAATTCTTTGGTCATCATTCTCTTGAACTCTTCAAACATGCTTGGATTACTCCCGGTGAAGATTAGATCATCCACATATAAGCACACAATCAAAATATCTCCATCTTTGACTTTGACGTAGAGAGCATGTTCATGAGGGCACTTGATGAAGTTGTTTTCTTGAAAGTACTTGTCGATGCGACTATTCCATGCTCGTGGCGCTTGTTTTAACCCATAGAGGGCTTTCTTCAGCTTCAGAACTTTGTCTTCATGCCCTTTGATCTCATAGCCTGACGGTTGCTGAATGTAGACTTCTTTTTCAAGGACTCCATTTAGGAAGGCGGACTTCACATCCATTTGTTGAATCTTCCAATTGTTTTGAGCTGCCAAAGAAATTAGTAATCGTATAGTTTCCAACCGAGCAACGGGTGCGAATACCTCATCATAGTCGATTCCGGCTCTTTGACTATAGCCTTTCGCCACTAGTCTTGCCTTGTATCTTTCGACCTCTCCATTGGCATTTTTCTTTGTCTTGTACACCCACTTGACTCCGATGGCTTTGTGTCCTTTCGGAAGAACAGTGAGTTCCCATGTATCATTCTTCTGGATTGCTTCAATTTCTTCATCCATTGCTTTCCTCCACTTAGTATCTTGCACTGCTTCTTGGAAGTCGACTGGTTCACAATCAGCAAAGAGACAGAAAAGTGTAGGATTATCAAGTCTTTCAGCTACCTCATAAAGGTCTCGTATACTTCTTGTGCGTGGTACTTCTCTTTCATTTAGACTCCCACTTGACAATGCTGATGCTGATGAATTACCATGATTGGTTGATGTTGGTGAAGCAGGTGGAGTAGTGGATTCTTGTTGAACCTCTTTTGCTTGCTCCATCATCCCTTGTTCATTCTCTTCTTCAAATTGAGGAAAGAAGTGAAGATCACCTGCATGCGGGCCAAAATCCCATTCTCCTTCTTCATCGAACATCACATCTCGACTGATCACCGTCTTCCCATTGTTTGGATTATACAGCTTATAGCCTTTTGAATTGGTGTCATAGCCGATGAAGATGAACTTCTCACTTTTGTCGTCGAGTTTGGTTCTCCTCTCGTCTGGTACGTGTACATGGGCTATGCTTACAAAAACTCTTAGATGAGAAATACCTGGTTTTCTTCCACTCCATGCTTCTTGTGGAGTTTTTCCCCACACACTCCTTGTTGGAGACCGATTGGATAGGTAGACAGCACATGCTACAGCTTCTGCCCACAATTCCTTAGGCAATTTCTTGCTTTTGAGCATGCTTCGAGCCATGTCGAGGATGGTTCGATTTTTTCTTTCCGCCACTCCATTTTGTTGAGGGGATCTTGGAACTGTCAAAGGTCGACGAATTCCATTTGCTTCACAAAACTCTTGAAATTCCTTCGAAGTGAATTCTCCTCCTCGATCAGATCTCATGGCTTTGATCTTGCAACCACTCTCCTTTTCTACAGCGGCTTTGAACTTCTTGAATGCTCCAAAGACTTTTGATTTCTGCTTCAAGAAATACACCCAGGTTTTTCTTGAAAAATCATCAATGAAGAGAAGGAAATAATTATTTTTACCCAAAGAGCTTGGTTTTATTGGACCGCACACATCGGTGTGAATGAGCTCGAGTGGCTTCTGGGCTCTTGTGGTTGACTCCTTTGGAAAACTTTTCCTGAACTGTTTCCCAAGTAAACATCCTTCACAAACTTGATCAGGGTGGCTGATGCACGGTAAGCCTCTCACCATCTCCTTCTTGGATAATAACTCCAATCCCCCAAAGTTAAGATGCCCAAAACGAAGATGCCAAAGCCAAGATATGTCTTTGTAACATATCTTAAGACACTTTGCAACATCGTTTTGAATGTTCATGGGAAACATTCTGTTTTTTGACATTTTCGCCTTGGCAATTAATCTTCCTTTGTTGTCACAACCCGTCCCGGAATTTTAATTCCGAGGACGTGAAGTTATGAAAATGCCCTTAAACGGGACTAAGGGGCGTAAAATATGTTGTAACTTGATGATTCGGGGATTGGGTAGGATCCCACCTCCCTCAAATCTCTCCCTCATTTCTGCATCTTGTCTCTCTCTCTCCTCCCTCACAAATCTCTCATTCTCTCTGTCAGTTCTCTCTCTCTCCTTCGAACTCACACGGACCACCCACAAAACCACCCTAAAACTATACCAACGAAGGATCTAAGACCACCATCGTACTCCTGAAGACCACACGAACACGATGGTACCAATTTCAGGTGAGTTTCACTTCGGAAAACATGGATTTCAATTTCACTGTGCGTGTGCACTGTTCATGCACACGTAAAACTTGATGTTTTCTGGGATTTTGAAGCTTGTAGGAAGCTTGGTGAGGTCCTAACGAAGCTCGGAGTGCTTCGTTTGAAGGATTTGGACGTCGGGATCACGAACTGTAAGTTTGGCCGAATTTTCGTATTTTTGGAAAAGTTTGATTCCGTTGTTTTTAGGCCCTAAAACTAGTCCAACGTAGTAGATTATGATTAGGGCTTCATTTTGGTATAGATTACGTGAAAAATGGACGTAAGAACAAGGAGAATGACAAGTTCAAAGTTTGGCCGGAGCTTTCGGGGCTTTTTTCGGCGAATCCACGGCGAGTTAGGGGTCAAGGCAGGTATGGATGTGTTCGTCTCGTCAATACCTTCATTTTGATATATAATACGTCGAAAATGGTTAAGAAATGAAGATGTTATGACACTTTGAAGTTTACCCAGAAATTCCGGCAAAACACCCACCGCCGGCGAAACCAGTCCGGCGACGCGAGGAAGAAGATACGCGCGTGGGCAGCGCGTGAACAGTGCGCGTGGGGGCGCGTGAGAGCTCCAAATTGAGTTCTGAAAATTGTCACGCGTTCGTGACGTCGTGTAGATCACCATGGTATATTCATACACCCAAATTGAGCAACGTATGAGAAAGTTATGGACGAATGTTTGGTGTATGTGCGTTAAATAACGTCAATTTGGTTACTTTTTGTATAGGTGAAAATATTACAGAGGAAGAATGTAACCAAGCTAGGGGAGGTTCAGGGACTTATGAGACGTCGATGTGATCAGTGAGTGGGCAGTTATTTTTCAGTATATATATATATATATATATACGTATGCTTGACGTATTTTAAAAGAAATACGAATTAATTATCCTGTCATATATGCATCATATTTTAATATGTGCATTACCATAATTATGCATACTGTTGTGCTGAGGAGGCCCAGGTAAGCTACGATTGAAATACTATCATCACATGCATTAGTAGTGGCATACATTTATATATGTGTATTGGTGCTGTGGACGCACAGGTAAGTGCCAGGTAAGTGGTATTCATGTTGTTATGCAGTAGTAGTTTGAGAGGATTAGAGAGCTCATAATCTGCACCCCCGGTGTTAGTGCTCCCGCCCGAGGCCAGGGCACAGCCTTCACGTGTATGTTCACCAGCACCGCATGCTCGCCTTGGATCCAAGTTAGATGCAAGCCTGTCGTACAGACCACATTAGGTGGTTCCGACTTGTAGGTGACCCGCGATTTATCGCACAGCTTCACGTGATCGTAGCACTAGAGCATATATATATTACACCCAGCTTGTCGTACAGACCACGTTAGGTGGTTCCGACTCGTGTGCAGATTCAGTTATTGAGTTGAGAGTGGAGCTCTAGATGCAGCCGTACAGGTCACGTTAGGTGACTCCCGGCTGCCAGATTATATGTTATTGATGTGAATTACGCTTGAGCACTTACATTTGATTATGAGTTTCCGTTGTGGCATATTCTCGAGCATGAATGACATATTTATGAGCATGAATGATATATCTTTGAGCATGACTGGCATATCTATACATACGTATATATGTTATTTTCTGGGAAACTATACTTGTTTTACGGCGAGGGGTTAGTATATGCAAAAGAGAAAAGAAGGTTTTGAATACGTTCGTTTTGCTGACCCACTCAATTTTGTTTTGCGCCCCTCCAGGTTCAAGAATTGCAAAGGTGTGGTGACTACGAGGAAATTCAACGGTGTTCTGACAGAATGGACCAAATAAGGACTCACCTTCGGGTGTTTCATTTTAGAAGTTGTATATTTTTAAAGCTTCCGAACTGTGCAAATGGTTACGTCACTCTCACGTGACGGCCAGCATGCCCTCCTTCGGGACGGGGTGTGTCATTTGTCATCTCTAAGAAAAAGGATATAATTTTTCGTATGAAAATCATAACCTTTTTCTAAGAGTTGACCCAAACTCAAAATGTTGCTTTTCATATTGGGCACGTAGTAGACATTCGAAATTAATTGGTGACCGCCATTTTCCAAGGGAATAAGGATGTTACCTTTTCCTTTTACGGGTATTTTGGATTCATCTCCAAAAGAAACGTTGCCACTCACTGATTCATTGAGCTCTACGAAGATGTTTCTTCTTCCGCACATATGGTTGCTGGCGCCGGTGTCAAGGTACCATGTATAGTCTTGGTCTCCATCATTGTTCTTGCATGCTAGTAGCACAACACCATTCTCTTCTTTCTCTTCTTTCACATAATTGACCTTCTCATCAAGTCTGCTGTTTGGAGCTCTACATTCCCAAGCATAATGCCCAAACTTTTGACAATTATAGCATTGAACTTGAGATTTTTCATACCTTGAGTTTGAGCGTCCTCTTCCGCGACCTTTTGTTGAGCTTTCTCCTCTTTCGTAGTTGCTATGGTTGTTTAAGTTCCAACCACATCCACGCCCATGTCCACGTCCGCGACCTCGGCCACGACTTCTTCCGTATCGGCTTCTCTCGTTGTCGAAGCTTTCTTCTTTCTTCTTTGGCTGAACATGCGTCTTAAGGAGCTGCTCATCATTCCTTTGTCTCTTCTTATGTTCTCTTCATATGCTTGTAGCGAACCCATTAATTGCTCTATACTAATTTCTTCCAAGTTTTTAGTTTCTTCAATCGTCACGACAATGTGCTCGAACTTGGGGTCCAACGAGTGTAGTATCTTCTCCATAATTCTAACATCTTCTAACTTTTCTCCGTTTCTTTTTAATTGATTGGAAACGGCTAAGACTCTTGAGAAATAATCAGAGATTGATTCAGACCCTTTCATTTGTAGAGATTCGAACTCACCTCTTAATACTTGAAGACGAACCTTTTTCACTTGTTCGGCTCCTTTGTAAGAGCTTTGAAGCTTCTCCCATGCTTGCTTGGCAGAGGTTGCACTCGAGACCTTCTCAAAGCCATTGTCATCTAATGCTTGGTAGATGAGATAGAGAGCCTTCTTGTCTCTCTTTCTTGAATCTTTCAAACTCTCCTTCTGGGGTTGAGACAGAGTAGCTTCATCTTCTGGCTCAATGTAGCCTTTCTCCACGACTTCCCAGACATCGTGTGCACCCAAAAGGGCCTTCATTTTGATACTCCAATTATCGAAGTTGTTGCTGTCGAGCACTGGAACTTGGAAGGCTGCCATAGCATTGCTAGCCATAGCTCTGATACCACTTTGTTGGGGTTTAAAAATGCTTCACTACTTGGAGAGGTTTATCTTACAAAGAAAAATGTAACGCAGCGGAATTGATAGGCAAGAGAAAGAAAGAATTCTCAAAGTATTACACAAGGTTTTTATTCACTCACAAACTTAGTACAAAAGGAAACACTCAAACACTCTTAGAAGCTTTGTTGCTTCTTCTTACTTCTTACTTGACACTCTCACTTCTTGCTACTTGCTCTCTTGGTTGTTCCAAATGGTGTGGATGCCTTCTCCTTTTATAGGCATGGATGGAACCTTGGAGAAGCATGAAAACATCATGCTAGAGATATCTAGATAATTCCACTACCTTCCTAAGCTAGAATTATCTACACTAATCTTGTATGTTGGTGGAATCCTCACTATTCTTCTAGACTCTTCCACCAACTTGAACTTTGCTAGAATTCTCTAGCATGTGCATGGATCTTTCTTTGTGTATGGGCCGGATCAATTATCTTTGGGCCAAGACAAGATTACAATTCAACAGTTCTTCTCCATAGAAGTCATTTTTCTCAAGGCATTTGCAAACACTTGTTGCACCTTTACTAGTTGTGTAGGTCAAAGCAGTGCCTCGCCGGATGAACAGCATCTTCCGCAACGGTTCACCCTCTCGAATAATATACACATCCTCAGTATAAATCACCGTCTTTAGATGCTCAGATATTGCTTTCAACACGTTTCCATCTATACTTCGAAGAATTGGAACCTACATAACAATGTTTAATTAGATACAACTAATTACGCAAGATGAATATTATCTTTTCTGACTGTTAGATTCAAAAAGTTCACAATACGTACTTTCTTTAGTGAATTCATGCAGAGACGGCGCATGATAGGTCTTTGTTCCATTAAGACTAGATATTCCGCTTCCGTCTTTCTCAGTCTGCGATGCTCAGCTATTTTTGATGCCTGCATGTTTAGAAACTCTATAAAGTAATTTCAGGACGAGTTCATTAAATCCACAAATATATGTACGTGCATGAATGCATAAAAAAATTGCATGAAGGAGCTTTAAGCTTAATTAATGACATAAATTTTGCTTCAAAGAGTACTGAAAACCGCACCAACCTGCACCCTCGAATTGAGATATACTAAAAATAGTACCAAGCCACTTATAGAGATCACAACTGAAAAGATGATTTCGCCCGTGTCGAAACTGGTCTCAAGGTTTGACCCAGCAGAACTGCAAGCAAATGAAACAAAGAGCAATATATTAATTATTGATGACATTCTTTTAGAAACTTACTTAAGTTTTTTATGGAATTTAATGGACGACATTGATGAGAGAGTTAATAGATGAAAGATGGCATTGATGAGCTTACAACATAAATATGTATATTAATTTCTGCAGATGCAAACCTTAGATTTCGCAGGCCCCACCAAAAACAGTGTAAGACTTTTTTTGGAAGATCTCTTGACCTCGTCATGTTAGACTGGAGAGCAGACAGAAATATACCATAATCGAAAGGGAACGAAGTCATATTTTTTGGAAGTTCTACAGAACATGATAGTTTTAAACGTGGGATACTGATCGTTTCATTGTTTTTCTGACAAGAATAACCACAAAAGAAGAAATAAAGAACTCTGCCACGATCACGTATGTTTTCATGTTTACAGATGTATTCCTGCCAACATACTATCCTTCGATTCGCAGCAAAAATGTACCACATGGATCCGTAAAGCTGAAGGACAAACAAGACCATATAGTTAATAATCAATGTTTTTAAAAGGTATTGAAAAACGATAAAGGATAATGAAAGGTTAAGTGTTATTCACACACCAATTTTTACTTCTTACAAACTCTCTCTTACCCTTTTGGTTATTCAAAACCATACAAGAAATTGTACCCTAATATGTATACGAGTGCTCAAGAACTAATCGGTTAATATGTTAAAATTAATATGATACTAACTACTTATTTAAGCCCACTATACAACATCATCTCATTATCCAACCAGCTCATTTTTAGGTCAATTCACAGATCAAGCTTGAAAAAGCTATCCAAATCGGACATCATTTCACTATTTGCATTGTTATTTTGAAAGCTTTCCTTCTTTGGATGTTGATTTTAAAATTGTTGGTTAAGATTATGAGATGACGACGTTAGAGGAGAGACCTAAATAAGTGGTTAGTGTCGTATTAACTTACTAACTGGTTACTATTTGAGCATTCTATACCTATGGTTGTAAAATAGTCTCCCATCAAAGACTTGACAAGATAATTTCCAGTTTATATCTGGAAAGTTCAATGCTATTAGCATGGACGTCTCTAGTGAAAAAACTCTACACCTAGTAATTATTAAGGGTTCCACACCAATAGTTCGATGATTAGTTAAATGACTGTACAAGTTAGCAATACAGTTAGTAAGTTTGTTAGTATTTGGTTAGAGTTGTTTGGATTTCTTTTATAAAAATATAGTTGTGTAATCTTTCTTTTTAGTAAATACAAGTCTCATATTTCTCTCCCTAAACTCTCTCTCTCCAAACTCTGTGTTCATCTTCCTTCTCTTCATCTTTCTTTTGATTTTCTCTTCAATTCTCAAATATTTCAATGTAGTTAACATGGTATCAGAGCCACCAAGTTCGCGCCATGGATCCTGATGGTGGTTCCTTTCCTATTGTGCTTTTATTAGTTTCTAGTTTCTTTTGCTTTTTCTCAAAATAAATAGCCGAATTAGTTCAATCTCTCCCCATCGTCTTCCACCAAATAAGAGCTCACAGAATCTTGTGCTGCTTCGTCGAAATCAAAATTGTCCTCAGGAATTGGGGTTTTGTTAGAATCGTGCGTCGACGACTTGGCGTCTTCAACCTTGGTTTTGATAGAGGCAATGTGCTTGGAATTATTTTCGTCATTGGAGTCCGATGAAGACAAGGACTGGTGGCTGTTGTGAAGCAAAAAATAATCAAGAAAATTATATATGGAGCTGACACGTAGACTTTTCGGTGAGAATGATAAAATTACCCTCGAAGCACACCAGGATTCTCACGCACATGCAAACAGTACTAAGAGCTTTTCGTTAAAGTTCCCTTAGTTAAATCCCTCTCATCACTCCTCATCAATCCCTTATTGATTTTATTCAAAGGAAAACTAATGAAAAGTCCAAAAAAACTTCCCTTTTAATGAAAAGCCCTTTTTAAAAGGTATAGTGAATAGTGACAGTTAAAGGTACAAATGTGGTTTTTCGTTAAAAGTGAACAGTACCGGGATTGTTTTGTTAAAACTCCCTTTATTCAAATGGTTTCTATTTAATTTAGGAATAATTGTCATGTTAATTGCAAGATATTATTTCACATAATATCTTGCAATTCTCTTATAAATACTCATATTATCCCACTAAAATGCTAAGTCATTTGCTACCCACAAACTCCTAAACACATTCTTTTTAAAATTCTAATTTTGGCATCAGAGATTCTTTAGCCAAAGCTCTTCATTCATCCTGGGCACATGAGTCTTTTGGCCTTAATCTTATGTGTTATTATTTTGCAGGTGCATTTTCATTAAAGGAGAAGATGACAAAAATTTGCATCCACAAATTGGTGCTTTCATTGAGAGTTTGATTCACACGCTCAAAGATGACTCTCGCATTCAAAGTTTCTCATTTCTCATTCATACGTTCTTATTCCTAGAATTTTTTTAATTCTTTGAATAGACGTAGGAGAAAAATACAATGGTGGGAAATTCAGAAACCATGACAAACGAAACTTCCTACGTTCAAAGATCCATATCAAATGATGGAGATTGCGATGTAGCTCCACCACGACGATCCACGAAACTCAACATGATAGCAAAAATAGTAACTTTGCCACCATAGAGTACCACCACCACGACATCGATGGCAACCACCGTGGCAGTGGAGAGTGGAACAGCTCTATGGCAGCAAGGTCACGAAGCAAAAACACCTGCCACCTTGCAGTAACGAGCCCAGGGCAATGCCACAAGGCAGCTAACCTAGCGCGAGGCAGCCTAAATCCAGCAGACCCATGACGTTGCCACAGTAACTGAGGCCCAGCACGGCCCAAGCAGCTATAGTTGCAATAATTAGAGCAGCTTAACACTAACAGCCCAATGCACCATTGGCCCAATACCAAGCAGGCCAGATCGCATCGTGCCCACGCGCCCTGCACGTGCCTTGACTTACTTTCGCTAGCCAACCCATTTTTGTGGTCCACCTAGTGATCTCAACCGATCCAAGGCCAGTTCAACCACCTCAACTTTAAATTTTTGGACCAACGATTGAACCGAGGCTATTTTCACCCCATTTTTTCTGCAAATTTGGCATATCCTAGCTCAAATCTCGGTCTCAGAGTCTATTACATTTCCACCACTCTAGGAGACGTATATCATCCAAGCTCTTCCACCCTATATGGAGAACATCACTTGTTTCGACAAGTCATAGAGTTGACAAATGCCTTCACGCAACAAACGACATTGGTGAATCAGCGTACCGAGATGCAGTGTGCATAGACAATGTGTCCTAAAGTAGGACAAGGGCAGACGACGAACCTCTTCAGCAGCGTCTCGGTAAGCAGCCTCTCGACCAGCCACAAACCGAGCATTCTGGTAGTGTACACTCTTAACTCGGCCCCCGAGATAGCGTATACTTTAGTTTTAGCGCACGAATGAGCGTCCACTCCCAGTTAGGCCCACAGACGAGCATACATTCACTGTTTGGGTAGCACTTCGATAATCAACATGGACAACCTTCTAGGTGAAGTGTTCATCCACGGCTAGCCTCATAATAGGCATCATCTACTTCACATTTAAGTAGGCAACACATCGAATGAGAGAAATAGTCACTCAATCCGGCTCAAGTTCAATCGGTAGCCTGCGAGTAACCCACTTGTCTGCTAGGAACGTACCACATGCACCGTAACCGAGACATAGATGAGCCGAGCATAGGGCAAAGTAGCCTAAACCAATAGGTCAAGACCAGGGACAGTCTGAAGCTCTACTGTCCTAGCAGATGCAAATTCAGGAAGAAGTTGGGAAGATCCCTACCAAATAATTACGCGATTTCCAGCGCAACATAGCTACTGATAAGGCGCTCCGATGAGACATGACCAACATAAGCAAGTCACCTTTCATTGACAAGATTGAGTAGATGAAACCATCCCACATACACTGGCAGATACAAAAATTACTTTTGTTTTAACAAACGCAGCAACTCAGCCTAATGACGCATTGGGGGCAGACGAGTACCATAAGGACACACCAGCCCAACTACTAAGAACCAGGGCATATCTTATTTTTATCACTCCAAACGATTCAATACTGGAGTAGCACATCACCAGTAGCCGAGCACCGTGGACCTAGTGGTCCAATTCCTCCTGCTGCGCACAAGCTCACCCCGACTTCGTGCTCACAACCATGCCTATCTGCTCCACGACTCTCGGCTACCCTCGATCTGTCACCATGGCTCACAGCCATGCCAATTGTGCACCATGATTTTCAGCCATGATAATCTTGCCATGCAGCTCATAATCGTGCTAACAAAACCCATGACACTCCAAACTTCAAAGCATCATACGACAGAGCAGAAGACAATGCCTTATTAGCAACCCTTGCTAGTGAAAGACTTAGCGGTGATGGCGCAATACTTGAAGAAAGTCTCGGAGCAGCTCACTGCGTTTCTTATGTACACCTTTATACGGGTTCCACAAGCAGTTTGAAGTCTCAAGCAGATTGTCGAACAACACCTCATAGGCTAATGATTATTTCAGTTGTTTAAAAGTCCAATTTTCCTCAATTGTGCTCATAACAACGACTTCCATACTCTCCAATGTGAGAGGGTAAACCAATTCCCTGACACCCATATGGGTCTATTCTCCAATGCGAGAGGGTAAACTAATTCCCAGACACTCATCTGGGTAAGCTTTCTAGTGCGAGAGGACAAGCTAATTTCCTGACACCTATCTGGGTCTTCTCTCCAGTGAGAGAAGATAAACTAATTGCTCTCTAATGCGATAGGGTAAACTAATTCCCCGACAACCATATAGGTATGCTCTCTAGTGCGATAGGGTAAACTAATTTCTCGACGCCCATCTAGGTAAGCTCTCTAGCGCGAGATGATAAACCAATTCCCTAACACCCAGCTGGGTCTGCTCTCCAGTGCGAGAGGATAAACTAATTACTCTCCAGTGCAAGAGGGTCAACTAATTCCCCGACACCCATTAGGGTCTGCTTTCTAGTGCAAGAGGGTAAACTAATTTCCTGACACCCATCTGGGTAAACTCTCCAGTGGGAAAAGATAAACTAATTTTTCGACGCCCATCTAGGTCTACCCTTCAATGGAATAGGGCAAACTACCAATGAATTTCCACACAACTACTCATTTTGATGTGATTAGTTAATGGTTTTCATATTCCACAGATTTTTATCATGTTGTGATGCATGCCACACAGCTTAAAAGATCGAATACTCGAAGACCAGCTAAGCAGCAAATGGTCAAGGGAAATAACCATTTCGCACTCAACAGTTTGCTGATCTGACACTTCAACTTTAGCAGTTCCGATCTTGGCAGCTCCGTCCTTGATTGCTCCATCTACGGCAACTAAGAAATCAAACTCAAACAGTTTCTTCATTCTTGGAAAGCAGCATAAACGTGGTAGCCTAAACCGTGGCCCATGCCGAGCTAGCCCTTGGCTCTAGTCAAGTTGAGCAACTCAAGTTATGACCTCTGTCACACCACTTCATCGGCCTATGCCGAGCAGTTTCCTAACCTTTACCAGCCGACATGCTGCACCACCTTGACAGCTGACCCACGACAGCACCAACCAAGAGGAAGACAAAGAAAATTAAAATTTTATTACATTGGTACAGGGCGGAGAAGATAAAGAAATCAACGGAAGATAATTCTTTGCATGAGTAAGCGACGAAGAATGCTAGGGGAAGAGGAACAAATATCCTCTAGCTCTTGTAGGGATAAATAATTGCCCTCTGAAGTTGATTTAATCCTCTACTTAAGGTAGACTTAAATAGGCTTTGGAGGCGATTTAATCTAATTTCAATTCCAAGTGGAAATCTACATCAAAGTTAAAGATCTCCACACTTGCTACCCTTTCCTGTGAGTAGCCAGCAGGTGTGGGGGCATTTGTGGGGCAAAAAATAATCAAGAAAATTATAAAGGTGACACGTGAACTTTTGGGTGAGAATGACAAAACTACCCTCGAGGCACACCGGGATTCCCACGCACATGCAACGGACAATAACAATTCAATCAAGGAAGAGTCAAACTATGGTATTTATTCAAATCTCTCTCATCACTCCTCATCAATCCCTTATTAATTTTATTCAAAAGGTAACTCCCAAAACTTCCTATTTAATTTGGGAATAATTGCCCTGTTAATTGCAAGATATTATTTCACATAATATCTTGCAATTATTCTCCAAATACCACCATATATGGCCGGCCATTTATAAATACTTCTCTTATCCCACTAAAATGCTAAGCCATTTGCTACCCACAAACTCTTAAACACGTTCTTTTCATAATTCTAACTTTGGCATTGGAGATTCTTCGGCCAAAGCCCCCTATTCATCATGGGTGCGTGAGGTTTTTGGCCTTAATCTTAGGTGTTATTATTTTGCAGGTGCATTTTCGTTAAAGGAAAAGATGACTGAAATTTGCATCCACAGCTGTAGATCTTGTCCATCAGCAAGGCGATTATTGGTTCTGACTCTGCTATAGATTCTTAGATCGATGAGAGACTTATGGTTTTCTCTCTCAGCGTTCTTGGGCCAAGATTGAAGTTCTTATCAGGTTCTTGATTTCTAGTTTTCACAGTGCACATAATCTATTTGATTAAATGTTTCAGTAAGAAAATGTTCGTTATTTTGTCAATTAGTAAAGCCGATAGCCAAAGAGTAGTATATTGAATTTACACTCTGTTTGTTCATCTTTCTTGTGAGTCTTTTCTAGGATATTAGTGTGATATTTGGATTCAAGATTGGTCATTGCTTCAAGATTAGTGTTTGTGATATTTGGGATATTTGGATTCATGAATATTGGTCATTGCTGGATTTTTATTTTTCTTTTCGAAACCATGAATTGTGCAATTTGCATGGTGTCCAATTCTTGTCTCTCTCACTGATATGCTGCAGTTTTATTGGGTTTCATTTTTCTGCAGCTCTCTGGCGTGTACAAGTTTGTGATTATTCAGATTATGGTTTATGCCAAACTGAGAAGTGTGATGTCTGAGAAGATTGTTGAGGAGCTTACAAAGAAGTTTGTGCAATATATTTCCTTATCATAGCTTATAATTTTGAGTCTAACCATCTTAGTTGTTAGCATGTATCTACTGTAAGTCCGGTTATATGTGTCTTAGAAAATGATGAAGTTTGAAGGAGTTGTTGATGGTAAATCCCACGAAAGGTAATCCCGTGTTATTGGTAGGTAAATCTCACGAAGGGTAATCCTATATAGATGTTAATTTTCTGTTGATTGAAATTGTGAAGGCTGATGCCATTGTTAAGAAAAGTTGTTTCTGGTAAAATCCACAAAGGGTGATCCTGTGGTACTATAGTTAAGGCCGATGCCGCACTATAGTTTGTTAATTTTCTGTTTTTGTAAATATTAAATGCTAAAGCCAATGATGAATGAGATTGTTGAAGGTAAACCCCACGAAGGGTAATCCCGTAAAAAGTTGTTATACAAGCATGAAGGTGTGCTACGACTACTTTATAAAAGGCTGTCATTTGAGAAACTCATGTTAGAGGTAGAGGAATGGTGTCAATTTCAGCTACGGTTATTCTTCGCTACATGCTCACTCCTGCCGAAATAAGGGCATATGAAATTTTAGGTCCATAATGTTTAAGAGAAATGTGTGAAGCTTGGTGTAGTGGACTCAGTGGAGGTTTGTGAGAATCATTCCCAAAAATTGTTTTGGTCATATTCAAGGAATGATGCTCAAAAGTGCATAGAAATGATGAATGGGAAATGGTTTGGCGGTAGGCAAATACTTGCAAGTGAGGATGATGGTTTAGTTAACCATGCTTCTATCCAGAATCTGGATGAGGATGTTGCACGGTCAAGGCAGTTTGGCGCCGAACCTTAAGCTGAATGAGTTTTATATAAACGCTTAATAGTTATTTTAGTCATATGCAAAATTTGATTGATGTTGACACTAATGATACTTTTCATATGCTTCAGAACTCAGATGGGAATAATTTTCATATAGAACAAGGTGATATACATGAAGCTATTGTGACATCGAATGAATTCGAGGTGGATGAACTCAATCATCCAGAAGGATTGCAAGATTGCAGTTGGTTTAAGTGATTGCAGATGTTCTTCCAATCTCAAATTGGGTTTCCCTAGTTGAGATTGAGAGGGAGTATTAAGGGTTCTACACCAATAGTTAGATGATTAGTTAAATGACTATGCAAGTCAGCAAATAGTTAGTAAGTTTGTTAGTATTTGGTTAGAGTTGTTACGCTTTCTCTTATAAAAACATAGTTGTGTAATCTTTCTTTGTAGTTAATACAAGTCTCATAGTTCTCTCTCTAAACTCTCTCTCTAAACTCTCTGTGCTCATCCTTCTTTTGATTTTCTCTTCAATTCTCAAATATTTCAATGTAGTTAACAGTAATAATATGTGGTTACGTTGAGACCACAATTAGTAAATATATTGGCCGTGATCCTAGGGGACCATTTTAAAAAAGATTTGAACTTACATGAGAGGCAATGATGAAGGGAAGGAAGTCTAACATAGCTTTAAACAATCTTCTTATTCCAGTCCTTACGTTAGCACGCCGATCAAGCCACTTGTAGAGGTTATAAGCCCTCTGTGTATATTGGAATGGAATTACGAAAATAAGCATAGTACCATCAAAGTATGTAAAATTTCCAGCTGCGAGCAATATTGCCTGGAGACATTTCAACCAACAGTTAAATAGGGATATTGGCCAACTAATGTGAATTTCTGTTTTTTTTTTTTTTTTTTTTTTTTAAAGCGATATTATCTATATAAAAGGTGTGAGAGAGTGAGGTAAGCCTTACAATGAACGAGTCATAATAATGCGGTCTAAATTCGCTTTTAGAGAGCATCGAACCTAAGACCTCTCACTTACAAGTTACAAGTGAAGAGGATTCTCAGTAGACCGTAGTACTAAGAGACAACTAACTAATATTATTAAATCATTAATTTATATAATAATTTACGAAAAATTCGTATTCAGTTTTTGGTTAGTAATGTAGTTTGACAATGATCTTATTGGTTTTCAAGATTTGTTTGAGGCCCCAAACATTAATGTATGATGAATTTATATGTCAGTTATATAATTTTTTTTAAACAAAAATTAGTAATTGATTTATAATTTAAAACATTTCATTAATTTTTAATTATGGTTTTAATACTCACACCTTTATTAATCTCCTAATTAATTTTCAATTTAAAACATTTCCAAAATACAAAGATATTAAATAAAATTAAAATAAGTTTGCACGGATTAATTTTATAAAAAGGAGTTCAGTTTTTTAATCGTAAATACACCTATTCATATAATAATATTTTACATCCTCAAATTTTGATGCATTTTCAACCTCATACAATATTTTTAAAACATTTCAATCTCATACATTTACTATTATGTTATTTCAATTTCATATAACTGTTACAAAATCAGTTAAATTAACCATTAAGTGATGACACGGCAAATATGGGGTCTTCGTTTATACTGATGTGGTTGCCAAATTTGCGTCACGTGGCTAAACACTTAATAAAAATTTTAAAATTTAATTTGTACATTAAAATAATTAATTAAAGAAAAGGAAAAAAAAATAAAACCAAAAATCCCAATCTTCATCTTCCCCTCCCAGACTTCCAAATATCTATTTTTCTTTTCTTTGTTTGTTGTTTTGAAGAATGTACCCATGTATTGTACCCATATATAAGTGAACTCAATATTTTTCTCTTCAAATTATGTACCTATGTATATATGTGGGTATAATATTTTAGAATCTCAACTTACTTATAAATCCATGCAAAGTCAATTCTCCTACCAATGTGGAATTTATTCTCAACAGGTTTTTTGCTATGCAACTTTTTGGGTTGCTTGGTGATTTTAACGGAATGGAATTATGGAATTTGTTGTGGCTTCTAACTGGGTTTATACACAACAGTGCAGTGTTGATTTAGAATTAAAATTTTAAAATCAAATTAACTAGTGTGCGTGATATTTTTAGAGTTTGTACACAGCAGTACAAAACCTACCCAACTACCATGAGTAGGCAGCAAATGACAAATTTGATGGGATTGTACGTCAAAAACATATAGCATCATGGTTACCATAGGGTAATTAGTGCGTTGATGTAGGATAAAAATTATGCTATTTTACGTGCAATAATATTAAAAGGATGCAGAGACCCTTAATAAATAAATAAATAAAAATTGAAGAATTGGTAATTTAAGGGCTAATAAATTATTTGTTGCTGTCATATTTCGAAAGTAGATGCTTTAAACTTTTCAGGTTGTTTGAATTAACATAATTTTTGTTTGCTTGTCAGTTTTGGGCCTAAATTTGAGCGAATTGTGGCATTTGCCATGTTTAATTCGCATTTCATTATTTAAGTACAATTTTAATATTTTCTTTATTTGTTTATTTCCCTTTTTATTTAGATACCTAGGGTTTCCAAGGTTAAGAACATTATGACTAGGGATTGGAAAAGCTGATTCGAACGACAAGTCCGAGCTAACTGTGGTGAATAGTATTTTTCAGGTTTTCGGTGTTCGATTTGGTCCATGATACCTTTTCGAAAAGAGAACAATGAGATAAAGACAACTCTCTACTTTGGTGCGATATAAGATAGATTTCGGCGTTTTAACATCATTTGAAGGGTTAAAAACAACTTTTAAATTTTAAAGGTGTTTTTAGGCTATAAACAACTTTAGGGTTGTATTTTCATCATATTAACATATTATTATTCAAAATTCGAAAATTTTTCTCAATTCTCTGGTGTTTCAGAAATCTATTCATGGGTGACTATTCATGATCCATTTTATCTTTAACTTCCCCTGTGTCACATTATAAATATGTCATCTTGGCTTTTGATTTGTAATCAATTCAACTTTAGAGTTTTCTATATTTTCTAGAGGATTCCAAATTGTTGATGGACTTTAGCTTATTTGCTAGTGAATTCTATCAAGTGGGCGATTTCCCGCTACGTCATGTGTAATCACTATATACATGCATGCGTGCAGTTAAATGTGAAATTTAATTACGTGCAAGAGATCACCTTCTCTTAAAGTCTTACCTGTTGAAAGGGAAGAGCAACCCAAATTCGAGGTAGAATGGCTAAGTGACTAACAGATTTCTTGTGGATGAAATCATGCAATGTTGTCACATGATGATCATCAATAGTTTTTGTGGAGGAGGCCCCTGCAGAAGACTTGGCACTACGTTTGGCGCGAAATCTCTTCAGAAAAACAACAATGTCCATTGCATAAAAGAGATCCCCGATTGATCGAAAAGCCAAAATTGTCCACATCAACCTTTTGTCCCAAAAGTAGCAAGTGTCTTTCTCGACGATGACAGGAATATAGCAGATCAAGGGATCAACGAAGAGAGAAAATGCAGATGATACTATAAAGATAATATCCCAGGTTGGAAAGAATATTTGTTCTTGATGACGTTGTGGCTCAATTGTTGGCCATTCTTTAGTAGTTCTACTTCTGTGTCCTCCATCTTGCTTGGAAGCTTCCCCCTCCTCTAAAGTACCTAGATCACTGTACAAGACACAATAAACATATTATCAACATTTTCCCCCATAAATGTGTGTGTCTGTACACACACACACACATACGTATATATAATTTTGGGGCCAACACCACATTGAACTTCAACAATCTGAACTGTCTATTTTTCAAGTACCTCATAGATTGTCCTTGCAAAATATCAATCACTGAAAATGCTTGAGGCATCTAATTTAGATCAAAGAAATTGATGAACAATATGCTTTAAGAAACATTGAAATGACTTTTTTCTTCATTTTTCTCTATTTTCATTTTTTAAAGGGAAAATGACTTTTCGGAAGAGAAGAAAGCTAATATGTGTTGACGATGCCACTTAGTACTACGGTCTAGTGATATTCCTCTTTACTTGCAAGTGAGAGGTCTTAGGTTCGATTCTCGCTAAAAGAGAATTTGAACCACATTATTGCAAGCCCATTGTGAGGCTTAGCCCCCCCCCCTCTTTTTAATGTAAATAATATCGTTTGTTAATATATATATATATATATATATATAGATGTGTGTGTGTGTGTGTGTGTGTGTGTGTTGAAGATACTAACATAATTTTTCTAGAATTTTGTCTTCTAGAATTTTGTCATAAAAAATAATCCGAAAAAATCATGGAGCTGACAAGTGGTTTCTTTTTTTCTAAAGATGACAAAATTGCCTCATTCAATTGGCGAGACCCATACTTAATCGACGTGCAATTTAATCTGCCTGAAGATATGAGCAAATTACTAGGATATCATCAAACTCTCCTGCCCATGGCAAGGAGAAAAGTCAAGGGCATTAAAAATAGGATTAATTACTTGATCCTATCTTTAATATTCTCCTAATTGAAGATCAACTCAAACAAGAAATGATTTCCAATCATATCCAATCAAGGATATTAATTTCCAAGATAAATCTAAGATATTTAACAACTAACATCTTTTGGATAAATGCTGCCCGACCACCCCTGTAACTACATCTCCCCCAATTTATGGTAAGCTTTTGTTATGCACGTAAGTCCTAAATTCTCTCTCTCTTTAGTGTAGGCATTAGAGATCCATCGGCTGAAACTCCACATACCTTGTGGACAGGCGTGTGGCTTTGGCCTTCAGCAAAAGTGTTATTTTATGTTGTAGATACAATTTTGTTAAGACTAATATGGCAAAAACTTGCTACCACAATTTGCACACGTGTCACATATTCGAAACTTTCACCTAATGTAATAGTTTCGAACTTTCCCATTCTCCTTAATAATAGCAAAAAAGTTTTTCAAAAAAAATTGCACTACAAACCCATTTACCCATTTAAGGTGAAATCCTATCAGAATTGAGTTACAATGCGAGGATGAAGACTTTCTCAATATCGCGCATGCGATATACGCCTGCAACGGTTCAATTTCCATATTTTTCAGAATTTTTTAGAATGAGGAACTGCCCCAAAACTTACTTACTACCAGGCTGAGTTGTTTTCCAAGTCAAAGTAGGATTATGAGTCATTCAAGTCAAAGTAGGACTATGAATCATTACTTCCTTACTTTGGATTTCTTTGTTGTCTAGAGGTTTCTTTTCAGTTATAGCCCTATCAGACTATTAGGCCTTGTTTGGTACCGACAATTGGATTGGAATAAATAAAGATTGTAATAAATAAGTTATTGTTTTTAAGGCATGTTAAAAGAAGAAATGAAAAAATTGTAACCAAATTGGAGTTAGGAGATGAATTAGAGTTCATTTGAAAGTACTTTTAAAATGATTTAAAATATTTTTGGTGAAAATGTTTTATGATCATTTCTTAGTAAAAATGCAAGTAAATCCTGAAGAAGCACTTGAATTGCTTCCTATAAAAAACAAGTAAGCTTCTTGCAAGAAGAACTAAATGTGCTTTTAGAACCCAAAAATATCTTCTTTAAAAGCGTTTTGTAGTTTTAAAATCACTTTCAAACGAGCCCTACTAAAAAAAAGTTATCTGTTCCAATCCTTTCCAAGGCAGAAAGAAAGATTAGGGGAGAGAAATTTTATTCATGTCTAATTCTGTTCTAATCCTCTCAAATGAAAAATTATTCTCATGAGGATTATCCATTTCGATTGAATCCTCTACTACAAATAAAGAGAAAGCTAATTTTACATTCATTTCTTTATTTTCTTTTATATTTTTGTTTCAAATAATTATTCGAACTATGCAGAAGTTTCCCAACGGCTCGATAACCACAGAAAATCGCCAAATGCCTATCAACGTTTCTCATTAACCTGATTAGAATCGGATGGAAGAGATCAATTAACTATCTCGATCATATGACTCCGGATTAATTGACTCTAATGTAACCTACCAGTAATAATTATGTCATTTCTCATAATTAAAGAAAAAAGAAAGAAAACAAGAAATGAAATTAAAGTTAGAAGAAGAAAAAAAAAGAGTCAGAGAAATAAACGAACCTTATGGTTACAGTGGAGTCCGCCATAACTAAAGTTCATATGATACTCTATATCCTCTGCTAACGAAACCGAGGAGCTACCTAGCTTGGTAAAATACAAGTACCACAAAATAATATCAATGATTAGTAGTTAAATATGCATGTGCATGGCAAACTAAAACTTAGATACGCCAATACAGAGACAAGTACTGAAGCCCTACTAACCAGAGACTCAAGTACTGAAGCTTACACCAGTACGCGAGAGAGACAGAGAGAGAGAGAGAGAACACTCAAGTACTGAAGCTTACACCAGTAGGCGAGAGAGAGAGAGAGAGAGAGAGAGAGAACACTCAAGTACTGAAGCTTACACCAGTAGGCGGGAGAGAGAGAGAGAGAAAGAGATTTCAATTCATGATCTGAATGCAGTTCCAAACCTGTTATTTCATGTCCCAAATAAGTCTCGAGTGTTCTCCTATAATTATTCTCTCTCTTTTTTTCAGCCGTCAATAAAATTTTATTCTCATCTTTTGAAAAACGATGAAATAATTTGCTTTCACTGTGGGTAAACAATTTCTTGCTTTCACTGTGGTTATACAATTTCTGCTTTATTAAGGAATCAATTTTGTTTTTTCTTTAGGCTAAGTTTGGCGAGGAATTTTCAAGTTTCAAAAGATTGAGCTCGAGTACGTAGCAAGAAATGGATCACAAAAATATTAGATAGGTGAAATTAGAAAAGCTCTTCATGAGAACTCCAAGGGCATGTAAGAGAAAAGTCTCTATACGTTAGAGAGGTTGTGTGGAAGGATAATACTTATGTTCCTCTCATTAGGGAACCTACTTGTTTTTTCACTTACAATTTACGCATTTTAACCATACAAACTGAAGGAAAATTTGTGAAAAACAAGTTCATTTGAGCAACATCAACAACATGCAATTAACAATTAAAAGGCGGAATCATGTTTATATGCACTCAAAAACAAAACTTAACCCATGAACTTCAAAGCCTAATAAGTAGGTGAACCAAGACTCAACTCAAAACAAAGTGAGTTGAGAAATCAATACCTTTGTAGATTCCTCTTTGCATAAGCAAAGGCTAATCACCCAAAGAGAGGGCCTTCATTCCTTGCATCTTAGATCCATGGATTTGGATGGATGAAAAGGTTTCTCCAAGTTCCCAAAATTGAGAACCTCTAAGTCTCCACACCAAGGTAAGATTGGAGAAGAAATGAGTGACCTTGAGGAAGTAAGATTGCTAGATGTTTTCCTCAAGAGTGGCCGGCCATTTTAGAGAGAAAGGAGAGTTTGTTTTCATCTTTTCTCCTTAGAAAAACCCTAAGGATGAAATGGCTATAAAGATGTCTTTATACCACCTCACAATGGAGTGGCAAACTTGCAATTAAGCCAAGTTCACTACCCTCCTCTAAATGGCCGAATTTAAGGGGATTTATTGGGCTATTTGGGTCTTTGTGAATCATTATTCATTAAGTTGTCATACAACTTAAGTCAATGGACTTGACGTTCGAAGCCCATTGGGCCTTAAGGTCCAAAACTATCCCGAGGTCTTTTAACGAACTTATTCGTTTGATTAATAATCATATTAATTAATCCTTGCCATAAATAATTAAACCATTTAATTATTCTTACTCATCTCCGTTGAATCTTCAATCTCTACCTTACACGGTGTACGATCCATTAGGTTCCTTTTAGCGAGGTAGTGGGCGATTCAAACTCTTTCAAATCGATTGTGAATTGAAACTTACTTTCAATTCTCCCGTTAGTGATAATACACTTTTAGGGCTTCCACAAACCATGGTTGACGCCTAGCAGCATGTCATGGTTACCCAAGCTAATCAGAAGAGGTGGAGAACCTATTCAGTTTTAGGATTACAAATGCAATACGGTCTTTCTCTAATACAATACTCTTGACCACATTGTTTGGTTTGATAGTTTATTCATGTCTACTATCCAATGTGAGTCTTGTGCTTATATGATTACCTTGAATGTGATTTGGAACACATTCCAACATCTCATTCATACTCTGGCCAGAGATTCTAAATCATATCATAGAGTATTCTCCCTCAAACAATTTGAAGGTTAGAGATCCCTTGTTGCGCATTCACTTGCCTCCATGGCTAAGTGGCTTAACCCCAACGATGCCGTGGACACCCTCCTGATGGAGTGACTTTGACATAATCAAAGATTAAGGACCTAACCACAAGACAACTGTGATGCCTCAGGTCAAAAGACTAATTTGCATTATCCCAACCATGAGTTCTCATGTGACATGAATATGAGAACTCTTCGTTGATCGTGTTCAGTGAACTCATTCTCTATTGAGCACCTACATGCTTGTCTTGATGTCACACACACCAATGACTCGAGACTAGTCACTCTCCCTGAGAGAAGACATAGCACGTACTGATCTTAACGGACTGTCAATGCCCAATTGACAATCCTATGATCAGGAACGTTTAGGATGTGTCAACGAAAGAATGGTCTCATGAATCTAACTTCTTTAGATCGCATTCTTCCAATCACATATTCCTTGGACTTATCGTTTAAGCATATAACATTTATATGAGACGGCTCAAACAATAATCTTTGCCCTTTTCATTTAAACTACATTAGTTTGAAATGTCCGTAAAGTATCATCATATGATTGGTTTTAGGGCACATTTCCAACACAAACATCATAACTGGAACCGTTCATTCTCATTATCATCATGTAAAGATCATATATGCAAGACTAATCATTCAATTTGGAAATCTTTTAGTCATTCATATGGATCAAACAAATAGATAATTATCATGAAAATGTTACTTGTTACGTAAATTGTTAATTCATTTGACACGTATAGATGACTAAACGATCTCTAAATTAAAAGATTAAATATAATTATCAGGTTAAATTACAACCTTAACCGCCTCAACACAACCACCACTCACTCTTTTACATTTTATCACACACAAGTTAGTCCTTTTACAGCTGGACATGGTTGTACATATGTCCTGTTGCTAGTAGACCTGGTAATTTCTTACACAACCCGTTAACATGACATATAAACGACAAGTAAATAATGGGTTTCGGGTCAACACGATAACTAATCGGGTCATTATCGAGTTACACGATAAGAACCTGTTAATAATGGGTCCTTAACATGTTTACACGAGAGTGACACACGGGTAACCTATTTCGACACGATGTGAAAAAAGTCATTTTGATGATTTAAATTATTTTATTTACTATAAAATACAATAGATATAATGGATATGTATATATTGTTATTGATTATTATTGTATTATTATTCAATATAAATTTAAAAAAAATTAATTTTATTTATTTATTTTTATAGTATACTATAGGCAAAGAGTATGATTAAAAAATTATAAAACACATTAAAAATAAAAGTATCAAGTAATTTAAAAATACCAAACACATTAAAAATATATATAATAATTAATTTACAAGTGCAAAAAATGTGAAAAAAATATGCAAACACTCGTAATCACATCTTGTATGCTTTTAGAATGGGTATAGTATCGTTTGAATTTTAAAACCATACAAACCCTCATGAATAGTATTTTTAAGGGAGTTCAAAATAAATAAAATTTATAATCATTAATATATAAGTTTGAAAAATATGAAAGTATATATAAACGCTTGTAATTGCATTCTTTACGCCTAAAAGATGGTTACATGTTCGTTTAGATTTTTAAAACCCTCAAAATCTCATGAATAGTGGTTTTTATTTGAGTGCAAAATTAATAAAATTAATAATAATTATTGTAGAAGTGTGAAAATGTAAAATATATATATATATATATATGACAAGCTTTATAACTTTTGTGAATGAGTCAACTCCGAAATTTAGTATGTATATACTAATTTAGTATTATGTTTTACATTTTTTTGGGTTAAATTATGTTTTTCATTTTCATTATTTATTGATTTAAAATATATTTTTCTTAACGGGTAACGGGTCGAGTCATATTACCTGATAATATTAACGGGTCGATTTCGGGTCGGATCATATTACCCATTTACTTTAATGAATGTTACACGACATGACTCATTAAACTATCGAGTATGACATAAAAATGACATGAACAAGAAAAAACGACACAAATACTAGGTCTAATTGCTAGGACGATCGTCAAAGAGCATCACTGGATATTTTCATCTGCAGCGACATAAAAAGATTCTGCCAATTCCAAATTTCCAATGAAGTAGGGACCTCCTTCTCCACTAAAACTAATTATGCGTATGCCTACGAATTATAACAAAAGTTGATTAATACCGTCACGCATGGTGTTACAGTCACACAAAATAATTTTTCGATAATTTGAAGCATGGGGGAATTATAAAACCAATTTGAACTTGCTACCTTTAAGACACTATTCACAGAGCTATCTTTTACCAGTGTTTTACGGAAATGGCAGGCGCTGGAAATCAAAATAAATACTCGTGATCCTGCAGCATGATATCTTGTCTTCTCTGTTTGGTAATATGCTTACCTGTTTTTTTCTTTGTCTTATAAGGAGAACAAGTGTGCCAAAGCGAAATCATAATTGCAACTTTTGTTGCCTGGTAAGAAAAATGGGAGCACAAAAAACAAAGAAATTAGATATAAAGTCCGGAACTCTTTAAAGTCGGTTTGATAATCATCTAGTAAGAAAAAATGGTTATCAAACAAGCATTGACTTTAAGGTTCAATATATAACTATAAATATTACAAGAGAGTTCCAAGCAGCATTCTATGCCCGCAGAACAAGAAGTTTATGTTTTCACCATCAATATTGTATTAGTAAAAGAAAATAGATAAATATAATAGTCAGATAAACAAAAGGACAAAGTTCACCTGAGTCCCTGCGACGAAAAACACGGTATGGGGGAACTCTGTCCGAACCAACCTCTATGTATCTCGCACAATATCAAAATTTATGCTTTTCCTGCACTCTCTATGCACCAAAATAACAAAAACACTCTCAATTTAATAAATAATGGGCCAAAATGATTTGACAAAAAAAAAAAAAAAAATCGAGGGTATTTTTTCAATTTTTTCCTTATTTAACTGAAATTTCTCACGAAAATGACCAAAATGATTGACGATAGACAAACACAGAGACCAATTCTATTGATTTTAGATTTTAGGGACCAAAGTGAGAAATTATGTCAATCTCAGGAACTATTTTTACTTAAAAAAAACTTAGACTAAATAGTTAGTTGTACTTATCCTTGCCATATGGTAAGGCAAGAGACCTGTTCATGAGCTCGGGAAGTTTGATGAACTACTGGCAAGGTTTTATTTGTAAGCACATCACTTTCAGGGGAGATCCTTACCGCTTGGCGGAACAAAGCGATAATAGGAGAATCTGTGTGAATTGAACTCACACCATGGTGCATGACATGGGCTTATTTTCATTTGTTTACTGGCACTCAAAAACAATCATCATGCAATTGTTGTGGTAATTATGCATGAGATTGTGCTGGATTTCCAATCATAACTCTCAAAATTTCGACATTTGATATCTTTGGAGACTAGAGTGCAAGGGTAACTGTTAAGGTTAAGTATGCCATTTTATTCCCTGTTACAATCGTTTCCTGCAGGTACCACTCGTTTGGGATTTATAAATTGGCATTTGGGTGTGAGACAAATGGAGAAACCGAAACTTCTTACGCATTTTTGCATATCTTTATATAGTGATTAGGGACCGTAACCATGAATTCTAGCCCGTTGTGTGCACCCAGCCCTGGCTATAGCTTGCATGGTGGCGCTCTTCGAGTCGTTTTAAAATCATCAGAGTTATTGTGGCTATCTAACCCTAAACCCTTATGCTACAAATCTGAGTTTGATGATACCACGGATAAATTAAGGTTCCATTATAAAATCAATTGATAATATAGAAAGTAACCCAACTTACTAATAAGTCTCTACAAAGCTCCTTTCTAAACACGCCTTCTCAAGTGAGGCGAAATTTCAAGCCAAACATATGGACAACGTGGGTGACGTGGAGCACGTGTCGCCATTAGACTTCACACATGGAACAACATGCTCTGGTATCAAGAAGGAAGTTGATTATGCTACAAATTGTTGGGAATTATATATTATAATATGAAATATTGTAACATATAATTTTAATAATCGAATGAAAAATAGTGTTAATTGTATTTCTTACAAAGGTTATGTTGTTTAGGTGCATTCTCTTGCTAAATGATGTCTACTTAATGAAAAGTTACAATTCTTTAGTAAGCAGTAGTGGGGTTCTATATAAACTCATGAAACCATTGGCATTAAGGATAACATATTAGAGTTAATTTTACTCTTGAGAAATAGGGTTTCCCCACTTTGTTTCTCTCCTTCTTCATTTGTCAAATTTTGAGTCGTATTTGTCAACTTTCAAGTCATGTTTTGAGAGTACGGAATATATAAAGTTCGTCAGAGTCCGACGATTGAAGTGCTTCGACTTCAGATTATAAATTATTGAATCCTGGAAGACGGACTGGCCTACCAAACTGTAAGCACAAGAGAAGGGGTGAAATTCTGTCTTTAGGTCGTTGCATTTGTGTAAGCCTCAATTTCCAAGTTTGTTAGTATTTCTAACTTTCTAACTTCTTGTTTATATTAATCTCATACATAAGTGATGTTGTGAATTTCTTTATGATCATTATTATTGGAATTCTTGTTATTTTCATATTTTCTAATATTATTGCAACAATCTAAAGACATAATTTTATCTCTATGGAACAACTAGAAATATGAATGTGCGTGCGCAAATATCTATATGCTTGAATTTTGGGTATCACTTGGTATATGATTAATTAAGAATAAAGTGGATTGGATATTATCGTTCCATTTCACTTCGCTTCTTATTACATATATATGTCGTGCCCAGTTTTCATTTCTTTGATAATGTTTAATTTTATACTTATGATGGAATTGCAGTGATAGATTTTAGAAAAGTCTGATTACTTAATATATAAATCTGATATTGAAAGTGCAGTACTGCACATTATTGATGAATGATTATTCAGTCCATTTGTATATATATTTAATATGGCATGAGGTTGTTCTAACTGCAAATTGTCCTGTCTAATGTCTAATGCAAAATTTATTGTATCTTTTGCGAATGCTGCTGTGATTGTTCTTGTTTCTAAAAGCATGCTTGAAGCGTTGCATGCGATTACTTTACTAAAATACTTACTGCCATATTATTTATTTAATTATATGAATGCTTTGTTAACTGACGTTAATAGTTGCAGCATTTAGAAAAACTGACATCATAATATTTTGAATGAGTCTAGCCATCATTTGGAAGAACATTTCTCATATATATATATATATATATATAGTGGGAATTGTCATTGGTTTTGATCGGGCTAGATGATAAGTTGTATGTTATATATTAAGTATACAATGCAACGAAAGAGAAGTGAGAAATCATCATGATAAGCGGATGGATACTCATATATATAATCAGTTTATTAAAATCATGAGTTGGTTTTATTTGATCAATTAAATGGATATATATCTCTTGCCTCTTGACATGATATAGGGGTGATAAGAAAATATGAAAAAAGGTATTTCGCGTTTTCATGAAAGGATGTGGTAGGCTAGAAATTTGCATCCGTCTGACAAGCACAAAAGGAAACGGCCATGACTGTTTCAAGTTCGAACAAATGCATGAAGGAAAGAGTGCCATCTTTCGGAAGGAACAACAAATAAAAAATAAAAACGTTAGAAGGACATGATAACTTATGTGTTTTTCATCGGACAGTAAACACTGGGTTACAAAGATGGTGTGATTATGAATTTAGTCATCTTTGTAGGGATGCAAACCATCAGGAAATCTTGATGAAAATTATGTTGATAAGAATGATGTTCAGAGAAGAAAGTAACTTGACGGACGAAATGTTGCCATGCCTCATGATTTAGTCTCGTTGATGGTATGGATTTCGAATTCTGGCAACAAAAGAAGCGTCGCCTTAGTCAAACTTTAGTCTGTGAACTCATTTCAGATGAGATATCATTGTTTTGGGAAGGCGATGCTTGATTGTCGGCGCCGAGACCCATGTTGAATGAAATGAAGAGATACGAAAAGTGTGGGGATCTTTCATAAAAGGAATGACTAGACACTGGAAACGATGTTTATTAAGTAAGTATACACAATTGAATTAGATAAGATGATGCTAATTGAGTAAAAGCATATGAATTAAATGTACATAGCTATTGGGTTGTGTTATTCATAATTTAAAGTGTCCACATATATTGGATGAATTCAATGATGTTAACTAATTGAATTTTTGACAAATGTGAAGTCAAAGTACAAGGTGGGTTATACATGCCATGACATAAGAAAAATCTCAAATAAAAGCACATTGCACAATCTTGAGAGGAAGCAGCTGGCGTGAGTCACCATGGATTTAAGAAATATAGATATATTTTGGGTATGAAATCATGTGTATAATTGGGATTCTTATATCCTAATTCATAGGAACTTGTATAAGTATATATATCCTCTACATGAGAAGAATAAAGGCATAACACTTTAAACCCTCGAATTACACTTCTATCTTGGCATCAGAGCAGGTTCGGCCTGTCTCTTCCCAACTCGAAACCCTAGAGCCGGTCAAACTATTGCAACCCCAAGCAAGGGTAGCATCAGACTCTCCTGTTCTTCTGAGAATTCTGAAACCACCAGAAACAAAAACCATGAACCTAGAAAAAAAACCAATCCGCTGCAATGACTGATGAAAAGAAAACTCACGAGTTGGTCCCTGTTCAAACGGGATTCACCTCAACCGAACCCACCAAAAGCAACATGATGGAGATTCAAGCTCAGGACTCGGGAAGTATGGCCATCTTACTGGAAAAATCCCAATGATAGATCAAGATGATCCGGAGAACAAACGTCCGGGCCAAGCCAAGCTCTCATGACTCAGGCCTTGGAATGGCTGCAGCTGCAGTAAGTGGATCAGGATCAGGATCAGGCTGCTGTTGTAGCAGCCCAAATTAGGCCCAAAAATATTAGGCACCCCACGACACCAAGTCCACCCGTGGAGTACTTGAAGGAGGATGCAACAAGTGAGGAGGACTCTGGCCCAATATTATCGTTAATTAATCACATTTCAATGCATGACAACTCGGAAGATTTAGGTAAAATCGGTACTGTTTTAGTAGCATCCATTGAAATAGATACCGGTTGAATAATTGACTCTGGATCTACAGATTATATGACCTACGATGCATCATTATTTTATCCCATGACTTCCCTGCCTAAAGAGAATGTCATCACAGCCAACGATGATGTTGCTCCTATAATGGGAGCGGGTTCTATTTCCCTTACTCCATCTTTGTCCATCCACAACACACTACTTGTTCCATCATTATTGAATCACCTACTTTCTGTCGATCAAGTTATTGAGCAATTAGATTGCGTTGTGCACAATGTGGATGATGTGTCGGCAAGTCAAGTGAATCAAGTAAGCAGTGGTCACAATAACAAGAACAAGGCAATTTGGTTATGGCATCGTCAATTAGGGCACGCTTCTTTTGGTTATCTAAAAAAATTACTTCCGTCTTTATTCAGTGGCGTTTCAAACTATGATTTTCAATGTAATGATTGCATTCTTGCAAAAAGTCATCGTGCTTTTTATCATTTGAGTTTAAATAAAAGAACAGTGCCCTTTGAGTTAGTTCACTCCGATGTGTGGGGACCTTCCCCAATAACTACTAGCCACAAAATTCGTTGGTACGTTACCTTTGTGGATGACTGCACTAGAATGATATGGCTCTATACCATGAAACATAAAAGTGACGCTGGGCAAAATTTTCAACAATTTTACCGCATGGTTGAAAATCAATATTCTCTTCCCCTTAAGGTTCTCAGGCCGGATAATGGTGGCAAATATTTTAATGCGGAACTTTCACATTTTTTCCAAGAGCACAACATTCTTCATGAGACTACTTGTCCACATACTCCACAACAAAATGGTGCAGTAGAATGCAAAAACAGGCTTATTTTGGAAACCACTCGTGCATTTCTCATTGGTGCTCACGCACGTCACTCCTATTGGGCGAATGCTATCACCTACTCAGTTTATTTCACGAACCGAATGCCCTCCAGAGTACATAATTTTCACACACCTATGAAATTTTTTGATGACTATGTGACTTTACTGTCCTCACTACAACTGTCACTATGTATATTTGGGTGCATGGCCTATGTGCACTGTCACAAAATCAACAAGGTACATTGGACCCGTGCACAGTTCGATGTGTATTTTTAGAATTTAATGGCCAACAAAAAAGATACAGGTGTTACCACCCACAGACCAAGCATACGTATGTCACCATCGATGCTACATTCTCTGAAAACGTTTTTCATCACTGATCACACCCACTATACTCTTCAGGGGGAGACAAATACACGAGAAAATTATAATTGGATTGATCTTCCAACTGGGCAAAACAGCCCTCGCCAGCGTGACAGCACTGGGCAAGACAACCCTTGCCAGCGTGACAGCAGTACCTGCTAGCAAGGCCAGCAGCAGCCTCAGTTGGATCTGTCTGAGCCCAGCGTGAGCGGGCCCAATTTGGGCTTGCCTACTCCAGTCATAAAAGAGCCAGTATGTAGGCCCTAGCCTGAAAATGGGCCTGACAAACTGCAGCTGCCCACTGAACAGTGGCAATAAGGCACCGAGTGGCAGCAACAGAATGAAGAGGTTACTGACAGCCCAAGCGCACAAAAACAAATAAAATAATAACCCTCCTCTAGCGGTATCTGTCCATGTCCTCGAGAATATCCATGAGGTACGTACATCTCAATCTGATGTAACTCAAAAGTTGAATAACATTGATAGTACTTATATGTTACCTCCTAGATAAAATCGTGGAAAACCACCTGACATATATTCTCCCAATGAAAAAGTGAGATATGCCTTTGCAAAGTATGTGTCTACTCATCGATGGTCACCTAAGTACCAAACCTTGATGAATAATATGAAAGGAATAAAGATTCCAACAAAAGTCGAAGACGCCTTGCGAGATCCTCAGTGGACAGAAGCCATAGAGGTCGAAATGGAGGCCTTATAGAAAATAGAACTTGGAGTGTGGAGTCATTACCACAAAGGAAAAGACCTATGGGATGTAAATGGGTTTTCACTATCAAACACAAAGAAGATGGAACCATAGACAAATACAAGGCAAGATTAGTAGCTAAGGGATACACACAAACGTTCAGAGTCGATTATCAAGAAACATTTGCCCCGGTTGTGAAAATGAACACTATTCGAGTTCTTCTATCCTTAGCTGCTAACTTTGATTGGCCATTGAGATGGTTTGGCATAAAAAAAAAATGCTTTTTTACATGGAAATTTGGAAGAAGTGTACATGGATTTTCCACCTGGGTACGAAGTGAAAGATGGAGTAGGCAAAGTATGCAGACTGTGAAAAGCTCTTTATGGACTCAAAGAGTCACCAAGGGCCTGGTTTGGAAGATTCACTGATGCGATGAAGAAATAAGACTACCGATAAGGGAATGCAGATTACACCTTGTTTATCAAATGCAGGGAAGGTAAGGTCACCTTGTTAATAATATATGTAGATGATATGGTGGTTATAGGTGACGACACAGATGAAATAAAAAGATTACAAGAGAATCTCTCTTCGAAGTTTGAGATGAAAGATCTAGATCATTAAATTTGTGATAGCGTCCGATGACAAATCACATAAACCAACAAAACTCACCAATCACAGTCCGCCAGATCATCCCCATGTGGCTCAAGATGACAATCATCAGCCGCCAAGTAAGTATGGAGATCCATATAATAACCAATTTAGCTAACTACTACATTTGATTAAAGTCTTTCTGCCATGAACGTTGAACAAGCTTCTTCATGTCTCAGCTGAGTTCTTCTAATTTATATATATTGAAAGTAGACTATCGATCGACGAATCCTGTAAAGTGCAAAGCTGTCGGTCCGTGATAGTCGCACTGCCACTTTCCATATCGAGCAATGGTCCACAAATGATCACAATCAAATTATTCAAAAGTGATGGCATATGTTTCGTTCATAAAAAACTAGATGAAGGAGCCACTCTTTTGAGGTTGGGAAAACTCATTGAGGCAGTTCAGTCTTCATAACCATCGTGTGATTTATTAGCGTCAGAAATCAAACCTAGAACATACCGTATGAAATACAAGCCTGAAAAGAAAAAATAGAAACCTAGCTAGGGCATATATCTAGTTGCCATAGAAAAAAAATAAATAAAAAAAAAAAAAAAAAAAAAAAAAAAAAAACTAGGGTATATCTAGAAGGTTGGCATAATTATAAGATATAAATAAAATAGTTGACATTTGGCTTGGAAAATGATTTAAATTGTCGGGTTTGGTGTAACCGTGTCCGTGTGTGTCAAGATATATTATCAACAAGCAACTCTGCTGCGGAGGAGAAATCCCAACCATTATATTCACACTAAACCCTAGAAATGAATAGATCAAATTAAATGATGAAAAATAAAAAATATTGATGCTAGATCAAATTAGAAACAAAGCCAGCCCTGAGAATTTGGGGGTTCTAGGCGAACCTTCGAAGTAGAGCCCTAGAATTCTTCGACCCCTCGTCTTTTGTACAATGATATGCATAAAAAAAATTCACTAAATACATGAAAAGTATATTTCTTCATCAACTATCATTAAAATTTAATATCAAAAGAAGAAAGATCGATATACAAACATTACTTAAATATTACGTACAATTCTCGTGTTTTTAGACACAAATATACTAATTAAGTTTACATAATCTAATTTTCAACCAATTCTTTTTCAATTCCTATGATTTTATTTATTTATTTATTTGATATTTTAATTGAATTTGAATTGTAAATATGTTAAGGTTTGTAATTGTATCAATTTAATGAGTTTTTTTTAGTCAATTTGGTACAAATGTGTCTTACATGTCAACCCAATTATAGGTTTCGCGTTCATGATAGACGCTCTACATTAGGCTACTTCACATTGTGGCAGGAAATCTTGTAACTTGGAGAAGCAAGCAACAAAGCGTGGGCTAGGTCCATGGGAAGGCAGAATACCGAGGTATTGCACATGGAATTTGTGAATTATAGTGGTTGAGGATTCTTCTTACGGAAATTGGATTCAAACCACAAGGAGCTATGTTATTGTACTGTGATAACCAAGCTGAGAGAGATAGCTAATAATCTAGTTCAACATGATTGCACAAAACATGTTGAAGTGGATGGACATTTTCTCAAGGCAAAGTTAGATGTCAAGTTGATTGACATTCCGTACGTGAGGTCTGAAGAACAGTTAGCCGACGTATTAACTCATGCAATATCAGCGAGAGTGTTTCAAAACTCACTTGACAAGTTGGGCTTAGGAGATATCTACGCACCAACTTGAGGAGTGTTGGCGTGAGTCAACCTTGGATTTAAGGAATATAGATTTATTTTGGGTATGAAATCATGTAATTGATATCCTTGTATAATTGGGATTCTTATTTCCTAATTCAGAGGAACTTGTATATGTATATATATCCCTCTCATGAGAAGAAAGGCAAAACACTTTAAACCCTAGAATTACAATTATATCTAAGCATACTGGATTCAAAAGATTTAGAGGATAATCCTATATATTTATTCTAATTGTTTGTCGAATTGGGCAAAGGACAATTGGAAAGAGTAATTTGCATGTAAAAGAGACAATAAGTAATATCTCTTATTATGAATAACTTTTAAAGTGTGAAGAGGTTAAAGACTTTCTTTTACTTCCTAGCAAATTACTTATTAGTGAGTCCGAACATATGTTTTGATGACTTAAACATTATGAATAATCTACCTAAATGGCGCCAATTATTAAAGGTTAGACTAGAGAGTAAGTTGATCATCGAGGGGGATGAGGTTAAAGCCAACATAACTAATGAATCAATCAGGCGGAAACCTAACTTAGTTGATTGGAGATCCCATGGTCTAAGTTCAATAGGCAAACTGGTTGGACATGATTCAAAGAAGTTAGCACATTATATACCTCATTCCTATGATAGAAGAAGTGTGTTGTTTGTACACATTTTAGGTTGTATATTTATACTTAATGACAATGATATCTTATAAATAAGAGGAATATTGCAGAATATTCTTAATCAGTGGTCACTTATGTGAAAGTAGAAGTGGGTCGCTTCTATGAGAATGTGATGGCTAAATTCTCTAAAACTCTCATTGAATTCAGGAATTTTTAGGACCAAAATGAACACAATCGTATGAACTGTAATATATTAGGTTAGTGATATGTGTTGCTTATTTTCTCGGTTTACAGCTACGGTGAACAGTTTAAGATCTTCCACATCCACTGCGTCACCAAGTAAATCTAATAAGTATTCACTATGGTAGGTTCAAGTTCAAAAGACACCTTTCCTGATGCATCTCTTATCTGCATGTACTCTCAAATTCTTCTAATTTTTCATTCATGTGGGGGATTGTTGGGAATTATATATTATAATATGAAATATTATAATATATAATTTTAATAATTGAATGAAAAATAGTGTTAGTTGTATTTCTTAGAAAAGGTTACGTTGTTATATGTGTATTCTCTTGCTAAATGATGTCTACTTAATGAAAAGTTACATTCTTTAGTAAGCAGTACTTGGGTTTTATATAAACTCATGAAACCATTGGCATTAAGGATGGAATATTAGAGTTAATTTTTACTCTTGAGGCATAGGGTTTTCCCACTTTGTTTCTCTCATTCTTCGTTTGTCAAATTTCGACTCCTATCTTGAGAGTACGAAATCTATAAAGTTCGCCAGAATCCGAAGTTGAAGTGCTTCAACTTCGGATTATAGATTGTTGAATGCTGGGAGACAGACGCCTACTGAACTACAGGCACAAGAGTAGGGGCAAAATTCTGCCTTTAGGACATTGCATTTATGTAAGCCTCAATCTCCATGTTTGTCAGTATTTCTAACTTTCTCTCTTGTTGTTTATATTAATCTCATACATAAGTGATGTTGTGAACTTCTTTATGATTATTATTATTGGAATTCTTGTGTTGTGAACTTCCAACGCAAATATCAATGGACATAAACTGTTAAAACACCAGTTCCACTCCATGTTCAATTTGAAGTAGATCATCCGTACTTTGAGCTTTTAATTTAGAATACCGTTCTCATGAAAGTAGATTAAGCAACATAAAAAGGAACCAAAGCAATACCAACTCAAAACACACACACAAAACACAAGCAACACCAACTCAAAACACACACACCAAAACAATGCTCCAATTTACTCTTACTAATCTACTAATTATTTGTCCCAGCCGATTGATCTCTTAGCTTTTGTGCATGGTGGCGGCGCCAGGATGCTTGAATGGAAGAAGCTGCAAAACACTCCACCTGAGAGTGAGGAAGATCCCTTCTAAAGTGCCACCATAACTTAGCGACTATAGACTTCAAGTGGCTTGCCGTGATTGAAAATGCTTCAACTTTTGATTCGGACACAACGGTTGTAGTGCAGATAGGCAACTCAGGAAACGAGGCATATTTCAATGCCCAAATTACAAGTTCTTCCCCATAGAAATCATTTTTCTGAAGGCAGTTGCAAACACTCGTGGCACCTTTACTAGTTGTGTAGGCCAAAGCAGTACCTCGCCGGATGAACAACATCTTCCGCAACGGTTCACCCTGTCGTATAATGTACGCATCCTCAGTAAACATCACCGACTTTAGGTGCTGACAAAATGCTTTCAACACTGTTTCATCTTTACTTCCAAGAATTGGAACCTACGTACATACCATGTTTAATTAGATACAATTAATTACGCAAGAAGAATATTCATCTTTACTAACTGTTCCATTTAAAAATGTCTCATTTCGTACTTTCTTTAGTGAATCCATACGGAGAGGGCACACAATAAATATTTGTTCTATTAGGACTGGATATGTCGTTTTCATCTTCTGTCTCAATTTGCGCTGCTCAGCTATTTTTTGGAATCCCTGCATGTTTAGTAACTCTATAAAGCGATTTCATGAAGAGTTCATTAAATCCAGAAATATAGGTACGTGCATGAATACACAAAAAAAATTGCATGGAGGAGCTTTAAGCTTAATTAATGACAAAAACTTTGCTTAAAAGAGTACTGATCACCGCACCAACCTGCACCCTCGAATTCAGATATACTAAAAATAGCGCCAAGCCGCTTATAGAGATCACAACTGAAAAGACAATTTCGGTCGCGTCAAAACTGGTCTGAAGGTTTGAACCAAAAGAACTGCAAAAAAATGAAACGGAGAGCAATATATATATATGAATTACTGATGACATTCTTTTTTGAAAATTTAGATAAGTTTTTAATGGAATTTAACTCTAAGAACGACATTGATGAGAGGGTTAATGGATGAAAGACGAGATTGATGAGTTTATAACATAAGTATGCACATTAATTTCTAGGTGATCAAACATGAAAAGGTCATACAAATGCAAACCTCAGATTTCGCAAGCCCCACCAAAAACATTGCAAGATCTTTCTTAGAAGATCTCTTGACGTCGACATATTAGATTGGAGAGCAGGAAGAAATATACCATAATCGAAAGGGAAAGATGTCATATTTTTTGGAAGTTCTATAGGGCATGATAGTTTTAAACGTGGGAGATTGATCTCCTGATTGTTTTGCTGAGTATTATCACCACAATAGAAGAAATAATTAACTACGTCCCGATCACATATTTTTTCATGCAGACAATAATCCTCCCAACATATTATCTCTCGATCCACAGCAAAGAAGTACCACATGGATCCGTAAAGCTGAAGGACAAACAAGAGCGTAGTTAATAATCACTATGTTTGGAAAGAATTGAAAAAAGATAAAAAGATAATGAAGTGCTGAAGAACTAACCAGTTAACATGTTAATATGATACTAACTACTTGTTTAAGCCCACTATATAACGTTATCTCATTATCCAACCGGTCATTTTTAGGTCAATTCCAAGATCACTTTTGACAAAATTATCCAAATTGAACATCATTTGACTAGCTATTTGCATTATTATTGTGAAAGTTTTCCTTCTTTGGACTTTGATTTCAAAAATTGTTGGTTAAAATTATGAGATGACGTTGTTGGTTACTTGTTGGATAATAGATTTTCACATCGAAGTCTTAACAAGATAATTTACAGTTTATATGTGGATGGGGATGCCTTTAGAGGAAAAACCCGCACCTAGTAATATGTGGTTACGTTACAATATTAGTAAATATGTTGGTGGTAGACCATGCTAGTTTAAAAAAGTTTATCATATATACACTCATATAGCCCAACAATAAGGCTACAAGAAAGTTTAGATTTCTCTCCCCAAATATCGGAAGTAATTAAGATTTGAACTTACATGAGAGGCCATGATGAACGGAAGGAAGTCTAACATAGCTTTAAGCAATCTTCTTGTTACAGTCTCTACGTTAGCACGCCGAGTAAGCCATTTGTAGTGGTTATAAGCCCTTAGTATATACTGGAATGGAATTAGTGAAATAAGCGTAGAATTATCGAAGTTTGTATACTTTCCAATGAGCAAAATTGCCTGGAGACATTTCAACAAACAGTTAAATTGGGTTATCGGCTAAGCAGTGTTATTACATCATTAATTTACATAATACTCTTATCTAATGTGTGTCAAATTTTTAAGCAGGTATCAAAATGACAAATCGTTAATTGACATAATAATCTACCTAACTACCATGACTAGATAGCAAGATGTGAGGAAATAAATAATATGCTAAAAGTGATTTGGGGTGTATGTATAAATTTTTATTTTTTTTAAAACCTAAGAAGATCAAAATTGTCATTGCATTGTGGTGTAAATAAGTCATTTAATATTAAATTTTAATGTGGGGCGCATTCAACATCTTATGGGGTGTTAATATAAAAAGCCCAAACTTAATAGGAATGTACGTAAAAAAATATATAGCATCATGGTTTATAATAGGGTATTTAGCATGTTCATATAAGAGAAGAATTGCGTTATTTTATATGCAACAAAGTTAAAAGAAGAAAGCGATGTTTAATGAAAAAATGATTGGAGAATTAATAGTTCAAGAGTTAATAGATTATTGGTTGCTGTCATATCATGAAAGTGGACATTTTGGATTTTTTAGGCTGTTCATATTAACACAACTTTCGTTTGGTGTGTTAATTTTGGTTACGTCGTTTACCATGTTAAATTCAGATTTTTATTTTTATTTTTTATGTTTCTTTATTTGTCTATTTCCTTTTTTATTATATTCTTAGGGTTTCCATGGTTAAGAACATTACGACGAGGGATTGGAAAAGCTGACTCGGACGACAAGTTCAAGCTAGCTGCGTAAATAGTATATTTCGAGTTTTTGATGTTCAATTTGGACCCATGATACCTTTTCAGAAACAGAACAATGTGATGAATGCAACTCGCCACTTTGTTGTGCAATACGATGGATTAAAAATGTTTGAAGGGTCAAAAACAGCTTTTAAGTTTTAAGGGTGTTTTTTGGAACTTTTGTAATTTTCTAGTTTTATTTCCTTTACAAAGACTATATAAACAATTTTAGGGTTGTATTTTCGTCACCTTATCATGTTATTAATCAAAATTCTAGAGCCTTTCTCAAATTTTTGGTATTCTAAAAACCTATTTATGGATGACCGCTCATGATTCCTTTTATTTGTAACTTGATGTGTCACATTTGTCATCTTACCCTTAGGTTTGTAATCAATTCATTACCCCAAATAAAATCTAGGTATCATGCATGGATGCAGTTAAATGTGAAATTTAATTACTTGCAAGAGAAGGTCTTACCTGTAGAAAGGGAAGAGCAACCCAAATGTGAATTAGAATGGCTAAGAACCTAACTGGTTTCTTTTGGATGAAACTACGAACTGTTGACAAATGATGATCATCAATGGTTTTTCTGGAGGAGGCCCTTGCAGAAGACTTGGCACTAAGTTTGGTGTTAAATCTCTTCAGAAAAACAACAATGTCCATAACATAAAAGAGATCTCCGATTGATCGTAAGGCCAAAAATGTCCACATCAACGGTTGGTCCCAAATATAGCAAGTGTCTTTCTCGACGATGACCGGAATATAGCAGATCAAGGGATCAATGAAGAGAGAAAATGCAGATGATACTATAAAGATAATATCCCACGATGGAAAGAATATTTTTGGTTGATGACGTTGTGCCTCAATTGTTGGCCTTTCTGCAGTAGTTCTACTTGTGTGTCCCCCATCTTCCTTGGAAGCTTCCCCCTCCTCTAAAGTATTCCAACGACCTAGATCACTGTACAAGACACAATAAACATATTATTCAACATTTCCCCATATATATATATATATATATATATATATATATATATATATATATATATCTGCAGGGCCTTTAAAGAAAAGGATTCCTATTTTTTTCAAAATATAGGGATTAATTTTTAGAACCCACACAACATCAAACTTTAACAATTCAAAACATCTATTTTTCAAGTTGTACTTCATTGATCATCCTTGTAAAATACCAGCCAAATCGAAAATGCGTGAGGCATCTAATTGAGATTCAAAGAATTGGCGAACAGTATATTTAAACATTGAAATTTCATCATGACAATTAAATAGGCAAATATTTTTTAATTAAATTGATTTTTTGCGAGGATTTGTATATTAATATAGAGACTTAATGAGTTCGATTTGGTGTACGTGGGTCCCATAACTAATTCCTATTTTTTTTTTATTAAAAGAAATAAGAATCCCTTCCCTTGAAACTATGTATATATATGAGTGTATACAAGTGTTGAAAGATTTCCAAAATATATGAAGGGCGACCGGTTGAGAGTCAATACTTAGTGAAGGAAACTGATATGTTTCATAAATTGTTGAACAAGATTAGCATTCTCAATAACATACCTTTCCAAAGTATATATATGAATTTATGAATACCCTATCAGTTTCGGCCGTTTAAAATTTCGTTCTAATATTTTATAGGGTGTATAACTTATAAGTACATGATAAATTTTTAAAACCCTACAAGACCACAACTTTATTCACTGAAGTGATTTATTACTTCATTTTCTCTATTTTCAGTTTTTAACGGGAAAACGACTTTTCGGAAGAGAAGAAAGCTAATATGTTGAAGATGCGTACTAACGTGATTTTTCTAGAAATAGGATTATGAGTTGATTTTTCTAGAATTGATTACAATGCATGGCTCACAAGCTGGCTGAGTTGTTTTCCAAGTCAAAATAGGATTATGAGTCACTCAAGTCAAAGTCGGAGTATGAATCATTACTTCCCTACTTTAGATTTCTTTGTTGTTTAGGGATTTTTTTTTTTCCTGTTACATAAGATCTATTAGAGTAGAATTAGGTCTCGCTTGGTATAAAGAATTGGATTGAAATAGATAGGTTGTTTTTAAGGCTTATTAAAAGAAGAAATGAAAAAATTGTGACCAAATTGGTGTTAGATGATAAATTACTCAAGAACAAAAGTTATCGTTTCTAATTCTTCCCCAAAATAGAAGGATTAGGAGGAAGAATATTTCATATCTAATTCTCTTCTAATCCTCTCAAATTAAAAATTATTCTCATAAGGGTTCCTTTATATAAAGCCGGCGAAATCTCTACTACAAATACATTCTTTATTTTCTTTTATGTTTGTGTTTCAAATAAATATTATGACTATGCAGAAGTAATCTAGCAGTAACCCTCCCCCTCCCCTCTCATTTAACAATATTCTTCTTTCAACTTATAATAACTATGTCATTTCTCATAGTTAAAGAAAAAGAAAGAAAACAAGAAATGATGTTAAAGTTAGAGAAACAGACGAACCTTATGATTACAGTGGAGTCTGCCATAACTCAAGTTAATAAGGAATGCACCATTTAAGATTTAAACTTGACGTGGTCCTTGCTTGTTAAAATAATATCAATGATTAGCAGTCAAATATGCATGTGCATGGCAAACTAGAACTTATACACCAGTAGAGAGAAGACAAGTGCTGAAGCCCTGGGACTTCAAGTACTGAGGTGAAAGTGATGCTTACACCAGTAGGGAGAAGACAAGTGCTGAAGCCCTTGTACTGAGGTGATGCTTACATAAATAGAAGAGAGAGAGAGAGAGAGAGAGAGAGAGAGTTGTCAACTTTAATTATTAAAATCGGAATTCAATTCCAAGAACGTGGTGAAAAAAAGGTAGAAAAAGAAATTAAGCATAAAAAAGGTTGAAAAAGAATGTATAATTGTACTTCCATGTCCCAAAATTATTCTCTCCCTCTCTCTCTCTTTTTTTTCTTTATTCAGTCGTCAATAATAATTTGTTCTGATTTTTTGGAAAACGATGAGATACTTTGCTTTTCAGTGTGGCTATACAATTTCTGCTTTAGTATGGAATCAAATTCTTTCTTAAGGCTGCTAGGGATTGCCAAGTTTCAAGAAATTAAGCTCAAATATGTAGTAAGAAATGAATTACAAAAAATTAAAATGGTGAAATTAAAAAAATTCTTCACGAGAATTACAAAGATATGTAAGATAAATTTATAAATGATAATTTTCAAGTAAAGTTTTATTGATTACTCCCACACACCTTTCCAATGCTCTTAGAGGAATCTTCTAACCTCTTCTATCTAATTTTTTACGAGCAATTTCTTGCTAACTTGATCTCAATTATTTAGGGGTAGACGGCTACTGAAATCCTTGACCCACCCATAACCTAAAAGCGTATTGCTTTATTCCTCCCAAAAAAAAAAAAAAAGCATATTGCTTTAAGAGTGGTTCTCCATCCATATCTTTACTTCTCATCCACGTATTGCATTCTGATTAAAGAAAAAAAATTTGACAAGACTTGCCACTTGTGTCTTTATACTGTTCCTCCTAATATTACATTTTCGTATCTGAAATTTCTATATTACAAGAGGTTTTGTGGAAAAATAATACTTGTGTTTCCTATGAACTTACTTGTTCTTCCATTGACGATTTATGCTTTTTACCGTATGAATATCATAATGGTAATTATTTATTCTCTTTATCATTATGTCAATATCATATATGCGAAAACAAAAAAAATCATTCATATAAATCAAACAAATACATGGTTCATCTTGAGAATATTACTTACTACTTAGACCGTTGATTAATTTGACATGTATAAATAACTAACCACCTGTAATTTAAAACTTAGATATGGTTATCAAGTTAAATTACAACCTAACACGCCTCAACACAACCACCACTCACTCTCGCATTTTTTTTCAGACACACAAGTTAGTGCTTTTGCTGCTGGATATAGCTGTACATACTTTTGAAAATTACATTCAATATTTTCATCTGCAGCGAGGTCAAGAGATTCTGCCAGTTCCATTGGAGGGGCCTCCTTCTCCACTATGGCATGTTTACGAAACGGGAATGAGGTAAGTGGAATCGAAATTGCATTCCTTTCAATGCATTCATGTGTTTACTTGTATTTGGAGAATAAAAATAGGGAACTTTCATGAAAAGGGCTTGGACTAAAATTATTTTAATAAAAAATCATGCTATAAGTTTATTTAATTAAAAAGACTTAAATTTTAATGAAAACCCCTTAAATTTTAATAAAAAGGACAAAAGAACTTAAATTTTAATGAAAAAGACATAATTTTAATAAAAATGACAAAAAATCTGACGTGCAGACTCACAGTACATTGTTTATAAAACTTACTACACTGTTTATGAAAACTTACGACATTGTGTATGAAACTTACGATACTGTTTATGAAAACTTACTAAAATGAAACTCTGAAGGGTCCTCTCTTTCTGCACATAAATCCTTCTCCTCTACATTCTTCTCCCTCTTTGAACCAGACTGCTCAACACCGAAGAAGAGTTTTTGCGTTTTCCTGTAAGTGGTAGGAAAATATTACAATATATAAACTTTAGGTGCAAGTAATCTAAACTATATATATATATGGGACTAGCGTAAATATGTCTCTAACAGTGTGCTTAAAGAACCAAGTGCACAATTTGGGATTTCGCATTCTTTTGACATAGTTGAGCCTCAACCTTCAGCCTTACCACCCATGTTTAATCCATTAGCTACAAAGGCAGCTACAATTTGTCTCTCAGTCTTTGGTCCTGGAGGGCCATTCAGTTTCGATGCATGGAAGAAACAGCAAAGGAAATCTAATTCCTCGAAAAAAGATTCTAATAATCACGAGGCATTGGGTAATGAGTGGCTGCAATCTGGAAGCTGTCCGATAGCAAAGTCATACGGTGCTGTTAGCAGTGTCATTCCACTAGTCGCAAAGGTTTTGCAGCCCCCTCCAGGAATGAAACTCAAGTGCCCGCGAGCAATAGTTGCAGCTCGAGCAGCCCTGTCGCGAACTGCATTTGCAAAAAACCTCCGCCCACAAAGATGGGAAAAAGATGGAGTGTTTGAAGTTGGCCCCGGCCCCGCGGGGGGGGGTGGGGGGGGGGGGGGGTGGAGGGTGGGGGGAGGGCGTGGTTGGGAGGAGAAGTACGCGCCCATTAAAATGTAAGGATTTGAAGTTCTTTTCGTTAAGGAAAATAAAGGTAGGGTCCATCCAAAATGAGGAATTCAATTTCAGATTTATCCAGAATCCGATTACCAAGATATAGCTGGTAATTGAATTCCGAAAGAAAGGGTTCATCAGTGATCAAACTTTTCTTCCTAAAGTGCCATTGTACTTCTTTTGATATCCCAAAACACCCCTGCAGCTTCAACGCTCTTGCTTCTCTCTCAGTCGTCGGGACTGGAGCTTTCAAGGTCCATACTTCCTCCTTGCCTTCAGTCTGTTGTTTATCCCAAACCAATTCATGTCCCTATGCTTATATATTCTCATTTTGACTCTTCGATCCGCCGACTCCATGGTTAAAAGCTCACTCACTGCCTCAACTGGGAAACTCAAAACTGGGGTAAAAAAATCAAGGCTGGGACATGGAGGGAGGGAGCACGAAAGGTTATTAGCAAACGTGGGGTGGGTTGGTATCATAGAAAGATAGGAAAACTAATAAAATGATATGTTTGAAAAGGTTAGGTTGGCAGAACGTCGGCAGCAAAGAAAGATGGGGAAATTTTAGGAACTTTTTTAGGTCGGGAGAAAGATGGGGAATAGAGGGAGAGACTGAGGGTCACAAAAAAATTGGAAAAATGAAAGAATAAAATTTTTACTACAAAATAAAATAAAATTGTTCTCCCTACTTAAAAATTGAAAGGATAAAAGTTTAAAAATAATTAGCATATAAAATAGATTAGTTAAACTAGTGGGTATTTTAGTAAACACATCAATTTTCATTCTGATTCATGTAAATTAGTAAATAGATTATATATATCAATATCATTCCTACTTCGATTCTAGACAGTTTTAGTAAACAATTTCAACAGTAATCTAATTCTAATTTCATCTCATTCTAATTCATTATCAATTCAATTCCTCTGGATCAGTGAACGTGCCATAAAACTAATAATGCGTAGGCATACAGCCACACAAAATAATTTTTCGATAATCTGTCTGTAGCTTGGGGAATTACAAAAGCAATTTGAACTTGCTACTTTTAACAAACTATTCACGGAGCAACTATTGCCAGTGGTTTACAGAAATGGCAGGGCCTTGGAAACAAAAAAAATACTCATGATCCTGCATGATATCTCGCCTTCTCTGTTTGGTAATATGCTTACCTGTTTTTTCTTTGTCTTGTAAGGAGAACAAGTGTGCCAAAGCCAATTACAACTGCAACTTTTACTGCCTGGTAAGGGAAATGGGAGCGCCAAAAAAAAAAAAAAAAAAAAAAAAAATTTAGATATGAAGTTTCATACTCTTTAGAATCGGTTTAATAATCATCGAGTAAGATAAAATGGTTATCGAATGAACTCTAACATTTTAGACTTTAAGGTTACAAAATGTCAACATATAACTATAGTTTCATGGATTTGATTAGGAGAAAACATATAACCTGCCCAACCGCCCCCCCAAAAGTTCCAGCCTCCTCTGATGAAGTCTCAACCTTTGATCTTCTTCTTTGGTTCTCCTCATTTCTATCCACATTATACTACCAAGTGATCACATAAACACAAGGATTACACTGTTAGAACACCAAATCCACCACATGATTAAGTTCTAAGAAACCGCATTATTCGAACTTTTAAGCCGGATAATATCAATCTCTCATGTTAATTATACATTTTTCCTTCATCACTTGAAGATCAGATTGCTCTAGTTGAATATAGGTAAATGCAAGATGCGTAATCAAGATTTTTTAGCAATATAATAACTAATAAGTTACCAGAAGTTCAGCCGAAAAATTCAATACCTCTTCAACATTTTGTGGTAGTGAAAAATTCATCTTTTGATGGATACTTGGATTCTCTCTGCAACCTCCTCGCGAATCTATCATATTTGTACCACTAGTCGTTATACAAAAGTGCATTGCTGCATCTGGAAATATCCAGGCACCAGATCTCTCAAAGGGATCGTGCCTATCTTTACATTTTGCTACTGATGTGCATACATTGGGACCTGAATCTCCTCGAATGTGCCTATCTTCCAAGTTTGCTTCTGATGTACATGCATTAGCACTATCTGAAGCTCCTTGAACGTCGGTGATTTGACAGTTTCTTGAAGAAACTTGTACTCGACTCTCCTCTATACCGTGAATGCCACCAGAATGTCGCTTTCCACGGGGTATATCAGAAGGTTCGTGCCTATGCTTGCCAAGAATCTTATCTGATACTTGAACCGTTTCAAATGTTGATGGTTTAACGAAATTTTTGGGAAAGTTACCTTTCTTTATGTCAACTACTTGGTGTACCTCTAATTGTTTGATTTTATTCTTTATCCCAGTGGGATGTGAAGATTTAATCGCATCCGAAGCTCCAGGTAGACTTATTTGCTCACCGCTTTTTTCACCAGATGTTGGCCCAATATTCAAGTCCCCTGACCGAAAAGGATTCACTACCGCTTTTGATATTGACTCTGCAGTTTCTGTACTTATCACATTCTTGTGTTCTTCTAAGTTATGGCTTTCCAAAGGAGCTCCTGTTTTAATCTTATTCGAACGAACTTGTATTGGTGGCGGTTTGATTTGAGGCCTCATATCCTGCGGTCGAAGCAAACATTATTAAGGAAAATTTAGTTCAAAATGATCACTACATAGAATCAGAACAAGTGATTACTAAGATTCGTGTGGGAGCATATACTTTAATTTTTAAATAGAGTGTTCAAAAACATATTTCTTCTGATTCAGAGGGAAAATTGCACTGGAGTATTGCTTATATCTCACCAGCAACTTTAAAAAACCTTGTGAATTGACTTGGTTACGGGTGTGGTTTTGGGTGTATTGAACCGTATTTTCAATGTAACTGGTTATTCCTTACATCGGGACCAAATTGGTTATTGGGCAGTAAAAATTGTAACAGGCGTACTAGACGCTTTCCTGCAATAGGTTCGCCTTTTATCCACTTGAAAAAGAATATATTCATCTCTTATAAAGCAACATGCCAGACATACCTCGGCTGAGCCGCTTTCAAAGGCGCTTATCATTTTCTTTACACTGCTAGGAGTTTTCTTGATCGGACCCTGCTTCTCAGGGTTTCGAAGCCTATCTTCCTGAAGATTAGGACGATTTGTTGCGCCAGCAGTCGATTGTGAGCCTCTTAATACTATTGAAGTTTTATCCGCAGAAGTGGCTGTGGATTCAACATTAGCTGGAAGTGGTTTGGCCTCAGCCTTCTCAACGAATCTCCCTTCGTACGATTCATTTAGTGGGAGCTCAACACTCTGATGAAGAGTAATGGCCGATAAAGTCTCTTCGTTTCTATCTGCATCACTCTAAAGCAGGTTAAGTGATCGTTAAAACAACTCACGAACCCTTTCAACCTTTATGCACTTAAATTCTGCTTCTGATCATGATAAGCACTTCTTATTCCAATTACCATCTGAAAACAAACCTATCATTCTACAAAATGTTTTCTCACTAACTTTTCAACTTCAATATAAGGAAGGATTTCCTCAAGCATTCAGAATATCCGCAAAATCATTCACGAAAAGATAAATTCTAATACCACATAGAAAACTAAGGACTTGTCACATTATTCGTTCCTGTTATATTATGCCTGAAGATTTTAAATTTTCTTGTTCAGCGATGAAGATCGAACCTGAGATCTCTTCGTGAAGGTACAATGATGATGCCACATTCACCCCAGCACTCGGAGTACTTTGCACACTGTTGGGACTGCTATTGATCAACTCCCCTTGTTTCTTTTTCACTGCAGATTCTCTCTGCAAGAAAATTCAGAAGATATACCAAATACCAGTTACAAACTTACAACTATAAAAAATTTGATTACAAACTGAAATTGACCATTCAAAACAAAAACAGCAACACAAGACAGTACCATCATTCGGATTTTGTTGCGCTCTTCTTCGTTGAGCACAAACTCCAACTTCATACGCACGAACCCGCCTCCTTTGAGGGGAAACAAGTCGTCCCAAAGACCCTTCTCGACTATCGACTTAACCTCAACGCCTGATCCAAACATGATCATACATATTAATCTTCCTCCCATCTTTTTGTAAACAAAAAAAACAAGAAAATGTTTATACATATAGGAATTGTTTTGACAAACCTGCGTGCGATATCTCATTCCCCTCGGAATCTTGAAGAAGAAGAACCAAATTCTCGCGAAGGGTCGTCAATGCGCTGTCCATAAACACAACCTGGATAAGATACGAATCGAATAACAACATCTATGACTAGAAGCAGTTTTCTGATTTTTACAAGGTAAAGTCTCCCTTGTCCCAAGCTTGGCACTCTCTTTTTCCCATAGAAACTGCAATGTGTATTCATTCAGTGACCATTTTGTTAAACTGTTTGAAATTCTAGTCCGAAACTCGAAGAACGAAATTAAGCTAAGAAAAGAAATAATTTCTTACCCTTGATGGATATTGGGGAAGAAGGTGGTGAAGGAAGGTCCATGAACTGGAGAACTGCAAATTCAGCAAAACGTGAAGAAAAAGAAAAGGCTTAACATATGTTAGACTTCACTATTTTTTATTTTTATAAATTAAATAGAGGATTAGACGAGATTAATTCCTCTGCGCTGTTCTACGAAGCGCAATTATACATCAACGCCTTTTCCATGTTTGAATTATAGTTGACAAATAACTTTTAGTACCTGAAATATTGATGGTTCCCGGCATTGCAGAGACAGAGATTTTGCAAACCTCTGTTTTTTATTATTATTTTTCTTTTTTTTTTAAGATTTGGAATAGGATGAATGGTTGATGCCTTGAAGGTGGGAGATGGGATTGGATGCGAAGTGTGGATATCGTTACAGGAGGGAGATTGGTGTACAACAATGGTGGGTCCTGTAATAACTATGAGCCACATCAACTGGTCGGGCTTCCAAAGGAGGCCATCAATGACCGACAAATTTGAAGGTCACACTATTCGAACCACATGGTTGTGAGGCCACATATACAGAAAAAGAGTTTCTTGTATCTCCTTTTCTTCCGTTTCTACCCGGATTCTACCGGATTGGGAGAAAGGCCGTACGTTGGTGATCGTACACAAGATTCTTTCCTCGATGACCTTCGACCTTTCATTAGTATGATCTCTTAGATAAATTAGTCTTCATTTGAGTACTGATGACAAATTTGAATTGTTCGTTTTTGTGGATTAATATGTGGGGCAATTCAAAATTGAGAGCTCGTTCAATTTTGCGCAAAAAAGTACTACTAGACTAAGATCTAGTCGCTTCATATTATGTATGCGAAAAGAAAAAAGATTAATCTATTATTTTGCAATACAGATAAATCTCATGGACAAGGGATATCGTTATGTCGTGCAAAAATTGACATGACAATATGTTGCAAACATGTTGCCCACAATCGAAATTAGTTAAAGATCCATTTCCCTGTATAAGATTCTAACTGTTTAAGATTGTCTTTTCTTCATCGCTTTGTTTCTTCTCAGTAATGTTCATCTTGAATTTCGTCCTTCCCGACGTCATCTACTCAAAATGTTGATGTTGCCGATCTTCAGGGATAGGCGGCTGCGCCCTCACATATCCCATGTCTCAGAAGTTGTAGCAGTTGTTGCAGGAGTTGTCGTAGGAGTTGTTGTAGGAGTTGTGGCAGGAACAGAGGGCTCTTCTACTGCAGGTTTCTGATTTTCAGCGCCTGTTTCTACAGATTTCGGATTCAATGTGCCATGTTCTCCACGATCTCGCTTCTTGACTCCAATAAACATGTAACCTGCAAGATTTCAGATGCAAATCAGTTAATCCTGCCTCTGAGGTTGACTTTTGAATTTGACAATGATGTTATTCATATTGTAGCAAATTTGTGTGATACATCAACAAATGGTGAATAGATCTTTATCAGTAAGAAATTATTCCAAATGTTAGCTTTCCCCACTTTTCCCTTAATTGATTATTTCTTAGCCAACGTCATAAGTGATGAATATATCACCTTGGAGATCTAGGCTGCAACCCCAACTACTCGATCTAACGAAACTATCAATGCGTCAGTTAAGTGAAAAAATAGGCATGTCATTTTGACGATTAACCAAACTGATCAAAGTAAAGGGGAGGGAAAGTTGCTTTTGCCTGGATGGCAGTAGCCCGCTCATTATCAGGGTAGCAAGGGGACTAATCCTTCCTATGGGAAGATTGACAAGGAGCCAGACGCATAACTCATTAACAAAGACACTCACAGTGCAAGCACATGGACATACACGGAAATAAGAAGCATAGAAGGGACATTTCACACAAAGATTAATATCTTCATAAAGTAAACACTGGCAACCTCTTGTTTTACGCAATTGATGTGATAACCACATAAGTCATTCATCCCAGGAGAACTGCTGTAACAACCTCTAACCGCTTGCCCTGTTCCCCTTTTAACATATGGTAAAAAAACTTAAACCATTTGGATTAAGAGGGAAAAACCCTAAGTACAAATGGATGTATACTTCCGGCAAGGTTTCTGTCCATCACAAGACAGCGAAGAATATCTTGTATACTTGCCCCTAGAGATGCAGGATAACAGTTTCTATAGATGAAGTAATTTAATGTCAAATTGTCAAAAATATTCCAACTTTACGGCAATGAAATTCAGTATTACTGGTATAGAACTCTGACACTACAGCCATCAGAGTATTTAAAGTTCTTTCCATACAAAAGAAATCACGGTCATCATTCCAGTGTTTACTTACTACCAATTGATTTTAAAAATCAAGTTATTAAGCTTTTCAAGTCCTATCAGGCTACAACCAAGGCCTTCCAAATTTTGTAATTCAAATTTCAATCAGCATACCACATGAAAGCTGTCCGAAATCGGTTGCCTATGATATTAATTGGCTGATTTGGACCATACTATGCCAGTTACAATAACATCCATCAATTCCATTATGATTTGGTCCCCAAAAAACACCTTAAAGGCTTTGCCCGAAAAGTTATCAGACAAGGGGCTGAAGAGGCTTACCTTTTTCCTTCTCTCTCTCACACTGGATCCCTATCCTAACTATGGGTACTACGAAAAAGAATTACTTCTTTTCGGTAACATGGAAGACGAAAAAGAAACACTAAGGAACAACTAATCTAGCTATAGCAACTCCGGAGCAATCATCAGAAAGAGTTTTCACTAAACAAGGGGAGGCTCCACAAGCTCGTGAAACTCCATCTTGCTATTTAAACCCAATTTGGTTAATCCGTCAGCCGCAAAATTACGCACTCTATGAACATGCTGCAAATTACAGCTCCAGTTCTCTATGATCAAACTTCTGCACTCCAAGACAAGACCATAAAGAGGCTGATTATTAAGGCTAGGTGAACCATGAATGAGAGAGAACACCAAAGCAGAATCAGCCTCCACAATAAGATGAAAGAAATTTCTAGCTTTAGCTATCTTCAACCCATAAAACAAAGCCCAAAGCTCAGCATGGAGGACTTCCCCAACTCCTTTTTTAGCAATCAAACCAGTGATCCAGTTACCGTGCCAATCTCTAATTAATCCTCCACTTCCAATCACCCCGTTAGAACCAAGCCTAGCACCATCCACATTTAACTTAAAGGTCCCACACGGAGGAGGAACCCAAGCCAAGAGAACCTGCACGGGGTTGTGTTTACTAGAGATGCTAACATTAGCTTTGAGCCATTCAGTAGATTTCCAAGATGCATTTCTTTGGGAGAATAAATTACCTAAAAGAATTACACCATCATAACTTACCATTAAACAACAACAACAAAAAATTACCCTTCAAACAGTCCAAGCTTCAAGCAGAATTAAAACATCAGCTCATCAAAGCACACAATATACTCCTCTGGGACAATAAATTAAACACATTACGTACAATTCACTGCAATCAAACTTCTGCTCAGATAAACAAAACCCATAACCCAATTTTCCTCAGGCAATCTAATGGTCATAAAATCTAGGGTTTTTCAAACCCATAACCATAAGCTAATAATCCAATGCCAAAAAAAAAAAAAAAAAAAAATAGAAAAAGTAGAACCGAAAAGATGAGAAAGCTGGCTGGCCTCCGAGAGCAAGATTGGAGATCATGAGGACTCGCCAAATGAACTTGTAGCGGTTGATTGGTAATTCCTTCGGCGGTAATGAAGGCGGGGGTGGCGGTGGCTCCGGCATCTCTTTCTCGGCGTTTGACTGTGTGGAACGCCTGAGATATAGTCTCCTTCCAGTCGTTAACTGATTTTTCAGGACTCCAAGGGGACCAACGATCAAAGATGAGAAAAACGGGGGCGATGAATAGTACGACATGTCGTTTCATTTAAGCGTAAAGAGGCCTTAAAGTTGCTGCAGGGCCGAGTTAGGTCCAAACTTTAAATGGGGCCCGTTTCAGCAAATGTTGTATAAAGCCTCAAATGCCCATATATTCGAAGGGGCACCTCAAAAAAATTGAAGCCCTTTTTTGGATGACACGAAGAAATTTTTCAGTATATTGAGAATACAGTCCAGTACATTAAGTGTTATAATACGAGTAGTCGGATATTTGCAAAAAAAAAAAGGGTCAATAACTTTTATTATAACACTTGGTGTATCGTGTCATGTTCCTAGCACATTGAAAAACCGCTACCAATTATGAGCTTGACCTACTCAATTTAAATCTAAACAGTAATAATTTCAAGGAGACTAATTAGGTTATCTTTAAACTACCATCCAAACGCGGCTCTTGAGTGGAGAAGATCATCTTTCTGAAGAGACAGATAAACGTACAATGTCATTGATCCCATCTCTCTTGAAATGATTAGAATACAAACGTTGTTTCACTTATTGTGTGGGGGCTGAGATGTACGACTGGTTTTACTTATTTATGTGGGGGAGGAGCTGAGATGTACAACTGGGATAAGGGTTTTGTCCCGTGAGCGTAACCAAACTAAGAGTGAACCATGCAAATCTCTAGTGTAGTCTGAATGCATGTACCTCAATCTCTCTGTTTACAAATATTGGAACTCTCATATACAGCCTTCCATGAACTAATTAAACACAAAATACAGAAGAAACTCTAAGTTGTTATTTCTGAGATTGTGTAACTAATCTGTTTCTCTGAAGTACTTGACTGTAGCTAGCCTGCAGAGGTCACGTACTGCGCTTCTTCTTGTCTACAACCACAATTACCTTTCTCGAATCCAGACAATGTCTAAGACAAGAGTAGTACAATCCTCTAGGTGACCTTTCCAAACTCTAAAAGCTGTATATATATCTCCACTCTGAATCATCACAATCATGATTGCTTTGTCAGTAACCCCATTAAACTTTTCAGAAAAATGGAAAGATAAAGGGAAATTTGTTAAAAACTGTAAAAAGATCAGTTGTTGCTTTCTCATATCATCATACCCTACAGCCCTAAAGTTCTCTTCGATTCAAACCTCAAACTTTAGGGTTCTTTTTCTTTTTTATTAAACTTGAGAATTGCTCATGATTTGTTACCATTTACTGGGGATGGGGTGCACCATAGCTACTGATCCAATCGAGTGTTGAAATTTTTTAGATTGACGGGCCCGGGGATCCCACTTTAACGACACTAATACTGTCCCCAACTTTATCACTTGTCCAATCCGTCAAGTGTGGGGTTTTACCACAAAATGTCTCGGTATTAGTTAGAGTTGAGTAATCCTATTTAAAATCATTGTTTTTCTTTACCCCACCGATGTGGGACTGCTAACACACCCCCTCACATGTAACCCCATTTTGTGGTTCACACGTGGAGATCCACACATCGGCAATTGAAACTCAGAGGTCGGCTCCAATAAAGTCCAGACTTATTTTCAATCTTTTCAGAAAGTGATTCTTAAGAACTCAGAAGCTGATTCTATGTTAAGAGTCTAAGCTTGTTTCCAAACCTATGCTTCCTGGTGACAAGCCTTTATATTGCACAGACCCTAACCGTGGGCTATGATACAATTTATGTGGGATGATCTGCACCCCTCAATCTTCGTGCCCTACTGCATGCAGTATATGTTCCATTAAGTTTAACGGTCATGTGATTCAAAAGTCAAAATTTTTGTTTGTCTCTACAATATTTCCAAAAGTTATTTTAATTACTGATCTCGGTGACATATGTGGAACTTCAATTTAAACTCTTATAGTGATGGAAAAACCCTAGATCTAGTTAATTCTCAACTAAGATTTGTACCAATTAACTGTGCAGCGCTAGGTAGCAGCAGCACTGAAATCAAACAACAAAGGGACAAAGAGGCAAAAGGAGTAGCGGCAGCACTAGTAGTATGATAACAATTGATCGATAAAATGATAACAAAACAAAACCTAAATATATAGATGAACGAGCAGTTATATAGAAACAACCATTATTTTGGTGAATTCTATATCTACTTGTAAAAAAAAAAAAAAAAAAAACACACCATAAGTTCCCTCTCATAAGATCACAACACAATTATTTTTGGCTTTTATTGAACTGATTAACTAATTTGCTTCCTCATCACTGATTTTGGTACTCTCTCTCACTCTCTAGCTTAAACTTAATTAATTGATTTAGTTCTAATATATAGCTAAAGTACTACTACGAAACAAGTACTAGTAGACTAATTAAATTTGAGGATGCATGTGTTAAAATTTATTCAACCATGAACAAGTCCACAAGATAAAGCCATTAGCAGGATTGCAGCTTCCCTCTCGTCCTGCGGGAAAACTCGTTGAAGAGCACTAGTGGCGGCGGCGGCAGTGGGGGCCTCAAAACAAAGCTTCTTTGATTTGCCTCGAGATGATGGGGATGAGGTCAGTTTATTGTACGGCCTTTTCTTGAAGGGAACAGTAGAACTTACTCTTGATTTATTGTCTTTGTGTTGCACCTTACTACTCTTCATAGATGGTGCGGCAACTGTCAGGGTTGTGCCACTTGCTGCGGCTGCAGCTGCCGCTGCTGCCATTGCCCGCCTCGCCTTCCTTTGCCGGATTCCACAAGCGTTACAAAGTGACTGCAAATTAATGATTAATGACTAAGAAATGAAGCTGATTCCAGTTGGAACTGTTGTCAAAGATACAATTAACTTTACCTTTTGTAGCTAGCGAAGTTACAATTTGATTAAATACATTTCAAGAAATAGATTAGTTAGGATTTTAACTAATCAAGTACCTTAGGGCCTCTCGGTCCACTCCTCCAGAGAGGTGTCTTAGTTGTGCTGCAATCGGAGCAAACCCTAATAATTGGGATGCTGTTCATGTTGTTTGATGAATTGTTGCTGCAGCTGATCATTTCGGCTCCTAATTGCGATGATGGATGCTGCGACTTCTGCTCTTCAAATTTGTGTGATGATAACTTCATGGAAATTGGTTTATCACCACTACTCTTAGAACTGCTTGATGTGTGATCAGGGTTGGACATCTTCCGCATCATCCTCATCTTTGAAGACATCCACTTAACTGAACTAGTATTAACCTCATGATCAGTACTTGGATTCCCACTTCCGACAGCTCCATTCTTGGAAATGCTTAATTTCAAAACAGTACCATTGCCACCTTCATTTTCAATGGCTTGATGATCATGATCGCGTGATCCGCCATATGGAACAATGTTATGATCAGCCTAAAAATAAGAAAATAATGATCAAGATAATCAGCTGCATATTATATATATAAGGATGCATAAGATCAAGTACTAATGAAGATAAGTAATTAATAAGCTAGGAAACCAAAAAGATACATATATATTAAGCCCTATCATCCCTTTTTGCTACAGTATCGATTATCCTGAGAAGGGGCATGTGTGTGTATAGATCACATAAATAAGTGTGCACATGTTATGTGATCATTGGTTAATTAGTACCTCTAGGAGTTGGAATTGAAACTGTTGTGGTTCTCTATAATGATCATCGGATCGTCCTTGGACTTGAGCTGGAGTTAAGAAAAGGGGACTAGAAAGAGAAGAAGACAAGGAAGTTTGAGGTTCAAGATTGAAGAGGTGGTGGTATTGAAGATCATGATCTCCACTAAGCTCAAGATTAAAAGGGGAAGGAGGTGAAAGATTATGATAAGGTGGAGGAGTCATCGATCGAGATCAAAGAGAGAAAACTACTAAAACTTGTATAGTACTCCAATAAAGGTGGAAGAGCTAGCTAGGTCTGAGCTATGGGAGACATAGCAAGTAAAAAGAGAAAGAGAAGCAAAGGGGACTAAGTTGCAGAGTCGCGTTACTCTTTATTAAAGAAGAGATCAGCTATAGCAGGCAGGTCTGGGAATTGGCAAAGGTAAGAGAGAGAGAGAGAGAGAGAGAGAGAGAGAGAGAGAGAGAGAGACGTGTGTAGCTGTAAGTATAAGACATTCACGTGACTTCTAGACACCCAACAGACAAGGTTTAAAAAGACAAACCAGAAGGAGATGTGTGGAATGCTACTAAACAGACCCCATATTGGTATCAAAACCCTATCTGCAAAATTAGTTTTCACCCCACAAAACGGCCCCCAGTTAGAAAAAAACGAATATAATATTGCATGGTAAAGCTAGATAGTACTGGAGATTGAACCGTGGCCACACAAAAATTTAGGATGGCATATCAATCAGTGATCACTTCACACCTTCCATGAACAAATGATCATTTCAAATATAACCAAATATCATTTGGCTATTGGCTATATGGAGGTTTTGGGAGTTATAATATAAATTTTGGGTATTATTATGTTGAGAATCCACCTGAATGGTTTAAAACTTATTCATTTGACAATATGATCGAAGTTTCTAGGATTTGAACAATTTGTAATCACTTTTTGAGTTAATTTTGAGGTGATCTACCCCTTCTGTTACCAAAAAAAAAAAATTTATTGAACCACTCATCCGAGCAAACCATGTGCTCCGATCTGATGGAAGTTTTTATTTTATATATAGATTTTTGTAGGGGTCGTGCTGAACACAAACAATTTTGAATTGTGTAGCGTTCTAGTTTTTAATGCTTTGCTAAAGTGTTTCGTTTCAATAAGTAAACTAACCTAATTTGGGGTTTACTAAATTAACCTTATTTAACGAGGAAACAACTAACATGTGGTTGCAGTGTGGCAGAAGTCCTAATTTAATTTTGAATTAACTTGTAAACAAAAAATAATTACCGCACACTTTTTTTTTTACGAAGTGTGCATAAAGTAAAAAGAGTGCAAAAATCCCTCCTCATTGTAAGTTTTCTGCAATTTTTTTGTTTTTTAAGAAACTTACGAGAAGAGTAATTCAACTGCAAATTAACTTGTGATGTCATGTAAATTAGCCAAGTTCTATCAACTAGTGATGGAAGGCTAATGGTCGTGACGATCACTGTATATTCTCTTTCTATTAGCTACGTTCATTCGAATTATGGAAGGAATGTTAGATCGTTATGAGAAAGAGATGGGTTTATTATTGCATTGGATGGGAACAAGTCCTCACCTTGGTATTTGCCAAAAGACAATCAATGTTTGTGCAGTCAAGGGACAAAAATTGCTCCCAACCTCTCCCCACACCCTTTCCATATCTTACTTTTTAGGTACTTATATTAAATCTTTAATTTTCGTTATATCTCAACAGAAAAATAATGTATTAAAAATGTTGTCTCCCCATAGTATCATAAGAAAAAATTATCAATGGAAATATATGACAATATGCCAAAAAAATTATGCTAAATAAAAACCAAAAACCATCATAAAGTCCCAAGTTATATATATAAAAAATAGGATAGAGAGTACATGTAGGTTTATGATATTCATTACATGTATATATACGTATAAGACGATCGATCATTTATTGTAATTTTATGCAGTAAAAGTAGCCAAACATCATTTATCAAAAGCAAGTAGGCCATAGATCAGGGTTTACATTATTGACCTGCCAACAAATTTGTAGTAACCAGTTGGAATTGTCCCAATATAGTCAACCCTAAGAACCTCAAGTGAACAATCGAGAACAATATGCCAATTACCACTTGATTTCTGAGAAGCAATTATTCAATCTCACCCTATATACACAACATACACATGTATACTGTACACGTATACTCTTCATGCACATTGATGCACTTATACACACATAAAATATATACATGTTAATACAGTAGTACTCCATTAAAAAAATAATAAACAGTTCACATTATGACGAGTTTTTCAATTTTTTTTTTTTATTTAACTTTTGCAAGGGTAATGCTGCACTTAGAAAATGAAAGTCTAAATCCCGGAATACACTGTGTTATGGTCCAAATGAACTGTTAGTGGTGTCATCAACGATAAGGGAAGCATCTGCGCCTGCCACAGTGGATAGTTCGCGCGATCCAGTTTGATGGTAAGAAAATTTGAGACATTGGGTAGGGATGGGAGGGGGATCGAGGAGGAAAAGCACAAAGAATCAGACGACATTTGAATAAAAAAAGGGAGTATCAAAATGTTGTTGTGAGACTTTAGCTTTGGGATACCATAAAAGATATCAATGCACGGCAGAAGGAATGTGTTTATACGAATGAAGTCAACTCTGAGTGCTGGGACGGAGCAAGAAATTTCTTCTAGTGGGGGCAACTGAAAACAATTAAGAAAACCTTATTATAGTATGGTTATACGCAATATGATATTAAGGATGGTTTCAAATGATGATGTATCACAATTCCAATGTTACAAAAACTTCAATATAGTAGTGGAAAGTGGCAAGGTGACGAGAAAAATATAAGTACATGATAGGCGGGAGAGGGTTTTTTCGGTTTGAATGACAGAGCAAGAGCACTATTGCTCATATAATATTTGATATGGAGTTGTTGACCCTAAAAATTACAAAACCTACGTGGCGCGCAGGCCGAGTAACTAGTGAGCTAACTACGTCCTTCGGTTGAATGCGGGGCGTGCCAACTCGTCGGCCGAGCTCGGCCGAGGAGTAAAATTTGTTGATGTCGCTTGGAGTGCGTCGTTGACTTCTCTATCTTGCGATTGCGACCGAGGAAGGAACGCTCTCGGTCTCTGAGTTCTACAGCCTGAAGACAAGGCTACTAATTCTGCGGAGTTCAATAATCGTCGGAGCCCGATTCGGTCACTGTGATTATATTCGTAAGAGTATAAGCACGTCGAATCGAGACCAAACTGTATGGGCACAGATACTCGAACGTGATGTATGTCTTGATGGTAAACGTAGTTCGACCGTCGGAATGCCGAACCCTGAAACCTACTTGCGAGTATCCAATCATAAAACAACTCGGCGTCCTGTACGCCGAGCAATGCGATTCGTAACACCTGACTATGCCGAAAAGGCTAGCAAGGTGACCTCTGCCAATAAAGGTTCGAAAACCCTTCTCGCCTGAGACTTAGATAGATAACCGGTCGACCTCGACGCAGTGCTGTTTATCCAAACTGAAGGTGCTTCTCGGTCGGCTGATTCTGCAGCAGCAGTGCTGTTTATCCAAACTGAAGATGCTCGCCGGGTGCTTTCACAGTGCTGTTTATCCAAACTGAAGGTGTGTCGGCGGGGAAAAGAAAAGGAAAAATCTCAAGGTGTTTGAGAGGTTTTGCGCAGGGCAATTGTATGCTGATTCTGAAGGTCCTTCTTCTGTTGTACGCTCTCTTGTATTTATAGTACCCCATTCCTTGAAACCGATTCCGATTTGGATTGGGAGTCCCTGCCCCATTTCGATTCTAACTCGAACAAACCTACTCCCACTGGGATTCTGAATTTTCCTTCTTTTCGGGATTCCATTCCTTGCTGGTCGAGAATCCTGGTTGTACTAGGATTTCTTCGACCCTTTTCTATTCACCCGGACTACTTGGGATAATATTTGGCCAACCCGGCCAGCTTGCCTGGGAGTTATTATTCGGCCCATAGTATTTATCATCACCTTGGGCCGAGCACATCATGCCGCTCGGCCCAACAATAACATTTTGGGCCCAAACAGGAGTATAAGTAGAATGAATGTATGTTGGATATTAGATACATATATTTTCTTGAAATATAAACCCGTGTATATTATATAATTGTAGTCTGCAACTAAACAAATGAATTAGTTGAGTGGGGGCACCCCCAGTGAGCTTTCATTGGCTCCGTCCATGTCTGAGTGAGTCTGTGCATTCAATATATACTCGTTACATGAGAGATTCAATTACAAGGGAGAATTATCTCCAGTAACAATAATTACAATGATAAATACATGTGATAATGATAGGAGGTTTGAACTAAATAGCAGATCCAATCTGTTGAGGAGTTTGAGTTGTTGTCGAACTTTGTTGTAGCTGAGGAGTGCGGAAAGGCAGCAACATTTGGAACTGATTAAGCTGACTTCGCTGCAACCTTACCTCTTGATCGGATTACAGTGAGGTACGTATTTAAAATAGCAACATGATTATCTCGACCGTTAAATTGTTGGAAATCATTACGTTTATAAGGTTGTATCGCTTCATTTGGCATTCATGAGGTCATCGATCGATGAAGTTAAAACTAGGACCATTACTCTAATTCTTCCCCACAATTCTATCATATTTACATACGTGCCTGCATTTCAGTGTTTAATTTCATTTCACCTAGGAAGCAAAGAGATCCTTTCAAACTTTTGATTTTGTCGCTTGCCACAGAAAACAGAATCCAACTGCATGTACCTATGTTCCTTCTCAAATTACCCCCAGACGATCCAGAAAGAGTTAATTTTTCAGGCAAAATGGGTGTACGCTCATTCATGTCAATCGATCATCGGTCACTTTTGTGATATACATAGTTTAAATATATTGTTTTTTTGCTTGAATCTTTGTAGCTTGTCTTTAAGCATATTGGAGTAAGAAATGGTATCAAACTATTGTGGCAACTCTTGTCTGATTTATGAAAAACAATTAAAATAGTAATGCTGTGCAACATGACCAACTAGCTAGCTAGCTACCGGTATATATACTTTTTGTTCTTTCGACAAAAGACTAAACTACTGCACATATATACCCATATTTGTATATCGAATATTATTCAATGAACCATGTTGGCAATATTTCAATCTTTCAAATCTTTTCCGTTAGACCTCAATTAGTTCTAACAACTAACATATGTGTGTCGACATATTATTTGATGAATTTATATGATCACCCTAACATAAGTTCATGGTTCTCATTTTTCAAAATATCACTATTTCCTTTCTTTGGTGTAATATGTTTATGTGTTAAAGAAATGAATAGTAGATGTTTTACTCAGAAAAGGCAAAAGGATAAAGAGTTGGAGTTATTTTCATATTTCAAAAGATAAGATGCTTTATTCATAGGACATTGTTTGGCTTCTTTCTTTATTAGTTTATATTTTTTACATTCATGTTAATCACAGTTTGACAAGTGTATAAAAAACTTCACATGTCAGTCGGTGCATGGGATTATTATTATTTTTATTTTTTATTTTTTGGGTAAACTGGCAGGTTTAAGCCCTAAAAGAATCAAACATTACAAAGGAAAAACCCTAGATCTAGAAGCTTATCAGCAGACAAGAGGCTTACAAGCTTGTGGTCACGGAGGTCATTCTTTATTTCCAAAGGGAAAGAGCCAAATATTATCCTTAAGATAATAAATCAGTAGGGTTGCAGAAACTTAGCCTAAATATAGGCTAAAGTAAAGGGATATATTCCAATCACTCGCAATGTAGCCACAACCAGAAAACAGTAGGATACTGCAGTCAGCAGCCTTATGGAATATCTTTGCTGATACTTTAGTGAAACAACAAATCAGATACCAGGTTTAAATTAAATGACGCACACAACAACAAAAGACTATCAGATACCAAATCTGGTACTACAGATAAGGAACGTAGCAATTTCAATTGAGTCAATATTCACACAATATAAAATAGCCATCATCGACGGATTAGAAAGTTAAGAATTGATCAGAAGCACATAATATTTTGCGATCACGAGGCAAGCTACGTATGCGGTTTATGGTTCACTCCTGTACATGTTGGCCTGTTGGGACGTGGTGAGAAAAAATTATGTATTTATCTTCTATTTTTTGTATGTGCTTTTTTGTCAGTTAACATAGTTGGTCCAAAAACGTGTAGTTTTCATATTGGTGTGCAGCAATATTTGAGGGACCATGAGTAACGGTGGCCATTGGAGACACATAATGACAGTTTTCTCATTGGCAAAGGACCCCAGAACCTCTCTCCGTCACTTTTGCCCTAGATACGTTATAGGCTCGCAAATATTAATGGGGTCGGAATGGCAAATATTTACATGCAAGGGCTGATATGTAGTTTAGATTAATTGTGAGAGCTACCAAATCAAATGAACCATCTAATCTTGACAAAATTTAAATCAGATTTATAACATTTGTTTCTTGAGCTAAACTTATCTCCTTTTGGTTTGAAATAATTACATGCATCTGAAGTATATTGTCAATAGAATCCATCTTAGGACGTTGTTGGAATTAGAAAGGTAAGCGCTCTCAGACAATTAAAAGAGTTTTTGACGACCTTTAAAATAATAACCATATGTATATGTCATTGATTCATGTGGCATTATGTCATTAGCTAAGTAGTTATGCTTGTTAGATGGATTGAGTTTGTTAGAGTAAAGTTATTAGAAAGGGTAATTGAGTCATTTGCACTATAGGTTAGTTTACTACAAAAGGTGGTTGTAAGATTCATTCACTGTATATTGTAATACTTGTTCTTCTGAAATACACAAGCTTTCTCTTCATCTTTCTTGCATTTCAATCCTTCTGCTTCCATTGTCCCTTCTGGTTTTTCATAGTTTCAACTTTCATAGGTTAAACTATGAAACTATTATGCACTTGGATTTTGTTAAAATTTTAACATCTTTCTAATTAAAGCTCAACAAAATGCTTAACTATGAGTAGAAGTGACTTCAAATTTATTTTTTTTTCCAAATAATCGCTTGCTCAAATACTATAATAACTTCAGCTAAGAATTAAGCAAAATTGGAGAAATTCTAGCTTTTAAACTTGGTCTAATACAGAGAATACATATAAAATATACTCCTCTATATTCCTATCTGCTACTGTTTCAATATAAGATGTTTCTTTCTGCAGGCTCTGATCATGATTCATGATGACGATGAGCATAATGGTAGATTATAACATAATGGTCCTTTTCTTTCAAACCTGGGAGAGATGTTTCTTTCAAACACTGGCCCATGATCTTGACGGAAAAAACAGGTTTTTAATGACTTCTGGTATATGGGTTGGTCATTCATCACACTCGTCGAGTAGCGGATCCCAAGTCTTTTCTTTTCTTGCTGTTCCGGGACAACGAGAGTATGGAGGACAGAATTAGCAGAAATAGAGTATTTATGTATAGGTCAACTCAAGAGAACACACACTTATATACATTTTAGGGGACGCTACCAACCTTCTCAATCAAACTTAATTTTCCGTTTTACTTTCTTAGTTCTTATTCTTATTCTGCAATGGTGTATGATGATTAATAACCACTTACTTTCTAACTAGCTAGCTCACTTTTTAAAGGTTAACTCTACAGAAAACCAATGATAAATCGTTCAACCACTAGATTCAGGTTGTTAAAATTTTGAAAACATGGTTCGTCTAAATGAAAAGGTTGCTCACATTCTTCAAATTTTAAATGTTGGCCCCTTCCTGCCCTAGCACCTTTTTCTTTTCCTTTTACATTTTTTATTTATACATTTTTTATTTATAACAAAATAACCAGATATTTTGTGTAGGGCTGGCATGGTGAACAGACTGGGCCCTCTAACCAAAAAAGGAAAGAAAATCCTTCTGGCCCAGCTTCATTAATTTAAATGATAGGGTCGATTTCATTGGAAAAGACCAAACCACTCCATAGAAATCAAGGGCTTTACAGGGGCCTGGTAGGAGATAGAGAAGTGGGAACAAAGGCCATACCGTGTTATATTAGAACCCAATTTAGTAATGCATGTAAGTCCAACAATGCTAAGCCCATATGCATGGGATTTAGATAAATTGAAGTGAATTTCAAGCTTTATAGCATTTCTTCATCAACGTATCATTTGTTTAGAGATTTATAATGCCATCACTCATTAGGACTGCTATAATATGTGATAAAGAATATAATAGGACAAAAATTCTTGTTTTCAAAGATCGCAACACGCACTTAGACGATTCTTAGACATTGTTTGGAACAAGATTTATCATGAGATTCACATCAATCAACGGTTTACAGTCGTTCATGCGCGCATGTAATAAGCGATTGACACTCTTTGGTGGCAATGAACAACACTATTGGATGTTACAAAACGCACTCTTCTCTATTTCTAGCATTTCAGTTAGTTTTTATACAGTGCTACTAATCAAATATTTCTATATATCAATATTAAGCATGTCCCAAGTTGTTAATTGAGCAACAAACTAGCAGGTACCACCTTCTGTCTATCTTGATATGTCACCCTGATGTAGGTCCTAATCCAACCTCTGGGGTAGGGCCTGGAACCTGAATTCCTGAAGAGAAAAGTAGGGTCATTCACTGTTGTAAAGGATTGGGATTAACATAATAAGATGTGTTGCCGGCCTAAGCAAGAAAAGATTGGATAATATATATACATGTACAAATATATATATATATATGCATATATATATATATATATATATATGCATACATATATATATATATATGTATATATATGAATTTATATACATATATGTATATATATGAATTTATATACATATATGTATATATATGAATTTATATATATATATATATATATATGTGTATGTATATTATATAAGCTCGTCGTATTCATAAGGCCATGCATAATGCATTGTTTGTGTGTCGAATTCATCAGATGATGACACATGACACGTATATAACGAAAAGAAATATCTTGTTCTGCATGACTTGGACACTTGAAATGAATAAAAGTGTCTTTTTCCTTCTTATCCCTTAAGAAATAATCATCTGCAATTCCGTTAACAAAAGTTGAATATTTCAGATTAGAATTACCTACCAGAGTTGTTTACGTACGCAACATGCATGTCACAAAAGGAGACAAGTGGTGACTTTGGTGAATAGGAAGACATTGGCTAGCTAGCTGAACCCATTACCTCTGCCAGCTCCCCCAGCTGGTGGTTAGTTTTGGTTATTAGTTGGTTGCGATCCAATTTCAACAAGACCATATTTGTGGCAGAGGTCTGGTCCCAACTCAACCAACAAAAATCATGACATAAAAGGGTTTAACCCAAGTAGCCAACTTCTCTTACAAGGGGAAAATATATTCTGGTTAGGAAAATGGTAGGTAGTGAGACTGCAACAAAATTTCCAGCAATTTAGTATTGAATGGAATTAAGACAAAAAACCCTGGTTTTAGACCTGTAAAACTATTTAGCTATGTGAAAACAGAGATAGGAGGTGTGGGAGTTGGTTAGTTGAATAAATGGACTGAAATTTGGAGTGCAGTAGTTTCAACTTTCAATCTCACTTAGGAAAGTTGAGCAGCTGGATTATAATATAATTAACCAAGAATGGAGAAACTAATTAGCGTTATGGGTCATGATATTGGGCAATTAGTAGCAATAGTCCCCTTTTGACAAATGGTTGAACTTTTGATCACACTTTAAAAAATTGCTCTTATGATCAAATTTGGTTATGAAAAGTATCATTCATTCATTAAAAAAGGGAAAGTATGCAGCGAAGCACTAACAACATCCAACGACACTCTCCTTATCAATTTGAACTACCCCAGTTAACCCACTCTTTCTCCGGATCCCTTTTCATTTAATCCACCTAGTATGAGATTCGGACCGTTGAAATTTGATCTAACGGCTACAATTATTATCACTTTTAAAGAGGTTCCTATTTGTAATCGTTGGATCAAATTTCAACGGTTCAGATCTCAAACAAAGTGGATTAGTTGGAAAGGGATCCTTCTTTCTATTCCCTAACATCACGACTTTTCACCCTTTTTGTTCTTTCATGAGTCTAACACCTAAGGGGCGCCATCACTGGTCTTATTCTTTAGAACCCATCCTCGTCTTCATTCCATAACCACCCCCTTCACAGTCGCTCAACCCCTTTGAAAACCGAATTTCTCATTAATTTTTTTTCACCGCTATAAATCCCTAATCCCTTCTAGCAAGTTCGAATATCGATAAATTCGTGCAAAATTTGACTGGATTAGGCTTGCTAGACGGGTGTCCTTAATCCAGTTGGATTTTGCACGAATTTATCGAAATTCAAACTTGCTAGAAAGGATTAGGGTTTATAGGGATGAGAAAATTAATGAGAAATTACCTCTTAATTGAAAGCTTCCCTCCTCTTTGGTATCTCCTCCGAACTCTGAAACAAGGGCCAACTGCCTTCTGCTTCAGTTTGGAATCCTGCCTTTGAGGTTTTGATATTATAGCTCCAATGTGCGAGATGTGAAGGTCAACGCTACGTATTTTTCCTTTCAAATTAAAGAATGGCTACGTAGACTTTTCACAACCAAATTTGATCACACTGAGTAATTTTTTAAGAGTGATAAAAAACGTAATTACTTATCGAAATGTGACTATTGCTGCTAATTACCTCATTCTATTTTACCAAATAATTCTATTAAGAGTTCGTTAAAACTTCAATTAGTGTACCTAATACTAATTAGAAATAGTTCGCAAGTCAAATGATGACAAAATCAAATCATTAACTACTCAGTAAGGATAATTTTGTTTAACAAGGTTTTGGTTGATTAGATTACATCATTGTCACATACTTCTTTTTCCGTTTTCAACCGTTTCTGGGCCCCATTACTATTTAACATGTTTGAAAGAACCACAAAAACCTTTATCACACAGATTTTGGAATATCATGTATCAATGATTCTGGCCAATAAACTGTTTTTGTATTAAATTGACACGGACGGCAGTGATATGGATGTCCAAATTGGTGTTCTACTTGACGGAATAAATCTTGCATGTTATGTAACTAAATTATAATATTAATATCATACGTTAAAATTTTAAATAAAAAAAATACATGACAACATAACATAAGATTTTTAACATCAGTTATTCATCATATGTAAGATTGTCAATTTGATAACGTAATAAGTTAAACTGACTTTTTTTAAAGAAAATTAATGAAAAAAGTTTGAAAACCATGATTGACTTTTTAGTGTAAAAATATGGTTTTTCGTTAAAGTGAACAGTAGTGTGGACTTTTCATTAAAACTCTTTTTTTTTTTTTTTTTAAGACCTTAATTGTGACATCCCGTCTCGAGATTATTAAAACGTACGTGCGAAATGACCATTTTACCCCTAGTTTGTTTTCGTTATGTTGTTTGGTGGTTTTGGGTGGTGTGGCATGTGTTGGGCCACACACACATACACTGTCACTCTCACTGTCCCTCTATCTCTTTCTCTGTCTCTGTCCCGTGTCTCTCTCTCCCTTCCCATTCACCATAAACGTACGGACACACACACAACTCATTCAAATCATCACAGATCGAGGGAACTAAACCCATATTCGAGCTCGTGAGGTTGAGAGGAGCACGATCGTACCATTTTCAGGTAAGAACTCTAATGTTTTCACGTCGTTTCGAAGTGGTCCGTTTGGGGTACTATTCATGCAAACTTATTTCACCACGTTTTTGGGATTTTGAAGCCCGTAGATGACCTGGTGAGGTTCCCAGGAGTCCCGGAGTAACTCGTTGGAGGAATTTGGACGTCGGAATCGTCATGTTCGAACTTGGCCGGTTTTGGAGGTTGGTGACAGGTAAGATCTCGTGATTTTTAGCCTTTAAAACTTGTGTGATTGTGTTCTACTAGTCTAAGCTTCAATTTGATGTTAGAATCGTGGAAAATGGTTGAGAATCGAGTGAGAAATCACGATTTACAGGTTTTTTCAGTTTCCGGCGCCAGTGACGTCGCCGGAGAAGGTGACGGAATATTCCGTCAAGTCTGACGGAATATTCCTGACGCCGTTAACGGAATCTGTCAAAACTGACGGAATATTCCTAACGGTGTCAGTTGACGCCGTCAGCGTGCCAGGCACGTGCCTGCGCGTGGCCGGCGCGTGGGGGCGCGTGCGGCGGTGGAAAATTTTTCTAAAAATATGGGTGTAATCCTGAGGTTGTGTAGAGCACGTTGGTATATTCAATTGTCCAATTTGAGCAATGTATGAGAAGTTATTACGAGAAGTTGGTTATGTGCTTTAAAATTAACGTTTTTATAGTTATTTCGCATATAGGTGATACGTATCCCGAGGACGAGCGTGGTCACTCGAGGAAGGGGGGCTACGACCCTTCCACTTACCAGTGAGTGGGCTTTTGGTTTTCCGTATATACCTATATACATTTATTTTCCCAGAAATTTCTTGAAAAGGGTTAATTGTTTATGCCATGCACCATATTATTATCGTTTATGCATCATTGCATACATTAGTAGTGGTATACATATACATATGCATATTGGGTGCTGTGGACGCACAGGTAAGTGCCAGGTAAGTGTTATTCATGTTTACATTCAGTAGCGATTCGAGATACTTAGAGAGCTCATAACTTGCACCCCCCATGTTAGTGCTCCCGCCCAGAGTAGGGCACAGTCCTTCACGTGATGTTCACCTCCCGCACCACACGCTCAGCTTGGATCCAAGTTAGGTGCACAGTCCTGTCGTACAGACCACTTTAGGTGGTTCCGACTCGTAGGTGACCGCGATTATTCGCCCAGCCTTCACATGATCGTAGCACTATAGCGTATATATATATATGTTACACCCAGGCCTGTCGTACAGACCACTTTAGGTGGTTCCGACTCGTGGGCAGGTTCAGTATTTGAGTTTGAGATTTGAGCTCTAGATGCAGCCGTACAGGTCACATTAGGTGACTCCGGCTGCCAGATTACATGTTATTGATATGATTATACCTGAGCACTTGCATATCATTATGAGATTTCGGCATGGCATATTATTGAGCATGATTGGCATATATACTATACGTATATTTATTTTCTGGGAAGTATACAGGTTTTACGGCGAGGGGTTAGAATGTATTTTATTAAATGGTTTTCGAAAAGCTTTGTTTTTGCCCACTCACGCTTTTGTTTTGCGCCCCTCCAGGTTCTAGTTGGTTAGCAGGTTCGGTGGTTTTCCCAGAGGGCGTCCCGGCATTTCTGACAGACACCCACCATTGTAGGGTCACCTTCGGGTGTACTGTTGTCGTATTTTTCTTTTGGACTGCTGTAGTCTATTGCTCTGAACTTAGCGTCTCACTTACGCTAGCACTTGTTCTTAGTACTTTGTATGCTAATTTTTAATTATTCGTACTTTTTATCACTATTTTATTTGCTTCCGCACGTGCACATGGTTACGTCACCTCTGTGTGACGGCCAGCACGCCCTGATCACGGTCGGGGTGTGTCATTAATATGTTTCCCGATATTACCTTTGCATACTTATTATATTATATGATTACTTTTATTAACAAACTTCACTTAATTTAATATTAATTGAAGTATAGTTTAGTGGTTGTCCAAAACCACATTGAGGATAACATGGAATAATTGATAAACATTAAAATTTCGATGGCTTCTGCTAATCAACATCATTTTAGCTAATTTATATGACCTCTGATCACATCATTAGACTCACTGATGAGTCATGATATTGAAAATTAGACTCGTGTGGTCCTCGTTCAAACTGGATTCTGATGTACCAAGTCTATGAATTCAAAACCCTTCTAGATGAGGTGCACTTCTTTTTCTTTATTTATCTTTTCTTTTTATCGTAACTTTAATTAATTTTCTTCTCTTTTTGGTCCTATTTTCTCACACAATATTAATACGAATACTATCACCACAAAAAAGATAACATACACACAAAATAATTGTAAGTAGAAAATCGTAAAACCGTTTTATGAAGAGATGGATCAGATGGGCACACTCATTAGGGTTTGGTGAGATCGACTCTTTACGTGAGGAGGCAACACTAACGCCTTATCTCTTCGCGAATGACCACAAAGTTACCTCAAAGGTCCCATTTGAGCCGACTACTAAGGCATATTTGGACACCATGGGGCACACAAAAACCTACAATTTTGGATGACTGCCAATCAAGATAAGCCTCAACGAAACGTGGCAAACTAATCCAAACAAGCCAGAAACTGCCTGCCTTGGCCCTTTTCCATTTGTCAATTGGGTGAACCTTAAACGATTTGCCTTATCATTGAAACTTATCATATCCTCCCTAGGACGACTTTCAGTCGTAGTTTATGTTTCATTTGTATGGCTCACAAAGATAATCTTATGTGTTACTGAGTGTACAATTTTATGCGATTGAAGCTTGAATTTGTGTTATTAGCTTAAATATTATAAAGAGACTTTTACATAAATAAACTTCAAGGGGACATTTTATCAAACACTTTCCTTATTGTTTAAAGTGAAAATCTTAAATATTATAGTTAAATAGGCTAGAATATCTCCCATCTATTGAAAATTTGGTCATGGAGTTGTGGTTGTATCTTCATATTATCATCCTTTTGATCATCATCACACAGTTGCAAATTTGCAGTTTTATTGGATAAATTTGTTAGGTATTGGCTTGTGTTTTTGAGAAAAGCTGAGTTGATCGTTTGTATTTGGTAATCAAGTTGCCATGCTCATTCAATACTTTGTAAAAGGAGAGAAGCAAAGCCACTGAATGTGGATGAGAAACTGGATATTGCTTCTGAGCTTCAAATTAATAAAACGTAACGTTCTCAACTTCATGGACACGATGGGTCCGACCTAGAGAGGAGACGGATAACGAAAAGAATATCATCGTCAAGTATTTATCTAAATTTTTAATTAAAATAATAGTTATGTTTTTTTTTTTTTTTTTCTGTCAAATGATAGAAAAAAAACAAAAAAAAAAAAAAAAAAAACATACCCAATTTTTATACTGTAGTCAATCTGGATCATGTAGTAAATAAAAATCTAGTAAATTAACCAATACGTGTTGTATAAAATACAAACCTGAAATTCGTTGTGAATTATTGGACCATCGTGTGGTAGTTGAATTATAATATTAATTATGTTGATAGTAAAATGTAAATGAATCAAATTCGGTAGAACAGCATTATGATAATATACAGAAGCTTCGGGACCCGCCAATTATAGGTTTTGCTACGTAATGAAACTGCATGGCAGGATGGATAGCCTGCCATATATCAGAAAGGGATTCGGATAGGATTCTCTTTATCAAATAATTTGAATTTTTGAAATTTGACCAAATGATTAAAAATACAAGTTCATTTTAAAAATTATAATAACTTAATCGTTTGATCAAATTTTAAAGATCTAAATTATTTGATGAAGAAGAATTGGCGGACGGAATCCGTTGTGGATTCCTTTCCCCATATCTCAGCGTACTCCCTTTAAACTGAAGTTTCTTTTCTTAAAGAATTTTTTCAGTTGTTGGTTTGGTGTTGACGTAATTAACTGCAAGTGCAAACAGATAAAGTGATAAACAAATGTAAAACAAAAGTAAAGTAAAAGCGTTTTCACCACTGAACCTAAATAAAGTGGCATACTTTGAAGTGGTATAATTAGGAAAAATCTAAGTATGTCAAAAATACTTTTTTTATTTTTGCATCACTCAGTATTACAGTCTAGTGATATTTTTTTTTTTTTAATGTAAGTGAAAAATCTTAGGTTTGATTCATGCCAAAAGCGAATTTGAATCACATTATCGTTAACCCATTATAAGGCTAAATCCACCATCCCTCCAGAATATCATTTCTTTCAAAAAAAAAAAAAAAAAAAAAACTTTTCTTTGCAGTTGGTCTGTGAACAAAAGACATATCTTTTTTATTTTTATGTCAAGCGTGTTCTATTAAGTGACTTTTTTATAACTCTATTTAAGAGACTAACTATAATATTTATATATATTTAATACGATCATTATTTGACGATCAAATATTATTTATGTGAATATATGTATTTAATACAATCAACATTTGATAATCGATATGATAATTAGTATTGTGGTTAAATGCGTTGAGATCTGAATTGACTACTTTTTCTTCGATTAAGTTTACCCAATAACAACCGTGAACTAAGTGAGGATGGTAGAAAGATGAATCTCATTGCGTATGATTAGAGAAGACAAAAAAATATGTTCACGGTTCGCTTTTCGATCGTTTGTCTAGCCAAGTAAAGTATCATGCATTTATCTCTTATCTCTTTTACATTAATCTACTCATCCATTTTTTAAAATAGAATAATAGCTATGTGTTATTTACATGCTCATTTTCACTTCTTATACATTTTTTTTTAATTTTCGGGTCGTCATGTAATTAAAAAAAAAATCAATTACCAAAATTTAACAAAAGTATGTGGAAAGTAAAAATAAATGTGTGAGTAGCAATATCTGACACACCCCGACCTAGACCAGGGCGTGCTGGCCGTCACGTGGAAGTGACGTAGCCATGTGCACAGTGCGGAAGCTAAATAAAATAGTAATATAAGTGGTACGAATAAATAAAAACTGGTTATATAATAAGTACTAATAAGTGCAACACCTAGTTCAGAGCAAGCCTAAAGCAGTCCAAAAGGAAAAGATACGACAACGGTACACCCAAAGGTGGCCCTAGCTGGTGAGGGTCTGTCAGAAATGCCGGGAAGCCCTCTGGGAAACCACCGAACCTGCTACTCAACTAGAACCTGGAGGGGCGCAAAACAAAAGCGTGAGTGGGCAAAAACAAAGCTTTCGAAAACCATTTATAAAAATATTTTCTAACTCCTCGCCGTAAAACCTATATACTTCCCAAAAAATAGATATACGTATAGTGTATATGCCAATCATGTTCAAGAATATGCCATGCCAAAACCTCATAATGAAATGCAAGTGCTCAGGTATAAATCATATCAATAACATATAATCTGGCAGCCGGAGTCACCTAACGTGACCTGTACGGCTGCATCTAGAGCTCAAATCTCAATCTCACTATCTGAACCTGCACACGAGTCGGAACCACCTAAAGTGGTCTATACGACAGGCCTGGGTGTAATACATATATACGCTCTAGTGCTACGATCACGTGAAGGCTGGGCGAATAATCGCGGGTCACCTACGAGTCGGAACCACCTAAAGTGGTCTGTATGACAGGACTGTGCACCTAACTTGGATCCAAGCTGAGCGTGTGGTGCGGGAGGTGAACATCACATGAAGGACTGTGCCCTACTCTGGGCGGGAGCACTAACACCGGGGGTGCAGGTTATGAGCTCTCTAAGCATCTCAAACCACTACTGAAACATAAATATAAATAGCACTCACCTGGCACTTACCTGTGCGTCCACAGCACCCAATATGCATATGTATATATGCCACTAATAATGTACTAACGATGCACAACCAACGATAATATAATGCATGGCATATGGCAAACAATAATTCAATTCAATTTCTGGGAAAAATATAAGTATATAGGTATATACGGAAAACCAAAAGGCCGCTCACTGGTATGTGGAAGGGTCGTAGCCCCCTGCCTCGAGTGACCACGCTCGTCCTCGGGATACGTATCACCTATATGCGAAACAACTATAAAAACGTTAATTTTATAGCACATAACCAACTTCTCGTAATAACTTCTCATACATTGCTCAAATTGGACAAATGAATATACCAACGTGCTCTACACAACCTCAGGATCACACCCAAATTTTTAGAAAAATTTTTCACCGCCACACGCGCCGGCCAAGGCACGGCCACACGCGCCTGGCACGCTGACGTCGTCAACTGACGCCGTTAGGAATATTCCGTCAGTTTTGACAGATTCCGTTAACGGCGTCAGGAATATTCCTTCAAGTCTGATGGAATATTTCGTCTCCTTCTCCGGCGAACCTCCGGCGCCGTCGCCGGCGCCGGAAAACTGGAAAAACTTCTAACTTTGATATCTCGTCCGTTTTTCAACCAAATTCCATAATTTTTGCACCAAAATGAAGCTTAGACCTAGGAGAACATAAATATACCACTTTTAGGGATTAAAAACCACGAGATCTCACCTGTCACCAAACTCCAAATCCGGCCAACTTCGAACACGGCGATCCCGACGTCCAATTTCTTCAAACGAACTACTCCGAGACTCCTTGGGACCTCACCAAGCTACCTACGAGCTTCATTTTCCTTAAAACGTGAGAAATTACGTTTGCATGAATAGTACCCCAAAACTGACTTCGTGAAATCGACGTGAAAACGATGATAACCTTACCTGAAAATGGTACGACTGGACTCCTCCCAGCCTCACGAGCTCGACTATGATCTTGGTTCCCTCGATCTGTAAAGGTTTGAGGGGTTTTGGGTGTGTGTCCGTACGTTTTCAAGGGAAATGGGAGGATAGGGGACTCGGGAGAGAGACAGGGAAAAGGACAGAGGGTTAGGGAGAGTGACAGTGTGTGTGTGTGGCCCAACACATGCCAACACCACACAAAACAACCAATAACGTAAAGAGAACGAACTAGGGGTAAAAGTGTCTTTTCACACGTACGTTTTGATATCTTCGGGACTAGATGTCACAATATCCGAATAATATTCCTTTCCTATTCTTCTTTTCTGAATAGTGGTGAGAAATGCATAGTATGTACTGAGAAAGTATATCAACACACTTGTTTTGTGCATTATCCTGAATCATACCGTGATCTGAATGGTATGCCATGCTCATTATGAATTAAGTTAATTGGGTAAAAAATAATGTTTATGTCATTATTTGACAATTTTATTTTACATATGCAATATTTCACAATAATTTATTGAAATTACGAGAAGGTTCAAACTTGTAGGAGGAAATCAGACTACTCTAAATTTCTAACTAACTTGACTAAGCCCAAATCTACAAAAAAGAAAAATAAAAATTCCACCCGTTTGCTTAATTACTAATTGGTGACTATATATTAATGTACAAACAAATTTGTAAATTTGTAAATCATCTACCGAAAATGTTTGTTAGGGTTAGAGTCTTAGAGATAAGACAGAATATCTACTAGGGCTTGAGCGTCGGCATGCCATAAGAATCAAATGAGTATTTTATTCATAAATTTTGGTGCTACAATAAATAATAATCTGCATATATATGATACATAATGGGTAATTTAAGCGATCTGCATTGGACCGATCTCGAGGTAGCTCAAAGAAGATATTGGAAAAACGATTACAAATTTAAATTTAAGCAATTGAACTTATTTTTATTTGTATTTTGTTGAAAAAAGAGACTCGTTGCATTGTGTTAAAAGTCTTAAACTAATTGGTTTAGTGGTAGGTTACTAGTCACCAAATCAAAGTTCTATGGTACAACAACCGGCCTCCATAATCATGTGTCCACTTTGTTTTGAGAAACTTCTTCTGTGCTCCATTAAGTAGGCATCAAGGCAAAAAAGCCAACCAACTGATTGCAATATTTGTTACAATCGTGAGAAAGAAAGATGCTAGTTTTAAAAAAAGTTTCATGATATTTTAACGACAAATCAAAATCGCTTACGCATGCGTAGACAACTGATATGGAAACGTCATTTTAAGAATAATATCTTTATTTTGGAACCTAGGATGTTTTTTACCACATAAATGGTACCAGGGCAATTTCTTTCGACAGACTCTTTCTTCAAATGGTACTGTAAGAATCCAGGGGGAACTAAATTATTACAACAATTAATACTAAAATCAAATGGCACTGCAAGAATCCAGGGGGAGCTAAATTATTACAACAATTAATACTAAAATTTGGTTTTTTTTTTTTTTTTTTTTTTTTTTTTTTTGTAAAAAAAACTTAGGGAGAGATTGACTACTCTCACTACCAGCGCCAAGACATATCCACAATTTTGAGTCGGAATGACTTACGCATGATATCTAACTGTCAGCTGCCATCAGTATGGATTTACTTAGGAATTTATATATCGCACCGAAGATGACTATTGACAACAGGACTCAAACCTTGAGAGGACGACACACAAAATAAAGACCTTACCAACTGAGCCAACCCTCATGGACTAAAATATGATAATTTCACGATTAATGTAAGTAATAGAAACATCAATTATTTCTTGATATATAAACAAATTTTAAATGTTCAATATTCAAATTAGACCAACAAACATTGTTGAGTTTGTCTCATAAGATCTGGGGATTGATGTATTTGTTAGTCGCTCACAAGCTTCATCACCTAGCGTGACGATTATAGTCTGAACTTCGAAGGTTAAATGGAGAAAAAAATGAGAAGAAAACAAAATTTCCATGCAACATCGATTGCACACGTGTCGGACCACGATCGGTAGCTAGCTTCAATGTCCAGAGTGCACACTGGAAGAGTACGACCGCATCACGGCTTGCAAGCTGTACATTAAATATGTGGCAACTTGATCTTGATACTTTCCGACAAGTATGACCAAAAGTAAAGTAATTTATTTTAATCTTCAAAGAATGAATAGTATGGAGCACCGTCGAAGTAAGGTGATGCTTGTATTTTCTTTGAAGCTTAATTTTACTATTGTCTTGTGACTTTTGTACAGATATCAATTTAGACTTTTCCGATATGTTAAATGGAAAATAAAGCTTAAAGTCATGAAAACCAACAAACCTATTTGTTGCTTTTCGATTCTAGATAAATTATCGTATGTTATTGGTTGTAAATGATCTTGTGTATATCGTTTTCATCACCTGAAAAGTGTAAACACATGATTATATATATATATATATATATATATGATTGGTAACAAATTTTCTTTGGATTCCTATTTTTTTTGGGAAAAATAATGATAAGCATGAAACACACTTTTTTTAAGGTGATTAAGGATTTCATTCATAATTGACAAAGGGAACTAATACAGAGAGCATGGATAAAATGGCTTGAAAAACCTCGTCCTACGTAATCCAATGAAAAAAAAAATTCTGAGAGATAAAAAAGAGCAACCCATGCTAAAAAACAGAACACATCACGTTACAGTATAATCATCAAACACACAACTCATTAACTAAGAAAAGATATTTGGTGAATGATGATTCAATGAAAATAATATAAGAAAAGCAGAAATCGGATTGGATGATTTCAGACAAATAAAAGGAAAAAAATCGATCAACTTTTCCTATAACAAAAAATTGGAATCCTTCATTTTTAAATGTCTAAATATATACATGAAAAGGAAATCTTATCCATACTAATATTAATATGGTTTTGTAGTGTTTTTTATTATTTACTAATTTCTTTTGTTTGGTCCCAAAGGAGAACAATTTTTAATAGATCCGTTTGCCGGCATGGATAGGCCCATGCGAAGCTTTTCAAATGTCTGATGAAACTGACACATCAATTTACAAGCTGAGTAACATCTATATCAAATGAAAACTTCACATTTCAAATCACATATCCTTAATTTTAGTAAACAGAAAAAGGAAATTGAAAGGATAAGCTCAAATAATTTCATAAATTGTTAAAACTGAATCAAAAGTTGTATTGATTGCCTTGATTTCGCGAGAAAATGCTTACACTCGTGAAAAAAAGAATCAGGCCATTTAAATTAGTTTGATTTGGACGTTTTGACGGTTTTTTGTCAATTCTTATGAAAGTTACATCAAATGTCACTGATAGAATAACATCTTAACTAAAATTTCTTGTTCCACATGTATATACAATACTTAAGCATAAATTAGAAAGTTCATCTTTTAGGAATCCAAATCCTCGAAGGTTCTCCTTCTCCGAGGAACCCTATTCCATATAGGAAACGGAATTCCTTATTCCACATGTATTACACAAACATAAATTAGGAAGTTCTTCCTCTCCTAGGAATCCCCAAATCCTCAAAGGTTTTCCCTCTCTAAGGAATCCTGTTCCTCATAGGCTTGCCACGTTTATACATACGGATACACCATACAGATGAAATACAACAGATACAATATTTTCTACAGACACCCGTATTTCCAAAAATGCGAGAGAGCTTGTTCAAGGCAGCAGAAGTGGGCCCCCTTTTCCCTTTGCAGTTTGCACATATGCAATCTTCAAAACCTTATATAAAGCAGTAGCGGTAGCTACACGTTCTCCGCACAACCATTGAACCAAACCATAAACTTTCTCACCCGTGAAATCCAGTACACTTCTCAACTCTGCAACCCCCTTTCTGTCTCTTTTCCGAATACCAAAAGCACCAACCAAATAAACCAAATCCAAATCCCAAAACCCAAAAAAATAAATATGTATTATTCAAGTTTTTGATACAAACAAAAGCAAATATATATATTATAAAGGCAATTGCTTTTGAGAGTTTCAGAGGCAGGGGACAAATGGGTGTTGGAATTCAAACAATGTGGAGCATTCTGCTATTGTTTTCCTGCATTTTTTCTGCAGCCTCAGCTTCTGTGGGATATGACCACAAAGCTATAATAATTAATGGGCAGAGAAGGATTTTAATTTCTGGATCAATTCACTATCCCAGAAGCACTCCTGGGGTACTTTATACAATGCCAATATGGTTCTTCTTTGTGTCAATATTTTCTGGGTTTTTTATATCTTTTTTTCTGGTGCAATTTTTTACTTCTGGATTTTTTTTCAGCTCAAATTTCTGACACTGTGGGATATATTATATATTATTTTGATTTTTAACTTGTGGGAGATTATGATCTTGCATTAAAAAGTTTAAGAATGTTTTTTCAGCTCAAATTATTGATATTTTGGGTTTAATTTTTGGTGTGTGTGGTTGCAGATGTGGCCGGATTTGATTCAGAAGGCCAAAGCTGGAGGCTTGGATGTTATACAGACCTATGTGTTTTGGAATGGCCATGAACCTTCTCCAGGAAAAGTAATGCAATTAGAAATTTGCTTCTGAATTTTACATTTTTTTTTTATCTCTAATCTAAATATATTTATGCTAATTAATTGTTTTAATTTTTTTCAAATTTGCAGTACTATTTTGAGGACAGATATGATTTGGTCAAGTTCATCAAGCTGGTGCAACAGGCAGGCCTCTTTGTTAATCTCCGGATTGGACCGTATGTCTGCGCTGAATGGAACTTCGGGTAATCATTTAATTTTTGCTACAAATAAACTGAAATTTTAAGAATATTTTGTTAACGGAAAACTTGGCATAAAACTGAATGCAATGCGTTATAGGATTCATACAGTATGGTTATACTTATTACTCTGTTTCTGAAACAGGGGATTCCCAATTTGGCTGAAATATGTTCCCGGAATCGCTTTTCGAACAGACAATGAGCCTTTCAAGGTTGGATATTATAAATCTTTCGTTTACTCCAATGGAATTTAATCTTTTTAACAAATAATTTGGAAGCTAATTTAATTTCTGTCCGTTATGAAGGCGGCAATGCAAAAATTTACAGAGAAGATTGTCAACATGATGAAGGCAGAGAAGCTGTTCCAAACTCAAGGAGGTCCTATAATTCTTTCTCAGGTTAGAAAAATCGGTTGATTTTTTTAAGTTTTTCTGTGAAAAATAGCCAGAAGCGTTTTTCATTGGCAAAAAGCCCTTTAGAGCAAGCTCAAAGATGTCATTGGTCTTTTTTACGTTAAGCGCTTTTAGTCATTCAAAAAGCAATCTTAAACATGTCGTCGGTCTTTTTCATGTTTCTAGAAGTGGGTTTGAATTTGCTTTTATTTTTAGTCTCAATTTTCCAAGAAAATGAGGAGTGTTTGTTTTCTTTTGTTTTAAGAAAAACTAATGAAAATGGTTTAAAAACTTTTAAGTTTTAACGATAAGGCCAAAATAAAATGTAAAGTGAATAGTACCAGGATTGACTTTTTAGTGTAAAAATGTGATTTTCATTAAAGTGAACAGTACATCAGGCTTTTCGTTAAAACTCCCTTTGTTTTATCTGCTGTGTAAAAATTGGCCAGCCAATGCTTATTAATATTTTAATTTGGTTCTTCAAATTTGGATGTTGACAGATAGAAAATGAATTTGGACCTGTGGAATGGGAAATTGGTGCACCTGGAAAAGCTTACACCAAATGGGCAGCTCAGATGGCTGTAGGTCTTGACACTGGAGTCCCATGGATTATGTGCAAGCAAGAGGATGCCCCCGATCCCGTTGTAAGTTTCTCTTAGCATTTTTTTCGATGCCTTTTCTTTTATTTTATTTAATCTAAATTGTAGGGAAGGAGATTTGAACTCGGATGCGAAGAGACAAGTTCTCTTCCTGCCTTGTATTGTCATTTTCGAGGGAGAATCGCATAAATATCCTTCATTTAGTTGGACCCTCCCTTCTTGGTGGGGTTTTTAGACTGTTTGCTGTCAACTTGGTAGGTGGCGTGTAGGTGTAGATTTCGTTTCATATGGTCAGGGCAATGCTTGTCCCCATTCCATATGATATTCTAATTTACTTTAAACTACGGGGATGGGTTGAACTCGGGTTCAAGAGTTATGCACACTGTCATGTCCAACTGGCCTAACCACGTCCACATCTCGATGAATTGGATTAAAAATATAAGGATGAATCTTCAGTTTTAGAAGACTTCTGATAAAGATTTGGAAATCAATTTTTTGTGTTGGTTTGGTCATTAATTGAATTTGTACTGTCAAACATAATTCAGCTTTTAAGAGCAACATATCAGTGGTTTGGGATCGAGGGTGGATGCTAGCGTCCCGTGACCCTTACTGAGGAGCTAATCTCGCCTTATTTGTTATGTGACAGATTGACACCTGCAATGGTTACTACTGTGAGAATTTCAAACCAAACAAGGTCTACAAGCCAAAAATGTGGACAGAAGTCTGGACTGGTTGGTAAGTCACACAAGTTGCCTGTACAGCTCAAAAGTTTGTTTCCAAAGGCCCATCGTATCAAATTTTTTCTTGTACTGTTGTTCAATCCCTTTGACGGGGCTGCCCCTATTGTATGTATTTTACAGGTATACAGAATTCGGTGGGGCAATTCCCACTAGACCTGCAGAAGATTTGGCATTTTCAGTTGCTAGGTTCATACAAAGTGGCGGCTCTTTTTTTAACTATTACATGGTTAGTTGTTGGTCTCGTATTCTCAAGTGATGTTTAATCTCCTAGTGTGTGTTTTCTAATTTTCCTTGTGTTTTCTTTCGTTTTTGTTCTAGTACCATGGAGGAACGAATTTTGGCCGAACAGCTGGAGGTCCCTTCATGGCCACCAGCTATGACTATGACGCCCCCTTAGACGAATATGGTATGTAAATACGATTAGCATTGTCGAGTAGTTGTTACAGAGTTCGGCTCATGAAGTCATAAACCGTAATTAACATGTGAAAAAACGTATCATTGCACGCTGATATGAACGGTTTTACGCGTGCTATATCAGGACTACTCCAGCAACCAAAGTGGGGACATTTGAGAGATCTGCACAAAGCCATCAAGTCATGTGAGCATGCTTTGGTGGCCGTTGATCCTTCAGTGACTAAACTCGGAAATAATCAAGAGGTACCGTTTTACTGCTAGCTCGGGAGCTTTGAAATTTGCTAAACCTTATTCTTCTTTGAAATTCGCTATGATTTTTGTTGTTCTGATCAATGTTCTCCTTGCAGGCTCATGTATTCAATTCAAAGTCAGGGTGCGCTGCATTCCTCGCAAACTATGACACGAAATACTCTGTTAGAGTGAGCTTTGGGCACGGGCAGTATGACCTGCCACCATGGTCCATCAGCATTCTCCCGGACTGCAAAACTGCAGTTTTCAACACTGCAAAGGTGAGCAATTGGATATATTAGTCGAGAACGTTCGAAGTTTATTTCTCAATTTCAGTAAGATTCACTTAAGGCGTGTTATTTCTGCAAAGGTCGCTTGGAAAGCCTCGGAAGTGCAGATGAAACCAGTATATAGTAGACTTCCTTGGCAGTCATTCATCGAAGAAACCACCACTTCTGATGAGACCGGTACAACTACATTAGACGGGTTGTATGAACAGATATATATGACTAGGGATGCTACTGACTACTTGTGGTACATGACAGAGTAAGTATATTAAACCAACCATAGTTTAAGCATTGTGTTTTTTATTAAATGTTACTGGGAAACTTTTACCTTGTTTTTCTTTTCTGTCTAACTTGGTGATTCAAATTTTCGCTACCAGCATCACAATAGGTTCTGATGAAGCGTTTCTAAAGAACGGAAAGTTCCCACTTCTTACGATCTTTTCAGCAGGTCATGCCTTACATGTTTTCATCAATGGTCAGCTATCAGGTATATAAAAGTAAAATTTCATATGTAACTCCGTCTAGTTCTTCCGCTGACTGAACTTAATTTTAACAGAACTTTCTACCATTATTGCAGGAACCGTGTATGGGTCATTGGAGAATCCTAAACTAACATTCAGTCAGAATGTGAAGTTGAGACCCGGCATCAACAAGCTTGCATTGCTTAGCATTTCCGTTGGTCTGCCGGTTAGTTCCCTCATTCTCTTATGGGATATTGGTTTTGAAAACATTTGAGATGACATCTAAAACTTTTGCTTCTTCTGTGTTCTAATAAAAATCAGAATGTTGGCACTCACTTTGAAACATGGAACACGGGAGTTCTAGGCCCGATCTCATTGAAGGGTTTGAATACGGGAACATGGGACATGTCACGATGGAAATGGACCTACAAGGTTGGTTGCCTTTCAACGTTTATGTTTCACTTTCTCTCCTTCGCTAAGATGTCGAAAAAATTGCCAAAAAAACTAGAGAATAACTTGTTTGCTTTATGAGCAGATTGGTATGAAAGGTGAATCTTTAGGCCTGCACACAGTTACTGGGAGTTCTTCTGTTGACTGGGCAGAAGGACCTTCGATGGCTCAAAAACAACCCCTTACGTGGTACAAGGTTTGTATTCTTCCAATACGCGTATATTTTATACCCGTCCTTCTTATGAAGTTCATGAAAAACCAGATATTAATCTAAGCTGTTATATCTTCAGGCAACTTTCGATGCACCACCAGGTCATGCCCCATTAGCTTTAGATATGGGAAGCATGGGGAAAGGTCAAATATGGATAAACGGACAGAGCGTTGGACGCCATTGGCCTGGATACATTGCGCAAGGTAGCTGTGGAAATTGTTATTATGCCGGAACTTTTAATGATAAGAAATGCAGAACTTATTGCGGCAAGCCTTCTCAGAGATGGTGAGAAAATGTTCATCCTACTTATTTGTGATGCCTTTGCTTTGTCAAGTACAAAATTCATGGTAGAGCTATTATTTTTCAGGTACCATATTCCTCGATCGTGGTTGACCCCGACTGGAAATCTACTGGTGGTGTTCGAAGAATGGGGTGGTGATCCGTCATGGATGTCTTTAGTCGAAAGAGTAAGAGTCTGATGCTCCCTCAAAATCTGTCAATAAACTGAAGAAGCTCTCGACACAACACGAAGAAGCTCTCGGTTGAAGCTGTCTGCAGCTAAGATGAAGCAGATATGTAGATTACTATATACGTGAAGTGGTTGTGTACATAGCCAATCTATTATTTGTCGAAAAAATAGCTCGACATGATATACGTAGGATTACATACGAAGTTTGTAGTCCGTAGATTGCGCAAGCATTTTCGATTGTAAGTTTGTAACAGCTTTTGGAAAAGAATAAATGGAAAATAATAGAGATTGCTTTTATCCTTGTCTTTCCAAATGTTTGATTCAAAATATTTGTTTGATTGACGAGAAAACTTGTCCCCTACTTCATTCTATGTAAATATTTTTAGTACAACAGAGAGAAACATGTATGTTTTCTCAGATCCCCGCTCCAAGATCCGTTTGACATCATCGTGAGCACCCGGAAAAGACCCCAAAATTTCGACCCAAGATGAACGCTGATGAGGCAAGGCGGATGCACTGGGGTTCTGTATCGAAGAACTGCTTTGCGTAGTCTTTTCCCCATTCATGAAACAGAACATATTCGCTAAATCAAGAATGGAATGACATCGTCTAAGTCTTTGTTGAGTTCTGGTAGTTCTTGTCCCTGATGCCTCCACTTCTCCAATCTACGGCGGAGATCCATTACCTCCCAGTTTCCATTGTCAATTTTGAGTTGGATTATCCTCTTGATGCATTTTATCAAGTATTTGCTGACCTGCATTTTCACCTGGCAGATAAAGTCTGCGCCAGCCTCTTCGGTCTCAAACAGCAAAGCAGACATACTTTCAATGATATCGGTTAAACTGAAGACTAGACAGGCACCTGCCGAAGCCTCCTTTTCATTACATTCATCATTCCATGTAGTTAAGTTCGTATGCCCTTTGGAGATCCATTTTACATGCTTCAATCCAGTAGTCCTGGTTTCCCCTGACTGAAAAATTCTACCAGTTGTGGCATAATACAGCAGCAATTCACATTCATCTTTGTTGATTCGATGGGGACAACCGAGTAAGATGCCTAGCGGGATTCTCCGAAACAAGACATTTTTCTGCAGATTAGGACCACAAGACAGTTTTGTCATACTTGTTTCATTGCAATACCTTGTGTATATATTATTGAATCCGTTGAGCCAGACTACAATGGAAGTAGATTCCTCTTCAAACAATTTCGGTTTCTTGAGTTTCTTCTTGTAGCCATGTATTTCCTTGTCATGTGAACCAGATCCAAATCGCTTTAAAGCCGAAGACTCTGATGATTTAACTAAACAATCAGCCAGCGAACCGTGGTGAGACTTACTAAGAGGACTCAAAATCCAGGCAAGGTACCTCGCTGCAGAACCATAAGGAAGCTCCTCATGTGTTTCTCCAACTTTGGATGCTGCCAATATGCATTCGGGATGACAACTGTCATGAGTACTTTTCTCCCAGAAGAGCAATGCAGAAGCAAGGTAGAACCAATCTGGGAAGTTGATGGCCAGAGACCTATGCAACATTTGTGGATCAGTCTTGGTTTGCAGGACTGAGATGGTGTAGATGTCATCTGTTTTCACATGGATTCATGGGGTAAGAAATTACCAGATAGATTTGTGATCGATTGTTGCAACCTTCACTGCAGGCGGCTTAAAAGTTGGATAAAGTTGTTTCTGGGCACAAGGGACTGGGTCCATTGTGTCTTGCACTAACTGTATGAGACCATCGTAGGAGAGGGGTCCAGCCAAGGTCCTTAACAACAGTTGGTTGTACGGAAAATAAGCATTCAAAAATGGCAACTTTGCTCCCACTTCAGCTGATATGCCCCAGAACATTGGTCTTGAAACCACGTCTAATGTCATCGAAACCAACTGAATTAGAAGCTCAAGCACAGAAGCTAGACCCCTGATGAGAGAGTGAACTACATTAACAAACCATATTAAATCAAATTACAACCGATTATGACAAAAGATTGATCAAAATATACAACAGAAAGAAACTTAAAGGTCAGTCAATCAGAAATAGGACTTACGTCACCAGAAACCACCGGTGCAACAAAGCTCTTGCCTCAACAAACATAATGGGCGAAAGTACCAACGACGTGATTATGGAGCGCCAATCGTTATTCTCATGAAATTCCCTACTCAAACAAAGGAATGGCCTTTCCATGGTTTCTTGCAAAATGTTTGAAATATCGCGCTTCAAAATTAACGGGTCAAGATACCACAATAGCAGCCTGCGAAGAAGTCCGAACTCCCATATTAATAACTACAAAAACACATGGGAAAGATCAAGAAATTGCAAACTACAGAAAACACACTTCCAACAACCTGAACGGAATTTTGTTTTCAAGGAATTTTTCTCTGGGCAAATGACAGAGCAGCTTTGAGATCACGGTATTTTTTGCATCCGCTGATTTTACTCCAAGAACGGGCATTGACTGGTGCCGGTACAAAGATGCAGAACTTGCAACTCTTACAATGGCACATAATAACGAATCCGAAAGCTTACCTTCAAACACATTGAAACTACAGTTATCACTTATCTCAGAATCAAAATCATCAAAGATGATTACTTGACAGAATAAGAAACAATTTTAAACACGAATTTGAATACAAAACGTGAGCTGGTATTGGATTGTATGCACACCATGTCCCTCCATTGTCTCAAGAACATCAGCACAAGCTTCGATCAAATGCCCGCAATCCCGCTGAGAAATCGAGCTCCCAATCAGCAAAATCTCGTCTTTCGGATACCGAAAAATCTTGCAACGAACGGAAGACAACAACACCGCAGCAATTGTATTCACTAAATACTCAATCTCCGAATCGAAAACCTAAACAACAGAACACAAATACACAGATGAGAAATTCCCAAAATCCAACATTTGTTTGTACATCAAAACCCCTAATTTGAGAGAAGACCTGACCTTGGGAGCTTTGAAGCACATCAGAGATAGGACCGTGTCCAAAACCCTAACCCTAGAATCGCCGTTGGGGTTCAGAGATTGGTTCAGCTCGGAAATCGAGAGATCCAGAGCTGCGTCGTCTAGGTCTTCTTTGGAAGTGCGAGGAGGAAACGACGTGTCGTTTGGGATTTTCAGGTGGACGGCGAGCCTGGCGAAGAGATCAGTTATTTCCGTTAAGGTGGTCATGGTGGAGTGAAGGAGAGACTGACTCGGAGGCCACAAACGGCGGTTGTGTGGGTTCGCGCCAAAATGAAGCGTTTAAGCTTTTTCGTAGTGGGCCTGGTTCTTGAAGCCCATACTAAATAAAGCCTGAGAGAGTTGAACAGGCCCAATTAAATTTAAATAAAAAAAAATGAGGGTTTGTTGGATCCACATGTAAAAAGTACATGTTGTTGCTCAAAGTGAGTCCAAATGAAACAATATCCATATCGGAAGAAGACTACAAAAAATTTCAAGCGAAATATATATATTTTTTAAGTACATCGATATTTTTACACTAAGAAAAATAAGAGTTCGGCAAATTCATAGGATGGTAGCCTAATTTCAAGCGAAATATATTTAAGATAGAAATGAATCAACTAACTCTTAATTGGTAAATTACAAGAAAAAAATATCTATAATATAGGTAACTAAAAATGATTTATCCGTGATATAAATAGATTATCAACAAAAGAAAATGTGATATACATAGATAAATATAACAAAATCTATGATATCTATGTGTTAAATAAATAAAACAAATCAATGCAAGAGATTTTTTTTCTTATGGTTTAGGATATTACAATCTTTTTTAAAATTTAATTTTATCATAAACTTAACAAAAAAGATAATAGTATTGGACCCATTTTGAGTCACTAGATTACACATGAGGCTGGGTTATTAGACAACTATAGTTGCCTTCCCTCCCTCGCATAAGAGCAACTCTAGCAGTTGGTGCGACATCCCATATCGCCCAGGGGAGTGATCCTTAAATGTATATTCCCATCCCTACCTAGTACGAGGCCTTTTGGGAGCTCACTGGCTTCGGGTTTCGTAGGAACTCCGAAGTTAAGAGAGAAGGGGGCTAGAGCAATCCCATGATGGGTGACCCACTGGGAAGTTGCTCGTGAGTTCCCAAAAAACAAAACAGTGAGGGAATGGTAAGCCCAAAGCGGACAATATCGTGCTACGGTGGTGGAGCGGGCCCGGGAAGTAATCCGCCCCGGGCCGGGATGTGACAAATATGGTATCAGAGCCAATCCCTGGCCGGAAATGTGCCGACAAGGACGTCGGGCCCCTAACGGGGGTGGATTGTGACATCCCACATCACCCAGGGGAGTGATCCTTAAATGTATATTCCCATCCCTACCTAGTACGAGACCTTTTGGGAGCTCACTGGCTTCGGGTTCCATAGGAACTCCGAAGTTAAGCGAGAAGGGGGCTAGAGCAATCCCATGATGGGTGACCCACTGGGAAGTTGCTCGTGAGTTCCCAAAAAACAAAACCGTGAGGGAATGGTAAGCCCAAAGCGGACAATATCGTGCTACGGTGGTGGAGCGGGCCCGGGAAGTGATCCACCCCGGGCCGGGATGTGACAGTTGGTGCAAGACAAGGTCGAGGGCCCAAAACTTGCCTCTGCAGCTCCATGATGCTAGGTATGGTTTCATGTCCCCTTTAGAGTGAGTAGTTTAGAAGTGTTTTTAAAATGACTGAAAGGGTTTTTACAACATAGGACTTGTTTAGAAGTGTTTTTAAAATGACTGAAAGGGTTTTTACAACATAGGACTTGTTTAGAAGTGTTTTTAAAATGACTGAAAGGGTTTTTAGGGAAAACTTTTTGGATTCCAAAAGCACTTGAAGTGTTTTTTGCAAGAAGTACCGGTTATGCTTCTTGTAGGCAGCTTCAAGTGCTTTTCCAGGATTCACTTGCATTTTTACTAAGGATTCGTCCAAAAAACTTTCAACCATTTTAAAAGCACTTTCAAACAAGTTCATGTTTGAAATTAAAATTGATTTTGCATGCAGCAGTTTGTTAAAAACTCAAGTTCTTGTATTTATACTCTTTGATACTTTGTTCCAAGAGTTGAAACAAACGTTTTCATTCAGTATATGTGATGAAATTACTGTGAGAAATAAGACGTAGACATCCAATTTTTTCACTTCCCTCTTTTACATATATAGAATATACAATGAAGTTTGAAACAAAAATTTGGCAATCGACATCAGAAGCAACTTTTGTCTTTTGGTTGACTAGCTAGTTGCAAACATAGATGGACCATTATTTATCAGAAGGACAAATCCAAACAGGAAGATGGTGCCTTTAATTGCTGTGTAGGACATTACTGTCAAGTAGGTTGACAGATTTGATACACCGTCATTTTAGTATTTTTGTTTTTAATTTAGTTTGTTATATCACTTAGGGTACGTGTTTGTGTTTACAACATCATCACGTAATTGGTGTGTTGTAGACACAATAAAAATTACTTGATGAGGTTGTAAATACAATGAAATATACCTTTAATGTAATGAGCGTTGCAGACATAATATCTTCGATTTAGAAAGTGAAACCTCATTACGTAACAAGTTATGTAAACACAATAAAATATAGGCCAAATAAAATGAGAGTTGTAGAAAATGATATATATCTTCCATCGAAGGACATATAATATCTAGGAAGTAGAAATTAGAAATATTATTGTTTTAGGAAGTCTCCAAACTCCTAGCTAACTAAGACCCTTTCCCCTATGAGTAGACCCTAGATTCTTACTTCCAACTCCAAATTATAAATTGGCCAATAGAATATATGCTCTTTAGTTAGGTGATGCTAGTAAAACTATTTACTTGAATCATATTTTATAGATCACATAATATGGTGATTGATGGTTGAATTTATTCTTTAAATCATTAAATAAGGAATCTAACTATCAACGGCACATCCAATGATCTTTAGAATTGGTGTAAAAACATGATTTCCCTAATATTTTTCTAATCAAGGGATTGTTGGAACGGAATCAACAATCAATCAAATATATATATATATATATATATATATTGCATAAATAAATTCGAAACATGTATACAAATCTTATGCTAATCAACTATATATATTGACACAAAGTGAATGAAATGAAACTTAAATTAGACAAATGAAATAAAGATCAAGGCTTGTGTACCATAATGTTCTTGAAACAGAATTTCGTCCCTACTTAATACTTGTAGTTCGAATGACGTCTGTTTTACCAGGATTCAATAATCTAAATCAAGATCTCAATGATTCTCTTAGTATGACACGTTTTGGTAATGTTTGATTGAGATGCAGCTGCATGTATATATAATATTCATACACTTATTCACAACATGTATAAAGTTGGGAGGTGACTGATCAAACAGAAGGGGTGTACGGATTAAATTTTTTCTCAACAAAAATATAAAAATAAAATTCGAAATTAAAAAATAAATTATTGGATTTAAATATATTTAAATTATATATATATATATATATATATATATATCTCAGAAACCCAAGGTTAAAGCCCAACGTTTGCTCTCCACAGTCCATTTTTCCAGTTACATTATAAAAGGGACTAGACGATATAAAATGTGGAAAACTTTTTAAGTTAAACAATGTGGAACAATTAGATAGAATTGAATTTATGCTCAAACTCCAAGAAGGGCCCTCTTATTGCAAACCATAAAATCGCTACCGTCTTCTTTTCAGAAAAAAAAAAAAAAAAAAAAGAAAGAAAGCAAATCTTAGATGTCAATAAGATAACTTTTTAAGTTAAACAATGTGGAACAATTAGATAGAATTGAATTTATGCTCAAACTCCAAGAAGGGCCCTCTTATTGCAAACCATAAAATCGCTACCGTCTCCTTTTCAAGAAAAAAAAAAAAAAAAAAAAAGGCGCAAATCTTAGATGCCAATAAGATAACTTTTTAAGTTAAACAATGTGGAACAATTAGATAGAATTGAATTTATGCTCAAACTCCAAGAAGGGCCCTCTTATTGCAAACCATAAAATCGCTACCGTCTCCTTTTCAGAAAAAAAAAAAAAAAAAAAGAAAAAAAAAAGCAAATCTTAGATGCCAATAAGATAACTTACTTTAAAAACAAGTTTTGATCTCCCCTTTGAAACATCATTGGCTCTCACTAAAGCTAGCAAAGCTATTTTCATTTAGGGAGAATAAAGGAAGCAGACAGCTTCAAATAAATATATCATCTATGAACTTAGAATCTAACATTTGTAAGAAAAGCATTGGACTAAAGATGTTAGCCACTTGAAGAAAAATAAATGTTGTCAAAAGGTGGAAGACACTAGATTCACCATTTGTAAAGGAATATGATTTGATTCACCAAATCATTAACTATTCTATTACTTAAGTTATTTCATTACGACACATTTTAATTAGACGTATTTATGTTATCAGATTATTTATTCTACAAATTTATATTCTTTATTAATTAGATGAATACTATTTAAAGGGTTATTTATACTGTCAGAAGGTCAATCTTGCGAGTGACTTTTGAACCCTAGGGTGTAAAGGGGAAACGATATATGAAATTCTCTTTTAGTTTTGCAATAACAATGGAACTAGTCATTAATTCATATCAGGTTTATTTTTAGTAGTCTAACCTATCAAGTAGTTTGAGTCTGGCTTTTTAAACAAATTTCACCGTTCAATTTCTTAAAATCAATCGTAGAATCAATATTTACCATTCATCAGTGGCAAAGCCAGGATTTCTTGGGGGGAGGGACGAACTTAAAAGAATGCAAGGTTAAAGAAAAATGACAACAACTAAATCTTTTTATATAGTAATGTCTTTCATAATTATTCAATATAAACAAATTACAATTGTTGCCGACGAGGTTTCATGTCATGAACCAGTGGGTTTTCCAGCGAGGGGAGTGGCGAACCCAGATCTCCAGTGCTGTTTCCCGACAAGGGAAGTAGCGGTCGCCACTCCTCGCCCTCACGTGGCTTCGGCACTGCCATTCATTATCTAGAGTCTGTACTACTCTATAGTCCAAACTATTCAAGAAAAGTTGAATCATATCATTAAAGAAACGAGGGAAACCTCTTGCACTGTCAACCGCACAATTTGCACGTGTCGTCAATTCGAAGTACAGCCAGAAACCTAACTAGTGGTCAAAATTTCAAGAGATTGGCTACTGTTAAGCAATCAAGGAGGAGAGCGGAGACATTGAAGTTGAACTGTGAAAATATTACAATCTAGTTCAAGTAAAAGCTTGTGTAGCATTACTTATTTCCTCTTTGGTGTGTCGGTTTCTTATTGGTTTTGCGAAGTGCTCTTATGATTGGGGTTTTGACAATTGAAAAGCACGGCTAAGTTCGTAACCTTTTAGGGTTTGTATCATCAGATATTAGGGCAACTGTTAGGATCTGGTACCTAGCCACTGAGAATCGAGAAAACTTTCCATGAATCAGGTTTTATCTTCAGCGTTGGAGACATTGTTTAGCTATTCTCATCTCACGTCAAGTGACAATCCGAAATAACTAATATCATTCTTGCGATCAATTTACTAAATGTGTACTACTCTTGGCCAAAAGTTTTAATGTTGGTTAGAGGTGGAAAAGAAAGAAAGACTGCACGCGATATGCAATACGAGGGTCAAGGTAAGTAGAAGTTGGATTAGGCATCGAGAGGAGTTTTAGGTTTCGGATAATTGAATAACATATATATATTTTTTTTTGATCTTTTAAACTCACATGAAACATGTGTAAATTTAACGACAGATTCTGCCTGGATATTAAGGATATAGATATATCTCCAAAAATATCGAAGAGATTCCCTATCTCATCCATGATCCATCATTCTTCTTGTCTCACTTAACACTTACACACGAAATGAGTGCACATCTCCACTCTCTATCACTCTCACTCTCACTCACCACTCACGTGATGAATATGATAGTAGCATAAATGTACGCTATACAAGTGATAGCTAAGCTTTTCTTGAGAATAAATTTACTAATTAGTGTGCACTATCCTTAACCAAAGGCGTTATAATGATGATTAGAGGCTAAAAAGAGGGTCAAGGTAAGTAATCAAAATGTTGGATTAGGGCAGTGGGTGGATGGAGGTAGGGTTGGAAATAGAGAGATTCTCAGTTGTTTGTTTTTCAGCCAGACAAGGACATGGTGACAGAGGGCCTCTGATATGATCAATCATCAAAGGGTGATTGAAGTCCACAAGAGGTAGGAAGATACAAGTGGACCAAACCCTAAATTTCTCTCCTTCTTCTCTTTTTTTTTTCAGGATCCTGAGGATCCTCCAATCACATCCGTTCATCTTATATCGTGCGGTTAGAAATCATTGTAAATTTTTTTATTTAAAATTTAATATAAATAGTACCTAACAAAAACTGACCACACGATATTCGATGAACGAATGTAATTGAAGGATCCTCACAAAAAAGATTTGGCGAGGATGCTCTCTCCCTTTTTCCCCCTACATATCTTACAATAATGGAGCCTCTATGAATAGCTCACGATTTGACCACACATGTTGAGAATATATGCAAAATGAGAACATTTGTGTGGACTTATAATTAAGCAGTTAGACTACTCTCCTATTACTGATTGATGTTATGATGAAACTTAAACTTTTTCATTGTATCACTATCAGAGCAAGTTGTTTCATGTGTGAAGTCAAACGGACCATACATGCTCCACGTTATTCGATTTGTGTTATTCACATGCTAGGCTCTAAAATTTATCATAAGTTTAGGGGTGTTCAGAGTATTAATCTCATATCAGGGAAATAAGAGACATTGTATGAACTTATGAGTAAGTTAGATTACTCCTCATATTGTCAATTGCTTTTATGGTGAAACCTCAACTTTCTTCAACACAAGGCTTCCAAGTCAAAAAAAAATGACTTATATAGAACGAGTTCATCATTATTTTGAAGTTTCAATATAATAATCTAATGTTATGAGTAAATTTATTTTTACATATCATTACATTATTGAACTAAAATATTACATGATGACGGTAAATCTGTTTCATGCAAATAAACAAGTTGCTACCTCGGAGCCAATAAGCTCACAAGAATTGTTGTCTCCCTGGAACCAAGTGCCTTAAATCATGTGATTTGTTGTTTGCCCATTTAGTATTGTTGATGGAAAATCCATAGCTTAGTCAATTATTAATCCATATGGACCTTGTTGAAAGGCCAATAGGAACCATTGATTGGAATCAAGACAGGCAATCCAACGGCTGGGATTGAAACTCGTGTTATTTATCAAAGCATTGTTTGGGACAGAAGAATCTGGTGTAAATATTTAGGTTGTTAGTGTTGCTTGTGGCCAGTCATTATCTGTCGTTAATGCAATGCATGGATTTTGCTACAGAGCGAAATCTAATAGTGTCAAGTGGGTGGGCAACTGTTTCTATGCGTTGAGGGCTAAATTTTGTGTGTGCGCATATGCAACTCTACTTCTTCTTGTTAAGGACACGAAAAGCTTTATATTTATATGTACATGTATAGTGACCTAAAGCAGAAAACTTATCTTGTAATCAACTATACATTTCTTTCAATCAGACTTGTTAGTCACGTAATGAAAAGAGATACGTTGAGTCTCACCTTCTTAGATTTTAACCAGCTCATTCAATTGTCTTTCTTTTCACATGACACACGGTAAGATAACTATAAAATGGTATGCATTGGTACGTGACTAGGGAGATAAACACAAAAAAATGTCACCCTAACTTTAACAAAGATTAATAGAATAATACAAGGAAAAAACAACGACTCTCTTTTCACATGACACATGAGGAAACAACTATAAAATTGTATAAAATTTTATGCATTGGTACTGTATCAGAGAGACATACACAGAGAAATGTAGCCCTAATTTTAACAAAGGATCAATAGAAGAATAAAAGGAAGAACAACTCTTTTGTCACATGACACAGGAGGAGACAATTATAGAATCGTATGAATTGGTACTTGATCAGGGAGACAAACACAAAAAAAATGTACTCGTATCTTAACAAAGGATTAAAAGAAGAACAGCTTTTTAGCCAAAATGATCATTGAGATTATCATAACTCTTCATTTTAGTCCCTAAGATTTAAAATCGATGGAAGTAGTCCCCTAATATTGTCCGTTGTCAATCATTTTGATCTTTTTGTGAAAAATCTTTGTTAAATTGAAAAAACCACAATTCAAAGAGATGAGTTGATTTGAAAAAATACATTCAATTTAACGAAGAGTTCTCATGGAAGAATTAAAAGATTAATAATAGACGGTCTCAGAAACCACTTGTATCAATTTTAAATTGAGAAAACAACTCTATCATCAAAGAAATGGCTTTGGAATTTCGTGGTGGAGAGGAGAAGGTATACTCTTGTTGCATGGGATTGAAGAACACAATGTCATGGGCAGCGAAACACAGACGGTAGTCAGTGTGGGAAAGGAACGGATGGAAAGACTCCCAGCTGGAAAGACCGGGTTTATCGGATCCTGTCCATTGAGCAATCCAAAAACGACACTTGGTAGGGAAGAGAGGTGGCATCCCTCTTTTTTTTTTTTTTTTTTTTTTTTTTTTTTTTCACACTCCCGTTTTTCGCTTCTACAGTCTTCCTCTTATTTTTGTTGCTTGATTCAGCTTTGATTTATATAATTTGGAAACCCGAAAAAAGGAGTGTGCAGAAAAAGAAAATGAATGTGAAAATCGCCTCCCGACAAAATGCTACAATTTCACAATCAAAGAGAAGGGAATGGAAAATTGAAAGTGACTTGTCCAATTGATGCCATACTTTAAAGAAAGAGAAGCAAAGATGTTCAACATGAAAAATGAAAATTAATTAATATTTCATAGAAATAAATGTTCCAAAAATAAATAGAAATCCTACTAATAATTGGTCTAAACCCCAACATGTTGGTAATGTTGGAGAAGCCTATTGGCTTCCCTGAGGCCACTCAAGTAAGCTCCATGGGTTGTAGAGTAATGGGTTCTGTGTGTAGCTTCCCCTGCAAATAAAATTTGAAGTGGGGGAGGTGAAGAACTAGTGGCACTACCAGAATCATCAGATGGCAATGGCTCTGCCATGCTGTCCAAATCCTCACCGCTTGATCCAACTGCTACATATGAGTATGATCCCAGAAACAGAGGATCACTACCCCATTGACTCTTCAAAACCTTGGAAAATTTTACTGAATTCCCCTCTGGATTCCCGTTCGCATTGCACGATTCATGGGAGTGTGATGTGTGTGATAGGAAGCTGGAGACTGTTTGTGAAACCCCATTGATAATCTCTTCACCTGAAAGTGCTTCTAGCGCAAGTGCTTCTTTCCCTGCAAACCAAGCAAGCAGAACGTTGGACTTGTGGTAGAGAGGGCAGAGAGAAGCCGTCTTCCTCATCCACCATGGGATCTTTTTATTCCTGAGCTCTGAGTCTGCTCTGTGGAAAACCATTTGTAAAAATGGAAACTTGCTGAAATCTTGGGACTTTAGAGGAGGATGATTGGAACCCAGTTGCAGAAACAACTTGTTAACAACGCCAAATCCAAGCCTCGAAATCGCCTCGGTTTTGAAACGAGGCAGAGGTGGATTGAACATACCAGAATCTTGGCGAATCGAAGCTTTGAGCACCCCCAAAGAGACTGTGACAATAACATGATCGGCTAACAAAACTGACCCATCAGAAAAATGGAGCTTCACGGGCCTTGTCTCGGATTCATAGCCACTGTGCGTGTGATTTTCCGGCTGCCATTGAATTTCTGTGACCTTTTTGCCCAATTGGATCAACCCAGGTGGGAGAACAGAGGCTAGAGATTGAACAATGCTCAAGTACCCTTTAGCAATGGTAATTTCTTCGCCGGGAAACATCCGGTACTCACTTTCAGCATTGTAATCAAGAGTTAACAAGTCACCGGCTGATGTATACGTCCTTTGGGTGTTCTCATGCATTGCAAAGATGGCTTCTTGCAGTAACTTTCTGCTCCAATTTCCATTGCCATTGACCTGCTCATCTCGGTTTTTCGTCAAAACCCAATACGCATCAAGACCTCGCCTTAAGAAAGAGCCGACACTGAGCTTCCCAACGCCGCCATTGCTTGCACAAATCCTGGAAGCTTCGTCTCCAAGCTCACTGTATTCAAAATCGCCATTGCACACTCTTTCAGAACTTTCATCAAACACCTTCCCCTGAGCATAATCCATCAAGTTCTTGAAGAGAGACAAAATGGGGTCCACCACATCCGGTTCCAGCTCCAACCCACCTTCGGCGACGGTGGTGGGCTCGTCGGAGGACCTGTCCATGCACTCCCATGGCTGCTCCGACTCGAGCGCATTGATTTCCTGAGCAATTTTATGAACCGGGCTACCTCCAATACCGTGGATCCAGGTAGCTCCCATCTCAATCCGGACACCGCCGAACACCGACGTGTTGATTCTGCCGCCAATTCTCTCCCCGCCTTCCACAACCACGAGCTCGAACAAGTCCCTGGGCCCAGCAGCAGTGTACAGCTTGTTCGCCGCCGTGACGCCGGCCATTCCCGCTCCAATGATCACAACCCGTGATTTCTTCGCCACCATTTTTGTTTCAGCTGGAATTAAAGTAATGGGTTTTTGGAATTACACAGAGGATGGTGGGAAGTGAGAGAAGAAAGAAACAAGTGTGAAGAGTGTGAGGTGAGAGATTGAGTTTACTGATGAGGATTTTATAAGTGGAAAGAAAGAGAAGAGAGAAGATTGCTTTTCTTATAAAACTTGACATTTTTTAAATTTTTTCAAATTTAATTTGTTCTAAAACAAAACAACTTATATGAAATGAGCTTTCGTCAGTGGTGTTCTGGCCTACTATTGTAATTACTGTTTTGTGAAGAAAAAAAATTACGAATCACATTACATTATGAGAACAGAATAGTATAATGACATAGGATTCGATGATAATATTAAAGCTTAATTCTACAATGATGGTAAACTCGTGACATAATGTACGGATGAACATTGGTCCCTAAAAGGAGTTCAAGATAGTCCTTTTTATATCTATCAAGTGTTTGACATAACTTACTAACTAAGCATATCTCGACAGGTTGCTTTGATAATATTCGATAAATTTTCTCGATATCATTCATCAGATTGCTTCGGTATATGTCAATATTTGTTGGCAATATGCAACATGATTTGGCTGATAATCACAAGTTCACCAAGTCTTCAATAGAATGCCTCAAAGAATAGACTAAATTTTCTTTTTCTGCAATTTCGTGCTCTATTTCTATCACAAAAACTTAAACTTTTAATACTCAACCTCCAAAATTCGAATCATAAATCTGCCACTACTAGACATATGTTCGTTTTCCTAATAAAGACAGGGCTCTACTTTTTTTGCAAGTCTACTGGTAGAAGAAATATGGTTTGATACCTAAAGGACTATTTCTTTATGAAATCTTTGGCCAGTAGTCCTAGAATCCCTCAGTGCCACTGCCATTTATGTCCAAAATATCATTGATTTTCTTCTGCCACTGTCATTTGAATTTTGGATTTGCCATTTCTTACTACTTGGACACAAGGATCTGATTTTTCTCAGCCAAAAGTTACCAGAGGCAAAGGGGAAAAGTGAAATTTGTGATGTGGGATTTGCCCAGAACATCTGAAACTTTGAGGGTCTGATGGGGCCTTTCACCAACCTTCACATGTACATCGGGTGAGGGATAGCCCACCAACTGAGCATTTCAATGGTCCTGATCAGTTTGTCGGTTTTGATCCGTTTAATGAGTTACTTTTACGTACGTATTAAAGTGTAATTTTCCTTACAACAAGGAATCACTCGTTAAGTGTAAAATGTGTGGTATTTTCTTTTGACATTTTAGTTCCATCAGATAGAATGTTTATTAATTATTGTGTTTTTGTTGGACTTGTAGTTAGGGATGGGTAACAGTTATGACGAACGGGTAACTGCGGTTATTTACCTATAACTATTTATGTTCATACCCGCATAATCGTTGGGTAATTGCATAAATGGTTATACTCATGCCCATTATCGTTTATAAACGGTTAACCATACTCATAACTGTGTGCTCATTTAACCATAACCGTTTACCCATTTACCAGTTTCTGAACCCGTTTATCCTTTTTTTTTATGCATTTACTCCTCTTTTTCACCCTTCTACATGTGTGTTTTTTTTTTTTTTTTTTTTTTTGTAACAACTTGAAAATTACAAAAGACAAATTTGTCATAATTTTCATTTTCTAACAATTAAACACCGTTATATGTACATTTTAGCATGCATTTCATTATTTTAATCATTTAAGTCCTCATACAATTCCAATAATTGAAATAATAGTTTACGAACGATATTTTTCTGCTACACCCAAGCAAGTCTTTAATTATAATCCATATGATTACAAAGTAAAGCCTCTAAAAACAAAAAGTAGTCATTATCTTGAATACTAGATTATTCAAAGCTTCAGAATATTCCGAAACTAAATACTTTCGAACACTAATTGTCGATGCAAATTTCCGCCGTCTTCAATCTTGACGAAAATGCACTTGCAAAACAATTAACACTTTTGATAAAAAAAACCTAAGCCTCACATGCCCACGAGGTGGGGGGGTGTTAGGTCAAAGGATCTCCGATACCTAAGTTAGTTTCTGTGAGAGAGTAAAGTGTTTAAGGCTTTTTTCGGATTGCAAAAGCCCTGAAAAATTGGTAGAATATGGGGTATTTATAGGGCTAGGGCCATCCATGTTTAATGGAGATATATTCTCTAAATATTCCCAAGATATTTAATAGAAAATAATATCTTGAGATAATGGGGTAATTATCCCTAATTGATTTAAATTAGGATTACTTACTTGATTGGAGTCAATCTTCAATTAGGAATGTATTAAAGATAGGATTTGGGTAATTAATCCTTATCTTTAATTCCTTGCCAAGGGTAGGTAAGCTGCGGGCAGTTGTGTTCTGCTGCTGAGCCCTCTAGGGATGTGAGATGCGCGTGGAAGTATCTGAGAAACCTGCCTATTTATTGAGGCAATCTTGTCCTTCTTGAATTTTGCTTCACACTAATGTTTTAGCATGTTCAATTACAAAGTCTCATCGACTCGTTGTCACCAAAAGAGGCCTACAAAAGAAATGTATAAATTGAATTAGTATCCCATTTAGGAACACGGACACCAATTAGCATGAATCCAATAGAGGTAAGTGATCACATTAGGTTTACATTGTATACTCGGTTATAAAAAAAAAACAAAAAAATCAATAATTAATAAGATAAGTATGAAATCGAAAGGGTAAAACGCACCTTGGGGGGCGAGGAGAGAGAGATGAGTGGTGGAGATGAGAGAAAAATGAGCGGTGAGGAGAGAGAGATGAGCGGCGTAGATGAGAGAGAGGGCGGCGATGAGAGATAGATGAGCAGCGGAGATGAGAGAGTGGGTAACGAGGAGGGAGAGATGAGCGGGGGGACGGGGCATTTGAGACTCTAAGTCTGGTAGAGAGATTGAAAATTTAGGGTTTTTATTTTTTATTTTTAATTTTACATATATTAAATTAAATGGATAAATGGATACCCGTTATAACTGTAGATAATACCCATAACTGATAGATACCCGTTATAACCGTGGGTAATTCCTATAACCGTCCATTTAAATTTAACAGATAAACGGTTATACCTATAATATAACCGTTTGTTTATCTAAACGGTTACCCATAACCGTAACCGTGTTAAATTGGTGGGTAACGGCGGTTACCCAAACCCATGGGTATTTTTCCCATCCCTACTTGTAGTATGATACAATGTTCATATTACAAACTAAACTTTTTAATTATATATAAAATATTGACAAACAAGTGAGTTTTGAACACTCGAATGCATACATAAGCCCTCTTAGCCAACTATCGCTTCAACTTAAGTTGTAGAACATGAGGTGCAAAAGTGGTTTGTGATGTATAAACCCTTCTCTTTATTGATGCATGGGATCCATTGTGGAAACCCTAAACTATAGTCTATTTCGGTAAACTTGTGATTTTTTTCCTTTAAAAATAGGACCATAGTGATTTCATCGCAACACTTCACTTTTCTAGAGATCGAGAAAACTCGAAGACAGTTCAGCTTTTCTCTGACCAACATCGTGTGCTCAACATGTGACTTGAATGAATATACGAGATTGTGATATAAAGGTAACGAATCTTTGTGGCCATAAGCAACATGATGACATTTATTAATTATTACTGTGACCCCAACGTTATTATTATTATACACTATGCCATGGGATCACACATGTTTATCAATTCATTTCACAATAATTCAATGATTTCAATTCTTTCTTTAGCATATCCAAACTTTTTTCATAAATCTTCATCAAAGGTAGTGCCGATATGACAATATACATTAAAAAAAAAAAATTTAACGAAAAGCTTCCGATATTGTTTACTTTAACGAAAAATCATATTTTTGCATTAAAAAAATCAATTCTGGTAATATTCATTTTACCATTTGTTTTGTCCTTATCGTTAAAACTCAAAGTTTTCAAATCATTTTCATTAGTTTTTCTTAAAATAAAAATAAAAAAATCCATTTTAATGGCACGAGTTTACATCAGGTATTGGACTCAATATAAATATGTATTGCCTTCGTATGTGTGAGTCGAGTTCTCACCCGCTTTTCAGGCAGCATGAGCTACGGGCAAGTGCTTTGTAGGCCAATAGCCAATGAACTGGGTGGGGCACTCGATGCAAGGAGAGCACACTGGGCAAGTACGAGAAAATTTATCCGCTCCACTTTATTAAAAGCAAGGAGGTCAAACCAAGGACCTATGAAAGTTAAGGCTCATCCCCGATCAATATTAAATCAAACAATAAGGGGCCGTAGCATTGACCATTTTTTCATTGATTCAATATAATATGGAGAAGATCATTCAGTTTCCTACGGAGACAACAGAAACTAAGATCTCATGCAAAATTAAAACAACCATCAGTAAACTAAAAGCTAGTTGCACTTAGATGATGTTATTCAACCTCAAAAGTTTAAGTTAGGTTCACAAAATAGATTTTTATTTTCTTCAAATAAAAAAATTGGTTATAATGGATAGTAAAAATAATATTTCAATAGTAACAATGACAACTAGTCTACTACCTCCCAAGGTGGAAACGCGGACTACGCAATAAGATGCTCAACCATAAGCTTGGAGAAATATTAAAAACAATCTTATTAGAATTGAGAAATGTTTAGAAGACCCTTTCAAAAGTGAGATTTTTTATGAACTATATGTCACATCATGTTTTTTATACAATGTTTTACTATGTTTGTACGGATATTAACGTTCAACTGTAATGTGACAGATAGTCCCACTTTGAGAGAAAGTTTCCTTACCATTTCTCAATATAATTTTTTGAAGCGGCTTTCAAGTGAGGCCAAGCAATCGTCACAGTCAGCCAGCGAGTAATCCCAAGAAAGCTAGCAACTTGCACGATCCTTACCGTAGCAAAGTTAATGATCTTGTTAAGTCAAAGTTCATAATATTAAATATACATCGTATGGTGTGACATTTTCTTATGTAATATGCTATAATTGTTCGATTAAATAGAGTGTGATTCTCTCTCCTCTAAAATCTTTCTCTTCTTTTTTCTCCTCCTATTTGAGCGAGCACAATTAAGTAACGTCAATATCTTGTGTTGACTTCTTTACAGAAAAAGAAAAAGAGGAAAGTGATAGAGGAGGGGAGAGAAGGGGAGGGAATTGGGGAGGGGAGAAAATCCTACTCTGTATAAAAATGCCTTCTAAATTAGATAACAAGTATGTATTACATCAAAAGCAAGCGTTGTTGCTCATGAGCTAGCTCAATATGCTTCTAAAGAATATGAGATTGCGCTCACGGATAGAGAATGAAGGTAACTTAAATGAAATAAATTTACCGACAAGTGACGTTCTAGTTTAATAATATCATAAAAACTTTAAAATGACATATATTATAAAATCAATACACCAACGTACTAGTAAATCCATTTCACGCAAATCCTTCTTGTGAGGAGAAAGTACGTGACCACTTATTGCGGAGGGGAAAGTATACACTTACTAGTTGTTGCATGTAACAAAGGAGAAAGCATGGAACATTTTACTTGTGGGGGGAAAAAAGGTGTTTTTTTATGGAGGTAATTGTCTGTCCTCCAATTTCTATATTTTTTTCATGCCCTCATGTTTATGTGGTCACGGTTAAACTACGCCAACATTTTATATTCCTATTACTTTTTGTTTTATTATTTCTATAAAAAAATTAATATAAAAAATTAATATAACTTAACCGTAACCACACATTACAGGAAAGTATGAAAATAGTATGAAAATAGAAGGAGGACATGAAAAAAATATGAAAATGGAACAGCAGACAATCCACCTCCTTTCATTATTGGTACTTTACTTTTACCATGAACGACATCGATGATTTGATAAGAGGAATTGATAAGAGAATGATGGGATTGGAATCGGGTACAAAACTGTCCATCGATTCAAATCATTGCCTTATTGTTGTTGGGTTTCACTGTCTTCACCAACGTCTTTTCTTCACCACTTTTGAACATAGAGTATGGGGTTACTATTTCATTGATTATTTCGCATACTAAAATACGTGGAATGATAATATTTCAATCCAATTTCTCATTGTTTTTTACATCGATGCTACATTTGTGTATATGGTGCAAAAACATAAAGATATTTTGGCGATGTCGTATAATATTTCCGTAAATGGGTAAAAGAAGAACTTATCCCAAGAATTTAGGACTAGGGTTCTGAAGCCGCAAATTGTACCCTAGTTTAGGGGTTGCTTGTACTTTCTATTTAGGTAATGTTTCTCTTATTTGATCAGTTGAAAAAAAAAACATATAAGTATCTTTTGGAAGTGTTTTTAAAATAGCTGAAAATGTATTTGGTGAAAACGTTTTTAGAACCAATCCTTAATAAAAATGTAAGTAAAACCTGAAAAATGCACTTCAAATGTTTCCTACAAGAAACATCAATTTTTCAAAAATTACTGTCAAACGAGGCCATAACTTCAAGTGGCTAGCTAGGGCATGAAGTGGCCTAACTTCATAGTGCCTAGCTAGCTACAATCTTCTTTCTCCCATTTTTGATATCTTACACATTTTCTATTGATAGTTTACTCAACCACTATAGGTATTAGGTACACTCTCCTAATCAAATCGACTTTTTACCTTTAAATGATGAGGAACACCAAAGGAGAAGAAAATAATTCAACAAGCTTACTAGTCCAAGAAAATTCTTAACAACGAAAGGAAGAAGAAGAAGATATGGTTCATCCAAAATGAATGGAATAACGTTCCATCTTGGATTAATTTTAGCCATGTCTTTCACTAGAGGAAGTTTCTAACTCGGCACACATGAATAAAATCCAAACACCATATTCACTATGATATCTGATCACATGCGAATTCTTTTCTTAAAAAGTAAAGTAGTTTATAAAGAACAATGCTTGGATACTCAAGGATGAGTATGAACTCCTACTCAAAATTCTTCACGTTCAAATTACAAGGCTCTGTGCTTATGATCAGACCCGTTTATATTCTGAATTACTTTATAAAAATCATCTCTGTAAAAAATGAATTTAAACTAAGGTCGTTTAGTCAATCTATTGTAGCAAATACATAGACGGTCGACAATGCTTTTACAAGTTCTGTTCACCTATTTATGTATAATTCGATGATTAAATAACTTTAGCTTTAATTGTTTTTTTTTTTTTTTTGTAAAGGCGATATTTATAGAGTGAATTATAATATGAACAGTTCCGATCATAAACACTAAGTTTTATAAATCGGCAACGGATAATTTTAAGTAAGAATTCCTATTCATCTTTAAGTAGCCAAATATTAATTGTTTATAAATATGTCCTCTCGAACGAATATATTAGTGTTTCGATTTGACCAAGCCTTATATTTCCAAGGCTACCAGCAGATGAAGCTCAATGAATGGGCTATTAAGGCCCAAATTAAACTTTATCCGCATTAAGATCATAGTGGGCCAACTAATGGATTTAGAGGGCCAACCCATTTGAGCAAAACTTTTAGAGTCGCTATTACCAATTGGGGCTTATGAATTGAAACTTGAACCGAGGTTATGCATGCTTGCTTGCAATATCCTAAACCTAACACGTAAACCTTAATTCAATTACATTAAGGACACGTTTGAGAGCACTTTTAAAATATCTAAGTGTTTTTTATTAAAATGTTTTTTGGACAATGCAAGTGAAACCTAAAGCATATAACTGGTGTATCTTGTAGGAAACACTTCAAATGCTTTTGAGCGCTTTCAAACGAGCCTAACATTTTTCAAATTTCGGTATTCCTAATTTTTTACGATGTAATTAATAGTATACCATGTGCCGATACTCTACGGTAATCATTATTACTAACCCAATCGCTCACGCATATTATAGCAATTTCCTTGTTTTCCAAATGCACAAAATGAAATAAAGGGCCGAATATGATTCAACAACAACAAAAACATGCCTTATTTATTGTTGTTCCAAGATTTATCTGTCACATGTTTGGCAGATTGCACGATATACACAAGGACCAAATCAACAAATAAAAAATTTGGTCAAATAAACCCAGATATATCCAAATCTAAATTTTGAAAGTAGCATGTGGGACCCACTGTACCAGGTGGGTGCGGACTCACTGAATTTACCAAAATAGCCATTTGGGAAATTTGAAAATTTGCGACTATGGCCTTCTGCCCAGTCAATGCAGAAAAAGAGGAAACAAATAAGGCTCCAAATAGAAAAATCAATAAATAAAAGGGTTGATTAGTAAATAAACTAAATTGCGAAGAACCTACACCATTTTCTCTGTGTTCCTAAATTTTGCTAATTAGTCCCTATACTATCCACATTTTTCATTTCCTACCCTACTCTGCAGAAACCCACCAACCAGCTGCCATGGCCGCCATTGCCATAAACCCCATTTCTTCATACACCTACCAAAACTACTCAACACACCCTTCAGGTAAGTCTCCGTCTTCCCCGATAAACCTCGCCAGCGCAGCATCGTCCCAGTCCATCTCCACCCCCGCCCAACCACCACGAGCCAACTCTTTTGTTTCACCAGACGCACAGCCGAACCCACTCGCCTCTTTCTCCTCCGCCATTACGAACTTCAAAGATTCCAAACCGATAACCTCCTTTGTAAGTCCGTACAAACCGCTAGCCTCCTCCACCTCCTCCATCAACCACTTCTCGGACTCCAACCCCAGCACCTCCTTCGAAATGCCGTACAAGCCGCCGAGGTCGACGCTCGCCATGACCGTCGACACTGAGTCCGAGAACGACGGCCCGCAGCTCTCCTCGTTGAGGTTGATCGTGACGTATGACGACGGCAGCGCTTGGAACACCCAGGGCTGCGAGTACGGGTTCTCGACGAAAGTCACCGCTGCGGCACCTGCAGCGGGCACGATCGGCCAGTCTTTGTTCACGAGCTTCGCGAGCTCCTCGAGCTTCCAGTCGTTTGCCTTGGAGGGCACAGTCTCAACGTCGTCGCTTATCACTTGTTCCGCCGCCAGATGTCGCTGCTTCTTCGCGGCGCTCCCCTCCTCCTCCGCCGGTTCGCTTCCGGGTCTCTTGCGCATGTCCTCCATGAGAGAGAGAGAGAGAGAGAGAGAGCAGTGAGGACTGTGTGGAGAGTGTGTGTGCTTGGTGTGGCGTGTATTGTCGTATATATCGGGTGGGTCCCATGCCGAAAACGAGGGAAAAAAAGGAAAAAGGATTTGTGGACTCGTATTGGTGGGCCCCATCCTGTGACGATATTGGAATGATCTCAGCCGTTGAGACTCATTCGCGTGGAAGGATCAACGGTCGGGGCTCTGTTAAGGATTTTGTGCTACGTTCGAAGGCGTGGCGATGTGGCGCGTAGCGTGAGGAAGGAAACGGCGAAATTAGTGGCAGAGTTGCCCGGTTGGGGAAGGAGGCTTGGGGAGAAAGAAAGAAGATTTTGGTACCTTCGATTTAATGAGGTAAAATTACTCTTTTGGACATGGAATTTATTTGATATTTCTAGATCATTCTCCCATTTACTCTTTTTCACATTTTTTTTTAATTTTATATATCGAATCGAATGAATTGAAAAAAATCAGTGGCCAAACATTAACAAGAATGTCTAGGTATGTGATAAGAAAAAATTAGTATGAATTGCACTTTCCTTGTTTATTTAGCTTATTGGTTAAGTAAAATATTGGGTAAAAAAGTGCGCGAAAACATCCATAAGGTGTAAATAACCCAATTCTCTTTGTACGAAAGGTTTATCGTGCAATTTAAATGTTATATTATCTGACAACCGAGTCTTTAACAGGATGCAATTTTATTTGAATTTCGTGTTTGAATCCAATCTTGCAACATAAACGTGCCAGTGCCAGATCATTGTTGCATGTCATATTCCTTCTCTTACGACTTTATCTTGTTAATCGTTACTATATGGGAAGGGAACGACACGAGTCAGGTTGCGAGAAAGAACAATTCAAATCGTTCAGGTGACAAAGCTAGCGACGACTTGGGAGTTGCTTCTTATACTCAAACTTGGATGGAGGGCAACAATTTCCCTGCAATTACTGTCCAGATTTATACTCATTAGTCGATTTCGATATAACATGGTGCCATTGATTAGAGTAGATCAAACAACAACTCGATTGATTAGAGAAAATTTTTAGTGTGCTGAAAACACGGGCCGGCACACTAAGGGTCATAATACAGTAGGTTGGTTTTTTTTTTTTTTTTTTTTTTAAAGAAATTTTAAACCAATTGTATTCTTATACATCCTATAAAAGAAGTTTATTTCATGAGGCTAACTTATATCTTTCTCGCCGATGCATTAGAGAGAATTGGGAACTCCCGAGTTTACACAACACGTGAGTAGGAGAAGGCGAATATCTCATGCCTTGCTTGCTCTGATCTTCCCCACTCACCTACCCAAAAGAGGAATGCTTGGACCTATTCCTGATGGTGTGATTCGAGTTTCGCTTCCATCGATCCTCTGTTTATAGATCATTTCACTACATAAAATGTAGTTGACCAAGTCCCCCTCAAGGGGAGCTGAAACATAGCTTTCTGCTCAATTCTATATACAACTTTATCCTTCAATACCAAACTCCTTATTTCCAACTTCCGATCTGGACAAGAGAATGGTGACTACTAGGCAAAAGACCTCTTTTTCCTCATTGCTAGTGCTAGGTTGAGCGTAGTTATATTTTGCTTCGCCTATTGAGAGACCAATAAAGAGCATTTTCCTTGGGTCATATGAACAGAAGATGTCCGACACATTGAAAAATCTCTCGATTGATTGAGTTCAATTCATCAATCTAAAACAAATGCATAATTGACTAATCCTAATTGATAAACTCGAATAAGAGAATTTAAACACGCCTAGGGACGCAAATTAGAGTACCGACTCATTCGCAATCCTCAAACCTTCACCAAGCAAGGGAAACCATCAAAACTTTTATGCATAAGGAATTTTGGCCCCTCTTAAGCCTTCCAAATAATCAAGTCATTCAAATAATTCATTGATAACACGGTAAAACGATTAAGCCATGCTAACATCTCGGTTAGATTGACAATCTCTAATCCCGAATACTACTCCGACACGACGGCATACATAACAAAAGCTTAGTTTAAGCATGAGTTTTCTCCTCGCATCATAGGTATCCGATAAGCAAATATCTATAGCTCAACAGACATACTACCTCTCTAACATAATAGCTTAGGTTTTCGTTCAATAAGTTTACTACAGAACCTTTTCTCCGGAACCCAAGAGCGTATTAACACGCAACTCCTCAAGGCTTTGAAGTACAGGAAACAACATGGGACTTGAACTTCTCAAGCTCTGCCAGAACCTCCTCTTCGGGCCTGTAGATCAGATCACTCATTCTCCATATCTGCAGACAATTGTCAGCTTCAGAAATCAGTTTTGTATCAAATCGAGCGTAATTTCTTTTACAATAACCAAAGGTTTCAGAAGAAAGTTAACGTAGGAGATGAGGGAGGGAGGGACGTAAGGGTAAAACACATCATTGGTACACCAGTAAAATTTGGTTTAAGCTCAACTTTTTAAAGGAAATTTGCTTCCTAACAAATTTTCTCCATCACTACAATGCTTTTAAACACCTCTTATCGAAATGCTAAAATTCAAAAAAGGGGTTAGCAACAGATAATTCACCATGTAGAAAACTATCTCCGCAATATTAAACTAGCAACATCTTTCTTAATCTTATGTAATGTGTAATATTCAATCTTATATGGTTTCTCATTATGAAATATTCTTAGAAATGATTTTATGACTCGAAAAATGAAACCCTTTCAACGACGACAAGAACAAACATTCCGATACCTGCAATGTGCCCCCTCCGCCAGTACTATCACAGTCATCAGACACACTGACAACAGTCCATGGATCAGATGCATTCCAATGAAAATCAACAACCTTGTCCCTGTATACAATTATAAAGTTAAGCAAACCATGAGCGACAAACTACAGGAAAATAAAAGAAACAAAATAAAGTGCCCGACAATTCAACCAAATGATACAATAAGGGATCATATTTCCAATGAGTAAACTTCAAGAACTGTTTACCAGGTAATTTTACATGTTATAGAGATAACTTCAAAGATCATTCAGACTCGAGCAAACAACTTTAAAAGACCTAGAAGCCTATAAGCAATAAGGTACTTGATAAAAAAGGCTCCAAAGCACTACCGTGTCCAGTGTAAAACTTCCTATCAACATTTGATGCAAAGATTAACCTCAATATTCCACTGATGGATATACAGACACATACAGCATCATGTTCAGTTTACTGACCACAATAACATAATGAAAAAGTACTATATAGTGGCATGGGCACAATTATAGACTCAGGCATGATGACCATACAAGAGACACCAGGAAAGATAGAAATCCAAGAGTGAGACGTAAAACAATTTCCGAAAACCAGAAAGTTGAAAATCAAGGGTGAAAAGATCCTCTACCAGACATAAAAAGTTTGAAAAGGATTCTTAAAGTATGTTTAAATAAAGTTAGTAAAAGAGAGAGCCTCAAACCTGTGCCCAGCATGCTGGAAAAACAGGCCAGGTGGAGAAGTTGGGCCTTTTGGAGTTCGCTCCTTACCGACCTGCAGCGTATTATGTTTTCATAAGTTATAACAACTTCCATCTGATTGAAGTTATGGGAAGAGGAATAGAAAAGCCAAAACTCCATTTATTTGGAAACACTTCGTTTGTTATGTCAAAAAATAGATCAAGAAAAAGATTTGAAAATTACTAGATTAACACAAAATAAAATCACGGTACATTCTGAAGGCCAAAATACCTTCTCATAATCCCAAATGTTTAAAAGACCATCCTCTGCAGAACTTCCAAAGACAGACGATTTGTCTGGACACCACTGAAAACACAAATGCAACCAACAGATAAGACACAGAGTTCTTGAAACAGATGTTCTAAATTATTAGAAACAGAAAGTAGCAACAAAAGCAGCAGTATTATCATTACCTGAACACAAAGAACAGCTGCTGTATGACCCTCAAATTTATATATGGGTGCCCCCACTCCTTCAGAAGTGAGATTCCGACGATCAAACACGCGTACAGAATTATCTGCTGACCTGTATACAAATCATAACAACTTTGGTCTCGTATCTTCTCATTAGGCCAAACAATAAAGCATAATTAACAAAACCAGAGGATTAGGAAGCAGCAAAACTGAGAGGAACATGGCATTAGCACATACCCTGTTAGAATAAGGTTATCATTATGGGGATTCCAATCAACACAGTGAACATCAGCATCATGAGCCTTTTCAACCTGCTAATCAGAAACAAGAACAGCCAACACGTACAATAAGTAAAAGCAAAAATTCAGAGTGAAAGGAATAGGGATCTTCCAAGATTAATGATGGGAGATATTTAGCAAGGTCAAAAGAAAAAAGGTACATAAATGTGAACGGGTTGAGAGGGAACAATAGGCTGTCCATTTTGAAATATAGAGCCACAGATTAAGGGTGATTACAGCAAATAACATAAATATAACACAATTTCTTTAAGTAGCAGATTTAAACACCCTAAAAGCATTCTCCAATAGGCCTGTTAGTATTCATGATCAAGCAGGACTCTTCAAACAGCAGAATAGTCAAAGATAAACACTGCACACTGACATTACAAAGCCAAATTCTACATGCATACCAATTTATTCACCAAATTCCATTGCCAAAGCCATATAGAAATAAAGGAAAGACAAAAAGAAGGATGAGACGCATAACCTTTACAGCAGGGCTAGAGCCGACACGTGCATCCCATAATATGAGGCAGGAATCATCACCAACACTACAGAACTCCTGTGAACTTCAGTAGAGACGTAATATCATAAGAACTAAAGGAGCACGTCATATGTATAGAAATTGCAACTGCTAAGGTGTAAAACGAATGAGGGTTCCATATCTTTAATAGTTTAGTTAAGGGTAGGTGACTGAGTAAGCGTAAGTTACCTAGATGGGCAAAACGCCACATCTTCGACTGTATCCTCATGCCCATAGTAGATTCCCCGAGGAGCAACAGTAGGACCATCAGTAACTTTATCATTACCATCCCCAGACTTTGAGTTTTTAACGATTGATGCACCAGATCCTGGAGACTTGTTTGCTGCTGGATCAGTGGTAGAGGCTGCTATATGGTCCTGAATACTCCACAACACCACTGTTTTGTCCTTCCCTGCACAAAAATTTATTTTTAGTAAAAAAATAAAATGGCCTTCATAACATACATATCTGATTTCTTCTAACAATAAGAATGGTGTTAGTGCTTTGAGCGCTTGAAATCAATCACAAATTAAAAACAAACGACATCCAGCAAAGTCATTAGAGTTCACAATAAACTTACCCTGCCACAGTACAAATATAGGAAATTTCAAAACAAAAGGAGTAAACTATAGCATAATAAACCTACGTGCATTAGGCAAAGTTAAATATATAACAGCATCATTGATATCCAAATACAACTAGAAGCAAAAAAAAGCCCACCTCCAGAGAGCACGTAGGGCTCAGTTGGACACATTGCAAGGGCATATTCTGCATTATCTTGATGTCCAGTCAAAATCTGAAAGAAGAAAATAGTCAAACAGGTTCATATATTTTTCAATTGAACAAAGATAGTAGTAAGCAAAGGTCAAAGACAAATGCCATTCCTTTGACGCATTATCACACAAGTCTTGAACGGGTCCAATATTGAAATACTGAGAAATTCATGAAAAGAGACAGAAAAAAAGTTCACCAAATCTGGACGCGAGGTTGAAGCTCCTAGGACAGCATGACGGTTAGGTTGAGCTTCGACATCCCAAATTAGAACCTAAATTTGACAAAATTTGCAACTGTAACTTCAAAATAAACAATACGCATAGAAAACAAAGGAAACATGACTATGTGATCCAACTTGATAAAATAAAAAACACTTACATCAGGACTGTCGGTATGCGTGGCCACTATCTTAGTGTTCTGTGGAAGTTCTCTGATTCTGTTTACCTGTCAAAATATATGAAAAGGTTACTCAAGAAGAAGTACATGCAAGCTTCCAATATCACCAGCTTATACGCAAAATGAGTGAAGAATGAATTAAACACACATTTTACAGAATGTATAAGAGAAAGAATAGAAGTGTAAATGGTAACAATATTTTTCCCTCGTTTTGGATAACAACAGATGTAGTCTTTTCTTCATTTCTCACACCAGTATTAAACATTTCCCATTAAATTCAAACCCCCAAAAAGTAAAGTGCATTTGCTCAATTTTCATTGTGAATAAACAGACTTAAACAGGTGCACCAGTCATACCTCTCCAGGATGAATGATGGTCTTGTACTTCTTCACAAATGGTGAGCGGGCTTCCTCATTGAACTGAAAGATGAAGTATTCAATAATGAGTCAACAAAGAGTTAACCTTCATTCAAAATGTCAAACCCAATCACGCATACCTGAGATATATGCTCTGCAGCGGCGACTCTAGGTTTGACAATCTCACAATTTGCAATAACCAGAGTATTTGGGACACTGCCATCGGTCTGTCAACAAACCACAAAGACGATAACTTATTAAAAGAACATAAAACCATGGTGGCCTCTCGTGTTTCGGCACAAGACATCAACTTTAACCGTTTCAAGTATGATTTCTGAGTTGTAAACCCAAGCACACATTTGTCCTTCAAATTACATAAATATTCAAAACTAACTGCGGGAAATCAAAACTGAGATGAGCAAAGCTTGCCTGCTCGGAAAGGTAGAGACGCTGGCGATTCTTGTAAGTAGCTTGCTCGAGCTGAGGACCCCACCTACCCAAAACACAAGCAGATCGACAATGCTAATTAAAAAAATGCAGACTTTCAAATCTCCATTTGCCTCAGAAACCCTAAAACAAGAAAAATCAGACCCCCAGACACAAAACCCTAAGAAACAGAACAAAACCAGAGAGACATGACGCTGCGCCAAAACCCTAAAAACCCTAAAGCCCCAAAAATGGGGGAAATAGAAGAAATTAGAGAGAGAAAAGTTGAGAGAGAGAGAGAGAGTACCGGCAAGAGAGGGAGGGCCAGACGAGGTTGTGGTTGGCAAGCCAGTCGTAGAGGATGGGGACGAGGGACTTCCACTGAGTGTACTTGTCGTCGACTGTGGCGTTCTGCTGCGACTTCTTGAGCTTGGCTTGCTGTTGGTGGTCGTCCTTCTTCTCTTCCTTGGGCTTGGGCTTCCGGCCCCGAGTCTCCTTCTTCTTCACTGGTCCAGCTTGCTGCTGCGACTGAGCGTCCATGGCTACTCCGCCGAGTTTGGTGGTTGCGAGACTCTGACTTCAAAACCCTTATTATAATCTCTCTCTCACACTCTCTCTCCTCGCTCGGTTCGCGCGGTCGCTCTCACTTTCTCACGCTCTCTGTGCGTCTCTGGTTGTGTCCGTCCATTGAGATACACCCCGGTAGTCCACTCCACTAGCGTGGATGATACACACGCGTCTTGAGATTTTTTATTGAAGGCATTTGATTTTTGACCACTCGGTTTTTTATCCCTTTACTGTTTTTTTTTAACCGTTAGATCGAACAATTAAAATAAAATCAATGATCATAGTTAAAAGAGTGAACAAAGTTGAAAAATATGCGCACAAATCACTCTTTATTGAAATGCCCGTTGAAACTGTAATTGTATCTCACTTATCTAAAGCTCATTTTCTATCACTTTGTCTCCCACTTGAACATTATTCGGCACATAACAGTCATTGTGTCTCACTTATCTGAAGCTCATTTTTTGTCACTTTTGTCTCTCACTTGAACATTACTCGGCACATACCGAAAGTTGTGTCCCGATTCTCTTTACATGACGTTATATCATTAACATAAAACATCATGTGAATATGCAAAAATCTTGTGTAACCGCTCCATTGTCTATTTACTAAAAACTCTACTTTGGAATTCGAACTTGAGATCTTCTACTTACGAGCTCTACTTCGGGATTGCGAAAATCACTACTCAAAACAAGCATGGTAAAAAAAATTGTATTTCCCCAAACATAAAAATGAGATCTAAATCAAATTTTTAAATTTTGGGTTTGGAGTTGGCCACCTGAGTGTAGGTTAAGCAAAACAAGACATCCATGCCATAAACCTGTTTAATCAAACTTGTCCCATTCAAGAACCACAAGAGTACATTTGACTAACAACGTCATATCCTTCATGTAAATCTCTGATTTTTCTTAACAAAACTTCATAATTTATAGCCTCAGACATAAACGCCCGATGCAAGCAGCAAGAACAAGGATCCGAAACCCTGCACACCAAAGAGAACAGTTGGAATGTTAGATACAATCATACACCAGAACAAGGAGCAATCTAGTACTGTATCGGTAGATGAAGAGAGGATTCGGACTACAAACGCACCAAAAAGAAGGAAGCGAATGTTGCTGTTATGACTTCCTTTGCAAGACTGCGGTTTTTCCGAGAAATGGTAGCCTCATAGCTGCAGCAAATATATACTACCGTTAACGACTACTATATTCAGAAGACGAAGGGGTGGGTAAAAATATACTCAGTAGACTTATTACATGAACAGCAAATAGATGATGCTAGGGCAACGGCTTGTATCTCTACTCGATTAGTCAAGACGAAACATGAGGGTTTAAAAGTACACAAAAATTTCCAGGCTGCTGTTCATCAAAGAATTATACGATATAGGTTTCCGAACTACATTATGAATTTACAACCCAAAGCTAGTGTTTTGCGTGACGCCTTCACGAATCCAAACATGTCCATACAATTGAGTCATTCGGTTTCCTGACATATATCTACCTAAACATGCAAATGGTTACTAGGAAATCTTTCAGGCTTTCAGATTCCTCTCATAGCTTTTTAAACCCGATAATCTGATCTTATTAGCCAATATGTTTATACGCAGATCATCGATAACATATCAATTCTTTGAATTCCCACTTTTCAATACTCAAATCTGGTGATACAAAGTAGTAAATTTTCATTGATTTGGCTCGTTGAATTTTCACCAACTCTCGTTTTACACTCCGATTTGAAGGTTAAATCGGTCAGTTGTTCGTATCTGCGTAATTTATGCAATACCAGGCTCTAATTCTACACAGTAAACATCAATTTCAACAAATGCACTCTCATCAGACTCAATAAAAACACAATCTTCACGTTTGGCTGCTCAGAAAATTGCAAATAAACAAAATAAACCACACCAAGAAACGAAAATTCACATTTCTAATCTGCTTTCATCAATTACCATAATATTTTGCAGGAAAACAAAATTTGCAGACCCAAAATTTCTAAATTGACAACAAGATCTAAACGGAAAATCAGAAAAATTAAAAATTAAGGGAAAAAAAAGATCTGGAAATGGTGGATCGGACTCACATGAAGAAGGAGGCGGTGAAGAGGAGACCGAGGGAGACCATCACGACGGCGAGAGTCGGGTACCACGTGACGGGCACGGGACTGGAAATTGCCTTCGAAGCCTTGAGAAGGAAAGCGAAAGAACAAAATCGAAAACGTTAGAAGCGAAAACGGAGAAGCAGAAAAGCAAGGAAAAGTGCTTTTGGCTTACCATCGTAGCCGGCGAGTTGGAAGTTGCTGAAAGCTTCGGTCTTTGATCTCTACAGATCGAAGCAGAGACTTTGGCGACTGAGAGTACAGGAAGGGAAGGCTCTATGTCAAATTTGATGGAGGAGGCTAGAATCCTGTGGGTGTTCGGTACCAAACGTAGGTGATTTGGCGGGTCTGGCTCCATCACTACGGTTGGTCTCCTAAACGCAGCGTTTGGAGTCTGTATTATTTTCATCGTTTAAAATTTTAACTAAACACTCCCGGTATTATTTATTTTTAACGAAAAAAACCACGTTTTTACATTTCTCTGGTACTATTCACTACACCTTTATTTGTAATTTTTCCTTAAAATTAAAATTTTTTGAACTTTTAGTTAGTTATTTATTTATTTATTATTTAGCGTTTTTAAATTTTTTGTTCAGACTATTTCATATTTTACATGCAACTTGAATAAAATTTGCACGTTGACCTTCATTTAAGTCGGAACTTGCACTTTTCAATCCTATATGTATTGGCAAACACTAAAAAATGAGAAATCGGAATAATTATAGTTCATATTCTTTGTGAATAATCAGGGTTCCAATCATAGGCTTCAAATGATGCCTAACAAAAAAAAGAACTAATACATCTGAAGCATAAAAAAACTAGAGTAATCATTTGATTGGATCATTGGCTAAAGTGAAAATTTGTAACGCATTAGGGCATTCTATTAGTAAGTTCATCTAAGCAGATTCATCGGATTTTGATATTATCGATCGATTTGTGCATATATACAAAAAATCTTTCTCATTATTACAATGAATCCTGAAGAAAAAAAAGAGTTTATATAGAATAAAATATATACTTCAATTTTCTTGTGTTAAAACTTTGGCTTGTTATGCGTAAATGTAGCTGCTTACACTAAAAATTAGAAGTAGACAGACAAATAAACAATAAGCCAGATGCCACGATTGAGTGCCCTTTAGCATCGGTACAGTGTCCTGAAAGTTCTATTTTTTATTGAAAGTTTATAACCGGTTCTAATTGTACATAATGTCCAAAAGTTAAAATGCATAACTTTACTGCTCTGGAAGTGAAGGGAAAAGACGGATTAATTTCATGGCAGGAAATGTTCTGTACATTGTTGGTAACAAAGAGCGTTTTCTTTCCCTGAATAATACACAACTATCATATAAAAATTTACAAAAACAAAAAAAGACTCCAAGTAGCCTATGATCCAAAACTTCTGATGCTTCAACTCTGAAAATTCAGTAGGTTGATCCGAACCCTGCTTATATATGCTTAAGCTCCGGTTACCGTTTCGAAGTTTATGAAGGTTGATCCGAATTCGGATTTCCATCCATCCCATTTGTACACATCTGCATAACTTAGCTCGTATCCGAGTTCCCATGCTCAGCAGACCTGTCTTGACGGCGTTCTGCAAATGCGCGTTTTTTACACGGTGATCTGAGATTTAGGAATTGAGCAAGAAACCGAACATTTTAAGCTAGTAGTAAGCGTTCAATAGGGGGAGCCTTGCCATAATTTAAACCCGTGCTCGCTCACACTGCCCCCAGATGATCTCCTAAGTCTCTCCCAGAACTGCTTACCCCTTCCTGTTCCCAAAGGACCTGAACTGGAGTGTCTCCTGAATGATTCGGTATCTTGCCTCCCCGTGCTCATTGATGTACTACAAATCTTTGACAATGATGCTTCCCGCCCTGTCTCGAGGTCAGAATTGTAGGTCAGCATGGAATACTGGTTTTGGAAAGTATCTGGCAACTGTCCTGAGGTAGTATTTGTGTCATCAGCCACATCAATGGACAAATCGCATGGGCTAGAATTCCTTGAACCTAATTCTTTCACCTCATCATACTCATTGCATACCAGTTTTAAGGCCTGGACAACCTCGCCCATAAAAGGGCGGTGTGATACCTCTGGCTGTACACACATCGAAGCAATAGCTGCCACTTTGGCGATACTTTCAAATGGAACCTCGGATCCTAGATTTGGATCTATGATTGCTTCCAACCCTTCTTTACTTGTGAGGAGTGGCCGGGCCCATGCAACTAGGTTTTCTTCACCAGGTGGCTGTGACATGTCTACCGGTTTTCTTCCAGTTAAGAGTTCGAGAAGGACAACCCCATAGCTGTATACATCACTCTTGACAAGAAGATGCCCAGTCATTGCATATTCCGGAGCCACATACCTTAATATTGTCATTAGGAATTTAAAGATGTCAGAAACTGTCACCAATGAGACATAACCTGGACACTGAATACAGCAAAGAGAAAATTTCATACCCAAAAGTTCCCATGACCCGTGTTGATATGTGTCCGTTTTCCTCATCCATGGCAGTTCGCGCCAAACCAAAGTCGGACACTTTCGGTGTAAAATCATCTTCTAGCAAAATATTGCTGGCTTTAAAATCCCTGTGAATGACACGGGGGCTGGAATCCTCGTGTAGATATGCCAGCCCCCTAGCAGCACCAAGTGCTATTTTCATGCGTTGCAACCAATTAAGCGGAGCACTGTCCTTGTCAATTCCTGACAGCAAGCAAAATGGACAGAAGCCCTATGTCAAAAAGAATCCTCCTACATTAAACAAATTCATTAAGAACAGATCAGTTGTGAATAGAGAGGGGGGGGTTACCATGTAAATGAGATTCCACACTGCCATTAGGAACGAGCTCATAAACCAAGGAACGACTATGCGCTTCTGTGCATATGCCAATCAACTTGACCAAATTTCGATGATGAAGACGACTAAGCATCTCAACTTCAGCCAAAAACTCCCGACCACCATGATGATCATCTCTTTTTAGAACTTTGACGGCAATCTTGGTCCCATCTTCAAGAACACCACTATAAACACGCCCAAAGCCACCTTCCCCAAGTACTCTTGAATCGTCATAATTGTTAGTGGCTCTCTCAATATCACTCGCACTGAAAGTATTGGCGGATCCTGTATATGGTGCACTGCTGGATCCGAATGATAACGACAAGGAACTGTGCCTACTTTCCATCATCGACCCAGCCGTACCTGCAAAACATATACGTTATCTATATTAGAAATGACAGTGTTATATAAGCACTGTTCCATCTTCAAATCATCAGCGTAAGTTACCAGCAATACTACCTGTGCACCTGACCTAATTCCATTAGACACAAAGAAAAGACCTAATTCAATTAACTTATCGGGACTCGTATTACCTGATGGTTTTCCAGAAGAGGGTAGCATAGCCCGCGGAGTTGCTGCTGGTTGAGATGCGCGGTCTCTAGGTTTGAACAGAAAAACCCAAGCAGCAGCAGAGCATAAAGCAACTGCTACAAAGGTAGACAAAGCAATAATAGCAATTACCCCACCACTAAGCCCATTTTTATTCTTCCTCTTGTGCACGTCAACCCCTAGGGGCTTTGTCGTCCTTCCATTATTGTCATTACCAGGATACGGCCCCGCATTCATTGCATCAATGTCCAAAGAAGGTGGAGACGGGGGTAAACCTATACATATGTAGTTTGTAAAGATAAGCATTATTGATAAAAATACCTGCAGTACGTATGTGCATATGTCTAAATACATACCTGGATACCGCACATATAGTACTTCATAGTCGCCAAAGTACGATGCGTTTATAACAACTCGTTTATGCCAAAATCTCTGGGAAGTCAAAACAGCTGTGGTGTTATCAAACTGTTGCCCGAGGGGAACCAAGTCAATGAGGGCAACTGTCTTGTCTGGTTGCTGGGTAGCTGCATTGGCTCCAATAATGCGGACCTGACTTTGTTGCATAAGAACCCCAACAGCAATTTCCTGGGCTAGCTCTGAAACCAAGGGAAAGAAGGTATACAGTGCAACACTAAGTCGCAGTCCAACTTGCAGAGGCAAGACACAGCCACAAGGTGACCCAGGAGGGGTATTTGTATATGGATCGGTGCAAATAGTTGACGAACAATCTGCAAAAAGGAAGAACCTTTGCATCACATTTTTGTATGAACTTTGAAAAAGAATGTTGTAGGATCAATAACGAAAGTGGAAACACCAGTTAACAGGTAAAGAAAATTGTTAGCTTATCTACCTTGATTGGGAGGTGGTGGTGGGAATACTTGAACTAGTGGCAGCGGTGGTGCCCCTTTTGGGCTCTTTGCTGGAGCTCCAGATGGAGAAATCTTAGGGCGCACTTATTATTCCAAACATGTAATTATTGGGTAAGGTATTGAGTAGACAATTAGATAAAAAGGTAAGTTCAGAAATAAAATCATCACAGAGAACCAGAGGCAAGATTATTTCTTACAATTGGTTTCGTGAGTTGGTCCTTTTAAAGATGGAGAAGGAGCAGGCGAAACATGGCTCACTGATGGAGCATCAGGCAAATGAGATGGAGGGACTGAAGATGCTGACATGTAGAAATTGTGTTAGCTTTGAACACCAAAGTTTGGTCCATTTCTCAGGTGAGAGATGAAATAAAACACTGAAGTTCAATGCTTTGGTACCTGGATTTAGGGGTGGAGGAGCATAGTGTCTTTGCCTGCCTGTTTGAAATGATACCGGTGGCATCACTGGGCCTGTATTAAGTATTGAAATTATAACTTAATAACGTCAAAAGAACATGATAAGCTGCGTAATAACATTTTTTTTAAGTGTGACTTAGCACATGTAGTTCAGGTGAAACATGAAACCTTGCTGTTCTGGAGTGGGAGGAGAAACCAGATATGATGGCGCTTGATGATTCTTATGGAATATCGTTAAAGGTGAAGATGCAGGAGAACGTTTATAATGTCTCACAGGTTTGTGAACAACAGGAGCTAAAGAAGAAAACAGAACCTAGACTTACAAACCTGACAACATAACTTTCAAGTAACAAACAATATGAAACACGTGATTTTTTCATACCTTTAGCTGGGGTATGGCCCATGGGTGGTGATGGTTTGGGAGTGTCATATGATGGTGCAACAACTGGTATTCGACCCCTTTTCCAGTTAATGGTTGGGGGAGGAGATGACACAGGTTTGTGGATGGAAGGAGCTACAGTAGAAAACAATATATAGAATCAAAACTTTGACAACACAAACTTTCAAGTAGAGAAAAATATGAAATACGCAGTTTTTCTATACCTTCAGCTGGGGTACGACCCACGGGTAGTGATGGCTTGGGAGCTTCATATGGTGGTGCAACAACTGGTAAACGACTCCTTTTCCCGTTGATGCTGGGTGGAGTAGATGATGCATGAGAGACTTCAGGATCTGCAACCTCATATTAGGGTCAGTCAATTGTTACAATGGTTAGAAAATAATTTAGAACTGCTAAAAAACAATGATTCAATGAGGGATTAAACTGATTCAATTTGGTATCACAGTGTGAACATTAAAACTATAACTTTATACTACGATTTTTCTGAAGCAGTACCAGGTAATGCAGATGGAGATTCTCCAGGTGTAACTGGGTGAATGGATGTCGGGTTTTGTGGAAAATTGTTTGTTGGTGATGCAACTGGTACTGCTTTTCAGAGAAGAACAAATAGGCCATTTTCACTATTTCGCATAATGTAAAGTTTATATGTGATCGTTTAAGGAGAAAAATGGGGGTGGGGTGGAAGGCGCACCAGGTAATGTAGGTGGTGCTATATTCGGTGTGATTGGCTGGACTACAGGTGGATTTAGTCCCAATACCCTCCGGAGAGATGAATTAGGTGTTGTATTTTGAAAATAAATAAATAAATAAACAACATACTGCATATAACCAGCATCTGAGAACTAATAATGTAATAACAAAATGCTACATCTACCTGGAGCAATTGGTTCTGGTATGGGAGCCTTATTGTCTGGCGCATGTCTTTGAGGAGCAAATGGTGAAGTTTCTGGTGTACTTGAATGGATGGCCGGTGAAATTTGTGGCAAATTCCTGGGTGGTGTTTCAACGGGTACTGGACAATGTAATACAGAAAACATTTGGTTGGAACCAATTTAACAGAAAAATCATCACAGAAACAGCTCTAGGGTTTTTATCTACCTGGAGCAACTGGCGCTGAGATAGGACTCTTATTGACTGGTGCCTTTGTTTGAGAAGAAGTTGGTGGCATAGACGGTACATGACCTTCAACAATTGACGGGGGATGAGCATTATTTGGTGGCATAGGCCGTACATGACCTTCAACACTTGCAGGTGGAGGAGAATTAGTTGGTGGCATAGATGGTACATGACCTTCAACACTTGGTGGTGGAGGAGCATTATTTGGTGGTCCAGTAGGTACATGAACTTCAATGCTTAATGGTGGAGGAACATTAATTGGTGGTGTGGGCGGTACATGACCCTCAACACTTGGTGGTGGACGAGAATTAGCTGGTGGCAGAGATGGTACATGACCTTCAACACTTGGTAGTGGAGGAGCAAGATTTGGTTGCGTAGATGGTACATGAACTTCCATACTTCGTGGAGGAGGAGCATCTTTTGGTGGCAAAGATGGTACTTGACTTTCAACACTTGGTGGTGGAGGAGCATCATTTGGTGGCTCTGACGGTACATGTTCAGTACTTTGTGGTGGAGAAGCAGTTTTTGGTGGCATAGGCGGTACATGGCCTTCAACACTTGGTGGTGGAGGAGAACTAGTTGGTGGCATAGATGGTACATGACCTTCAACACTTGGTGGCGGAGGAGCGTTATTTAGCGGTGCAGTAGGTACATGAACTTCAATGCTTAGTGGTGGAGGAACATTCTTTGGTGGCGTATGCGGTACACGACCTTCAACACTTGGTGATGGAGGAGAATTAGCTGGTGGCAGAGATGGTACATGACCTTCAACACTTGGTAGTGGAGGAGCATCTTTTGGTGGCACCGACAGTACTTGACTTTCAACGCTTGGTGGTGGAGGAGCATTAGTTGCTGGCGCTGACGGTACATGAACTTCAGTACTTAATGGTGGAGGAGCAGTTTTTGGGGGCATAGGTGGTACATGGCCTTCAACACTTGCTGGTGGGGGAGAATTAGGAGGTGGCATAGATGGTACATGACCTCCAACACTTGGTGGTGGAGAAGCATTATTTGGTGGTGCAGTAGGTACATGAACTTTAATGCTTGGTGGAGGAGGAACGTTAATTGGTGGCTTAGGCGGTACATGACCTTCAACAATTGATGGTGGAGGAGAATTAGTTGGTGGCACAGACGGTACATGACCTTCAACACTTGGTGGTGGAGGAGCATTATTTGGTAGCGTAGACGGTACATGAACTTCCATCCTTAGTGGTGGAGGCGCACCTTTTGGTGGCAGAGATGGTACTTGATTTTCAACACTTGGTGGTGGAGGAGCATTAGTTGTCGGCACTGACGGTACATGAACTTCAGTGCTTAGTGGTGGAGGAGCAGTTTTTGGTGGCATAAGCGGTACATGGCCTTCAACACTTACTGGTGGAGGAGAATTTGGAGGTGGCATAGATGGTACATGACCTCCAACACTTGGTGGTGGAGGAGCAGTTTTTGGTGGCATAGGCGGTACATGGCCTTCAACACTTGGTGGTGGAGGAGCATTCTTTGGTGGTGCAGTAGGTACATGAACTTCAATGCTTAGTGGTGGAGGAACATTAACTGGTGCTGTAGGTGGTACATGACCTTCAACACTTGGTGGTGGAGGAGAATTTGTTGGTGGCACAGATGGTGCATGACCTTCAACACTTGGTGGTGGAGGAGGAGCACCTTTTGGTGGCACAGACGGTACTTGACTTTCAACACTTGGTGGAGGAGCATTATTTGGCGGCGCAGACGGTAGATGAACTTCAGTACTTAGTGGTGGAGGAGCAGTTTTTGGTGGCATAAATGGGACTTGACCTTCAACACTTGGTGGTGGAGAAGCATTATATGGGGGCAGTGGGGCGGACATAAGAGGTGGCATTGCAGGCGGTGGGTGCCAATTGGACCCTGGCATGTCAAATTAGGAGCTTAACCAGATGATCTTAACTTCAAATCTATAACAGCAGAGTTATGAGACTTACCATTTGGCTGTAATGCGGGGATTGGTACATTGCTTGTGAACGACTTTCTGTCAGTGAGAGGAGGGGATGCTGTTTCAACAGGAGGATTCACGGAGAGAGGTTCAGGTGATGGAGATATATTTAACCCTGAGAGAAGGCATATGCTGGTGCTTAGAAGAAGAAAACTAAAGCAAGCAATGGAAATCTGATATCTTAAAAGCCCCTTTATATTATACGTTCTTATTACCAAAAGTATTATACTTCATAGTTGCAGTACGATTTAGACTTGGAACAGCGTTTCATCAGATGAAACATATGGTAACGCATTTCCCAGATCAAGATGAAACCGGAACTAGGATTTGCTAAACGACCAAACTTCTCAAGACACTGTCATTTCAAAAACATAGCATTACAATTTCCGGCCATCACCATGCACTAGAAGACCCACTAGCTGTGAGCTCCGGTCATAAATTTACACTCGGGCAGCATTCAGAAGACAATTCAACAAGACAAGAACATGCTCAGATCAAAGAACATGCCGAAATTCGATTCATTTAGTCACTTCCTAGCATACTTCATATATCCATTCGGACCATTCCCACAGAAATGTGATTGCAGAACTTGATCACAAACAACACCGACACGAAAATTTCACAACTCAGATTACTACAATGTTGCTTAATCACTAAATCCTCTGAATCATAACAGAATTAACAACTTAAATCCAACAGTTCGTTCTAAATTCCTAACAATGTTTATGTGAATTGTGAAACATCAAAACTTCAACAGAGATTTGCAAAGATCAAAAAGTTACCTGCAGATCCTCGGAGAGCAAAAGCAAAAGCAAAAGCAAACCCAATGACACAGAGATTAACCAGCTGAAGAATGGCTGGCATCATCACCAAATCTCAAAAATCTCCGCACCCAAAAAACTCCTCCAGAGTAGGAAGTGACTACTAATTAGAGAGCAATAAAATAATAAAAGTAACAGTAACAATGATTAAATTAATAAATTAACCACTGTATTAAATTATTAATGGAGTTGTACCTTGAAGCAAAATTAAAGGGGGTGATTTTATTGGTTTAAAAAGTTCCCACAAGCAGTGAGAGCAAAGCAATGAGAAGGCAACCCAGAGAAGGGTTTGGTGAAAACAGCTAGGAGAAGCAAAACTCTAGCTTTCTGAGAACAAAAGCTCTGGAATTTGCAGAGCTTTGGGAGGTCCATGAAGGAGAGAAACTTTTCAACAGACATGAGTTGCAAAACCCAACTGGGAAATTTGGAAATTAACCAGAAAATGAAATTTTTTGTAACTTATATACACGCACACAGCAAACCGACAGTGCTGAAGTAACAGTTTTTGAGAGAGAGAGAGAGAGAGGGAGAGGTAGTTGAGTGGGGTAGAGAGGGAGAGGGAGGAGATCGAGGGGGTTCTTGGTGGTTGATATTTTATAGTGGGGAAGGCTTATATTATGTTTAAAGTACAATACTTCTATTTGGGGTTGATATTCTTGGGACCTTGATTTTAATGGGTTTTTACTCGACTTTTAGTTTCTTCTTTGGTTGGCTGTTTTTCCTGTTTTTCCTGTCGGTTGGCCAGAGAGAGTGGACTTCAACTGAGGAAGGAGAGAAATTTAGATGCGACTGAGTGTATTGCGAGAGGAAAGCCGAAGAAAAATACACCAAGTTGCAGTCTCTGTTTGAAATTTTTCGATACGATTGATATTTTCACGAAATTATTGAAAAAATCAGAGAAAGGTATGGAAAGAGACTTCACCATATGTTGGAGAAATACTTAAATTTCGGTTTAACTTGACAGATTTCGTCCATATTTTTAACATATAGGTTAAGTATAAGAAAAAATCTTATATTTCGTCTAAACTAGTGTTTAGTATCCCCTCAAATTTCGTTTTAAATTTTCACGTTTATAAACAAATTTTCATTTTTTTTTTCATCGAAGGCACTGATATCGTTATCGATATTTCCACAAATTTGTTTATTAATATTTTCACCGATACAGATATTTTAAACACCGGTTGCATCCTAGATTCCTTTTGGGTGTGAGGTGTCAAAACCAGGGTTTGACACATCAGCCTGCTTTTGCGATTTAGATATTTCAAATTTCAAACCTTATTTTAATGCATTTTAAAAGACCATGCATTATATATTCTACAAGTGTATGGTTCAGCAACCAGCATCCTCATAAGATAAAAAGTAAATATCTTTTTTATTGGTACATATTTGATGGATTGAAGTAGAAGCCTTTCTTCTTTCTTTTTCTTCGGTGGACTGCAAAGTGAAAAGAAACAAAGCAGTTTTTGTCAGTCGCATATACCATCATGGACTTATAATACAGTTTTTGAGTGTGACGATCACATTTAAAAATTTTAAACGTCGGATTCATAATACAAACTTCACCAAATGCAATTCTTGAACTGAAAGAAAAAAAATAATAATAATCCATTTATTTATGTTCTGTGAGGTCAATACACTCCTAACATATACTGCAATTCATGAGAAGCCATTTAATCCTTCTTAAAAGGGTTGAATTGAGTATTTATTTATGGGTCTGAAATATTTTTCAGTGTGCATAAAACACGGTTTAGTATATTAACTGTAGTAATATAAATAGTTGAAATTTTTTTTAAAAGAAAAAAAAATTCAACTAATCGCTTGGTGTATTAGGCCGTGTTCCCGACACAGTTAAAAAATTCTCATGGGGTCCATACTGTTAACCCTTGACTTTCAAAAACAAACTTGAAGACTTTTATGAAACATTGTGTCTCTTCTTGAATGGCTGCTTCCATTACTTCGTTAAACAGGAGCGTCTATTGATAGGATATGCTAATCCATTCATACCTAATTTCCTTTTTTTGGGTCATTCATGGCTAATTAGTCCATTATAAACATTAAATATTAATCAAGGGAAGAAAAAAAATTCTATTTGTGGACAACATACATCAGATGGAGAAAATGTGGGTTACGATAATTAATTACGGAAGTGTGTTTACTATTTTGAATTGAGCCTGAATTCAAATTTCCCTCCATGTAAATTAGTTTAGAATCCCAGTTTATCAATAAAAATGCAACAAATGAAATCTTGGAAAATCATAAACATATAATTTGAGGGAATTGGTAGTGACCAATTTAAAAATTAGGTGTTGTATGAATGGATCACTTTCTAAAATTTAATCAATGTGTGGTCAAATTTGGATTAGGATTTTTTTTTTTTTTTTTTTTAAAAGATCAGTTGGTAGCTTCGTTACGACAATCCACCTTTTTAAGGGCCAGAGACTCAGAAAGACTTAAAACGACATTTAAGCATTATCTAGCCACCATAACGTGATTCACACACGCCAAGAGTCAAACTCAAGACGTGCCATTGAAATACGGAATTAAAATTCGTCTCCAACATTGAACCATCACATGATAGTTCAAATTTTGATTATTTCAACAATTAAACTTCGTAGATTAATGAGTTCAATCAATTTCCCATGATTTTCTTGTGATGTAAATACAAAACAAAAAGAGCCACAAAATTCAAATATTGCCAAAGTGGAGCCCTAATCTGTTGGCTTAGTCTATCCAAACCTCGTGGTGGTTAATGGGTTCCCCACTGATCATGCAACTTTGTTGACTAGTTTGTTGATGATGCGACATTTCTAGAGAACAGCACCTAACGAGCCGACACACAACCAGTATGATTCATACTTCGATTTTATTTAATAGAGTAACAATTTCAATAGAAACGAAATTTTAACAACGCATCCATCAAATTTATTCCATGTGCAACTCACAGCCGCTCGATTTTTTTTATTTAATTTACTATTATTAAAGGTACGAGATAACTCGAAACTATTAAAATAATATAAACGAATTGAGAGTTTAGAACATAAGACATATTGATAGAAACCCAACATTTATCTATTAGAACGTTGAACCACATGCATGTTCCTGTTCAATTATTGATTAATAAACCCGTCGTAAAATAAACCAATGAAAATGAAAAGGATCAAGGCAAGCACATATTGCCTAACTAGTGGACACACAAATTCTCTTTTTTCTCCCTACTTGGAACTTGTTCAGGCATCATGGACTTGTTCAGTTGTTCTTTGGTATCGACTACATAAGTTAATATCCAAGGGTTGTCATGAAACAAATATTAGTCTTTTTCTTTCGATTTTTTTATTTATTTATTTCTGAAATCCATTACCAATATTATCATCGAATTAATGAGGAAAACAAAAGATAGTGGCCTTGTGGGAGGTTAAGACAAGCCACGGAAACCCCCACCCCACACGATGGATGAGTAGTGGACCACTGGAAATCTATATCGGCATCCAAAAACTGTTCCAAACACGTTTCTACATCTTCCTTTTCACTTTGGTCCCTCCTATTCTTTTTACTATGGCTATATTTCAAGTTAGTCTCGCACAAGAAAGCAGAAATGTTTGACAAAACGTGATTTATTGTGACATCTTCGTTGTTGGTAAATTTCTCGAAAGTATGAGCCCTGCATAATGATCGAAAGTCCAAAATTGGGTTTTCGTTATCCTAATGATTTCACTACTCAGAGAAACCTTGTGATCCAATAGTTTTCTTGTCTGTGACTCCATCTTTGTTCGAGTACTGGCCCGTCGTATTTTCTTCACGACCTAAAAAGCAAAGGCAACGTGACTATTCTGCCACAAAGCTTCTTTATAACCATCCAATTAGCATTGAGATCTAGACCGTATCTCTAAGCACGAAGTTCACGCACCAAGAGATTTAGACCGTTCAAGAGAGAGGAAAATTTGAACCGTTCATGTTTTTGGATTTTTGTAAAGTAAGCTAATTAGATGGGCTAATGAAGACCGTAAGATTTAAATTAACTGGTCTGAATTTCTCGATCCGCATGCTCGGGACACGTGGATCACGATCCATTAAATTAGAGAGCTTGTAGGCCAAGCCTTTTCTTCCGACCACGACAAATCACTCTTGCATCACGTGTTGCGACAAGAACAAATAAGGTTGGTACTTGGGAATTGGGACTAAAGAAACTTCGGGCTATTTATTTACATACAACCCACATGACATCTCATAGGATAGGTTCTTTCTCGTCTCAATTCATTAATGTATTGTGATGCATAAGGTTTTTTACCACATGATATGAATTACTGGACGTAAACATAACGTTGTCGTTAAACTCGTTGCATGCAAATTGCTCTTATTGACACGTGCATAATTGTCATCGTGACGTCTCGTCCCAAAAAATCATATGAAAAGAAACTCACAAACTCATGTATCATTACCACGGAATATCAGCACCATACCAATATAATCATGTCATATAAGTTCTTTCTCGTTCCGTAGGGTTTCAACTATTTAGTTCAATATTGCTTTGTTTCTTTTGGAGGCTGCAACTTTGCTAAAGGCTGACAAGACGCATCATTCCCTATGAATATTCGTCGCCCACTCTAGTAGGCTCCTAACTAGTCCTAATAAATCCTATCAAACTTGAGTCCCACTCAACAAGCTCTTCAACGGCAAACAGAGATAGTTATAATTTCTCTGGACCCTGAGACTGCGACCCGTTGCCCCTTCTATCGTAAGCATAAAACTAATCATTGTACCAAGTACTAGACGCATATACTTTGTATTATTGATCACATTCCAACGGATGCGGGTCTGGGCCGTGTCCGCTTGCACCACTTAGTAGACACAAACCGAAAAACACAAAAAAGAAAAGCCTCGTGACTGCAAGGTGGTGTGCAATTATTGAGTTTCTATTGCCACAAAACTGAAAACAGCTAATTAAAGCATGTGATTTCACATTTACGGCGCCTAATGCGGTGAAGATAGCAGAAAATTACAATGCCGGATTCATAACAGACAACGCAGATTCCGAATCCAAAAATACAAAAAACAGATAAACAAAAATGGGCATCAATCAGCAGTTGAGTTTAACTTACTGGACTATGTCTCATCTTTGAAGGCCACCTCTTGATCTCACTTGTTGCAGAGAGAATGAGCCACTGACAAGTTGTTCGTTTTAGGAAGCATTAGAGAACATCTGCGGTCAGTTGTTGTCCAAAGTCGTAGCTATCCACCTTAAAGTGATGGAAAAAATGACCTATACGGAGCAACATTGGATTTGGTTCTCAGAATTGCAAGAATTTGGAGGGACCTTAACCGTAAACAGAGAAGTGCAAAAGTACGTTTGATATCACATCATGTCACAAGTTTATGACTCTCAGTGTTTACTACCCTCTGAGAAATTACTTATTTGGATCGAATTCTCCAAATCCACTCTTGAAATCTTCCACCATCTTGGTTTCCTCTTCTTTGCTATCTGTACAGTTCTTCCAATCATCCCTGTCGGCCTTCTTCAACAAACCCGCCATAACCTGCAAATTATATCATTTGTCATTGGAGTTCAACCTTCTGAACGTCAGGAAACAAATTGGCAGATTATAAACAATCAGTTGAACTATGTCCTTACCTGGCGTCCAAATTGAGGTAAGAAGTTCTCATTCTCTTCAATCGAATGTGATAGGATTGTACCATCAGGGAGCTGAACATAGAAGAAACTAAAATTTCTGTCGAACTGTTCCCCTAACAATGTTCTCCCATCATAATTGTTACTGGCTGCAACGAAGAGAAGCATCAGTTAAAGATACAGTCAAAGGTAAGGAATATCAAAAGTTTCTCAAAAAGTATACTTGAAAAGTTCCATGCCGATTGAGCACAATAAAAATGGGTTTTTACATTTCATGGTTGTGAACTTGAACCCCTGCCTTTCAGCAGCTAAGTTAAATATATTTTTAAGGGCAGCTGCTTTGGCTGAAGGAACAGGAACAACCTATACAAAAGAACGATGGGGTAAGTAATTCACCCAAAAAACTTCTCACATAAACATTTGCAACACATATCTTACCTGAAGATTAGCATGAGTCATACGTTTCGAAGCCCATTCAAAGAAAACAACTTCCTTTCCTTGTTTGTTATAATACTTCTTCAGAGCATTCTGAAACTTATCGAGCTCAATATCACATTCTGAGGGTAGAGAAATGGTATTTGGTGAATGACCTATAGGGATTAGCAATACGTGATCTTCAACAAGCGGGCCTTTGGCAAGGGCACAATAGTAATGCTCCCCTATGCTGATAATGAGATGTGATTCTACTTTGGGGCTTGACAAACAAAACCAACACTCTGTTGACCTGCATTTGAGATTGAACTTAGTGTTACAACCAAAAGACATAACATCTTGAATACGTCTGACTGGGCCTGCTCAATAAGCATAAAAGCGTAATTCAGAGAGCAACCTGTTTCTGTTAGCATTTCCAGATCCACGTCCCGGTTGAGAATTGCTGTCACCTTCATCCTGTAAGCTGTGCTTAAATTTGCAATCTGGACCCCTTTCACATTTACCTTTGTTCATAAAATCGAAACAAACACCTCTCAACGATTGTTCTCTTGCATCTACGTCATGTTGAAAGTTGCAACTTTCCCCTCGAGGACAAGATCCAGATGATACAAACTTAAAACACAGCCTATTACCATCTCCATGTTTCTGCCTTTTTTCTGGGACATCGTATCTCCAGTACTGAGAATCAGAAATACTATCGCTAGACCTCTTTCCAGCTTCTATTGAATGAGCTGTTTTCTCCTCATATGTGTATGGAGATAAGGTAGTGGTTGTCGACTTCGCCCTAATCTCAATAGCAGACATTGTAGATGCTGGAGTAGGAGAAAGCGCATGAATGAATTTCTGAGGAGCAAGTACAAATGCAACAGGTTATTAATGACTAGAAGCTATATCTAAGGACAGAAAATGGAGATGTAACGATAAGAAACTCAAGAACTGTATCCATAACAAGGGGCAGCAGGCGTATCAATTCATCCCAAGACCAAATAATAAGGGAAACAAAGATGTTCGACTTGATGAATATAACTTGAAACTATGTTGAGATAACGAACCTGCTTATCTTTGTTTCCTACTGGAGCAAGACCCAAGAAGCGTGTGACATGCATAGCATCAACATTAGAGTAAGGTTCACGTGCATAGAACACGCCCTTCGTGCCTGCAATATGATAGCTACCACAGAGGACGAACTTTGATCAGAATCATAGAGATGTTGCTACTATCCATTGCAAAAGCTAAAATAATTCTGTTCACTACTATATGCAATTGACGAGAGTATTAAAAGTGACATGCCATGCAATAATCTCCAAATTTTCGTACCGTGGCTTGATCTCGGCTACTAACTCTGCCACAATATTGTCAGTGCCAAAAGGCTCGGAAACTCCAGGGGGAGCATCAGATATATTTGCTCTATTAGTGATCCCGCTTGGCCATTTATTAGTAACAATCAGTTAAGGAAATCACACAAAAGTCCAAAAATTGAAAACATGCAGCAAACTAAAGCATGTAACGGATACTAATTGAGCTTCTTATTCATTCTACAAGATAAAAAAATAAGAAATTGATAAATTCATAGCACACAAGGATATGTTAGGAACAAGTCAATAATTCCAGGCTCCTCAGCAATCGCTCGCAATACATCAACATCGTCCTGATTATACGTCCCAAACTGTTGGCTATCCGAAGATTGCTGACCAGATAAATATGCCACAGATAACCCTGAACAATGTGAGCACCAAAATCAGCTATAAACGTAAATGAACAGATACCAACTATCAGTCTATCAGCAAATATCCTAAAATATACAAACGCAAACTATCGTAAAGCTATTACATTTACAACAATTTACACATTCCTCATTTTTACCACACTCAATGACTGCAACCCCTTATGTGAGCATTAATCACTTGCCTTTGATCAGAATTAAGCGTGATTCAAGTAATCCTAATCAAGCTGAGCAACTAATCCGAATTTACGAAAAATATAGCAAAGATTACCTAAGAACATAAAAGGTGCACTAAGCTTAATGCAATTGATTAGCAAAAATAAAGTAAACTACTGAATTCTATATAAGCGCAATTTTAAACCAAAATTTTAACCTCCAGTTCACTCCTTTTTTTCCCAGTAACCAAACAGAACGGCAAAGTTCCGTCCTTTGGTTTTCCCAGTAACCAACAGAAACTTAAGCGAGAAAAATAAGCCGGAATTTAAAGCACATTGGACTATACCGTGGAGCGTGAACTTGCCACTGCCTTTCAACCAGTAGAGGTTGTTGCAAATCTTCAAGCCGTCCAATTTGAAGCCTTGGTTGCCGGCGTCTCTCGTCGCAGCTAGGAGGACCTTGGCGGCGCCTACGCCGTAGTCGCCGATGAAGTAAGTCGGGAGAGGAATTTGGGCCCGGCCTTCGATGTAATCGTTGAACTCGTCGAGCTGGTCCGCCGAGTCGGGGAAGAACTGGCCCACGCAGAGCAGCACGTCGAATGGACACGCCGCCGATTTGTTGACCTAGAACGAGTTAACTCGGTAAAATTAGAAATTGCAAATTAGTGAAGCTACAGAAAAGAGATGTAGAGAGAGAGATACCGAAACGACGCGTTTGATGAGCTGCTTTAGGTTGCCGGAAATGTCGCCGGAGAGCAGAATTTTGGGGGGAGCCATGAGTGATAGTGATGACTCAGAGAGGCGGGGGTTGGGAGGTTGACGACGAAAATCGGCGCGCTTAAGCTTCTAGTATTTTGGGCTTTCCTTTTTTTGGGCTTTCAGGCTCAGTGGCAGAGTGGCCCAATTTTCAGTTCTGCCTCTCTAAATAAAAATAAATAAATTAAAGGAATGAAATACTATTCACAAACCCTCTTTTTTCCTGCATACACCTTTGTTAATTTTTGTCTAGTAATCTTCTTCAATTCATTTGATTCGGTAGTCAAAAATTGAGAAGAATACGTGAGAAGTAAAAATAGATATGTGGATAATACCACCCTAAAGACATCCTCTATACTATACTATATTTCTATGTATTTCTTTTGTACCAAATTATATAATATCTCATCGGAAAAATTTGACACGGCTATTGTTCGGCCAGCCCTTGCCATAGGTTCGTCCTTAATGCTATGTTCGGGTGAGGGTTTTGCAAGTCTTGGGATTGGAAGCCACACTATCCATCTATCCGCTTATATGCTTTTGTATTGCTTAGATGATGCATTTCCTAATCCCCGCATCTAACATTTTGTAATTATTCTCTTTATAATTTGGCATTCAAACCAACGATCGACTTGCAAAACCCCAATCCAAACATAGCCTAAATATACATGTTCAAGTTAGGAGGATTCATGACAAAGATCAAAATAGCTAGTAAGTCTAACTGCACACACATACATACTAACCTTTCTGCACGCGCAAATGTCTTTTTTACATCATGACGCGCTATGCGCGACATACAGATTATATTAATCGCAAGCGTTGCATGCCCCTAGAAATCTTTTAAATATACGACGTTTATTTGTAATCTTGCTCTAAGTCCCTCTATCTTTTACTTTAGATTAATCCATAATGTTTAATTTCTTTGCCCATTTCTTCTTTTGTTAGACCTTTTATTTCTCACGGGCACTACACACCCTTGAAAATCTTTTGAATATACAACGTTTATTTGTAATCTTGCTCTAACTCATATTTTTTTTGCTTTAGAATCCATAATGTGTAATTTGTCTAGTGATTTCTTCTTTTGTTTTCTACTGGTAGCGTGCTTTCTTGTTTTTTTTCCCCCGAGATTATATTGTACATGTAAAAGCATAATTAAAATCATTAAAAAAAATGGTAGAACTGTTCTGCCTATTAAAACTAAGAATGATACAAACCTAATCAAAGTGTCTAAAGAAAAGAAAAAATCACACCAATTGAACACAAAAAATAAAACACATCAACCATCGAAGATACAAACCTAATCAAAGTGTGTAAATCCCCGAGATGCTTTGGTGCATTCCATATCAAAGTGTGTAAACCCAGGTTGTATTAGTTTGTATCACAAATATAAACCCTTCTTATAACTGGATGATCCCACGCTCACTCAAACCATGTATGATATCTTCAATTGCCAATACGGTACCGAAAACGCAATGGCTAAAATGATCGAAACTATCCTTCCCATTGAAAATATAGACGATCTGCTAGCAACCTAAAATCCCAAAATCCCAACAATATGTCAATACAAAATTCAAACTTTCAAGCGATTTCATAAATGGACGTGGGAGTTTGAAAAATGAACGGAACTGCTATGTAGTTTGAACAAACGTGTTGGACGTGGTGGTTCTTTTCCCCACGTAATTATTTTCTGTTCTTTTTATTTTTAATTCTGTTTTGTTTCTAAATTTTTTTGTGACAGAAGTATTCCTGTATTTTGATTGCATTATTTTTAGCCAATTTTAGTTTTTTTTTGTTTAAGGGGCATTTCGGTCCTTTTATTTTATTTTTTTGTGAAACCTTGAGACACCAAAGTGTACTTTTGGCTTTCTAATATTAGAGAGATATATGTATATATATATGTATGTATGTATATATATATGTATGTATGTATATTCCTCAACGGGTCCAAGGTGATTGTGCATGTGAGTTACTGATATATGTATGTATGTATGTATGTATTTATATTCCTCAACAGGATCCAAGGTGATTGTGCATGTGAGTTACTGATATATATATATATATATATATATATGTATATATATGTATGTATGTATGTATGTATGTATGTATGTATGTATGTATATGTATGTACGTATGTATGTATATTCCTCAACAGGGTCCAAGGTGATTGTGCATGTGAGTTACTGAGTAGGCAAATAATATGATGAGCATCTTCTTTCACCCAATCCTTTGCATCAATGAAAACTAATATGTTCGAAGCTAGTCCGACGTCGCAATTATATTGAACTTTGGCGGAACTTATGGTCAATATCAATTCACGCCTTGGTGCCCCTTTATCGTCTGTTTATTGTCCTATTAGTATAAAAAAATATTTGAAATTGAAGATTCATAAAAACATGCATGTATCTCAAAATTAATTTTATAAGAATATATGGTCCTACATTTCTGATTTTTCATGGCTACATGTCGGTCCCCAATCATGAATTACAAGGTGGTCCAGCCATTAATCGGAATAGGATAATTTAGGTACCGTTTGGTACGTGGGACGGGACGGAACAGAGTGGAACAAGGCGTTCCGTCTCACGTTTGGTGCGCCTAAAACGGATGGAACGAGTTGTTCCACGGGACGAGTTTTGGGTGAATTTTCGTTTCACCTCACCCCCCTGGAACGACTCGTTCCACATCCGTGGAACACAAAACTATAACCTCTACGTCTCCTTCTTCTTCCTCCTTGTTTCCATCCGAGGGCATCTTTGCTCCCGCTCTGTTCCGTTCCGTCCTGTCCCGTCCCGTCCCGTCCCATTCCGTTCCGTCCCGTCCCGTCTGCATACCAAACGATACCTAATGGATCATTTTTGTGGGAATCCGGAGATCAATCAATCGTATCCGTTAATCGTATATCATGCATGTTAGAAATTATTTAAAATTTTTAATTTAAAATTGAATATAAATAATACCTAATGAAAATTGATTATATGATAAACAGACACGATTGATTGATCTTCGAATCCCTATAAAAATAATCTGGAGAGGATCCTTTTCCCCGTTAATCCAGTCAGATAACTAATCACATATTGTTCTTGTGACATTACATCGACTCTTCAATTAGAGCACCTGCACTGCTGCCATGCTGATGTACTAGTGTGAAGAAATTGGGGTTTTTGTTATATGTATAGAGAACAATTTAATATTTTATATGCTTTTGCACTGGTCTATCCCTCACTGTTGTGTGACATTTTGTTCTCACATCATCAACTCTTAACATGTTTTTTCACGTATAGTTAATTTTTAAGTCTACACATCATACTATAAAAAATAAAAAAATTAAAACTTCTACATAAAACCAATTAATAATTAGCAATATGAGGATAACCAAACATTTTATAAAGCTTTGCATTGTTCCTCACCGATGTAGGAACTTTTGTCCCCACATCATTTGCATTGGTCCTCACCGATGTAGGACCTTTTGTCCCCACATCATCAACTCTCGACGTAGTGTGAACGCGAAGAAACTAGAATATGAAACCTTTAAAATTATGTACTATATGATCACATTGACAGCTGGTACAAGTCTTGGTCTTCTTTCTTATGTACATTTAAACCTAATCATGCTTATATCTGTTAAATCGGTCAATTATTATTTACTAATCATGATTAGTATGGCATGCTAATTTATATGTAAATTGACCAGCAATATCGCTTCTTTTTTGTTCTCTTTGTTTCTAGGCCTCTTTACTCGTAGTAATCGATTGAATATATATGATGGCCCCCATTTTTTCTTCTTGTTATGTTTTATTGTTTGTTTAATTAAAAGTTTAAGTGGAACATGTTGGAATTTACATTTAATAATAATATTTAATTCAATGTTTGAATGAAAAGTTGTTAACCGTTGATTCAAGTTGGTGCCATCTTAATACAAAGTGGCACTACATTGTGTATGGACATCGTAGGTTTTACATAAATCCAAGTTAGAATAGACGTTAGATATGCATAAAGAGAAGGAGTTTTCCCTTTCTTATTTTCTTTTTTTTTTCTTTGTCAAATTCTGAGTCGTGTCTTGATAATACGAAATATATAATGTTCTCCAAAGTCTAAAAATTGCAGTGTTTTGACTTCGAATTATAAATTGTTAAATCTTAGGAGATAGATGTCTGCCTAACTACAAGCACAAGAGTAGATGTGAAATTTTGTCTTTAGAACATTGCATATGTGTAAGTCTCAATCTTCAAGTTTATCAATCTATATTACTTTATTTCTAGTTGTCTATATTAAATTTGTACACAATTAATGTTGTAATTTCGTTATAATTATTATCATTGATATTTTTTTATTATTCTCATTCCAACAGAACTAACAAAGAAAGCATTTGATTATTATATCTCTACTAATTAATGAAACCCTCTTTGTCAACCAAAAGAGAATGAAAAGACAAATTAGTCTTCTATCACACAAAAAAAATGATGGGCAACAATGTAATTTCACAGGTCCAAAATTTACTGTTTTTAGTGAAACCTCACCTACAGGTGATATTAAAATACCTCCAATATTTAAAAAAAAAAAAAAAAAAAAAAAAAAAAAAACTAAAAACAAAAACCTCCCACTCCCCCCACGTTCTCTCGCTCCCCCCTCTCCTTCTCATTTTCTAAAAAAAACATGAAACATGTTTATACACACAAAGTGTGTAGGCAAATGCTTGTACTTAAAAGAATACAAGGTGAAAATTATCACAACAGAGCCAATTTAGGGTCTCTGGGTAGAGAGATAGAACGGGTACATATATAACACAACTCTTAAACATATGTTTTACTCAAATTGTTTAAAGTGAACGGAACATCACTATTATATTGAACGAAATAGTTATTGGTTTGGGAAGTGTTATTAGCACTCAATAAATCTCATTATACACTCCTTACAAGTGTATTTTTCTTTTTAATTATAGAAAGTTTGGAGTACAAAATGAAATTTTTGGAGTGCCAATAACAATTCTCATTAGTTTAATTAATAATATCTCTTTTTCTAGTGCTGAAAGAGTTTTCTAAGTTCAAATCACTACCTTATTGACTACCAAAAAAAATCACATAACACTGTTGATGCAGAGGATATGGGAGCTGCGTAAAGTATAAAACAACATACACGACACTGTTTTAAAAATCTCCACCTATCACCGTCTAGAATCTGTCTAGCACTGTCTTGCCCTCGTCTAGGCGCTAGGCGGCTGACCAATACCCTGATTAATCCTTAGACACTTGAAAATTAAGAAAACGAATCTAGACCTACCTAAGCACCCGTCTAACTCACCTAAACCCGTCTAAATGTTAGACTCAGCTCGCCGTCCTATTAGTGCATGATGTTTTTTAAAACTTGGATTAAACATTAACGATAGAAAGAAGAAGAAAACAAATCTTAATTAAATTTTTACAGCGGCTAATACCATTTTACCTGTGCTGCGCTGGTAAACAGTTGTCTTTTGTTACTTTGCTATCACCCATCTGCGATAAACATTAATTGCATTTGCATGTCGACTACTCAAGTAAAACTTCAAGATGCTAGTCATGTTTTCGAACGCATTGCAAAAGTCTTCGGCGCAATAGTCCATTGCATCTTGACACTGACCTTTTACAACAAGGCAATGTTTTCTGTTTAGAAAATGTTACGGAAACCATATTTTTAAATTATATATCCTAATTTATATGAAATGACAGTTACTAGTTGAATTATTTTTTTAATAATTTAAAGAAGAAATACAATTTTCAATCATCTGATCTATAAAATATGATATAAACAGATAAGCTCTATAACATCATTCTGTCTGTTTCAGTGTAAAAGGCCATGTTAATTTGATGATAAGTCAAAGTTAGGTTTGATGGAGGGGCTTCTTTGTTGATTTATATGTGATAGTTAGAACAAAAAAAATTATCAACAACTATTGTTCATGAGATTGAAATTCTTAATTTCGTAACAAATTTTGTCTCAAAATATGTACATGTTTGGAATTTCACCTTACGAAAGGCTTAGCAACTTTGTCAATTAAATTGTTTAAATAAGTGAACAGCAACAAAGCTTGTATAATATATTACATATTATACAAAAAATGAATGTTTTGTGTACTTATCAACTCTTATATACTTCATAAAAAATAATAATAATAATAATAAAATAAAATAAAAAAAATCTTATATACATTAACCTAAGCTTCATCACATATCAAGTTTTTAAATATAAATAAAATGATCATGCTGACATGCTACAATGGAATCACCCTTTTTTCTTTCTTGAAGTATCACTTATGAATCATGATCCTCTCCAATAAAATGAAAACTCGATAACGCCAGACGATAATATGTAAATGTAAGTTTCTACTTAAAATTCATAATACAATACGTGAAAATTCACAATCAGAGTCGATCCAATTTTCTTATTTATTTTTTATATTTTTAAGTTTTCTAATTTCTTACATTTTTTATATTATTAATCAGTAAGCATGTCGTAAATGGAGTTAATTTTCGGCAATCAGATCGAATGAATTGATAACGATTAAATTCCATAAAGTAACAAGAAGTGTAAGAAGTAAATTGGGATGTGTGGATAGCACACCCCAATTCATTCCACTTAATAAGGGCTTATTTGGAAGTGAATTTAAAATTGCTGAAAATCCTTTTCGTGAAAATGTTTTAGAATAAATTCGTAGTAAAAATACAAATGAATCCTGAAAAAACATTTGAAGTACTTCATGAAAAAAGTACATAACTGATGCTTCATGCTCCTGCGCTTCAAGTGTTTTTGAAATTGAAAATCATTTCTCTAAAATTACTTTTAATTATTTTAAAAGAACTTTTAAACGAATATTAAAACTTAAGATTTTTATTTTTTATTAAATCATTCCCAGACTAGTTAGAAGTCGTGCATCCATCAAATCAACGGACGTCTGAACAGTGGCGGATCCAGAATTTTAAACTCGGGGGGTCCCAATTATAAAGGTCAAAAAAATTATAGACAAAAATAACATTGAAAATTTAAATACAATACATTTTATTCAAAAATCATATGCAAAACAATATTACAAATTATAAAATCATAATTCAAGTGTCCATTACGAGGTTTCATAAGTTACTAGGGAGTACCTAAGTTATTGATTATCTAATATGAAGCACTAAATTTAAAGGGGTGTTGACACACCCCGACCGAGATCAGGGCGTGCTGGCCGTCACGCGAAGGTGACGTAGCCATGTGCGCGTGCGGAAGCTATTAAGATAGTAATATAAAAGTACGAATAATTAAAAACCTAAAAGCATACAAAGTACTAGTGTATGTGAGACACAATTCGGAGCAATTCTACAACAGTCCAAAAGGAAAAGATACGATGTATGTACACCCGAAGGTGACCCTACAATGGTGAGTGTCTGTCAGAAATGCCGGGACGCCCTCTGGGATAAACCACCGAACTTGCTAGACCACTAGAACCTGGAGGGGCGCAAAAACAAAGGCGTGAGTGGGCAAAAACAAAGTTCTTTGAAAACTCTTTAGCAAAATACATTCTAACCCCTCGCCGTAAAACCTGTATACTTCCCAGAAAATGAACATATATACGTATGTATAGGTATGTCAATCATGCTCCACATATGCCATTTATGCTCACAATATGCCATTCATGCTTGAGAATATGTCATGACAGAAACTCATAATCAAATATAAACGCTCAAGCGTAAATCATATCAACAACATATAAACTGGCAGCCGGGAGTCACCTAACGTGACATGTACCGCTGCACCTAGAGCTCCACGCTCAACTCAATCACTGAATCTGCACACGAGTCGGAACCACCTAACGTGGTCTGCACGACAAGCTGGGTGTAATATATATGTATGCTCTAGTGCTACGATCACGTGAAGCTGGCGATAAATCGCGGGTCACCTACAAGTCGGAACCACCTAATGTGATCTCTACGACAGGCTTGCACCTAACTTGGATCCAAGACGAGCATGCGGTGCTGGTGAACATACACGTGAAGGCTGTGCCCTGGCCCTGGACGGGAGCACTAACACCGGGGGTGCAGATTATAAGCTCTCTAAGCATTTCAAACTACTATTGCATAATAAACAGGAATGCATAACCACCTGAATACCGCTTACCTAGCACTTACCTGTGCATCCACCGCACCAAATACACATGTATATATGTATGTATATCACCAATAATACATGTAATGATGCGTAAATAACATTCATATGATGCATGGCATAAAACAATTAACCTTTTCTATTTAATTTCTGGGAATTAATATGTATATAGGTATATACGGAAAACAAAAGCCCACTCACTGATAATTAGAAGGGTCGTAGCCCCCCTGCCTCGAGTGCGTACGCTCGTCCTCGGAAAACGAATCACCTATACGCGACAAAGTTACGAAAACATTAATTTAAAAGCACCTAAGCAACTTCTCGTAATAACTTCTCATACATTGCTCAAATTGGACAATTGAATATACCAATGTGATCTACACAACCTCAGGATCACACCCATATTTTTAAAATAATTTTTGGACCACGCACGCGCCCCCACGCGCCTGACCACGCACGGACCCACGCGCCCCCACGCGCGGCCCACGTGCACTGCACACTGACGGTGTCAACAGACGCCGTCAGGAATATTCCGTTAACCTGACGGAATATTCCGTTAACCTTAACTGACGCCGTTAACTGACGCCGTCCACTGCCGTTAGGAATATTCCGTTAAACTTAACGGAATATTCCCCTTCCTTCTCCGGCCAGTCGCCGTCGCCGGCGCCGCCGCCGTCGCCGGCGCCGTCGCCGGAAAACTGGAAAATTTTCAAACCTTGTTTTCTCCTTCGTTTTTCAACCATTTTTCACGATTCAAAAGCCAAAATGAAGCTTAGGACTAGTAGAATCACGATAGACTAGTTTCAAGGCCTAAAAATTGCTAGATCATACCTGTTTTCAAGGTCAAATCTCGGCCAACTTTCGAACCTAGCCTTCCCGACGTCCAAACTCGTCCAACGAACTACTCCCAAGCTCCTGGGAACCTCACAAACACAACTACAAGCTTAGAATTTCCTAAAACAAGCTAGATTAATCTTGCATGAACAGTGTTCAAATCGGACCTCGTCGAAACGACGTGAAAACAACGATATCCTTACCTGAAAATGGCACCACTGGACTCCTCTCAACTCCACGAACACGATGGTGGTCTTGGTTTCTTGATTGGTGAAGGTTTGAGTGTGTTTGTGTGTTTGCAGAAGGAAGAAGAAGAAGAATTCGGGGAGAGTGAGAGAGAGACAGGGAAGAGACAGAGAAGAGACAGGGAGTGAGGGAATCCCGGGGGAGTGAGACGAGGTGTAGGAGTGTGTGTGTGTGTGTGTGTGTGGTCCTACACACCACACAACACAAAACTACACGTAAAAATAATAACTAGGGGTAAAATTGTAATTTTCCATGTACGTTTTAAAAATTCCGGGACGGGATGTTACAACCTACCCACCTTAATAGAATTTCGTCCCGAAATTCAAAACAACTAATTACACCCCTAACGGTCAAAGAACAATCTAGGATATAAATCCCTCATCCGTTCTTCTGTCTCCCAAGTAGCTTCTTCAACCGAGTGATTCCTCCACAAGACTTTCACCAAATTCACCGTTTTGTTCCTCAGAACCTTCTCTTTCCAATCCAAGATCGTTAACGGTTGCTCGTCATACGTCAAGTCTGGATTTATCTCTAACGGTTGAGGAGGTATCACGTGCAATGGATCGGCAACGTAGTGTCGGAGCATAGACACGTGAAAAACGTTATGCACTTTAGCCAACTCCGGAGGCAACTCCAACCTGTAAGCTACCTCACCAACTCTTTCTGTGACCGTGTACGGTCCAATGTACCTGGGACTCAACTTCCCTTTCTTTCCAAACCGCACAACACCTCTCCACGGTGAAAGCTTCAGAAATACCCAATCTCCGACCTTATACGTTCTGTCCGTAGCATGTCGATCTGCTAAACTTTTCTGTCTGTCCTGAGCTGCCTTCAGGTTAGACCTAATTACCTGAACATTTTGAGTAGTCTCCTCAACAATCTCCGGACCTACTAAAACTCTTTCGCCAACCTCTGACCAACACAACGGAGTGCGACAAGATCTACCATACAAGGCTTCAAATGGCGCCATGCCAATGCTCGAATGGAAACTGTTGTTGTAAGCAAATTCCATCAAATCTAACCGCTGGTGCCAAGCATCACTGAACTGTAACACCGAAGCTCGCAGCATATCTTCCAAGGTCTGAATAGTTCTCTCAGACTGTCCGTCCGTCTGTGGATGATATGCCGTACTGTAAAGTAGTCTCGTACCCAAAGCTTCCTGAAAAGCTACCCAAAACTTCGATGTGAATCGTGGATCACGATCCGAGACAATACTTACAGGGACACCATGGTACTTTACAACCCTTGAGATAAACAATTCTGCTAACCGGCTCAAAGAGTACTTCTCTCTTACGGGAATGAAATGTGCCGACTTAGTGAGCCGATCAACGATCACCCAAATGCCATCAAAGCCATTATGTGTACGCGGCAACTTGTACACAAAATCCATAGTGATATTTTCCCACTTCCACTCTGGAACGGGAAGCGGCTGCAACAATCCAAACGGCTTCTTTCTTTCTGCTTTAACCTGCTGACAAACAGCACAACTGCTCACATACTCAGCTATCTCCCTTTTTATACCCGGCCAATAGTAAAATGGTCGAATAGTATGATACATTTTAGTTGCCCCTGGGTGCATGGCATAAGCCGAGATATGTGCTTCATCGAGAATTTCCTTCTTCAAATCCACATTACTAGGCACGAACATTCTACCCTCTAACATCAACATGCCATCAGAATCACGAATTCTGAGGTCTCGCCTCCTTCCTTGATCTCGAGCTCGAATTAGTTCTTGAGTCTGTTCATCAGCTACTTGAGCTTCAAGCACCCGATCAACTAAGATTGGCCTAACTTGAAAATTAGCAAGTAATGCCACTTCTCGATCTTCTGCTTCTAATCTTACTCCCGTAGCACGCAAGTCCACCAAAAGAGGAATACGACTAGCGTACAATGCATTAATACGGCCCTGTGACTTTCTGCTAAGTGCATCGGCCACTACGTTCGCACGACCTGGGTGATAATCAATCGTGCAATCGTAATCGCTGAGCAACTCCAGCCACCTCCGTTGGCGAAGATTAAGTTCCTTCTGGGTGAAGAGATACTGAAGACTCTTGTGATCTGTGAAGATCCTACACTTCTCTCCGTAAAGATAGTGTCTCCACAACTTCAACGCAAAGATGATAGCAGCCAATTCCAAATCATGTGTAGGGTAATTCATCTCATGAGGTTTCAACTGCCGCGAAGCATAAGCAATCACCCTACCATGCTGCATCAATACACATCCCAGACCATTCAAGGAAGCATCGCTATAAACCTCGAAATCACCACTATCGTCCGGGAGTGCCAAAACAGGTGCATTAGTAAGACAATGCTTCAACTGTTGAAAACTTTGCTCACACTTATCATTCCACTCAAACTTAACGTCTTTCCTTGTTAACCTCGTCAGTGGCAAGGCAATCACCGAAAAATCCTTAACGAATCTCCGATAATATCCCGCCAAACCAATGAAACTTCTCACCTCAGTGACGGTTCGTGGTTGCTCCCAACTCTCCACAGCTGCAACCTTTTGAGGATCAACCAGAATACCTTGAGCAGAAATGATGTGCCCCAAAAATGCGACTTGATCTAACCAGAACTGGCACTTGCTAAACTTAGCATACAATTGGTGTTCCCTCAACCTCTTCAACACCAAAGTAAGATGTCTAACATGCTCTGCTTTGGACGTAGAATACACCAGAATATCATCAATGAAGACAATAACAAATCTATCCAGGTAAGGCTGAAATACCCGGTTCATTAAATCCATAAAAGCTGCTGGTGCATTCGTCAACCCAAACGGCATAACCAGAAACTCGTAATGACCGTAACGAGTCCTGAACGCCGTCTTAGGAACATCATTCCTACTAATCTTCAGCTGATAGTACCCAGACCTCAAGTCTATCTTAGAAAATACACAAGCACCTCTCAGCTGATCAAACAAATCGTCGATACGAGGCAATGGATAACGGTTTTTAATCGTCACCCGATTCAATTGTCTGTAATCGATACACAGCCTCAAAGTTCCATCTTTCTTCCTCACAAACAACACTGGAGCGCCCCAAGGTGAAGTACTAGGCTGGATAAATCCCTTATCCACTAATTCCTGTAATTGCACTTTTAATTCCCTTAACTCAGCAGGAGCCATACGATAAGGAGTTAAAGAAATAGGATTGGTACCTGGAAGCAACTCAACATTGAACTCCACGTCTCGATCTGGGGGTAAACCAGGTAAATCTTCCGGAAAAACATCAGGGAAGTGTCTAACCACTCTCACATCCTCAATTCTGCTAGGAACGGTCTCTTCCAGCACCACATGAGCTAGATACCCCTGACAACCTTTAGACAACATCTTTTTCGCTCGCAAAGCCGAAATAACACCGTGTCTTACTCCGCTTTGCTCACCCACAAAAGTAACCTCAGGTAATCCAGGACGGTGAAACGTAACTACTTTCCCGTAACAATCAATGTTGGCACGATAGAAGTGCAACCAATCTGTGCCCAAAATCACATCAAAATCAACAATATCTAACGGGATAAGATCAGCGGGCATAACAACACCCTCTACTATCACTGGACATCCTGGGTACATACAATCTACGACACATCTCTCTCCTCTAGGCATAGCGAATTCTAAATCGTACCCTAGAGGTGTGGGGCGAGGTTGCGTTACTTGAGCAAATGTATGAGAAATAACGGAATGTGTAGCTCCACAATCAATTAAGACTCTAGCAAAATAACCAAGAATATTTAACGTACCCATTATCAAGTCCGGGTTGTTCTGAGCATCCTGCAGGGAAATATTGTGAATACGCCCCTGGCCCTGCTGTCGTCCGCCGCGACCTCTGCTCGCATGAACACCGCGACCTTGAGCTCCACGCCCCTGACTGGGCTGACCCATCTGTCTCGAAGATCCTGCACTACTAGTGGCATTCTCACTCTGTTGATACTGTCCTCCTTGGTACCACTGAGAACCACCAACTGGAGCTGGAGGATACGGCATGTAGTTGCTGGGATATGGGGGATAACCACCTTGTGAATACGGGTCCTGGGGGTACTGATACGGTCCCGGGGCATAGGGAACAGCATCACCCTGATAGTGATAGGCACCACCTCTACCTGCTTGACCATAATTACTCGGACCCTGGATTTGCAGAATCGGTGCAGGTGGCGGCATAAAGGTCTGCTGCGGCTTCTGCTGCTGACCCTGGGGACAATTCACTGCTTTATGTCCCGTCCGTCCACACGTGAAACAAGCACCGCTGATCTGCCTGCACTCGCCGAAGTGTCGGTTATTACACCTCCGGCAAAATGGGGGTCGGTTTCGGCCACCATCACTTTGTCTCTGGCCTCGAGCACTTCCATAAAACCTACCTCCGCGTCCTTGTCCAGAGGCACTGAAACCACCACTAGACGAACTTGAACTTGCACCACCCCTTTTGAAGTTCTGAGTTTGGCGAGGCCCCAACGATGTTTGACCTTTTCCTTTGTCGTCTTTCTTCTGATTGCCGTTTTTCTCTTCGTCACTATCACTTGACATATTCTCAGAGTCCTCTACCCTCAACAATATCTCATAGAACTCCTGATATGACTCACAGTGAGTAGTAGTCACCATAGAACGCCATTTCTTCTTTGTGCCCAAGCGAAAACGACGAAGCATTTCCGCCGGATTACCAGCGACATCAGGATAGTAACGAGACAAATCAGTGAACTTACGATAATACTCGTTAGCTGTCATCTTTCGCTGTTTCAACTCAGTAAATTCCTGTTTCTTACGGTCGATATACTCAGGGGGTACAAATCTCCTTTGAAACACATCCTTGAAAACATTCCAATCGGTCCTCTGGGCTGGAGTCAACATACGAAGTTCTTGCTCCCACCAAGCTGCAGACTCCATCTCCAGAAACCATGACGTTGTCTCAACCCACCTTTCCATAGGAAGGTTCCCCTGGTTATGTAACACACGAAAAGTCTTCTCTATGTGTTCCAACCAACGTTCTGCGCCTTCATGACCCTCGTTACCTTTAAACTTATCCAACTTCAGGTTATACATAGTCTCCAGAGGAGTCCTCTGGGGAGGGCGCATCACTGTTTGAAGGGCTGTAGCAATCACTTCCCCCAACTGAGTAAGATCAGGGAAATTAGGCTCATCTGAGCGACGTGGTTCCCGACGAGGCGGCATGATTCTGACAGAAGACACCAACTATTAGAATACTCACAAAGACACAGGACTGCCAAACCTAGGCTCTGATACCAAGCTGACACACCCCGACCGAGATCAGGGCGTGCTGGCCGTCACGCGAAGGTGACGTAGCCATGTGCGCGTGCGGAAGCTATTAAGATAGTAATATAAAAGTACGAATAATTAAAAACCTAAAAGCATACAAAGTACTAGTGTATGTGAGACACAATTCGGAGCAATTCTACAACAGTCCAAAAGGAAAAGATACGATGTATGTACACCCGAAGGTGACCCTACAATGGTGAGTGTCTGTCAGAAATGCCGGGACGCCCTCTGGGATAAACCACCGAACTTGCTAGACCACTAGAACCTGGAGGGGCGCAAAAACAAAGGCGTGAGTGGGCAAAAACAAAGTTCTTTGAAAACTCTTTAGCAAAATACATTCTAACCCCTCGCCGTAAAACCTGTATACTTCCCAGAAAATGAACATATATACGTATGTATAGGTATGTCAATCATGCTCCACATATGCCATTTATGCTCACAATATGCCATTCATGCTTGAGAATATGTCATGACAGAAACTCATAATCAAATATAAACGCTCAAGCGTAAATCATATCAACAACATATAAACTGGCAGCCGGGAGTCACCTAACGTGACATGTACCGCTGCACCTAGAGCTCCACGCTCAACTCAATCACTGAATCTGCACACGAGTCGGAACCACCTAACGTGGTCTGCACGACAAGCTGGGTGTAATATATATGTATGCTCTAGTGCTACGATCACGTGAAGCTGGCGATAAATCGCGGGTCACCTACAAGTCGGAACCACCTAATGTGATCTCTACGACAGGCTTGCACCTAACTTGGATCCAAGACGAGCATGCGGTGCTGGTGAACATACACGTGAAGGCTGTGCCCTGGCCCTGGACGGGAGCACTAACACCGGGGGTGCAGATTATAAGCTCTCTAAGCATTTCAAACTACTATTGCATAATAAACAGGAATGCATAACCACCTGAATACCGCTTACCTAGCACTTACCTGTGCATCCACCGCACCAAATACACATGTATATATGTATGTATATCACCAATAATACATGTAATGATGCGTAAATAACATTCATATGATGCATGGCATAAAACAATTAACCTTTTCTATTTAATTTCTGGGAATTAATATGTATATAGGTATATACGGAAAACAAAAGCCCACTCACTGATAATTAGAAGGGTCGTAGCCCCCCTGCCTCGAGTGCGTACGCTCGTCCTCGGAAAACGAATCACCTATACGCGACAAAGTTACGAAAACATTAATTTAAAAGCACCTAAGCAACTTCTCGTAATAACTTCTCATACATTGCTCAAATTGGACAATTGAATATACCAATGTGATCTACACAACCTCAGGATCACACCCATATTTTTAAAATAATTTTTGGACCACGCACGCGCCCCCACGCGCCTGACCACGCACGGACCCACGCGCCCCCACGCGCGGCCCACGTGCACTGCACACTGACGGTGTCAACAGACGCCGTCAGGAATATTCCGTTAACCTGACGGAATATTCCGTTAACCTTAACTGACGCCGTTAACTGACGCCGTCCACTGCCGTTAGGAATATTCCGTTAAACTTAACGGAATATTCCCCTTCCTTCTCCGGCCAGTCGCCGTCGCCGGAAAACTGGAAAATTTTCAAACCTTGTTTTCTCCTTCGTTTTTCAACCATTTTTCACGATTCAAAAGCCAAAATGAAGCTTAGGACTAGTAGAATCACGATAGACTAGTTTCAAGGCCTAAAAATTGCTAGATCATACCTGTTTTCAAGGTCAAATCTCGGCCAACTTTCGAACCTAGCCTTCCCGACGTCCAAACTCGTCCAACGAACTACTCCCAAGCTCCTGGGAACCTCACAAACACAACTACAAGCTTAGAATTTCCTAAAACAAGCTAGATTAATCTTGCATGAACAGTGTTCAAATCGGACCTCGTCGAAACGACGTGAAAACAACGATATCCTTACCTGAAAATGGCACCACTGGACTCCTCTCAACTCCACGAACACGATGGTGGTCTTGGTTTCTTGATTGGTGAAGGTTTGAGTGTGTTTGTGTGTTTGCAGAAGGAAGAAGAAGAAGAATTCGGGGAGAGTGAGAGAGAGACAGGGAAGAGACAGAGAAGAGACAGGGAGTGAGGGAATCCCGGGGGAGTGAGACGAGGTGTAGGAGTGTGTGTGTGTGTGTGTGTGTGGTCCTACACACCACACAACACAAAACTACACGTAAAAATAATAACTAGGGGTAAAATTGTAATTTTCCATGTACGTTTTAAAAATTCCGGGACGGGATGTTACAGGTGTGCTATTCACACACCCCTTTTTGCTTCTCACACACCCTTTGTTTATTTCTGTCATTTGATCTTCTTTAATTCAGTCGATCCGACGGCCGCAAATTAAGAGGGTGTGTGGATAGCACACCCCAATTTAAAACACCGGTCAAATAAAACTCTCCCCAAACTCCCACTATCTTTCTAACCAAACACACCATTTTTCTCTTTTACTAGTTTCCAAACATCCACCTTCTCTCTCACTAAGAACAAAGCTGCCATACCTCCACCAACCGCCTCCCTCCCCATTCTCCCGAAGCCATGGTAGCTCCACCACCAAATTTCACCAACCCATGACAGATCATATCCATCTTACTAACCTTATGAAGGAAATTTCACCCATAAGAAAAATTATTAAGATGGTTGAAATAATTTGGGAAAGTTTGGGCTTATGTACTGCCCCCGCCAGACGACAGAGAAAGGTTGGAGGAGAAGTGGGTGGCACCGACGGATGAGACCATGGCAGAAGCAAGGAGGAGAGAGGCAGGAAGGGTCCCTATTTCTTTCTTCTCCGTGCGCGGTCATCTTCTCCGAGAAGAAGACAGCCACTGCAACCTACACAGACCTCATGCTCGAGTACGAGGGGTCCCCGGAAAATTTACAGCAACGATTTAGGATTGCCAACGGGTCCTGGGACCTCCCTGGTCCCTATGTGGATCCGTCCTTGCGTCTGAAAGGACTTTGATTGTTTGCGCTCCCTATCTCATCCTCTTTTCATTCTTTTCTATTTCTGTGATCACAGCTAAGCCACGTCAATATTTTATATTAATTTAATGAGAATATAAAATGTTGGGACGTGGCTTAACCGTGACTACAGAAATAGAAGGGGATGAGAAGAGTATGAGATGAGGAGGGCAGACAATCCAGGTCCCATCTGAAAACAATAATAAAAACTTGCAACGTGTTAAACCTCTGTCCTTTTTTATAACGTCACCTCTCTCCTTTTTTTATGACGTCATCTCTCACCATTTTATATATCCTTCTATTTCATCCTACTCACCAAAACCCTACGGTTCTCCATTTTCATCTGCCATACAACAACAAAAACAACTTCTCTCTCTCTCTCTCTCTAGAAGCTCACAGGAGTGAGAAGCAGCTGAGAAACTGCAACATGGCGGACCCATCGTCGTCTTTGGCCATGTGGGCATGGATGCTCAGCTGGTTCACGCCCTCCTCGCTCTTCCTCCTCCTCAACCTCATGATCGGCATCATAGTCCTCAGCTCCCACTACGGGACCCACAAAAATCCTGAGCACCAACAACTGCAGCAGCAAGAAGAGCAACCCGGCCTGTTCAGCTCGCCTCGACTCGAACGAACCCCCTCACTCTTGGACCGGGTCCGTTCGATAAACTTATCCCACTACAAATTCGAGCAACCGAATCCCGAAACCCATTACACGCCGCCACAGCATGCAGATTTAGATAATTCGACCGGATCAAACCGGACTCCCTCACCGCAACTCGAACGAACTCCCTCGCTATTGGACCGGTTTCGATCCATCAACTTTTCCCACTACAAATTTGAACAATCCACCAGCCCAGAAGTCCAATCCGGCGAATCAGCAGCACAACTTCCTGGTTCGAGTCAGACAGACAGCAATAATGCGGTCGGGTTAGCTAGGACACCCTCGCTCTTGGAGCGGCTCAAGTCGATGGATTTCCCATTCTACCGGCCCGAACATGCCGACCCAGAGAATAAAATTCATGAACCGGAAGAGTCCGAACATGAGGCCCGCGATCGGAGTTTTAGTGAAGAAAACTTGGTTCATCGGAATAAGTCGAACTCGGGTAATGGGGCTCGGGTAAACCAGCGTGAGAAGATAAAAAAGTCGACCAGCGAGAACTCGCTGCTCCGAGGAGGGGTTGAAGGAAACAACAAAGAAACGGACATTAGGCCGGCGATGCCGAGGGTGAAGAAAACGAAATCGTTTGGAGGACACGAAGCGGTTGATGCGAAAGCTAACGATTTCATAAACAAGTTTAAGCAGCAGCTGAGACTGCAGAGGCTCGAATCAATTAAAAAAAGTAGCCAATAATAAGGTTATTGTGTTTTTCCTTTTTAAAAATAATAATAATAATTTATAGGTTTATTTTCTTGCCTGTGAGACTGTGAGTTTGAAAATGTAATGGTATTTATTCAGTTTTGTGGATTATTTTGGTCATGAAAATTAAGGATAATGCTTGTGACCCTTCGTTATTTGCGATTAATGAATTTTTATCGTTCAAACATTATAATTAGAACCGTTCATAATATTTATCATTATTTAAAGATTATATTTGCAAAAAAATTATTCAATTTCGAGATCGTTTATTTTTTCATACGTATTAAACTAATTAACAGTTTGGTGACAAGTAGCATCATATGATGAACCGTCTATTTGTTTTATGCATATGAATGACTAAATAATCTTTAGATTGAATAATTTTTTCGCAGATATAATCTTTAGATGATGATAAAGATAATAAACGATTTCAATTATGATGTCTGGATGATAAGGATATGTTAATCATAAGTAGAGGGACAAATAATTTCCATATTAATTCTCCTAATATTAATTATGATGATCCGTCAATGGCTTAAGTTGGTATGATGTGTTGAGAGTTGTCCCACATTGGTGAGGGACAATGTTTGCTATGTGCTTATATGATCTTGGGCTACTACCCATATTGCTAATTGGTTTTATGGTGGAACCCCAATTTCATCATGGTATCAAAGCGGGTTGTTCTCGTGTGAAGCCAAACGGCCACACGCGTTCCACGTCATCCAGTTGTTGTCCACATGTAGACTTGAAAATCTGCCACACGTGCGTGGGCGTGTTGAGAGTTGTTCCACATTGGTGAGGGACAAAGTTTGCTATGTGCTTATACGGTATTGAGCTACTCCCCATATTGTCAATTGATTTTATGGTGGAACCCCAATTTCATCATGATGAGTATTAATTTTATGAATGTATACATATATATAACTGTACATATATTTAAGTTGGTATACATTTGTGCTTCTGAATTATGATACAAGATAGCAATAAGGATGGATTATGGATTATAATCGATGATGAAGGAATAATGTCCAAGGAAGAAGTGGAACCCAATTTCATCATGATGAGTATTAATTTTATGAATGTATACATATATATAACTGTAAATTTATTTAAGTTGGTATACATTTGTTCTTCTGAATTATGATACAAGATAGCAATAAGGATGGATTATGGATTATAATCGATGATGAAGGAATAATTTCCAAGGAAGAAGTCGTCGCAAGAATCTCAGTAATCTGATATGCATGAACATATTTATTTGTTTGAAAAAAGAAAGATATATTTTATATGTTGTTTAATATTTATATTTCTTCTTGAAAAAAAAAAAAGCTTTCTTTTTTCGGTGTTCAAAGTGCCACAAATTCGTCAACCGAATTAATTAATTATTACTCTTTACTAAAATAAATTATCGTTTTAGGGAGGTTATTATTGTATCAATGAATGAATAATTTATTAATATATTGTTAAATAAATATTATTACATTTAACAAGAATTTTTGTTTGTTCATTTATTACTGTTATTATTTTTTAGCAAAGATACATGTATCTTATAACGCAACAAGTATATGTATATGACTTCAAACTTCTAAGAACTAGAAGATCAAATATTTTCAAAACTTAATGCCCTTGAAGACAAATATACTTTAGAAGCATATTTTGAGAAATAGTTGAATTGAGAAAATAGAAGTTGTTTGAAAAAAGAAAAGAAAATAGAAGTTGTTAAAAAAAAAAAAAATCTAAATATGTATTATGAATATTTATGTGTTAAGCTCTTTTATGTACTATGAATATCTATGTGTTATTTCTTTTATGTATTCACCATTATGAATTTATATACTCCCTCGGTCTTGAAAGATTTTAAGAAAATTTAATATCTTATGCATTTAATTAGTGAGGTTATTGAGTACACTTGTCACATCCTGGTCCGGGCCCTCACCACATCCCGGGCTCAACTCCACCGTAGTACGATATTGTCCGCTTTAGGTCCCGACCACGCCCTCACGGTTTTGTTTTTGGGAACTCACGAGCAACTTCCCGGTGGGTCACCCATCATGGGATTGCCCTCACGACTTTTGTTTTTGGGAACTTGCGAACAACTTCTCAGTAGGTCACCCATCATGAGATTGCTCTCGCGCGAACTCGCTTAACTTCAGAGTTCTGATGGAACCCGAAGCCAATGAGCTCCCAAAAGACCTTGTGTTAGGTAGAGATGAGAATATACATATAAGGCTTACATGATCCACTTCCCTGGGCGATGCGGGATGTTACAATCCACCCCCCTTTAGGGGCCCGACATCCTCGTCCGCACACTTCTGGCCAGGGATTGGCTCTAATACCAAATTATCACATCCCGCCCCGGGCCCCCACCACATCCCGGGCTCGACTCCATCGTAGCACTATATTGTCTGCTTTGGGCCCCAACCACATCCTCACGATTTTGTTTATCGGACCTCATGAGCAACTTCCCAGTGGGTCACCCATCATGGGATTGCACTCGCACGAACTCGCTTAACTTCGGAGTTCCGATAGAACCTAAAGCCAGTGAGCTCCCAAAAAACCTCGTGCTAGGTAGAGATGGGAATATACATATAAGGTTTACAAAATCTACTCCCCTGAACGATATGGGATGTTGAGTTTGAACTAAAATATTTATTATTTTTTCAAGATTATCAATTGGGTTTTTATTTCAAATGATATTTGAAATTGAGCCACTCCATCAAGATGATCCCTAAAATTGAAAATCTATCAATGTAGTCATTGAAATTGGGTGTCGCCAATCAATGTGGTTTTTCTATCATAAATTTGTAAAAAATTTTGTTATGTGCAGTTGTGGAACATATATGGATCTCACGAATTTAATTAAATATTATTATGTGAATTAAAAATATTTAAATAATAAAAAACGATTTATATTTTTTATAATTAAAAACTGAGGAAAAAAAAAAATGAAGAATCACCACTCAATCAATAAGAAAATGGAGAGCTTCAAAGGAGCTTCAACAAACCCAGTCGTCCTTCTATTTCAGGTCTCTCTCTCTTTCTCTCCTCTGCTTACTGTTTATGCTTTTTCTTCTTCTGGATTTTTGGTTTGATGGCGTAAGAGAAATAGGTTGTGGGGAAAAAAACATAAAGTCTTGAAATTTATGGAAGTGTACAGATTTTCAGCAGTAAAAAATAACCCAGTTGGTCTGTTTTTTAATGCGGTATGAAAAACCAGGGGGGACGACAGTGACCGGAACCAAACACGTTTTGCAGATCTTGGAGAGCTTGAACAGTCTGCTACTACCTTCCCTCACGACAGCCGCAAGGTCGACGGTGGCACTCTAAAGATACCCAGAACTTCGTGGGAGAGTGGGAGGGGGCGGGTGGGGGTTATAGTGGGAGGGTGGGAAGGCAAGAAGATGATGAACAGTGTTCAATCATCTTCATCTTCATCTTCATTTTATTTATTTTATTTTATTTTTTAGTTTTTAATTATAAAAAATAAAATTTGTTTTTTTATTATTTAAATATTTTTATTCACAAAATAATATTTAATTAAATTGATAAAAACCATTTATGTGTCACATCAGCATTTAATAGAATTTTTAACGGAATTGTAATTGAATGATCACATTAATTTACAACAGTCATTTTCAAGGACTACATTGATTGATTTTTAATTTCATAGACTATTTTGATTGAGTGGGTCAATTTCATGGACCATTTGTGATTAAAAAAACCTTATTAATTTATCAAACATTCATCTGTTGAATTTTGCTGTAGATTTTGATTGGTTGGACGTTCTTAATTTGAAACACTATTTTTCTTTTCGCTCCCTTTGATTGCTCTTCATTTTTAATTTCTTAGCAGGTTATTCAGATCTTCATACTTGATATATTAACGATTGTTTATCTTTATTAAACTATATTCTTGGATTTAGAGTTTTGGGTAATTTTGATGTGGGACACTCTTTTTCTTTTGTCTTGATTAAAATCCTCACAAGGTTTTATTGAAGCTTGAATAAAGCACCCTATTACAATACTTAGAGGTCTCGTTTGTTTGACCTCCTTAGCTAGGACTGGACTAGTTAGAACTAATAACCAATGTTTGGTATAGCAAGAGACTAAGTTAAATGGGATTAGCCCAGACTCGTGTGGACTTTGGACCTCGCTAAGTCGCCTAAATTAGTCATCCGCAAAAGCAAGGTATTGCTAAGAACCTCACTACGCTGCCTTCTCTCACTACGATGCCTCCTTCGCGTGAACTGGTGAGAGCCAGGTATTGTTCTTCATCAAAGCCACCGATCATTGAGTGAGCTTCATCCAGAACAAGTATTGACACACCCCGTCCCGAAGGAGGGCATGCTGGCCGTCACGCGAGAGTGACGTAACCATTTACACAGTACGGAAGCTTTAAAGATACAATTTCTAAGATAAAACACCCAAAGGTGAGTCCTAATTTTTGGTCCATTCTGTCAGAACACCGCTGGATTCCTCGTAGCCACCAAGCTCTGAAATCTTAAACCTGGAGGGGCGCAAAACAAAGTTGAGTGGGTCAGCAAAACAAACTTATTCAGAACCTTCTTTTCTCTTTGAATATACTAACCCCTCGCCGTAAAACAAGTATAGTTCCCAGAAAAATAACATATATACGTATGTATAGATATGCCAGTCATGCTCAAAAACATATCAATCATGCTCAAGAATATATCAATCATGCTCAAGAATGTGTCATGTCAAAGCCTCATAATGATATGCAAGTGCTCAAGCATAACTCATATCAATAACATATAATCTGGCAGCCGGGAGTCACCTAACGTGACCTGTACGGCTGCAGATAGAGCTTCAATCTCAACTCAATATCTGAATCTGCACACGAGTCGGAACCACCTAACGTGGTCTGTACGACAGGACTGGGTGTAATATATACGCTCTAGTGCTACGATCACGTGAAGACTGTGCGAATAATCGCGGGTCACCTACGAGTCGGAACCACCTAATGTGGTCTGCACGACAAGGCTTGCACCTAACTTGGATCCAAGGCGAGCGTGTGGTGTGGGTGAACATCACGTGAAGGACTATGCCCTGGCCCTGGGCGGGAGCACTAACACCGGGGTGCAGATTATGAGCTCTCTAACATCTCAAACTACTACTGCATAACAACATGAATACCACTTACCTGGCACTTACCTGTGCGTCCACAGCACCAAATACACATATATAAATGTATGCCACTACTAATGCATGTGATGATAGTATTTCAATCGTAGCTTACCTGGGCCTCCTCAGCACCATGCAACAGTATGCATAATTATGGTAATGCACATATTAAAATATGATGCATATATGACAGGATAATTAATTCGTATTTCTTTTAAAATACGTTTCTGGAAAATACGTCAAGCATACGTATATATATATACTGAAAAATAACTGCCCACTCACTGATCACATCGACGTCTCATAGGTCCCTGAACCTCCCCTAGTTTGGTTACATTCTTCTTATGTATAATTTTCACCTATACAAACAGTAACCAAATTGACGTTATTTAACGCACATACACCAAACATTCGTCCATAACTTTCTCATACGTTGCTCAATTTGGGTGTATGAATATACCACGGTGATCAACACGATGTCACGAACACGTGACAATTTTCAGAACTCAATTTGGAGCTCTCACGCGCCCCCACGCGCCCTGTTCACGCGCTGCCCACGCGCGCGTCTTCTTCCTCGCGTCGCCGGACTGGTTTCGCCGGCGGTGGGTGTTTTGCCGGACTTTCTGGGTAAACTTCAAAGTGTCATAACTTCTTCATTTCTTAACCATTTTCGACGTACTATATATCAAAATGAAGGTATTGACGAGACGAACACATCCATACCTGACTTGACCCCTAACTCGCCGTGGATTCGCCGGAAAAAGCCTCGAAAGTTCCGGCCAAACTTTGAACTTGTCGTTCTCCGTGTTCCTACGTCCATTTTTCACGTAATTTATACCAAAATGAAGCCCTAATCGTAATCTACCACGTTGGACTAGTTTTAGGGCCTAAAAACAACGGAATCAAACTTTTCCAAAAATACGAAAATTCGGCCGAACTTACAGTTCGTAATCCCGACGTCCAAATCCTTCAAACGAAGCACTCCGAGCTTCCTTAGGACCTCACCAAGCTTCCTACAAGCTTCAAAATCCCAAAATCATCAAGTTTTGCGTGTGCATGAACAGTGCACACGCACAGTGAAATTGAAATCCATATTTTCCGAAGTGAAACTCACCTGAAATTGGTACCATCGTGTTCGTGTGGTCCTCAGGAGTACGATGGTGGTCTTAGATCCTTCGTTGGTATAGTTTTAGGGTGGTTTGTGGGTGGTCCGTGTGAGTTCGAAGGAGAGAGAGAACTGACAGAGAATGAGAGATTTGTGAGGGAGGAGAGAGAGAGACAAGATGCAGAAATGGGGGAGAGATTTGAGGGATGTGGGGTTCCTACCCAATCCCCAAATCATCAAGTTATAACATATTTTACGCCCCTTAGTCCCGTTTAAGGGCATTTTCATAACTTCACATCCTCGGAATTAAAATTCCGGGACGGGTTGTGACAAGTATCCCCTCTCCCTCTATCGAACTTAATTATTATTTTTTGTTGTTGTTTTATATTAGAATTACCATGATTATCTTGAAGTTCATCAATTTAAAAAGTAAAAGAAAAAAGAATTTGGAGTAGATCTAAATTTAATTATTTAGATCAGAATGTGAAATTTAGTTTTTATAATTAAATTTTAAAAATGAAATTTTAGTTCTAATCCAACACTGCAATGCTTCACAATTTTAGTACTGGTTAGTCCAAGCTAAGCCAGTCTAGTTTAGTCCATGAAGCTAGTCCAATCTGAACTAGTCTGGTACAACAAACGCACTCAAAGTGAATAATAAGAGAAGAGACAAACAAAATTATACACTCCATAAAGCAATTCAAACAATTGGGTAAACCTTATTATTACTTTAAATTGAAATTTGTTCATGCAAGACATAGTTTGTCATTTATTTTTTGCGTGCAGCAAGGCATCAATACACAATGGCACAATGCCTAAATTGATTCGGTTATTTTTGGAGCAGCTCTCATAACATGAATCCACGAAGCCTTCCACATAGCGCGTATCTACAATTTCAAGCAATAAAATTTGAAACAACTGCAAATAAAACTAACCAAAATACAAGAATTTAATGAGCTCGTTTAAAGTTAGTTGTGCTATTCCCCATATAGTTAATTGGTAACTTCTTCAATCCCTACACTCATCTTCCTCAACAAAGAACTCATGGCAAATTTTAAAGCTGGTGCTGCCTGCAAATACCAAAGGAGAAAATGTAGAGTTTGTAAATGCGCAGCATATGTTCGGCATTAGAAACATTTATAAGATTCTGGCTACAGTCGAGCCAGATCAAAGACAAGCATCAACTGAGACTAATACTCTTCAAGGGAATACATGGAGGGATAATCCTTTGGTTGGTTGCCTTGGTATTACCGGATTATTCCCCCGAGAACAAATAGATTTCTATGAGAAAGAACTTGAGATTACAAATTGATATCTAGCAATTTACAGGGAATTAAAACAGATGCTCGATTCACAGAAAATACAACCAACACAAGTAGCACCGGTCGTCCCTAATCAAGTAAGCCAGATATTAATTTTTAATGATTCAGTCTCCTTATTTTTTTTTTACTGAATTATTGTTAATTGATCTATATTTTTGGAACCAACAACATATATATATATATGTATGTATGTATGTAGACTAAAATAATTGATTTATTATTACTTATACTGTGAATTTAGTTCCCTCGGATCACGGTGTAGTAGACATCAAAATTTCAAAAGTTCGTCTTCCACATGGCTGAGATGAAAAAGTATGAAGAAGGGTACACTGAAACTTGCATGGGTGCATGAGGCAAAAGTTGAAGGCGTGTCTTCCAAACTCAACGTGCAGATGTACCCTTCTTCATACTTTTTTCACCTCAGTCATGTGTAAACACGAAACTTCCGAAATTTCGATGTCTATACCATGACCCGAAGACCTAAATTTCACATCAATTATTTTAGTCTATATATATATATATATGTTGTTGGTCAAAAAATATAGATCAACTAACAATAATTCAATAAAAAAAAAACAAGAAGACTGAATTAATAAAAATTAAAATCATATGCCCTACTTGATCAGGGACGACCGATGCTCCTTGTGTTGGTTGTATATTCTACGAATCAAGCTTCTGTTTTAATTCCCTGTAAATTGCTAGATATCAATTTGTAATCTCAAGTTCTTTCTCATAGAAATATATTTGTTCGAGGAGGAACAATTTGTAACACCAAGGCAACCAACCGAAGGATCATTCCTCCATGTATTCCCTGGAAAGAGTATAGTCTCAGCTGTCTTTAATCCGGCTCGACAGTAGCCAAAATCTTATAAATGTTGCTGATACCTAACATACGTGGGGTACGTGGACAACACAATTTTTTGCTTTGGTATTTGCAACAGCACCAGCTTTAAAATTTGTCATTAGTTCTTTGCTGAGGAAGATGACGGTAGGGAGTGAAGAAGTTGAAGTTCCATCATAAACTCAATTGGTAATATGGGGAATAACCCAATTATTCTGAGCACATGCAAAGTTTCTTTTCATCAATGTGAGATTTATTCTCAACAAGCTCCTTCACGTGTTATGTGTGACGAATTTTCAAGCCTAACACGTGGACAACACAACTCAAGTTATGTGGGGCACGTGTGGGGCCGTTGGGTTTCGCACATTGGACAATTTGCTCTGATACTATGAAGAAATTGGTGTTCCACCATAAAATCAATTGGCAATATGAGGAATAGCTTAACTACTTATAAGCACATGCAAGGTGAGAGTTGATGATAGATACATATGTATGTATATATGTATAGATAATACTAGGAAGACCTAAATTTGCAAATCACAAGATGTGTCATTAATAGAAAATAAGCACAATACTTAAAATTTAAGTGACAATTCAACCATCAACAACAACATCATTTGATTTATCTAATTTAGTTCCCTTAAAAATTTGATGTCTCTAGCATTACTCATGGATATAAGGTGTTTATCGATAATATGGTTAAGGGTTTTAAAGCCAATTGTCATTTGGAAATGTACCTTGTCTGTAAATGCATCCAAGGTTGTGTTGGAATTTGAAAATGTTTGGTGACTAGATATGACAACTCAAATCCTAGTGGATTAATTATGTCTCTCTTGGATTTCCCCTTGTTACAAAGCAATATATGTTTTTATTGCTTAACGGGAAAGCGGGATTTGAATTATGTCTCATTTTCAATTTCGAATAAAAAATATTAAATCAAAAGTTAGTTAGTAACGAACAATTCACTTTAGTTGACAAAAACGAAACATAATTTGAATCCCGCTATCCCGTTAATCAATAAAACGTATATTGCTTAGTAACTGAGGTAAAATCCAAAAGAGACATTATTAATCCATTTGGCTTTGAGATGTTAGAACTAGTACTCAAACATTTTCAAATTCCAACACAGCCGTTACATGTAACGACAATTGGCTTTGAAACCCTTATAAAATTATATTATCCAGCCTATTTACATATATACAAACATACATACATACCCATCTTCAACTCTCTAATTAACCCTAATTGCATTTGTTTTCCTAATACACAGCTAAACTTGGCATAAAAAAATGAAAAGAAACTTGTAATTTGAAATACACAGCTATATGGTATATAATTTGTCACTCCAAACAGTTAAATATGCTACTAAAATTGTTCTTTATATTATTGACTGAAAATTCTAGCACTATTAAGTACTGATCTGGTTATGCTGTGATTTAAAAAAAAAAAAAACAAGTATATATAAAAAAAAAAAAACATGACCTTTTCAGTGTTTGGTAATCCTCCTAGAATCACCTTTTTCACAATCTGGGTGGAAAAAGCCAAAGTAGCAAATGCAAACTTTGTAAAACGGGGTCTTTTGCTGTGTTTGCGCTTCTGCGCAAACCTATTTTTCCAGGCACAAAGACTTCGCTGTTGAAATTTCAACGGGATGTCCTGCTTACATTTAATTTCGGGTGGACACTTGTTCATCTGGAATTGAATGTAAGCAGGAATTCCTGCTGAAATGTTCAGCAGCGAAGTTAATTCCTTTTTCCAAAGACACGAGGTCTTGTGTATTATTTCCGAATCTTTTTAGTAAGGATCTTAGAGATTTGTAAATCGTGTCCGTTCATCGTATATCGTATGGTTAATTTTTATCAGGTATTGTTTGTATTTAATTTTAAATAAAAATATTTAAAATAATTTCTGATCACGATATACGAAAAACTAATATGATTCACGGATTCGCAGAATCCTCACAAAAAAATCCGGATTCTTTTAGTGTAACTTTCAAATACCAAAAAACAACCTTAAGCAGTTTAATAATTTACATGTCATACCAGGATGCTTTTATCATCTTCCATCACCTCTCTGTCCACAGTGCCGCCGACTGATCAAACTCGATATTCCTCTTCCGTTAATTCACCAATCTGATCAAACTCGAATAAGAAATTTCTTTTCCATTATAATTGTGGTCAGAAACTACAAATTAGCAGGAAAACTTACCACACAAATACTGAGCCAAAATTGATCATATTCACCTTCCCCCCTTGCCAGTTGTGAAATTGGTCAGTCCTAGGTGATATCGAAGTTCATCTTCAAGCAGCATAAGGGGTGTCAATCTTGTTGCCCAGCACAAGAAATGGAACAATTGCAGACTCCTTGCCTTTCTGTCCACACTGTCTGCCCGATCCGACGACCTCAATCTCATCAAGAAATCTTATCAACAACTTACCGACCTCTATTCGGGGAACTTTTTCAGAGAGTTTGAAGAACAGCCCACAAGGTGGTGACGAGAATGAGAGGGCTGCAATAGTTTATATAAAAGTTACTAAACACGTCAACACTATTTTTTTAATTATTAAAAACACTTGTGTTAAAAAAAAAAAAAAATTTATCAACCACACAATTTTATTTTACAATTATTTATCCTCGCAGTACATTATAAGTAATATTTTTTAAAACGCACAACGATACCATACTAGCCCGAAGTATGGTTGGTACTTTGAATTTGTTGTGATTCTGCCAATCAATGTTCATACGGATTAAATTCGATGTTATCTTATCTGGCATGCACTTTCTCTAAATGCTTGGTTGTACTTATCTTCCTAAAACCAAGACCATCTCTAACATTTGAGTTAAAACTTAAAATTTGTAACCTTGAAAATTTAGGTTTTACCCGAGAAACAACTTTTCCGTTCCAACTCCTTTTGGGTTAAAACTTAAATATTTAGCCCAGATTATTAAAGAATGAATTTAGACTTTTTTTTTAAAGTAACTTAAAAAAAAAAATTATGTAGACTATCCTAATTTAATTTTATGAACATTTTAACTCAAAAATATTTAGACTCTCATAAATATTGAAAAATTACTAAACTGATACCATGAAACTCATGAAACACTATGGAAGAATATAAAACACATAATAGAGATATATAAATAATTTATTATTATTATTTTAATCGTTGAATTTAAATTTGGACCGTTGATTTTTTTTATTTTTTATTGTTGAATTGAATGAATATATAAATATAAAATTTAAAAAAAAAAGAAAAAAAAAGAAGAAGTTTGAATGGGGGATCATTGGATCAACCAACGGTCCATTTAATCTAGGGCGTACATGACCATAAGAGCCATTTGGCTCAACATCAAGGCTGACAAGCACCCAGGTGGCTAGGACCCTGCCTCTTTAATGCCTCCACGTGTTGAAGTGTGAGGCTCATCTGGCGCTCCGTGCTGGACAAAAATTACGCACGTCCACGTGCATTTGGGGGACTCTCCACTAACCCGGCCCACTTTTTTGGCCGGTATTTGACCCAATTTTAACTTCTTATCCATAACCCTAAGTTATGTTCTCGTTTGAATACACCCTCCTAAAACTTATTCCAAGAATTAGAGTTGGTCAAAAAGATGTGTCTAAGTTCAAATCCTGTTCTTGTTGCTGGAAAGAATAAAACCTCCAATATTCAAGTATTTGGGCCTTTCCCGCCCAAGAAATTTAGAACACACATAACATTATGGGCCCCAAGCAACGATACGCACCGCAATTGGGCCAACAGGGTCCGACACACGTAATCCAACAAAGCCATTCCTATTATCTCACCGTCATCGAGCAGCTGCAATACACCGTCTTCAATTCACCGATTTGCGTAACCTAAACGCAGCGTTTTGACTTTCCCCAATTTCAGTGCGAGGGTTAGAGAGAGAGAGAGAGAGAGAGAGTGGGGAGGTACAGAGAGAGGAGCTTGAGGCTGAGCTCTGATGGCGGGGAAGCCCCAACCGGTTCGCGTGCTGTACTGTGCGGTGTGCAGTTTGCCTGCTGAGTATTGTGAATTCGGACCCGATTTCGAGAAATGCAAGCCATGGTTGATCCAAAACGCCCCGGACCTTTACCCGGATCTCGTTAAAGGTTCTATCTTTGCTCGAACCCTAATTTCTTTTTATTCAATTCGAATTAAAGTTTAGTTTATTTATTTATTTTTTATGATTACTCTGTTCTGTTTTATTTATTTGTTATTTTCAATGATTTTTTATTTATTTTATTTTTTGTATTAATTTTTATTTTTTTGTGCAGAGGCTAATGCTAAGGAAACTGATAAAGTAGCCAACCAGTTGCAGTCCACTGGTATTTCTTCTGGAGGTGGTGATGGAGCTGCTTCTTCAGGTATTGCTGTAAATATGTATATGTGCGTATATGTGTGTGTATATATATGTATATCATGTATGCGTGAGCATGTGTTTATGTTGGTATGTGTTTCCATTTCTGGTCTGGTTTGGATGAGTTATGAATGCTGGTACAGTATATATGTGAATGTGTGGGTGGAGATATGGAGTGCCTAAACATGTTTATGTTATTGTGTTTGTGCTGCTATGAGATGAATTGGGATGTTTTGTTTTATTCTTTACGGCTTTAATTTTATTTTGGAAAGCTTGTTTTCTGCTTTGTGAATCCAAATTATAACGATTTTTGTTTTTTTTTTCGACCTTAATTTGGTGGGTGCCATTTCAGCACCTAAAGAAGAAGTCAAGCGTCTCCCAGGTGGGAAGATTAAGAAAAAGGTGATAATTCGGAAATTGTTTTCTTCTATTAAATAGGTGTAACCCTTTGTGAACAAGCTCTCTGGGTTGATGGTTGCAAAACAATATTTCTTTTGAAACCCTTTAAATTATAATGACTAAACTTGGTATGGGTTTTTTCCGTAGGATAAGCAAGAGGTTACGATTGAAAAAGTCACGCGTAATAAGCGAAAATCTATCACCACTGTGAAAGGGCTGGAGCTTTTTGGTGAGCAATCTACTACTTTGCATCCTTTGTCTTTCTATTTGGAGATTCTTATTTTGTTCCTACCATAATTAACGCGGTTTCTTTTATTACAATTCAGGTGTCAAACTTAGTGATGCTTCAAAGAAATTGGGGAAAAAGTTTGCTACCGGAGCCTCTGTTGTTAAGGTATGATGGATAGTATATTGTTGTGTCTGTATGCGATGATGGTTTGTTATAATTAATTTGGAATGATTGGTTTCAGGGGCCAACTGAGAAGGACCAAATTGATGTTCAAGGAGATATCGCTTATGACATTGTGGAGTTCATTACGGATACTTGGCCTGACGTAAGCTACTCTGCTCACTGTTTCTCTTTCTTCCATATGATGTGTTGTTTTCAACTTTTTTATCAAAATGGGAGTTCTTATTTCCAATAAAAAGATTAACCTCTTTAACGCTATGTATATGAATGAATTAGGCCAAAGTAGAGTTACTATATTGTATGAATTAGATCGCTATATATGGTATAAATTTTGAAATGTGGTGAAAAAGTTGTTAAATTAAAAACTACACGCTGGTAAATGTAAACAGTTAGCCAAAATATGGCTTTGGGACATTTGTACCACGTAGTGTTAAATTTTTATTTCGTCGTTTGTATTTTACTACTTCATATCCATGGATAATTGCATGGGGTAACACCATCGGAATTATTTTTAATGAATTCTTTATAAAAGTCAGGGCACCAAGGATTATCCTTTTGTGCCTTTCTTCTTATTCTTTCTATTGTTGTACTTAGGGAGGTTTTTGATTTGTACTTAGGGAGGTGTTGATTGGATTGTGACCTTGGCTGTGAGAACGTATTCTTAATTTGAGTGGCATAAATTGTCCCTCGGTCCCCCCTTTTTAGTCATGTTTTTGTAATCTCGTGTTTTCGATGATAAGATCACTTATACTGTCCAAGTTAAAATTGGAATACACGCTTAGCTTAAAGTACCTAAAACTTTTCTTTGCCTCCTTTCTCAGGTCCCAGAAGCTGCAATTTTCTTTATTGAAGATGGCAGAAAGGTCCCAGCTGCTTAAACAGTATCATTGGCACACAAATAAGATGGAGCATGGTACCGTTCTCCTGTAGGTGCGAGCTTTAACTCGATTCAGTGTGCTATCAAATTAAAGGACCAGCGATCATACTCCTTAAAGTTCCAAGAGTACGACGGCCTATGAGACGTTTGGCCTTCCCTGGAGTCTCTTGTTATCTTGGTTGCAAGAATGGTACACATTTTGCAGTTAAATTGTATTTCAAGATCTATGTTTTGCTCGGTTCTTGTGTGTTACATATTACCTATAGTTAAATCCTCATGTTGCAGACCTAGCTGCTGCATCCTGTATTCTTTTACTTCCGTGAGTTAACAATTCAGAAACATCTTCAAATTTTACCAAATGAATTATATCTTTTACATTTCATCTTCTAGCTGTGAGTTCGAGATTTTTCTTCAATGCTATGTAGCACTTAGTGAAATAGAAAATGAATGGATGAAGTTAAAAATAGAATATATAACAATTGCGGAAATGAAATTTAATGGTTAAAATACTTGTGCTATATAACATTTGAAGCTACACCCCTGAATTTTCCAATACCTAAGGGCCTTTCAATTCATCCTATTTCATCAGATTTGTGATGTGATATGGTTCCAAAGTATGATTTGGATAAGGACAATTCCAATAAGATTTCATTCTTGAATCAAATTCCATTTTTGATTTATTGCATCTATTTCATGACCGGAACAAGGGAGAATGCACGTTACACCATAATTTTAAATAAGAAAATAGATTTTAAATGATAGCAGATCTATCTAATTGAGCCGGATCTGGTGTATCATAAGGGGTTTACCTTTTCTACTGGATTGAATAAAAAATAATTTTTGAATGAAGTATTCAACTCCAGGAATGAACGAACGATATTGGCAAAAAGAAAATTAACAAGAACCTAAGTGTAAATGACCTTAACCAACTGAGTTATAATTCCCTGCCATATTTTTCAGCCTATAAAAAGACGGTAAAATAGCTGTGGATGGTATATTAGTGCGCTAGTAAGTGTGAAATTTTTTAGATTGACAACCTTGATGGAGCAGCGAACTATGTCTTTGCGCTTCCCAAGCAGGAAATCCCTGTCTTTGCCAGCCTAAGTCTGGATGTCAGTCCATATTTTACTCCATGTTTTTTAGGGTAAAAAATGTTTCGTCAAACAATATTATAAACTTGTCAAACAATATTTGTCACCGGCCAAAAAGAGGCGTATCTAAAACTGGATTGTTGGCGGTACACGCACAGTGAAGAAGGATTCAAAGGAGTAACATTTTTCCATGTCCCAAAGTCGAATTATATAATATAAATTAAACTCACTAGCTTCTTTAATCCCAAAAAAATAAAAAAGTTTGAAGTGCATATAACCATTTCATCTATAGTTCTTCATCTTCAGTTTTCGTCTTGGAGATTGAGGAAAAGTATACGGGATAAAGAAAGAAGAAGGGTCGAGAGAGTTAAAATTACGAAAAAAGTACAAAACAAAAACATGAGTATAAAAATAACTTAAGGCATGTATGACCACTTCAGTTTTTTTGTTTGTTTGTTTTTTTTTTTTGCTTTTAATTTTCATATTGAAAGTTTTATTTGGTAACACGTGAAAATAAAAATGATACCTCAAAACAAAATGACCATCAAACGGCTCCTTAATATCTCATTTCTCATGTGTAACATTTCATATCCATTTCTTTTAAGAATGGTGCTATCCATACATTTTTTTTTACTTCCCACACACTCCATATTAATTTCTGTTATTTGATCCTTTTCGATTCATTTGATTTGATAGCCAAAAATTAAGGTGCGTGCAGGGGCGGATTTACTAAGGGACCAGGGTGGTCTCAGGATCACTCAGAAGCTCGAATAAATGGTTGTGAGAACCTCTTAGGACCACCCAAGTTCGGGCAGTGGTAGAGAAGAGCAGCAACCATGGCTGTTGTGCTATGCAAAATTGAAGGAGAAAGAAGAAATGTTTTTTTTTTTTTTTAAACGACTTGACCAAAATAACGTCGTTTTAAGCCAAATCATTAAAAAAAAATTTTAAACCCCCGTGATAGCACACACCGTTTTTTATTAAAAAGTCAAACAATTTGAAATTTAATAAAAGCCCATGACGTTTCACTAGTCTGTTTTCAATCAAATTCAACTTTATCAAATATAATATACCTAATTGCCTGCCTATTCCTCACACCACCCAAGCCAGTGAAGGCCATCAACAACAATTTTAGAATATCGGTAAGTTTCCTAGTTTAAAGTTAGTTCATACTTATTTTTAGTGTTATTTCACACATATTTATTGTTAATTTGTTAGGATTTTTAGTTTTAGTTTTTTATTTTACTTTTTAAGAACACTAATTAAAACAAGAGGCTGAACAGTGTACATATATGTAAGGGTCTTTGATAATGGTTTTTGATAAAAAGTCAAACAGTCACACACTAACGGGTTTTAAACTAAATTCAGCCATATTCATTGTTAATTTCTTAGGATTTTTGCATATCTATTTTAGTGTTAGTTCATATATATTTATTGTTCATTCGTTAGGATTTTCTGATATTACTTGAATTGTGTTACAGTGTATTTTTTTTTTTTGTCGAAGATTGTGTTACAGTGTTAGTTCATACATATTTTTTTGTCGAAGTTGTAGTTTGCCATTTATTTTTCAATGTTATTTTCGTTTTTTTTTTTTTTTTTTTTTGGAACTTTCATATTAGGACCACCCTATGTTAAAATCCTAGATCCGCCACTGGGTGTGTGTGAAAGGTAAAAAAGGGTGTGAGGATAGCACCACTCTTCTTTTAAATCCCTCTTACCATCTTTTTTCCACCTCTTCTTCATATCTTACTTCTCTAATGTATTTTTGCCTCTACCTTTCACAAAAAAATAAAAAGAAAAACAAAAAACGAAATAATTATCAAATGAGTCAAAAGTTGATTAAAAAAAACTGAAATTCCAAATAAGAATTAAATAAAAATAAACAGCTCCCAGATTAAAAAAAAAAAAAGGGGAAAATTACACACACGAAAACAATCATATTGAGTCCCTTTTTATTATATGAAAATTACACCCGGAGGAAATAAAATATTGCAACTACGTATATAATCCGTTGATGTATCAGCATACTTGTAAAAGAATGTATGTACAGAATTGCAGACCATGCTTAGAATTTGAACATTAATCTAACACAAGTAATAATTAACTCATTTTTCTTACATATCCAACCGACAGTTCGAAGGGAAAAAAATAGTTAATGCTCAATGTTTTATATTGCGTAAATTTGCAAAAGATGCAAGTGTACTGATTTGATTAAGTCTTCTTCTTGCGTACATTTGGAAAAGCCTGTACAACTTGGCCGGCCACGGCCACTAAGCGACGTTTATTAACGCCAGTCCATGCTCTCTACTATCCCACACTAATTAAATTTGTTAAAGTAATTTCTCTTCTATATATAATGCAACTTAATTTCCCTGTACATATCAACACACTTCTCTTTCCCTCTCCTTTCACCACCAAAAAAAATGGCTGAGAATTTTGCAGTTCCAAAATACTGGACTACTCTGAGTTTAATCCTAGGGTTTATGATGTTATCCGCAACCGGGGCAAGTCTACTCCTACCCTCACTCGGGGATGTGGACAGCTTGCTACTAAAGGATACTGGGTCCATCAATTCAACCTCTACTGATTATGGCCATATAGTTTATGAATTCCCAGCTGCAGTTCTTAATCCGACGTCGCCAAATGACATCGCAAGTCTAATCCTATCCGCAAACAACAATTCTGCGCCTTTTAGCGTAGCTGCTAGAGGCCAGGGTCATTCTGTTCGCGGACAGGCCCTGACCTCTTGTGGCGTTGTCATAAACATGACAGCTTTGATCCGTAATGGTTCTAGAATTGTGGTCTCAGTGAGCCCTTCTTTGGGTTCTTATGCTGATGTTGGAGGTGAGCAACGTTGGATCGATGTGTTGCGTGCTACACTGGAGCGTGGTCTTACACCGGTTTCGTGGACCGACTACCTTTACCTGAGCGTTGGTGGCACGCTCAGTAACGCTGGAATCAGTGGGCAAACGTTTCTATATGGTCCCCAAATCAACAATGTATATGAACTCGATGTTGTAACTGGTATGAGGACTTCTCTCACAATTCAGTACTACTCTATCTGGCTCTTTCACTTAAAAGTCCTAAAAACTATGTTTGCCTTGTGTTGCATGCATATTCACTGGAAATGAATGCATCTCAGCAAGCGTTATCAATATATTTCACCACTCATTAACTTCCAAATTTTCTCATATTAATTTCTTATTTTTTATTAGGTTCCACTCTAAAAATATCATCCCGCATTTTTTTCTTATAATTTTTTTTATATATTTTCATAAATTTGGAGTGCATAATAATAATTTTTGAATTGCAAATGCCAACAACACCTCCCTTATTATATTACCAAAATTTCTCAAATCAAGCTCATGGTCTGTTAATGAAAGTGAGAACTTAGAAAATTTTTTCTTGATTATTTTGATTGACCTTAAAGTATATGGATTTTTTTTTAAAAAAAGACGTTAAATTTTTAATTTTTTTTAATTCAGGGAAGGGGGAATTAGTTACTTGCTCCTCAAAAAAGGTGCCAGAGCTATTTTATGCTGTTCTCGGAGGCTTGGGCCAATTTGGTGTAATAACCAGAGCAAGGATTCCCCTCGCGCCAGCTCCGACAAGGGTATGAACTAATTTCTATTTCTTCTCCTCAGAGTAGAATATTGTTGTAGCAAAATATTTTTTTTCTTCTTGAAATATGATTTGAATTTATTAAGTTGTGCACTAATTCTCTGCAGGCTACATGGGTTCGAATGATGTACAGTAACTTCTCTGCATTTTCAAGAGATCAAGAACACTTAATGGCACCCAATGGATTCGATTATTTAGAAGGTTTCCTTCTAATGAAGCAAGGTCCTGTAGATCTTTCCTTTTACCCATTACTCGATCAACCAAGAATAGCAGCTTTAATAAATCAATACGGCATCATCTACTACATAGAAGCAGCCAAATATTACGATGATAGCACTCGAAAAACCGTGGACAAGGTACACCATTTTTTTCTTTACTACAGATTTTCTGTTAAATCACTAATATTGAAGGTAAATTAAAAGAGTTAGTACCATTTAAATAACTTTTTCTTGTTTATATAGGTAGTTGATAAAACGATCAAAGGGTTAAGCTTTGTCCCGGAATTTTTATTCGAGCAAGATGTATCGTACATAGATTTTCTGGATAGAGTGCACACGGAAGAGGAAAATCTTCGATCACTTGGACTATGGGAAATTGCTCATCCGTGGCTGAATATCTTTGTACCAAAATCACGAATTTCGGACATTGATTCGGGTGTTTTCAGGAACATTCTTCTCAAACAAAATGTTCCTACGGCGGTGAGCCTTATTTACCCCGTGAACCGAAAAAAGTGAGTTTCTGTGAACAAAAATAATAAGGGTTTCTGTTTATTTATTTATTTGTTTTATTTTTGGTAAATCTAATGTACTTTGTATTAAATAATGTTTCAGGTGGGATGGTAGGATGTCTGCAGTTATTCCAGATGAAGATGTTTTCTATGTTGTAGGGCTCTTGCATGCAAGCGGATTCAACGACTGGCAGGCATTTGATGAAGTAAATAGACAACTATTGCAATTTTGTAAGGATGCTGACATTAGGGTTAAGCAGTACCTTCCCCACTACGAAACACGGGAGGATTGGAAAAACCATTTCGGAAGAAAATGGCAAAGTTTCCAAGACATGAAAGTTAGGTTTGATCCAAACAAGATATTAGCACCAGGACAAAGGATTTTCAGTGTTTTGTAATTAATAAAAATATGCAATTTTTGGTGATTTTTTCCATTTCATAAATTGTCCCCAAAAGTTTGAAACCTACGAATGTGAAATCCGTATTATCCTATTCAGAAATGTGAAATCTAAATGTTAAACCCATTCATTCAAAACTTTCATTAATATAGCAATTTAATTGAAATTAACTAGTTATAAACATAATTAAGTCAGTTTAAGTCACAATAAACAAGATCCAATATGCACTAAGCAAGCTTTTCCCCACAATTCAATATTGAGAAATGGATAATGCTAGTAATTTTTAAATCAAATTTGCAAATCAAATAATATGTTACCAATAGGAAATAAATACATTAATTAAAACTTGAGTAATAACCTAATCATCAATAACCACATTATTTGTTTTACAAAATTTGATTTAAAAATTTGGTCTCCCTAGAATTACTCTTGAGAAATGTTAAGGAGACTCTCAAAAGTGAGACTCTCCAACATCCGTGGACTCTTCGTTACCTCATATTTTTTACACAATATTTTATAATGTTAGCACAAAAATTAACGATAAACTATGAGATAATAGATCAGAGAATCCATGAAAAGTTCTACATTAAAAAAATCCCCTTAGCATTTCTCTTCCATATTTGCACCCCAACAATGGGGTAACATAAATGTATTGAGGCAGCTAGCGAGGGAACCTTACTTTTACATATGTGCTAGTTATCTCAACACTAGTTAGTTCAGTTCAAGCCCAAAATAATTCAGGACTAATTCAGTTTGGACTAGGAGAATATGGGGATCAACTCAGAATTTCGAAAACGAACAAAAAGAGTAGAGTCCAGAATTAATAAAATAAAATAAAAAGTAAAGTTTGGATGTGAATCAATTTGAAGATATTGAAGGAGTGATCACTTTCCATGATTTTGTCAATAATACAATGAGAGGGAGACTAGTTTGGATTTTGTCGGAGATTGCATTTATCATGTGAAATATGTGGACAAAACTAGTGTATATTGCTTGCTAATTCTGCTAATCATTATTTAACATTTGCTTGTTTTCTTATTGAGAAATTTTTATGTATATCAGGAGCATTTATTATAATATGAGTGAATGACAAAATTGATATATGTTGTGATTTTTGTTTTCTTAACAGAGTTTTTTTTTTTTTTTTTTTTTTTTTTTTTTTTTTCTCAAGAAAAAGAAAAGAAAATAGAAAGGTAGAGAAACCTAAACGACGTCGTGGCCGTATAAAGCTTCGGTTGAAAACCCTTTGCCTTTCTCTCAACACAGAGGCAGCAGCTCTCGTTCCCGCACCATTTTTTTTGTCCAAATCGAAAACCCTAGAATCAAATCACTAACAATCTTCAAAGATCCCGTCAATTCAGCTGGGGTGGTATCCTGTACAAGCATCCTCTTCAACTTCCGAAAAGAAAGGCTAATTTTTTCTGCCGAACAGGTTAGAATCGTTAGATACTGTCACCAAAGGTTTCATCTTTTTCGATTTCGTCTGCTATTTCTCCTATTTTTTTTGCCTTCAGAGATTGTGTTTTTGCTGTGTTGTTAGGATTTAGGATTGGATATGGTGTTTTTGCAGCTGTGAAAGGTTTCGATTTTTTTTGTTTGCATTTTTGCTTTTTCTGTTTTGGTGTTCAGGGCAGTGATTAAGTGGGATAAACAAGTTTTTACTGTTGGAATTTGGGTGTTTATGTTGGATGTGGATTTCTTATTAAGTTGTTACGGTGTTGTTAAGCATATATTATAAGTCTTTTTCTTGATTATTGAGGATGAATGATGAAACTGTTGTTTAATATATGTGTTTGGATTTCTCATGCCTCTCAAAGCAGCGTTTGAAACGCCTTAGAGGTTTCTAACTTTTGGAAAAACGGAAATAGGTAGTGGAACTGTTAAAATTTTGTTTAAGATTGATCTCTTGTTGCTTGATTGTGATTCAATTTGGTTGGCCAATTTCTAATTTAATTGTTTGGGAAATCGAATTTTCGTAATTCTGGAGGAACTTAGCTGACAAGCTGTGTTTTGTAACATATCAGAGGCGAAGATGGTTTTAACAGAAGAAGAAATCACAAGGCTTTACAGAGTTCGAAAGACTGTGATGCAAATGCTGAAAGATCGGAATTACTTGGTTGGAGATTTTGAGATCAACATGTCAAAAGAACAGTTCAAGGACAAATACGGAGAGAACATGAAAAGGGAAGATCTTATCATCAATAAAACTAAGCGAAGTGACAGCAACGATCAGGTGTTTCCCCGCTGCTTTTTATTGCAGTGGATGTAGTACTTTAACTGTTGACGGTGTCTGATTGTTGGTTTATGTGTTTCAGATTTATGTCTTCTTTCCTGACGAACCAAAGGTTGGGGTCAAGACAATGAAGACTTATACCAACCGCATGAAATCGGAGAATGTGTTCAGAGCAATCTTGGTTACTCAACAAAGTCTGACGCCCTTTGCAAAGACCTGTATCAGTGAGATATCGGGAAAGTTCCACTTGGAGGTTTTTCTGGTGAGGTTCATAGCTTAATCTGTTGTTAGTACGAAGTTGTGTTCTTGAAACCTCAATAATAACACGTTAATCAATTAAACCAGAAATATCAGAGTTCATAGTATCAGAAATTTGAAGGCTATACACATACAAATCACCGTTGCAATTACCTAATTAGTTTGTTTATATTCTAACTTCTAAGGGCCTTTATCTGATCAAATGCTTGTAAAAGTATTGTTAATCTGATGAGTAGGTATGGCCCTACCCTTTAGAGGGACAGGTTGGATGCATAGGGTCATCTTAATAATGTCCATTAACCAAGAGGCCTAACTAGGGTCATCTTGAATAATTACTTTGCATTGTTTGATTTACTTTTTCTGGGTATGCAGCTTTAACTTCAGCTTTGCAAGAGAATTATTTTTACTCCACTAACAAAAAATTGGCTCCACCTATCATTCTATCAGGTGCTTTCAATACGAACTTAGAGGATATTAACGTTTGCTCTGTCTCTATTGATTCAGGAGGCAGAATTGTTGGTGAATATTAAAGAACACGTTCTAGTTCCTGAGCATCGGGTGCTTACAAATGAGGAAAAGAAGACTTTGCTGGAGAGGTACACTGTTAAAGAAACCCAGGTCAGTGCTGCACATGGTTGTTAATCTTGCATTTACGAAATTCCGATGCTACATAAGGCATGCCATGACTTTAAATCTTGATTTATAACACTAAAAAGTGTTACAAGTCTACCACCTCATTTATTCAACTGTTTGTGTTGGAATATTAACTCAAGTACAGAGTCATGCTTAATGCGTCTTAATACCATCTAAACTATTACGACAAAGTGACAAAGCTTTCTCTCTCCTCCTAATGGCTATTTTACGTTTGTTTTCCAAACACATCTTAGCCTGCATATCTGTGGCTAACTAGGGAAATTTGCATACTGACTGTTTCTCTTGTATTTGTGTTGTTTATTGTCCAGCTCCCTCGGATTCAGGTGACTGATCCAATTGCGAAATACTACGGACTTAAGCGTGCACAAGTTGTGAAGATAATTCGACCAAGTGAGACTGCAGGGCGATATGTCACCTACCGTTACGTTATATAATTACTCTTGTGTCAGCTCGACTTGATAATCTTTCATTCATAGTTATGTCGGAATTGGAGCTCTAAAGCGAGCAGTTGCTGCAATCCCGATTTTAGGGAACTGAGATGATGTTTTGAACTCATTTTGTGGATTCCTCAGTGGTGTATGGACCTGAATTCAGTGTTTATATGATTACGCATTACGACTTGCTAGTATTGTTCATTGTGTTATTTTATTGATCTTTGAGGTAAAAACTCGATTTGTGATGCAATGGCTTGCATCATGTAGCCAAAACAATCCGTTGAATTCGCGCACAATTGACCATCGACAAGATGAGATTTCGATTAGTAAGCACAAACTTGTGGCAAAGCATGTATATACCAAGCTACATCAAAATTCAAGATAAGGACTCCACCCGGCTGAGTCGTCAACGGGTGCAACACGACAGAAATTTATATGCTGATTGGCAGTGTCTAGTTTGAAGTAGCCTTGTCCTGCTGCAGAGCTGCCTTGATGAAGTCCACGACGAGCGATGCTAACTCGGCTTGATGCGAGGTGTACGAATGATTAGCGCCTTCTATAAGATGTAATTTGTGGTTAGGTATTATCTTGGCAAACTCTAATGCATCTTCAACAGGGATGACCTCGTCGGCAGTTCCATGGATTGTCACCACCCTGTATGTAGAGAATCGCCGATAAACTTGGTCATGCGGGAAATGCAACAAAAAGAAAGGAAACATGAAACCATGAGAACAGAGTTAACTAAAGTTTGCTTACCGGCATTCTTTGTCAATCTGAAGGCATGATTCGTGCATATCAGTACTTAGGCGATCCATCAAACTCTCCTCGGTCACACGATAATTACCATCTCCTACAAACATGGCATCCATTAACCTTGTTAAACGCCAGCATACGCGTTGCTCGTTTTTGTGTGTTTTAAGTGTGTGCATGTGTTACTGAAAATTACGCAATTCATCTGCATACATCTGCCCTCGTAAACGAATTTTGCAATTCACCACACGATAGGAATTAGAAAATTACCTGACTTATTCTTAACATCAATGAACCCTTCCTTCTTGATTACTTCCATAAAGTCTTTCCCCAAGCATTCTTCGATGCCCTTCTTCAGATCATAACGTCCACAAACATTGACAACCGTACGAATGTCATGATACGTAGAAGCATACAGGAGCACAGCATCGCCTCCTGTAGTAACAATTTTCAGCAATACCGTTGGTACACGATAGGAAATTACTCATTCGAAACCTTCATCAACAGCATTTTGTCCTCTATTTGATCCGAATAAAATCTTACATAACGATCGTGCAAAACAATCCAACGTACCTTTACTGTGTCCAACAATTGCACTGGGTTCACGTTTTGCCCCAGAGAAGTACTCGACCACAGAATGCAAGTCATCCACCTCTCTCCGATAGTTACCAAACTGAAAGGTGCCTTCACTTTCCCTGACAACCAAAAACCCACAACTAATGAGCATCAATGTAATCGATAGATCTCAAACTGACAACAATGCAAACTTTGCAAGTAGGAACAATACGGCGAAGACAGAGCCATGCTTACAGGCTTACAGCTATGAAACAAACGAGGTGCACACAACGAAAATCTACTCAAAACCTATTATATTCAAGGATTTCAAACCCTGTAATTCGACAGCCTTACCCATTTCCGGCAAAGTCAAAACGGAAGGAACTGATCCCTTCATTTTCCAGTGCAACAGCAAGGTTCACCATAATATAGTTTTCCTGGAAATCAAGAGTCACATGCTGTGAACTTTGCCCACAACGATTCCAAGTTGCCAACCAATCATTACAATTTTCCACAAACGATGTACTATTCCTTTTCTTTCAGTAGAGCGATAGCATTAGTGGGTTAGATAGTTAGTTGTTAGGGGGTAGGGAATCAGTGAGGATCGAACCTGCACCAGAGTGCATTATTCTTTATTCATCAATTCTTAAACATTGTCGTCTTCAAATTACAAACTAAATCATCTAACAATCAAAGTTCGACGATAGATCGTGAATGAAATATTAGAAAAATAACTTAAATTAAGAACATACTAATCAAGCTGGAACCGAATCCAACAACAACAACAATAATAACAACACTTGATGTATCAAAAATTCAACCTCGGTGTCTCGGAATCCATGACATAAGATTACGAGGTCCGCGGAACCGGTTTCGTGTAACAATCCCACAAGCTTTTCACCGTGTTTGTTGGGTACGATGATTTTCTGTTGCTGACCCACTGAAACAAGATGGCAATAAGAACATGAAAATTCACAAACAAACATATACAACGTGAGACGATGAAATTTCTGACCTGGGTTTTTTTGCAGCTTCTGCCATTTTCAAGATTCGTTTTGGGCTGCGATTGCGGGAAAGATTAAATTTTGGTGAAGGGAAGCTTATGGAAGTGAAAGAACTTGAGAGCAGCATATTAATTGAGATTATAAGCTAATTAACGATTAATTAATCGTCAAGGCAGTGGAAGTTTACCTAGAAACTTTTGCTTGCTGCTCTTGTTGCTCTGAATTGCAATCCACACGGCTCCAGTGAGTTTGGAACTGGGGGAGTATTTACGTTTTGGGTTTTCAGGTTTTGGTCCACAACAGTCTCTTTTTTACCTGTTGGACCCTGATTATTTATGGGATTCTCGAAACTGCCATTTTATCTATCTTTTCTTTCAGAAAATGATAAACATATATATATGGTTATTCAAGCAATATATACACCAGTTTAGATTCTTACACGATCGTGTTTGATCATGTCTGTTATTTTCTAACTTACTATTTTCAATGATTCAAGCAAAATAATTATATAATACACTTTGGCAATGACATAGCAAGTTAGCAATACTAGCACCAATCAAGAATTTCATGCGAGTGCACTCAACCATTAGGTTGAGAATAGGATCAGTAACATTTGTATTTATTCGTAATTAGGAGATCTCATACTATCGGCTCATGTAGATAATGAGTAAAATACCCTTTTGCAATTTAGCCAAAAACCCCTCGTTAAAGTATAAATAAAAAGCATGTACTAAAGAGACGGGATTAGAACCTGAGTACAGAAAGGAAGAGACATCACACATAGTTGGCTAGGTTCATATCAACCTTGGCTTAATTGTTGTTATGCGACAATGAGTCATTGTGCCCCTAATGTCTCACTTAACACCTCGTAATTTTCCTCCATGTCTCACATTATCCATTTCGTCAATGAATCATGAACTTCTTCACTATTTCATGCAACAGATCATAGCAATGGTTTACAACAAATACAAACCGTCATACATTTGGCAAAGGTTAAACCAATAAAATATTATCTCAGAATCACCACGGTAAGATGAGGATTCTCTTATTAGTACATAAGCATGATATGCTAATTAACCTTGTCCTGCTGCAGAGCTGCTTTTATGAAGTCCAAAACGACTGTCGCTAACTCAGCTTGATGTGAGGTGTAACAATGGTTAGCTCCTTCGATAACATGTAATTTGTGGTTTGGTATTATCTTTGAAAACTCGAATGCATCTTCGACAGGGATGGCCTCATCAGCAGAACCATGGACTGTCAACACCCTTTGTACAGAATAGTCCATGAACTCGGTCATGCTCACAATGCAAGAAAAAGGCAAAGGAAACATAAAACAGTGAAAACAAAATTAATTAGTTTGCTTAGTTACCGGCATTCTTTGTCAATATGAAGGCATGATTCGTGCATATCAGTACTTAGGCGATCCATCAGACCTTCCTCGGTCACACGGTAAATCACACTTCCTGCAAGCACAGCATCCATTTATGGTGTGAAAGGCCAGAATATATACACATTGCTTGTTTTTGTTTGTTTACTTATGTGGGCAATTGTCGAATGATCACCACACATGGTGAGAATAAACACAACCATTGCAAATTACCTGTCTTAGTTTTAACATCAATGAATCCTTCCTTCTTGATTATTTCCATGAAGTCTTTCCCAAATTGTTGTGCAATGCCTTTCTTCAGATCATAACGTCCAGAAAGATTGACAACCGTACGAATGTCATGATACTTAGAAGCATACAGCAGCACCACACCAGCTCCTGCATGCAGTAACATCAATCTATAAACAATTTTGGCACAAAGATACAGAAATCGTGATTATTTAAAACAATCCGGCACATACCTTTACTGTGCCCAAGAATTGCAGTTGGTGGCCGGTTTGCCCTAGAGAAGTGTTGGACCACAGCATGCAAGTCCTCGGCCTCTCTCCGATAGTTGCCATACAGAAAGGTGCCTTCACTCTCTCTGAAACCCAAAGTAAACCACAACTTATTAGCTTTAAAGCATAATTTGCTATTAAATTCATGAACTTATAGTCCTATAACACCAAATTGCCTTACCCATTTCCAGCAAAGTCGAAACGGAAGGAACTAATTCCTTCCTTTTCCAATGCAACAGCAAGGTTCACCATAGTTGTTTCTTCCTAGAAATCAAAAGACCATGTTGCTGATGTATGCAATAAAATTTTAATCAAAATATGACCACAGATCGAGTTATTAACGAAGAGAAATGATTTCTGCACACTAATTTTTTGATTCTGCACACCCTTGTTTATTTCAATCCATTGGCTCTCATTTGCTTATTCGATCCAAAGGCTACAAGTATACAGAGGTGTGCATGGGGAGGAAAAAAAAAAGCCCGTTGACTGTCGATATCATTTCTCTCGAAGAAATATTTCATAAAGTAACTTAAACTCAAAGCATCCTAGCTAGTTATAAAGATGGAACTAACAACCTTGGAGGCTCGAAAACCATGGCATAAGATTACAATCTCCGCAGAACCAGTTTCATGTAATATGCCCACAAGCTTTTCGCCATGTTTGTTGGGTATAACGATTTTCTGTTGCGGAACTACTGAAACTAGTGCAATAGACATTAAGCAAACAGCCATCAAATTTCTTATCAAGTACTGTAAACATATTGCTCTGAGATTGGTTTCTTGCAACTACAACACATACAACATACATAAGTACACAAATACATATATTAAGGGAGATGATGTTTCTTACCTGCTGGGTTTTGTGCAGCTTCTGCCATTTTCAAGATTCGTTTTGGGCTGCGATTGAGGGGAAGATTAAAGTTTGGTGAAGGGAAGCTTATGGAAGTCAAAGAACTTGAGAGCATCATATTAATTGAGATTATAAGCTAACTAACGATTAATTAATCCCCAAGGCAGTGGAAGTTTACCTAGAAAACTTTTGCTTGCTGCTCTTGTTGCTCTGAATTGCAATCTACACAGCTCCTGTGAGTTTGGAACTGGGAGAGTATCGGACCAATCCAGTCAGATCAGTCCCAACCAAATACTGTCTTGGGTTTTTCAGGTTTTGGTGCACAACAGTCTCTCTTTTACCCGTTGAACCCTTATTATTTCTGGGATTATCAAAACTGCCATTTATCTATCTTTTCTTTTGGGAAATGATAAACATATGTGGTTATTCAAGCAAAATATACACCACTTTTAGCTTCTCATATAACAGTATTTGATTGTATCTGTTGTTTTCTAACTTAGTATTTTTTTAGTATTCAAGCAATATACTAATATAATATACTTTTTGGCAATAGCATAACAATATCAGAACCAACCAAGAATTTCACTCAACCATCAGGTTGAAAAGAGGGTCGGTAGTATTTCTATTTACTCGTAATTGGGAGGTCTAATACTATCGGCTCACATAGATAACGAGTAAAATACGTAATTATAGTTGACCCACTTTGCGATTTAGCTAAAAAACCCTTATTAAAGTATAAATGAAAAGCCTATAAAAAATGTGATTAGAACTTGAGTGCAGAAAAGAAGACACATCACACATAATTGGTTAGGTTCATGTCAACCTTGGCTTAATTGTTGTTATGTGACAATAAAATATCATTGTTCCGCTAATGTCCCACTTAACCCCGTGTACTTTTCCTCCATGTCTCACATTATCCACTTTGTTAACTCTCTCATCAAACCCTAATGCTTCAAATTTGAGTTGAATAGAACCTTGATTTCATGAGGCAATAGTATATATATACATCATGAACTTCACTAATTCATCATCATGAACTGCACCCAATGTGTGGCCATTGGACTTGATATAAGCAAGGTATGAACTGTTCTGAGAGGCTCTAAGGATCCATGATGCACCCCACAAAAGCTCTGTTGTGTTTGGCTCATACATTTGTGAGTAATTACGGGTCATGTGTTGACAACAATTGAAGACCATGTGAATGCTACAAGGAAATGGCAGCAGCCATTTGTGACTTTGTGTGTTTCGGTGGAAGGATCACATTTCTATGGGCTGCATTGAAAGCTGCAGACGAGTGCTACAAAAGAAAAGCAAGAGTACGCTTGCTTTTTGACTTTGGGAGCATTTTGCTAGAAATGTGATGTCTTGGCCCCTATAATGCAAGAAAATGCTTGCATTGGGCATGCTTGCCGAGTGAGGGGGCATGCATCAGAGAAGCATCCAAAGAGATGGTGAGGGCATTTGGCTCTCCCATGGGCACGGTTGAGAAAAATCAAGAGAGCTAGCTAGAGTGAAAGATCTTATGGTTAAAGAGTGAGGCTCTTAGGAGATTTCTGTGAGTGGGTGTACAAGGGATTCAGGATTAGATTATGTCGATCTAACTCATGTGTAACTTGTACTGTTATTCTTATAGTGAAGAGCAATATCTCTCCGGAGACGTAGGTAGGATTTTGCTGAACCTCGTAAATCTCTCGCTGTCTTTATTTCTTGTATTTTTATTATGTTCAATTGCATGAATAATTTGGTGAGGTTCTCATCTTAATCTCGATTCTGCACCGAACGGGCCTAGGCACAACAAGCTCATCCTAATCAACATCACAATTGGAATCTTGAAAGGAACTTTAACGGGATTAAAATAAGGGTAATATGCACCGATAGAACTGGTTACAAGTTTTAAATAAAAAAATAAAAGTGAGGGACTATATAAATTATTGCATGTTTGGTGTCTCTTCAACTCTATTTTTGATTAAAAGTTAGTAACGTGTTTCATTTGTACCTTTTTTCCGTAAATGAAAGCAATTAGAAGCAAATTATACATATGCATTTGGGTTACATGGGTATCTTGGGTATTAGCAGTAAAAAGGGCAGACCGCTTAACTAATTGAGTCATTGTAAGAACCTTTGTACTTGTTTGCAAAATCAAAAACATGCATGGCGATCAAAATTTTAAAATTAGCGTTCTTGTTAACACGCGGTGAAGGCGAAAAGATTGTTAAAATGAAGTCAAATTTTGTTTATAGATGTCTACTTTCGTTGCTGTGTGGAGCATTTTTGCAGAGTAAGAAGAGTCAGAGTCTTTGAACACCATGGAAGCTGCAGCCAATGCAGCAGCAGTCTCAGCTGCAAAATCTGATCCCGGATTTTGGGTTGATACCTTGTACACGTTGTGCGGCGTATCTATGTCCTTCGGCCTTTCCCAGCACCAGACCACCGGTGGTCAATGTTAGGATCTGTGACCTGCAATCACCAAAACATGTGACTGTCTTTAGGACGTCTCTTCAGCTCCAAACCATCATCGTTAATCAAAAGTCAATTCTTATAGCCTTCGGTTGCAGGGTTTAGTGCCATATTTTATTGTCTATTTAGTATCCCTACTTCTAACTTTTTGTAACTGTGTGAAAGGCCAGAATGCACATTGATCATGTTTCAAATGTTGACACTCAGATCACCACCATATTCAATATGATTTCCTACGTAATCTTGCAAACTCACTCACGATATAATCTACATTTGGTGTGACATGTCACAATGCCATGCGATCTTACAAACTCACTCGTGTTATAGCACGTGGTAACACGACTGGCTGCCTAGCTAGCTCTCTCCATTGCTTGAAATTAACTTATAGAGAAGGATGGAGATCGACTTCCTTAGCTCAATTATGCCTAGCAGCTTCTCTCTAGTCTCCAAAAAAGTGGAAGTAGGGGGGCAACTTTTTTCTCGAAAGATTGTGTTTTTGTTGTGTTGTTAGGATTTAGGATTGTCTGATTTAATTGTTTGGGGGCTACATCTGTAAATGTAGATTTTGTTGTAATATCTGTGAAATCGGATTTTCATAATTCTGGGGAAACGTGTTTTGTAACATATCAGAGACGAAGATGGTTTTAACAGAAGAAGAAATCACAAGGCTTTACAGAGTCCGAAAGAATGTGATGCAAATGCTGAAAGATCGGTACCGGAGGCTCTGGGGAAGTCGGAATAGGAGAGCACTCATCTTGGGGAAGTCGGAATAGGAGAGCGATCATCTTGGTTCTTGTGTTTCAGATTTATGTCTTCTTTCCTGACGAACCAAAGGTTGGGGTCATGACAATGAAGACTTGCACCAACCGCATGAAATCGGAGAATGTGTTCAGATTGACACTTCTATGTACGCTCGCATGGACCTGAATTCTAGTTTGTATATTTACGCATTATGACTTGCTAATATTGTTCATTGTGTCATTTTATTGATCTTTAAGCTATAAATTTAATGATTATACCAAATTCTGAGGTAAAAACTCGATTCGTGGTGCAACGACTTGCATCATGTAGTTAATGTCACTGAACGTAGAAAAACAATCCCCTTGAATTCGCTCGCGATCGACCATTGAGAAGATGAGATTTGAATTGGTAAGCACAAACTTGTGGCAAAAGCATGCATGTGTGTATCAAACTGCATCAAGATTCAAGATGAGGACTTCATCCGGCTGAGTAGCAACGGGTGCAACACTTAAGAAATTTATATGCTGATTGGCAGAGTATCTAGTTTGAAGTAGCCTTGTCCTGCTGCAGAGCTGCCTTAATGAAGTCCATGACGACCGATGCTAACTCGGCTTGATGCGAGGTGTACAAATGATTAGCGCCTTCTATTAGATGTAATTTGTGGTTAGGTATTATCTTGGCAAACTCTAGTGCATCTTCAACAGGGTTGATCTCGTCGGCAGTTCCGTGGATTGTCACCACCCTGTATGTACAGAATCGCGGATAAACTCGGTCATGCAGAAAATGCAACAAAAAGAAAGGAAACATGAAACCATGGGAACCGAGTTAACTACAGTTTGCTTACCGGCATTCTTTGTCAATCTTAAGGCATGATTCGTGCATATCAGTACTTAGGCGATCCATCAAACTCTCCTCGGTCACACGATAATTACCATCTCCTACAAGCATGGCTCCATTAACCGTGTTGAACGCCAGCACATGCATTGCTTGTTTTTGTGTGTTTAAGTGTGTTGTGTGCGCATGTTACTCAACATAAATGGAAAGAAGCTGAAAAGAATTATTAAATTACCTGACTTATTCTTAACATCAATGAAACCTTCCTTCTTGATTACTTCCATAAAGTCTTTTCCATAGTGTTCTTCAATGCCTCTCTTCAGATCATAACGTCCAGAAACGTTGACAACCGTACATATGTCATGATATATAGAAGCATACAGAAGCACAGCATCGCCTCCTGTAGTAACAATATTCAGCAATACCTTTGGTACACAATACGAAATTACTCATTCGAAATATTCATCAATAGCAATGTGTCTTTGATCGTGCAACACAATCCAACGTACCTCTACTGTGTCCAATAATTGCACTGGGTGCACGTTTTACCCCAGAGAAGTATTCGACAACAGAGTGCAAGTCATCAGCCTCTCTCCGAAAGCTAGCATGCTGAATGGTGCCTTCACTTTCCCTGACAACCAAAAAACCAAAACTAATCAGGATCAATAAAATCGTTAGATCTCAAACTGACAACAACGCAAACTTTGCAAGAACAGTACGATGAAGACAGAGCCACGCTTACAACTATGAAACTAACAAGGCCCACACAACGAAACTCTACACAAAACCTGTTATATTCAAGGATTTCAAACCCTGCAATTCGCCAGACTTACCCATTTCCGGCAAAGTCAAAACGGAAGGAACTGATCCCTTCATTTTCCAGTGCAACAGCAAGGTTCACCATGATAGAGTTTTCCTGGAAATCAAGAGACAGAAACCGTGAAACTTTTGCTCACAATGATCCCAAGTTGCCAACCAACCAAGCATAACAATTTTCCACGAACGATGAACTATGCTGTACTATTCCTTTTTTTGAGTAGGGTGACACCGTTAGTGGGTTAGACAGTTAGTTGTTAGGGGGGAGGGAACCGTGAACCTGCACCAGAATGTATTATCATCAATTATTAAAACATTATCGTCTTCAAAATACAAACTAAATTATCCAACAACCAAAGTTCGACGATAGATGTGAACGAAATATTTGAAAAATAATTTAAATTATAAACATTCCTAATCCAGCTGGAACCGAATCCAACAAAAACAATAATAACAACATTTGACATATCAAAAATCCAACCTTGGTGGCTCGAAAACCATGACATAAGATTACAAGGTCCGCGGAACTGGTTTCGTGTAACAATCCCAAAAGCTTTTCACCGTGTTTGTTGGGTACGATGATTTTCTGTTGCTGACCCACTGACATCGCAATTCGAAAAGAAAAAAAAAAAACAAAAGTCCACTAAACTTTTGGTAAAGTCGGCAACTTGATGGCAATAAGAACATGAAAATTCACAAACAAACAAATATAACGTGAGACGATGAAATTTCTGACCTGGGTTTTTTGCAGCTTCTGCCATTTTCAAGATTCGTTTGGAGCTGCGATTGCAGGAAAGATTATTTTGTGATGGGAAGCTTTATGGAAGTGAAAGAACTTGAGAGCAGCATATTAATTCAGATTATAAGCTAGTTAACGATTAATTAATCCTCAAGGCAGTGGAAGTTTACCTAGAAACTTTTGCTTGCTGCTCTTGTTGCTCTGAATTGCAATCTACACAGCTCCTGTGAGTTTGGAACTGGGAGAGTATCGGACCAATCCAGTCGGATCAGTTCCCAACCAAATAATGTTTTGGGTTTTTCAGGTTTTGGTCCACAACAGTCTCTTTCTTACCCGTTGAACCCTGATTATTTATGGGATTATCAAAACTGCCATTTATCTGTCTTTACCTTTGGGCAATGATAAACATATGTGGTTATTCCAGCAATATATACATCACTTTTAGCTTCTCACCTAACAGCGTTTAATTATGCCTGTTGTTTTCTAACTTAGTATTTTTTGGTAATTCAAGCAATATACTAATATAATATACTCTTCGTCAATAGCATAACATCAACATCAATCAAGAATTTCACTCTACCATTGGGTTGAAAAGATAGTCGGTAGTATTCCTATTTACTCGTAATTGGGAGGTCTAATACTATCGGCTCATATGGATAACGAGTAAAATACCTAATTATAGTTGATCCAATTTACGATTTAGCTAAAAAGCCATTATTAAAATATAAATGAAAAACCTATAAAAAGACATGATTAGAACTTGAGTGGACAAGAGAAGACACATCACACATAGTTGGCTAGGTTCATACCAACCTTGGCTTAATTGTCGTCATGCGACAATAAAATCTCATTGTTCCCCTAGGGTGGGACAAGGCGTTCCGTCCCACGTTTGGTGCGCCTAAAATGGTTGGAACGAGCTCTACGGGACGAGTTTTGGGTGAATTTTCGTTCCACCTCACCCCCTGGAACGACTCCTTCCACATCCGTAGAACACAAAATTATAACCTCTCCGTCTCCTTCTTCTTCCTCCTTGTTTCCATCCGAGGGCATCTTTGCTCCCACTCCGTTCCGTTCCGTCCTGTCCCGTCCCGTCCCGTCTGCATACCAAACGATACCCTAATGTCTCACTTAACCCCCTTTACTTTTCCTCCACGTCTCACATTATCCATTTTGTCAACTCTCTCATCAAAACCCTAATGCATCAAATTAATAGAACCTTGGTTTCACGAGGCAATGGAATATATACATCATCAACTTCACTAATTCATCAGCATGAACTGCACCCGATGTGTGGCCATTGGACTTGATATAGGCAAGGTATGAACTGTTCTTAGAGGCTCTATGGATCCATGATGCACCCCACAAAAGCTCATCCTAATTAATAGCACAATTGGGGTCATAAGAGGAACTTTAATGGGATTAAAATAATGATAATATTTACAGATAGAACTAATTACAAGCTTTAAATAAAAAATAAAAGTGAGGAACTACATAAATTATGGTATGTTTGGTGTCCCTCCAGCTCTGATTTTTTATTAAAAGTTAATGACGTGTTCCATTTGTGCATATTTTTTTGTAAAAGAAAGCAATTAGAAGCAAATTATGCATACGCATTTGGGTTACGTGTATCCTGAGTATGAGCAGCAAAAAGGGCAGACCGTTGAACTAATTAAGTCACTGTAAGAACCTCTGTACTTGTCTACAAAATCAAACATCTGCATGGAGATCAAAATTTAAAATTAGCATTCTTGTTAACACGCGGTGAAGGCGAAGAGATTGCTAAAATGAAGTCAAATTTTGTTTATAGATGTTTACTTTCATTGCTGTGTGAAGCAACTTTGCAGAGTAAGAAGAGTAAGAGTCCTTGAACACTACGGAAGCTACAGCCAATGCAGCAGCAGTCTCAGATGCAACATCTGATCCCGGATTTTGGGTTGACACCTTGTACACATTGCGCAGCCTGCAATCACCAAAACATGTGACTGTTTAGGACTTCTCTTCAACTCCAAACCAACGTCGTTAATAAAAAGTCAATTCTTATAGCCTTCAGTACCATGGTTTAGTGCTATATTTTATTATCTATTTAGTATCCCAGTTCTTTTTTTTATTAAAAGTTTAAGCGGTTTTATTTGTGCATATTTGCTTGTTTCTTTGGATCATCATGTGTTGGGGCATGGGGAAGATATAGAGGAGGACAAGAGAGAATAACGAATGGTTTTTCTTCCTATATTCCATTTGAGTCTCTCTGGATATCAGCATTCATTTGCAGGAATATATGTGTTCTCCATAGCGTAAATGTCTAGTAGAAAGCCCTAAGAGAAAGAAAAGGGGTGAAAAGGAGGAGGAGGTGGAAGGTTTGTATAAGAGAGTAAAATACGTAAAATAAATGCAAAAATTAGACAGAAATTAGACTTATGGTGTGCACTTTTATGTAGCTAATGGTAGAATTTTGAGTGCATTTACAATGTATTTCTTTATCTATTTTTCTCATCATGTGATGAGACGTACGTCGTCTTATAAAAAAGATAAAGAGATGAAAATATACAAACAGTCTACATTGCAGAATTTCTACGTAACTAAGGTTTTTTTTTTTTTTTTTTTCTACTTGCTTTGCTCGGGGCAAAAGGAAAAAAATAATGTAATGTAAAAAAAAAAAAAGTTCAAGTGGAGTAATTAAAGACGTAAAAAGAGTGGGGGCCACGTGCGCTTAATTGCAGCGGAATCACTCTCTCCTCTCGCAGCCGGCATGAAGAAAAGGTCCATTCCACCACTAGCTCTTCTTGTCAGAATTCCTCTCTCCCTCACTCGGTCTCTCTCTCTCTCTCTCTCTCTCTCTCCCTCCCTCCCTCCCTCCCTCCCTCCCTCTCACTCTTCTCGCGTTTCTTCTCTCTCCCCCGCTGTCATTGTGCACACACGGTGTATAGCTTTCCCGGCAACATTGTGCACACCGGCTCAGACCGGCTCTGTCTCTGCGATCGACCGGACGGACCGGTTAGATCGGAGGAGGCACTGGGTCGGAGCGGATGGACCGGTTGGACCGGGGTCGGACCGGATGAACCAGGTCAGGCCGGCTGGACCAGATCGGACCGGGTCGAAGCGGCTGAACGAGGTCGGACTATCGCTCGGCCGGCGGAGACGAGCCAACGTTGACGGAATGGGCTTCGGACCCGATGGTTTGATAAGTTCCATGATGTTTGGGAGCCATGGCTTGAGGGGACTTGTTAAATGATCCGAAAGAGCAGAAGCTAAAACTTGTGGGATGCAATGCAATAAACTCAACTCTGAATTTTAACTTTTTACCAAACTCGAAATGGATACGAAAGAAAATGATGGACAAGATTAAGGGCTGGTTTGATATTGTTGTGTTTTGAAAAAAAGCTGTTTCTGCTGTGCTGTGAGAATAAGCAGCTGTGAAATAAAACAGCAGAGTGTTTGGTAAATTTTTTTATAAAAGTGCTTTTGAAAAAAAAAAACAGTATTATAGTGTTTGGTAAAATTTTATGTAAAATATATGTGAAAAAAAAGCCGGTTTTTCAAAGCTGGGTTTTGCAGCTTCTTGTTTTTGGCTTTTTTTCACCCAAAACTGTGAAAAAAAGCTGAAGCTGAATGTTTACCAAACACAAAAACAGCTCCCAGCTTTTTTTGAAACCAGTTTTTTTCATAATCACCTCAGGCTGGTTTGGTATTGCTGTGCTTTGAAAAAAAACTACTTCTGCTGTGCTGTGAGAATAAGCAGCTGTGAAATAAAGCAGCAGAGTGTTTGGTAAACTTTTTTGTAAAAGTGCTTTTGAAAAAAAAAACAGTATTATAGTATTTGGTAAACTTTTATGTAAAACAGATGTGAAAAAAAGCCGGTTTTTCAAAGCTGGGTTTTGCAGCTTCTTGTTTTTGGTTTTTTTTCACCCAAAACTGTGAAAAAAAACTGAAGCTGAATGTTTATCAAACACAAAAACAGCTCCCAGCTTTTTTTGATACCAGTTTTTTTCAGAATCACCTAAGTACTAAACCAGGCTTAAAACCCTTGTTTTTAAATTCCTTAATTTAAAAAGAATTCTGGATCAGTAAATCAATGGTTCACAAAATGGATCTCCGAAATTCTCACTCGTTTAAGTAGTCAATAGGTTCAGACTTGTTCAACCTTGAAGAACAGCTTTCTTCGGGGTCCGTTGGTTGTCAATAATCCGAGCTACTGCCCTCAAAACCGGCATCTTCACATTATACTTGCACTAGTGCAATCACAGGCACAGCTCCTGCTGTTGATACACCTTCAACCACCTAGTAAACCGCATAACGTTACCACGTGATTCATGGAACTTTGTAGACCGGTGGTTGTTGCCGGCTTCGCGCCCATCTTCACGTGAAGATGGGCCTGGGATCTGCCACAACCTTGAAGTGCTGATTCTCAGATAGTCACAAGCCAGAAGCTGCTGAGTTGCATTTGCCAATTCTCTTGTCTTTCGACGCTACAACCATTGCTACAAAATCAAAAAAGTAGCAAAACATGATTAGTACCTTTAAAACATGATTTAGTGGAATGTTGATTCAACAATGTTGTTTCTTTTTTCCACATACCTGTTGGTAATTTATTCATCAGCTCCAGAGCAAAAGAAGGCCCTGATAGTGCAATGAAAGGTTCCCGATGATTCTTCAACGCTTGAGGAGTGATCTGAGACACGGTCCTCAGCGTATTGACCTCTAAACTCTTGCTAACTGATATGAAAGGCAAGCCTGGATTAACATGTTCTGGAATCCTTCAAGAAACGACAAGCTGAAAAAAACCTGCACAGGGACAGCATGAAAGCAATAATCGGCACCCAGCAAAGCAGCTTCTGCATCAGTTGTTGCAATTATATTTTCTGGCACCGCAAATCTTGGTCCATGGAGTCCCAAAAAGGTAAGAACTCCAACCTGTCCGATGCTTCTTCGGCCAAATACGATATACAAGTGGGACCTGCACTATGAGCAAGCTGTGTGAAAAACCCCTTCTTTTCCAGCTTCGCACCAACTTGGGCGAAATGGGATTCTACCGGCAAACCATGGATTTTTTAGTTTTCGCTATTGGTTACTGGTCGAGCCAGTGGAATGGAATGAGACAGCAGCAAATGACATGATTGACCACAAATTGCTGAAATAATCGCGGCTGAGAATTGTTTGCCATGGCATCTGTGCTACCGATGGTTATAATATGCATTCACATCCTCGGTGAGTTGCATACATAAGAGAAATGGCCGGGAACAGTGTCGTTGTAGAGCCCGTCGAAGAAGCGGGCGTGGTCCTCTTTGTTCAATAGTGTCGTTATCCAAGATCACAGCGTAAGAGGTAATGTGACAAATCTGGATGTTTGGATCATTGTTAGTAGGCGATGAGCTTTCTGAAAAGAGACTCTGCATTGGATTCAATGTCTATTGGTTTTTCTACTTAAATGGACTGAGTCCTTAGTTCTCTGCAAAATAAAATGGACATTCTTGCTATCCTAGCATATATGCCACGCATTTTGTTAAGCAATACGGACAATAACAGTGAGCACATCCGGGTTGAAGCTTTAAGTCGTTTAAAGCGTGAACCCAATCATTTAGCCAAGCAAAACCCTAAACTGATAGTGGATACTCTATTTATTGTACAGTTTATAGGAACATGTTCTTTTTATTTTGTTATTCATGTCGTCCATCAATTCTTCATACCTAGTGTTAGAGTTTGTATCATCTTCATAAAGATTTTTCAGTATGCCGGAATATGATGCGAAACACCATATATTATTATATAATTGGAGGATCACTTGAAAAAGGATTTGGATCCCATCCAGATCCAAATTGTAGAGATCCTAGGGATCCTCACATCTTAATCATTCATAGTATATCGTGCGATCAAAAATTATTTAAATTTTATTATTTAAAATTAAACACAAATAGTACCTAATGAAAACTAGCCCCATGATATACGATAAACAACTAGGATGTGAGGATCCCTAGGATCCCCACATAGAGAATCCGAAGAGGATCCTCATCCTTTGAAAAAGTTTTCCTCTACTTGTAAAATGATTAATGTTGTGTCTCGTGTTCTAGACACACTTTTAAAATCTCTCATCCCCCGTCCCGACCATTTGACCTCCATTTAAAAATAATAAAATAAAATAAAGAACAAACAAATGTGAAAGGGCATGAATAAATAAAAACGTGTTCAAAATAAGAAAGAAGTGAACTAATAAAAAAAATTATTTGTCACCGTATGGCCAGAAAAACCGACAAATAAAATAATACAATCAGTGACGTTAAGCTTTGGCTCATGCATGTTGCATTTAATTAAGGAGTTTTAACGAAAAGTTCATGATACTGTTTATTTGAACGAAAAATCATATTTTTACACTAAAAAGTCAATCCTGGTACTATTCACTTTACCCTTTATTTTGTCCTTATCGTTAAAACTCAAAATTTTCAAATCATTTTCATTAATTTTTTTTTAAATTAATCCATAAGACTTTGACGGCTGGTTCTTTCATTTTTGTAGCGGAACCAAAACTTCATGTTCGCAGAACCAATGTAAGATATACAAAACTTATAATCTTTACTACTTACAAGAGTACTAGGTGTAGAAGAAATGAAAAATATAGAGGGCGATTATCTTATTTTTCTTTTGCATCAATAAGATACCACATATTATGGTAAAATGTATAAGGGGATATAGCACCATTTTTTTCACAATTTTTAATATAACTTTTTGTGAAACTCACTTTATAATGATTTTTACGATCTGAACTGTTTATCTTTTAAATCTTCTTTCAAAGATCATGTCTACCTAAAACCATGACCGTTGGATTAAGGGTTCTTTGTAGAAACATATTCATCCACTTTCTTCGCTACAAATGAATGTCATGGTTTTGAATTTATCTAATTTTTTGTAATAATGATCTATAAATGATATTTTATAAGATAACTAGTTCATATTCTTAAAATACGGTACAAAACAAACCTCACAAAAACTTGTGCCTAAATTTACGTAAAAAAAAAAAGTAGTGTCACAATCTGTCCCCAAGATATAATTACCGTACTTAATGGTAGTGAAGGACATAAGCTTAACTAAGGCTACCCATCCTCACATTTTTGCTTATACATTTTGTATATGAATTACAAGAAATAAAAACAAGTGGAAAAGTTGTGTGTCCATAGATGAGTCTCCATTGTGGTCTATTAACTGGTGGCTACGATTCTCTTAACAATCGCCATCGAGCATTTCTCACCAAAGAACTTATGCTCCAGTCAATTGTGAGAGAAGAACGTGTTGGGGAAGACAAAGACCGTTCACACCACATGGTGATTCATTAACCAAGTTCATTAGTATATCAAATAAAAAAAACCAAGACATCGGAAAATTTGTCTTTTCCCGAAACCCTAAACATTAATTAATGCGATTCATTTGTCTATTTACTTGAAGAGAAGATTCACGTCGGATTCTTCTGGCAAGAATCTCGGAAATTCTTCAATCACATTTATTTATTGTGCATCGTGTGGTGAGTTTTCATCAGGTATTATTTATATTCAATTTTAAATAAAAAAAATTTACAATAATTTCTAATTACGTGATACACAATAAACAGATGTAATTTGAAGATCCTCAGAATCCTCATAAAGAGGATCTGACGAGGATCCCCACTCATTTACTTGGATAAAGTAAGATAATAAAGTGCTTTTTAATTTGGCAAATGGTGTTTTACTGTAGTAGTGGAAAGCCCTATGTACTTTGATGTGGGTGTGATTTCCATAGATTATCCTTCTCCTAACAACTAACTATTTAACCCATTAACTTTATCGCTCTAATAAAACAATACGGTTATTAATTTGAGTAAAAATTTGTAAATGTAATCTTTTAATAGAAAGGGTTTAGGCGTACCAGTAAAAATACAATGTGGACCTGAAACGAAATGTCATTTTAACCATGCTTAGGCACTAAACTATATATATAAACATGGTGTGAAACTAAATTAATGTAGTCAACTCAACTGCTCCCGTGGACACTCATCTAGAGCACTTTAACAAGAGATTTTTTCAATGTACCAAGAAAACGGAGTGATATGCCCATTTTTTTTTTTAAATAAATGATATTATCTACATTAAATGGGAGAGATATGTGATTTTAGCCTTCCAATGAGCTAGCAATTATGGTTCAAATTTACCTTTAGCGAGAGTCGAATATAAAACCTCTTACTTAAAAATGAAGAGGAATACGTCAAATGTTATTATACAAGTGAATAAATTATTATTTTTTTGATTGTCTCTTTACTTATATAATGACATATAACATATGTTATTCCGAACATACTGAAAAATCTTTTTATCCTTAACTCCAACAGCATTATAATATCCCGAATCAAAGGGAAGCTTCGGCTGATTCTGTAATTCAACATTAGGTGCGCCAGAAGACAAACTCAAACACAAAATATTGCCTCTTAATCTAGAACATTTCCAAGTAAATTAATAGTAAACATTATGTTTGACACAGTTTAGACAAACGTCACAAAACCACAAACCTTGGCATCGATTGATCCCTTTAATTTTAAAAATTGTGACAGAAGAAGGCGTTGGGAAGGAGCGTTCATACCACCACATGGTGAAATTCATAACCAATTTCATTGGTAGATAAAATAAAACATTGAAAAATTATGAAAGGGTAAGATTTTTTTATTTTTTATTTATTTTTAAACGTGAGAATACAGAAAAATATAGAAAGGGAAAGAAAGGGCACTCTGCCTTCCTCCCTTGACCCTTTTCAATTCCACAGATAATCCTCCCATGAGTCATGGGTAGTCTTTGACCACTACTTTTCTAACCTACCCCTCTCTCTCTCTCTCTCTCTCTCTCTCTCTCTCTACTTGCTTTACTACTTTTCAAGTTCTCATCCTTTCTACTTTTCAAGTCCTCATAAACGAGAAACAACTAATTTCCTCTCTCATCAGCTCTCCTTCCATTTCTTCTCTTTCAGTTTCTTCCATCACTAATATGAATGCGTTTTTTAAATATCTTGCCTATTATGTCTGTATATCACTACTTTTCAAATCTCCCTCATCTGTGCCACCTTCTAGTTAAGAGACTCTTCTGATTCTCTGTACCTCATCAAGTTCTGCATAGTATTCACGATGACTAAGGAGGATAAATACTGGGTAGGGCCATCGCGTAGTCGTGCACAAAAGACATAAAGGTCGGTTGAAGGGTAGCAGGGAGATCAAGAGGCTCCCATTTCCAACCTTTGTCTATGGACATTGCTTTCCAACTCGATGAAGGCTCTCGCGCCAATTTCCTTCGACTTGTCATGCAATCTTTTGGCTGCTTCTACATTTGCTTATGGTCCTATATGCCCCCTCCTTCTAAGTATGGACGCATCATTCATCATTCATCTCTCTCTCTCTCTCTCTCTCTCTCTCTCTCTCACACACACACACACCCACCTACCCAAACACCCTGAATGTGGATGGAGCTCATATCAATAATGTTGGTTTTATGTGTTCGTGCAGCCTCCTATTTTTTCTCGATGGTGTTTATGATGAAGAAAATCAACCAAGCTCTTCTTCGGGCAGTTTGGCTCGGCAGCTTTTCAATGAATATCGTCTATCAGTATTCAACGTTGTCGAAAATGAGTACGTGACTATGCGTATTGGTTTGCTTGTATGGTTATCATTGTGACTATTTCTCTCATAAGTTTTTTGCTGCATGCATGTACATGATCAGCTGTGTTCCAGGATTCGCTTTCAGGAATGGCCTTCCATATTTGGAGTTGCAAGAAATGGACCTACAAAGACTGGCATCAGTTGATACACAGAGGCAATTTTATCAGGTAACTAATTTAAAATATAATTGAACAGAAATTTATTACAATTCCCAATTTACATGAAGAACATTCATTAATTTACGCAGGTAAGATATCGTATGCTAATTGAGTAATTTTAATCTGCTTGTAACAGGAAGCAAGGATTAAGGTTTGTTCCTGCTGGATTAAAATATTGGCTTACAATATTAATTAATTGGTGTTGTTCTCTTAATTATAATTTCCTCTTAAATTACAGACTGCAGTTTTCATGGGGTGCAAAAGCGGAGAAATTGAGCTGGGCTTGTCCAATGTGTCTCAAGTAAGATCAAATTATAATCGAACTTGGAATTATGTAAAAAACTTTTGGTTAAATGGCGGGTTTTGAACCCTAAACCTAGCATACAGAACTCATAACACTACCCACCCTCACCAAGCTGACCCAAGTGGCTTGTAATTATTTAAGAATCTTAATGCATAATTGAGGTTTACGATTAACTAATTTATTTTTTTGTTGTTTTGCAGATAAACATAAAAAGAGAATTGATGAGAACCTGGTTACCAGAAGCTTTTTCCAGACAATTATCTCCACATACAGAAGTTGCCAGCAGGCCAATCAATGTTCAGCAAAACCCACCGTCATCCTCTTCATCTTCTTTGAGATCACTTTCCGCAATTGATAGTCCTGAATATTCCTCCCTCCTCTTCAACATTCCAACCGCTACTACTTCCCATAACATCCCAGAGATCTTTACACAATTATCTTCCGATCCCTTGCAACCAATCAATATTAATCCATTGGAACCTTTACCAATCATAAATCTCATTACTACTACTTCTACTAGTACTAGTCCTCATCAACAAGCCATCCAAGCTTTTTCTCGAACCCGAAACATCCAATTCCCAACTCCGGAGATCGAAGATGCCGCAATGACAAGAGCTATCCTTGCAGTTCTATCTTCTTCACCTTCTTCTTCTTCGTATCAACCACCCCCACATACTAATCCACCTTCTTCTTCTACTACTTATCGTCACTTACTAACTCCAAAATCCACTGCTTTCAAGACTTACAGCACCTCAGCTTTAGCCCCAAGAACCCAAATGAGTGCTAATTTACGCCGGCAAAACATGCACAAGCGATCCATTTCCTTCTTGAGAAGCTTGAATCTGATGAGGCTTCGTGAAGGTATCCAAACCACCCGTCCCACAAGCGGCCAGTTGCATCATATGATATCGGAGCGCAAAAGGCGTGAGAAGCTCAATGAAAGCTTTCATACATTGAAATCATTACTTCCACCTGGAACCAAGGTAAGCAACATGCATGCGCGCACACATGCGCACACACACAAACAATGTGTTGTTCAAAAGGATACTGGACCGTACTCGACTGAACTGGGCTACGGTAAACTATACTAAACTAGATGGAAGTTTTAGGGTATTCCAGTTAAGTACGGTCCAACATAGCGTACATATTAACACATTCGTTGGGAAATGCATTATTATACCATTTTCTCTTTTTTGCATTGGTACATATATTGGTTTCGTTGCAAACGTGATTAATTAAAATTTTTGATAGTGTAGAAAGACAAAGCCTCGGTTCTTATATCTGCGAGGGAGTACTTGACTAGTTTAAAAGCTCGAGTTGCTGAGCTTAGTAAAAGAAACCAGCAGTTAGAGGCAAGGCTCTTGCCCCCGGCCAACTTAGGAGCTAATGAAGCAGCAGCTACCGCAGGCTCCTCAAATGAAAGAGTTAGTCTTACACTTACGCATGTATCATCCGAATCATCCCCGGATCAAGATCAGCAAATTATTGACTTGCAAGTGGTTCTAAGATCACTAGAGAGTTGCACCGAAGATATGGTGATCCGCATTTTGGAATTCTTGAAGCGGGTTGAGAATGTAAGCTTGATGTCCATGGAAGCCAATGCTTGGATATCAGAACCAAATTCTAACATCAACCGCGTAATCTTGAGATTAAGAGTTGATCAGGTATGTAATAGAATACTTATAAATTTCTTGAACTCATTAATTATTATGATCCCTGGTATTGGATGCATGTGTGAATGTGATTGACCTAAGATATATAGAACACATATTTTATAAGCTTTTAAGTAATTGAGGGGTGGGTCGGGTGATAAATAATGAAGGGTTTATATTAAGAATATGAATCCCAAATCAGAAAAATGAGAGATCTTGCATGTGCTTATAAGTAATTGAGTTATTCCTCATATCGTCAATTGATTTTAAGATAGAACCACAACCTTCTTTATCGTATCAGAACAAGTTGTCCCACGTGTGAAACTCAATAATCACACATGCAACCATGCTCTACGTTATCCCATTTTGTCCATTTTGTATTGTTCATGTGAGGTTTAAAGATTCTTCACACGTGAGGAGTCATATTAAGAGTATGAATCTCACCCCAACTATGAAATCAATGCATGGTATAAGCTAAAAAGAGACAATGACTATGAAATCAATGATTGCTATAAATAGTATTATATTGAATATGTATTTGGGAAACTAGAAGGAAACTGAAAGTTGTTTTATTTCTTTATATATACAGGGAACGGAATGGGACGAGGCTGCCTTCCAGGAAGCAGTAAGAAGGGTGGTTGCTGACTTAGCATTGATGTAATCAAATAGCTTTTCGACATGTTCAATATATAGACTTAGTACGTAGGATCGACTAGTCCTCTTTTCGTTTTCTTTGTTTTGGTCGAAATAGTAGGAATAGTCAAGATTTTGATATATGGATTGCTTTCCGACTTTTGGCCATTAATGCTTGCCAATTTTTGACCCTATCACATCGGGCAGGCATTCTCCACCGTTAATTTAGACAATCAAACATATCAATTTGATTCATATTATGATGTCTATTGACCAAAAACTATTCCACATTTTTTCCCATTTGTCCATGTTAATAGCTACTCTTTTTTTAAGTATTTTTTGGATAAGAAATAGCCACTTTCATTATTTGTATATTTTTTATTTAGTTTTGTGGACTTCATAATTTTTGGATTAAAAACGTAGAATTATTTTTACGAAATTAAATGAAAACAATTTTTAAGGTTTCTTTCATTAATTTGTTGTATTACACTTTTCTTGGCACAATTGTATTATATTTTATGAATCATCTATAAATATATAAAGATGGACGGGGTTTTTTTGGTGCAACAGTTATATCTCTTTCGTGAGAGGATTGATACCTCACATACGATTGTTGACGAGATGCTAATGTCACATAATCCTTCTTTATAAATTTACATAAAAAAAATGGGAGCTAGGGATGAATTGGCTGGGACATCCACCAGTCCGGGTCAGTCAAGCCCACATAGTCTTGTTTTCCATTTTCTTCTTTGTGGGTTCTTTGTTTCTTGTATGAATTTATGGTGCCCAAATTGACTGCAAACGGAAAGAGACCGCAATGCAAGAAGTAGGACCGAAAAATGATTTGGTATGCAGACAAACATTATTCAAAATATTGGCACGTCGAAAATTCACATTTTCAATATTGCTTCAAAACCGCACATATCATTTTCACAGCTGGCAGCTCCATTGATCTGCCACGTCATGTTGAGTGGTTGAGGCTGGCATTGGATCCATGTATCAAACATACTAATCTCTTAGATTAATAATATTTAAAATCTCATTTGTGAGTCAACCTGTAAATGGGTTGGGTTTATTGTCATCTGAACCTAACCCGTTAAGTTAACAGGTCATCTGTTTCACCTGTTAACAATTATTATTATTTTATCCTTTTTGCATAGAATTTATTTTTTGTTGTTAAGACTTGACTGAAATTACTAAAACATCATCAACTAACGAGTACTAACAGGTTGACCCAAAGTGACCCGTTAGCGACCCGACCCATTAAGCATCCATCCAAATACTAATATTAACGGGTCGGGTTGGGTCCAAAATGCCAGGTCTATTTGTGAGACTAAACTCACCACTTCGCTTTTAATGTAGATAATATCATTTGTTCAAAAAAAAAAAAAAAATCTCATTTGTCCTGAGTCATTTGGCCACGATATCTGCTTCGGAATTCTAGGTTAGTCAATCACTTTTCTGCATGAGACTCAGTAAAAGGTTTTGTGTTTTTATAATTTCTCAAATGTTGAATAAGCTATAGAATTAGCCTTTTGAACTTTCACTATGGTAGATTTCGTTTATGAATTTAAAATTCGTTAATTTTAATTTTAAAATTTAACAAAACGTAGAGAAATGATCCTTCCATTCTAACCCCGTTAGTAAAAGGTTTCGAGACGGCGTCAATGCACTTGTCCAGGATCAAAGTTCGTTTTTGTGTTTTATTTAATTTCACGAATGTTGAATAAGCTATAGAATTAGTCTTTGAACCCTTTTTTTTTTGTCAAAGATTTAGTCTTTTGAACTTTTATTATAATATATTTCGTCTACGTACTAAAAAGTCGTTAATTTTAATTTTTTAAATTTGACAAAATGTAAAGAAATGCTCCTTCCAGTCTAACCCCGTTTGATTGGATTATCTGTTATTGTACTTATGCGGTAGCATGATTTAGAATAATAATAATAATAAATGAATTTGATTAAAGAACCTAGTAATTGACGCTGGATATATCTTTTTGGGTAAATTATATTTGGGATCGATTACAACATCTTTAAAACATTTCGATTTCATACATTTATTTATTATTTTATTTTAATTTCATATATTTATTAGAAAATCCGTTAAGTGATGACATGACAAATATAAGATTCACGTTTGGACTGAATATTAAATACTAAAAAACCCTAAAACCCATGTCTTCCCCTTCCCCATTCCCAGCCGCATTCTCCCTCTCCCCCTGCAAACCCCATTTCCTTATCCGTCGTTGCCATTGACGCCGGCTTCGACCCCTGCAACCTGGACCTGGGTTTGGGAAAATTTAGGATTTGGACAAATCCAACCCCCAAATTTTGTCGAATCCAACCCAACCCCTAAATTCGATCCACATCTCAAATTGTCAGTCCACTTGCGCTCTCTGCCTGAACCACTGCCACCAAATTCGTCAGCCGGGGTTTGGGTGTTCACCACTTTCTGCTCTCTGCCTGAACCGCCGCGACTCGCAACAGATTGTCGCGCGAGGAGGAAGATGATGTTGCCGTCCGATTTGCAGCGCCAGTCGACGTGGGTGGGGTTGGAGGCAATGTTGGTGTTGCTGGCGGGCTTGCAGTGGTGGACGTGTTGTGGATGAAGATGTTGACGACGTACTGGAGGGGATGGAAGATCTAGGATTGGGGCTTTGCATTTGCAACGTGGGGTGGAGAGCCGCTCTGGAAGGTTGTTTTTTTTTTTTTTTTTGTAATTTTTTAAATAAAATATTAATTGTTTGTCCATGTGGCGGAAGTTGTCAGCCACATAAGCAAAAATGGGAGGGGATGGAAGATCTAGGGTTGGGGCTTTGCATTTGCAACGTGGGGTGGAGAGCCGCTCTGGAAGGTTGTTTTTTTTTTAATTTTTTTTTTTTTTTTTTTTGTAATTTTTTAAATAAAATATTAATTGTTTGTCCATGTGGCAGAAGTTGTCAGCCACATAAGCAAAAATGGGAGACTCATTTTTACCATGTCATCAGCTAATTTAACAGGATTTTTAACAATTGTATGAAATTGAAATGAAATGATAACTAAATGTATGAGATTAAAATATTTTAAAAATATTGTATAAAATTACAATTGTATCCAAATCTGAGAAAGTAAAACGTAATTTACCCTATCCTTTTTGGACATTAAGCGCGCTCTTGGTCGAGAAATTAAACGGTGTCACTAGACGGATTTGCTCAGTGGTAATACCACCACTCAAATCTCTGCACACGCAGTACCATATCAAGCATCAAAACATTGAATACGGCGCAGTACGACTTCAAGCACTCATGGCTCATCTTGATAATCATGTAATATTTTTCTATACGTAACTTATTCTCTTTACCTACATTGTTTTTTATTAAATAATTAATATCTCTTTAAACCAAATTTATTACTTAAATTACCCTCTTAAATCTACTTCAAAACATAAATTTATCTTTACTCTCATTGCCTTTATAAAATAATATATCTAATTGAATGATTTTTTTCAAAAAGCCGCCCTTTGCCCCTCTATAATTGCATATGCTAGTGCCGTAGAGGACTAGCATTTTCACGGCTGCTTTTTTCACTTTCTGCTACTAGCATTTCCATGGCTATCCCACTTTCCCCACTTACTGCCGACAACTTCTCTTTGATAAGAAGAGAGCTAATGGAGTTTTGGTCATACAGCAAAACACTAAAGACAAAACCAAAAAGACCTTGCAATTAAAAGAAACAAACTATCAACTTTTCCAACAGTAAGAAGTTGTAACTTGCTTGTCTTGATTCGAAGAATTACAGGAAGATATTACCAACTTTTTCACTGTGAGTTCCAAACTTAAAACATGATATAAAATAAACTAAAGAAATGGAAATTCCAACATATCTATCAAAATATTTTTAATCATCTTCAAGAATCACATCTCAATAGAAAAGCTTGTTTCTCTCTATAGTTATTAGGGTTTGAGCCGGAATAAATGTGGGATAAACGAAGAGTGATGCTAGGATTTAATTATAGTGTGTGGGTTTATTGATAAATTTGAGTTTTATTATTAATTTCATTTTGTACTTAATAGTAATTATGCAATAGGGTAAAATAAACAATTAACATTTAAAATTTAAGTGACATGTAGAAAAATGTTACACGGGTTTAAATAAAATTTATCATTTGGAAACGGTTGAGATGGACAAGTTGAGTTAATAACTGCTTCCAAAGTTTTTCATCCCATCTCAGATCATCGTGGATCATACTATCAGTGCATATCAAAATCTGAACCCTATGCGATGGTACAAGATGGACAACAAAACGTTTGGTGTTCTCCATTTCCTTGCTAACAAAATTTAGTAACAATAAAAGATATTTATGACTTATATCAAGTAGCCAGTAGCTAGTAGCGATTAGGGAGAGTAATGTAAAGTTTTATTGGATCGAAATTTTATCCACTGTCTCGGGTGGTTAAAACCCAAAAACTTCGTCTCGGCCTTGAGAGAAAGAAAAAACAACGCAACAAGGAACTCTTCACGATTCAAAAAGGCTACAGATTGAAGTGAAGTAGTGTCATTTTCCTCAGGCCCCAGATTGAAGATAGCAAGGTCGCAAGAGAAAATGTAGGGATTGTTCGAAGCCTTTGATCATGGAGTTGAGGAAGAGGATATTTGGGTTCTTACACGGTACATGACACTCGATTTGGTTAATATACCTGACAATGTCCTCCAAAACGAGAATAAATTACATCTAAATCTGAGAAAGTAAAATGTAATTTACCCTATCTTTTTGTAGACACTAAGCACACTCTTGATCGAGAAATTAAACGGTGTCACTAGCTGGATTTGCTCAGTGGTAATACCACCACTCAAATCGCTGCACACGCAGTACCATATCAAGCATCAAAACATTGAATACGGCGCAGTACGACTTCAAGCACTCATGACTCATCTGTCTTGATAATCATGTAATATCTTTCTACACGTAATTTATTCTCTTCATCTATATTGTTTTTTATTAAAGAGTTAATATCTCTTTAAATCTAAATTTGTTACCTAAATTACCCTCATTTCAAAACATAAATTTATATTTACTTTCATTCCCTTTATAAAATAATATATCTACTTGAATGATTTTTTTTCTAAAAATGCACTATTTGCCCCTCTATAATTACATATGCCGCATAGGACTAGCATTTTCACCGTTGCTTTTTTTTTTTTCTTTCTGCTACTAGCATTTCCATGGCCATCCCACTTTCCCCACTTATTGCCGACAACTTCTCTTTGATAAGAAGAGAGCTAATGAGTTTTGGTCATACAGCAAAACGCTAAAGACAAAACCAAAAAGACCTTGCAATTAAAAGAAACAAACTATCAACTTTTCCAACAGTAAGAAGTTGTAACTTGCTTGTCTTGATTCAAAGAATTACATGAAGACATTACCAACTTTTTCATCATGAGTTCTAAACTTAAAACATGATATAAAATAAACTAAAGAAATGGAAATTCCATCATATCTATCAAAATATTTTTAATCATCTTCAAGAATCACATCTCAATAGAAAAGCTTGTTTCTCTCTATAGTTATTAGGGTTTTGGCCCGAATGAATGTGGGATAAACGAAGAGTGATGCTAGGATTTAATTATAGTGTGTGGGTTTATTAATAAATTTGAGTTTCATTATTAATTTCATTTTATACTTAATAGTAATTATGCAATAGGGTAAAATAAACAATTAACATTTAAAATTTAAGTGAGGTGTAGAAAAAAGTTACACGGGTTTAAATAAAATTTCCCATTTGGAAACGGTTGAGATGGACAAGTTGAGTTAATAGCTGCTTCCAAAGTTTATCGTCCCATCTCAGATCATCGCGGATCATACTATCCGTGCAGATCAAAATCTGAACCCTATGCGATGGTCCGAGATGGACAACAAAACGTTTGGTGTTCTCCATTTCCTTGCTAACAAAATTTAGTAACAATAAAAGATATTTATGACTTATAGTTGGTTCAAGTAGCTAGTAGCTAGTAGCAATTAGGGAGAGTAATGTAAAGTTTTACTGGATCGAAATTTTATCCGCTGTTTCGGGTGGTTAAAACCCAAAAACTTCGTCTCGGCCTTGAAAGAAAGAAAAAACAACACAACAAGGAACTCTTCGCGATTCAAAAAGGCCACAGATTGAAGTGAAGTAGTGTCATTTTCTTCAGGCCCCGGATTGAAGATAGCAAGGTCGCAAGAGAAAATGTAGGGATTGTTCGAAGCCTTTGATCATGGAGTTGAGGAAGAGGATATTTGGGTTCTTACAGGGTACATAACACTCGTTTTGATTAATATACCTGACACTGCCCCCCACAACGAGAATAACTTACGTGAGAACGAGAACGAGGACGCGAAGATTTCCTTGTTTCGTTGTTTTTTCTTTCTCTTAAGACCAAGACGAAGTTTTTTTGTTTTAACCACCCGAGATAATCGAGAAAATTTTGATCCAATAAAACTTTACATTACTCTCCCTAATCGCTACTAGCTACTTGAACCAACTATAAGTCATAAATATCTTTTATTGTTACTAAATTTTGTTAGCAAGGAAATGGAGAAAACCAAACGTTTCTCGGACCATCACATAGGGTTCACATTTTGATCTGCATCGATGGTATGATCCACGATGATCTGATATGGGAGGATGGGAGAATTGCGTCCACACATAGTAGTCTGAAGCGCTTAGAAAAATCGGCAAAGATCGAGAGCTTGAAAGGTAGCATTCTATTGGGTAAATAAAATGATATATACATTGACCTCGCTGACATACAAACTGTAGCTGAACGAGTAATTACAAGCTGCTACGGTTAACCTAGAAATCTAAATAACGACCCTCCTCCTGCATCTTTCCCAAATTTGCCCCCTTTTGAACCCACAAAATTTCACTGCATCCATGCCATACATGGTGATTAACAAATGATGTTAATTTACAAGGAGAGCTAGTGAATCTACCAGCTGCTCAGGAGGATGCAGTAGCCGCTCCCCTATATCAAACCCCGCCAGGGAAAACAGAGAAAAACTTCTCTACAGTTTCGAGGACATCTGAGTACTTACGCTCCAACTGCAGTAACTGCATCATCGTCAGTAGAATCAGGCGAAACAATTTCCTCTACAGGACCTTCGCCCATAAGTTCTGTTTCTGCTTCCTTGGCTGCCACATCATCAACTAGCTTCTCCGTAAGCTTTGCTGTAAGTTCCTCCATAGCAGTACTATTCTCGGACAAAAACCTTTTCAAAGCATCCTTGCCACGGAAACTTTGACCATTTAAGTCGTACATTGCGCCAGCTTTTGTGATGAATTTGTTTTTCAATCCCAAATCAATAATCTCTGACTCCCGACATATACCCTTACCAAACTCAAGCTCTATCTGAACAGTTCTGAATGGAGGAGCGAGTTTGTTCTTCACTATCTTCACTTGGACTTGACTTCCTATAGTCTGCATGGAAATTTAATTTCTTTCAAAAGGATGCATAAATAACATAGCATTTAATCCTCCAACCAAAAGAAACACAAAATCATGTAAATAAGCCCATGTTACTCCATTCAGGTAATATTTTCAATCAAATGACTGGATATTCTACTGAAGGTAGCCTGAATGAAACCTAGATACTTTCACACTAATCAAATAGGTACTCAACGACAATTCAATTGACAAAAAAAAAAACAACAATTCTAATTTTTAGATAAGCAAAATTCAAATTCATGAACAAAATAGACAAATGGTGTCGGTAACTACCTCTTCTCCCTTCTTCACAAGTCCTATTCTCCTCATATTAAGGCGCACTGAAGCATAAAACTTCAAAGCATTGCCGCCACAAGTAACTTCAGTTGGCCCACCAAATCCTCCAAAAGTAGAAAGCTTCGCCCTCACCTAAAGATAGACAAACAATTGCAGAAGTCTGAGCACCAAACAAATATTCATGAAATGATGAATATCAAATTATCTTCAAAAATACAAAACCAGAAATCTCAGAAAAGGATAAGATTATGTGTAAAAGTGTTTGTACTTATAACTTTCACAAATGATAAGTTTTTATGTTGTGTAAATGTATCAAATATAATAATGAAATCGAATGCCATTACCTGATTTGTAAAGATTAATATTGTCTGTGATAGAGACAAAGAGTGACTCAATTTGCGAAGTGCCTGGCTCATTAGTCTAGCCTGCATTGCCATATGAGCATCACCCATCTCGCCATCAAGTTCACCTTTAGGCACAAGTGCAGCCACCTGTCATCATATGAAAACCCTTCATCTACCGTGCAAAGTAAAAGACAAACTCTGTCAAAAAAATATATACAAAAGCCTCATGAGATGATATGAAGGTGAAAAACATTCAAACAGAACAAAAACCAAAGAGAATTTATAAGAACACATCAGGCGTGTACTCAATGAACATGGAAAAATTGCACTGAACACAAAATGTTACTGAAAAGCACCTTACTTACACTGTCAACAACAACAACATCTACTGAGGCACTGCGGATTAGAGTGTCTACAAGACTGAGGGCTTGCTCACCAGAATCAGGTTGTGAGAGAAGTAGATTCTCAGTGTTTACCCCGATAGACTGAGCCAGTGTAGGATCAAGAGCATGCTCAGCGTCAACAAAAACACATGTCCCTACATTAATAAGTTGCATCAGACTAGGAACTCAATATCACGACAACAGCCAATATAAAAAATCACCAACATAAGATAAACCCAGAAGTTATTTGACATTAACAGATTACCCCGCACCAAAAGATGGTCTCAATCGGTTCTTCATGAGTAAATATTGAAACATGAAGAATTTACATTTTACACACCAGCCATAACCATTAAATGTGCACCAAACCCAATCCTTACATGCCCATTGTATAACGTTGCTTCAACATGTCAAGCTAATAGATCACAGAAATTTACTAATTTGACTAGACCAGCAAGAAAAAAAAAGCATAGGTATCGTAGATGCAGGGGAAGAGACACAGTGATAAATAGCATCGGATATACTTTTTACAGGACAAAGACTCAAACAACTGTTCTAATTCCAAGAACCTGAGGAGATGATTTAGATATACAATTTAGATGTGTGTATGGCGGCACCGTATTTTTACATATAATGAACAACTTAAAGAGATAGTGAAAACTTGCGTCTTTGGCATACAACAGCCATACCATGTTCTATATGTGCAGTGCACTATGTTCATTTGCCACCAAATTTTAGTAAGAAAATGCCATAGTCTAACCTCCTTGCTTCTGTGCTTCAGCTATTACATGAAGAGCCAGAGTAGTTTTCCCAGAAGCCTCAGCACCGTATATCTCCACAACACGTCCCTGCAGAAAATGAATGAATATCACGAGAAGCAAATACATATTCCAAGCTGAAGTATAAGGTCAAATCTGCCTCGCGTCTTATGCACAAAAACATTCATATGACCAAGACCATAATCTGCTATAATGACCCTAAACATTCAGCTGATTAAGCACACATGATACCTTTGGAAATCCACCAATTCCCAGTGCCATGTCCAAAGAAAAAGAACCCGTAGATACCACTGGGACTTGTCTAGGAGAGACGGATCGACCAAGCCACATTATAGATCCCTTTCCAAATGAGGATGTAATCTGATCCAGGGCTTGCTTCAGGGCCAACTCCTTCTTCGACAAATTCTCATCACAGGAGTCACTTCCGTCCGACTTAGATTTCTTTCTAACTTCAGACAGAATTTCAAATATTTTCAAAATCAAAGGGAGCACAAACCGTGTTTTATGGCAGCACATAATGGATAATACCTATCCTATTATATAACAAGTTAATTTAGTAAAGCAATGGTTAAACTCCACGCCATATGAAGATAATTCACTAAACCAATAATATGGACGGGGCCATGAAATTATTAAAGTTTACAAACATCTTAATACCAAACACTCTCTCTCTTTTTCAGTCCTGTTTTCACTCTTATTTTGGCTAAACAATCACAAGCAGTATTTACTGATATACTTAAAACTCCGTTATAAAACCTCCGAATTCATTTGAAACAAATAAAAATATACATAAAATATAAGGGTATGTCTGGTACTCTACTTGAATCCAACTTTTTAAACTCAAAAATAATTTTCAAATTTTAGGCCTTAAAAACTTGTTTCATAGGGTTATTTTCAAAATATTTTTAAAAACTGAACTCAAAACTAACTCAAAAATATAGTATATTCTCAATAAATAAATAAAAATGAGTTTTTAGAGTTTTTAAACTTAAACTCACTCCCTTTTTTTCTCTCCCTCCTCCCCTCACTTCAAATCTATCTCTCTTTTCTTCTTTCTATCTCCCCCTTCTCTTTTTTTTTGGTTACCTTTTTCATCTCTCCTTCAATCCGCTCTCTTCATTCTCTCAATTCTTTCTCTCACTCTTCTTCCTCTCTATCTCCTCTGATCATCTCTCTTATTTTCTTTCTTCCTCTCTCCTCTTTCTCCCTCGACCCTCTCTTTTTGGATCTCTTTGTCCAATTTAAGTTGTAAAATTTTAAAATTTTCAAATCGCATATCAAATAAGACTTTGAATCTTAAAGAAAATTATTTTTAAGAAAAGTTCTTAAGAAATATTATGAGAAATGATAAAAATTTTGAAAATATGATACCAAACAAGCCCTAACATTTCCCAAAATGCAAATTATTGAAAGCATCAAGAAGTATAAGAATTAAAAATTTAAAGCAAGCACCTTTCGAAGAAAAATTGCAAAACTGGGTAGATGTACCCAACAATCCTCTCCGGTCCATCTGCGAAACAGAACGAACAAAAAATTAGATGCCGGAAGCTCAGAAGTTATAATTTTGATTAATTCAATCACTAATTTTTCCTAAACATTCCCAGAAACCAAACAGACAGCCATTGAGTAAATAAAAGGAAAAAACTTTCTTGTTTCACAAATGAAGAAACGGCAAACCTGTGGCGGGAATAGGACACGTTTCATGGAAAGAGCGTTTCGGAGAAGCCTCGCCATTGGTGACGAACTCCAAGCTTCCAAACCTCCACAACCCACAGCTTCTCCGGAATCAAATTAGTGAAGAAATAAGAGGTAGAAGGTGACCGGAAAATCAATTTACGAAACTATAAGAGGCCATGCATATCAGGCAATGGCAGAGGAAGAGAGAGAGAGAGGGAGGGGAGAGAGAGTCTGGGTTTTAGGGTTATGGGGTTATTTCCCTCCTTTTTGAAATGCTGGAGCAAGCATCGCAGAGAGAAGCGGAAGAGTGTCAGAGTGGAGGAGAGTGGAGACCTTGACTGATTGGGCTCACGACCCTTTTAAATACGAGAGTGGATCCTCGCGGATCCTGTTTGTAAGGATCTGGAATCTTTGAATGCATATCGTACGATCAGTGTTTATCTGGTTATATTTATATTAAATTTTAAATAAAAAAATTTACAATGATTTTTTATAGCACAATGTATAAAAAACGGATATAATTTAAGGACTCGGCGAGGATCCCCCTGATTTAAATACAATGGGCATTTTCCTATAATCTCACTCAATTTTTTTTTTCCAATTTTTTATTATTTTATTATACAAAAGCGACTTTAGAGAGGAGAAATACGGCATTGTAATCTCGAATGCATAGATAAATGCTCGGACACTATTTTTCTCTGATGAAGGCCAAGTCATTCCTTCAATAATATATTCCCTCATTATACAACTTACATTTATGTTTTTAAATTAGTTCATCCAAATTTCCTTAAAAACAGAAGTTTAATAAATCAGAAGCCTGATTCCTCCGCTTGTTTTTAAATGAACACTTCCAAGTTCTTGAAAATAAGTGTTTGGATGTGCTTTTATATTGATTAAAAGCACTTTTGATAAAAGTGCTTTTGTAACCATTAGTAAAAATAGAAGTGCATTTTAGAAAAGCACTTAAAATGCTTCATGCAAGAAACACAAGTGTTGCTTCTTTCAAAATGCACTTCAAGCACTTTTGAAATCCAATACTTTCACCAAATGCACTTTCGTCGTTTTAAATTTTAAACGAGCCATAACCCTTCTAAATGCTTTTTCAAGAAGTACTTGCATTTCCAACTGATCTTCTACCTTATTGCTTTTCTCACCTTTTTAGTGATGAAACTTTTAGGGTCCAAAAGAAAAGTGATGAAACCAAAAGAAAAGTGATGAAACTTTAGGCGCCTAAAAGAAGAATGATGACTTTAGTCCTCGGTTGCCATGTCCCCAACAACTAAACAATCAGTTAGATAAAAAAAAAAAAGCCACATCTTCTAGAGCAACATTTACACTTGTAAGGTTTTCAACATGTCATTGTTTTAGTAAATTACGACACAACGTGCTGGTGAACCCGTTCCACGTATGCCCTCCGCATCTTCAGATGTCCAACGCAAGATAAAGACAATCAAACGAGAAATAAAGGCCGAAAATTACACAAATCATTAATAGATTAGTAAAAAACATTGTCTATCGAATTCAAACATAAGCCAACAAATCACAATGACATCCAAACCATCTTTCATCACATATTCCCCCTAAACCAGCATGGAAAAGAAAACAAAAGGTAAAAAAATATATTGGCCACACAAAACTGCCCAGCAACCATTTTCTATTAAAACAGTCTGAAGGTCCAACGAGAACTCACAGCTACTCAACCCGCCTTTCCGAAACAATCATATTCTACTGCTGTTTGCATTCTGGAGGCCTTTCACCCTGCTCCCCGGTTGGTGCTCTTGCACTCTTCTACATTATGTAACGTGTTCTCAGTATATGAACCAAAAAGTTCATTTTCGAAACAACAAAACAATTAGATATTCAACTTATGAACGAATTTTAACAACTAGGCAACATACCTTGTGGCTAGCCGATGTCTGCGTCAGAATCAATTGCATAAGAAAATAATAACCGTCAATTCAAACTTCAAACAAATAGAAGAATGCAAGAGGAGAAAAGATGATCAAAATGTTTAAAATACTGCACCTTCTTTTTGGTTTTGCCTTCATCTTCATCGTCTTCATCATCTTCCTCGTCTTCTTCATCCTCATCATCTTCATCTTCCTCTTCGTCATCTTCATCTTCTTCATCTTCTTCCAAGTCTCCAAAATCTTCTCCCTCAATGGCCTCTCCAGTATACCATGAAACAGCATGGGGTATGATCTTATCTCGAATGGTAGACCTACACAAAAAATGATGCCAATATGAGAAGAAAATTTTAAACAAAGCACTCAATCAGAAAATTTCCAAACTATCTAGGACTAGTACCAAGGTCTGGAATCTGTCTACAAGTAGAAGTTATAAACTCACCCAATGTCATAATCATTTTCCATCTGGTTTTGGAGTTCCTCGGCCTGTTCAAAAGAGGTACAAATAAGAGACTACAAAGGACAAAAACCTTGAAAGAGAAACAAAAATAGTAAAGAAGAGTGTCTTACAACATCCTCATCAATATCTTCGTCGTCCTCAGGGACTTGAGGCGGACTGAAAAAGTTGAAGAAACTTTCGCAATTTTCAGTTCTAGTTATTGGCTTAGCATTCTTAGATCCCTTCTTAGGCTTCTTCTTAAGGAGCTTTTGTGTCAAGCATTTAGAAGGATACCATTCAATCTCCGTCCTACAAAGCACCAGGTACCAGACATTGTATTAAATTAAGTATACAAACAACGATGCACAGGCCATCTTGAACTATTTAGCAAAAGGCAAGGCTCCCGAACATACCCTATTGCTTTCTCGAGAATGGGTTCATTTTCATCAATCATGTGGTATGTCTTTGTCAAGATAGAGTTCTTAAAATAGGGATTGGTGTCAAAGTAGAACTCCAGTTTGAAGCCCTTAGGGTTATCTATCCTAAACCACTTGATGTCTCTAAGATATTTAAGAGCCCCTTCATCACGCTCAGATATCTGGTGATCCCAAAAAAAAAAAAAAAAAAACAATTCAGCTGACAAACAACAAAGTAATTATGAACATCAAATATGAGAACTTTATGCACAATAACCACCTCCTCAGCTAGCACTTCATTGTTCTTCATTGCGTTGAGCCAGAAATCAGGCACTCCTTTTTCTGCGAAAATAAATACGCAGGCAAAGACAAGAAATTAACATTTGCACACAATAAAAACTATATAGGTCCTGAATAACTATCAAGAGTATACCTTCAGAATCTTTACCCTCTTCTGTTGTTACTGCTTCATTAGTGACTCCTTCAGCTTCAACAACACAATTTACAATCTCGTATCTCTGCAGAGTGTTCAGTACAATTTATTTTAAAACGAAATACATGAAAAGAAATGAAGTTAAGCTCCTCATTCCCAAAATAGTAAGAAACCTATAAGCAAAGGAAACGGGACATCAATCACACTAACTCTGGCCAGGGGTGCCACTGCTACCTCATTTAGGTAGAGCAGTGACAAGCCACTAAACCACGTAGCCATACAGAATATATTTAATAAAATAAATAAAATGAATAAGAAAGAAGCATCCCACATATGAACCCTTCGTATTTGAGAATATACGGTATATAGAACACTGCAGTATGTAGAACAGTAGAACACCTTGGTATACAAAGGTTGATACAATTTCTGATATTTGGCTTCAAGAGCTGCTCTCTCCTCGAAAAACTTTGCCTCAAGTTCATCATGTTGGGTCTGCAAGTAAAGAAAGTCTTAGGGTGCTTCACACTTCAAGATAATATATTCACTTCCTAATATTCCATCACATAATACTAAGAGAATGAACAACTCCAACCAATTTGTCAATCAAACAGAGTATTTTTCAAGAACCAACGAAAAAACGCAACCGAAACTCCAATTTTAAAAAATTGTTAAGCTATAATATGCTGCGGAAACCCGTCATATCAATCAAAATGGTAACTAAACAGAACATATAAATGAAATAAGGGTATAATCTGATTAACCAACCAAACAAAGTATGAAAAGACATGAAACTATGAGCAATCCAGCATATCAAAGCACTAAACTTCAAGCTTCAGAGCGAGTGAGAATCATACCTGAATCTCTCTAAGGACATCGACCCGCTTTCGGACTGCAGGAGATAAGCTCTCGAGGATATCAGAGTGCTGCCCGGCCAAACTCTCTATCTTATTCTGCACAGACACAAGCTCCATCAGCCAAACAAACACTTAACCGCAAAGAACAAACAGACAGAAAGCTAAACAAACTGTAAAATTGAAATTTCCTGCTAATTAACAGGGTAAGAGTCTGTTTGGTTGCCGAGAAAATTGACTACTGACCTTGAGAGCATTGACGAGGCCTGCTCGATCCACGTCGTTGAGAGCTTCAGAAACAAAAAAACCAGAAGCAGCGTAAGATCACCGCATCAGATTACAAAACATCAGAAGGTTAAGAGAGAGAGTACAACCTGAGGAGAGATCGGACATGTTGATGTTATCCTTATCGCTGCCCATTCCGACTTGCAGAGAGGGAGGAGCGGAGGGAGGAGGAAGAAGGCGGCAAAGCTAAAACCCTAGAAGCGGTGGGAGGGGGGAGGAAAAAGGGTAAAGGGGCTTTCAAAACGTGGCCTCCGTTATATCCTTTCTCTCCCTCGTTTAAATACCTAGCCCAAGCTCCCCCCTCTCTTCCCTTTATTGTGGATGGTAGTGCTGAGCTGTCCAAAATTTAAAATATTTAATTTTATTCTTCATTTTTGAAGGGAGGCCCACAATAAGGTAGGTTAGACATTGGGCTTAATTTGGTGGCAATGAGGCCCGATTTTGTTCTACATATTGTGGTTCGTGAAATTTGAACTTAGGATCTCCACCTACGATAATAACTATGTATTAAAATCGAACTTGGAATTGTTAGGAAGATGGAGGAAATGTTCACTATTCGTATATGGTAATATTCTCTTTCTAATATATGGTACTCGTATTTAAAAATTTGAACTCAGTATCTCTTCCAATGACAATAATTGGGTGTTGAATTTGGAATTGTTGGGTAGATGAAGGAAATATTCGCCACTCGTAATGTTCTCTTGCCAAATAAATCATGCTTTGTTGCGTTGGATGGTCAATCTTAAACTGAACGTTGAAACAAATTATTCATTAATCAATAATTAATTAATGTTTCATATTCACAGGCTGATATGTTGCCAATTATATGAGCCTTTATGTTACAAAGATTTTAGTTAGGCATGTTTTTATGTTTATTCACATCATGAATATGCCATGTTTAATTATAGAAAATGTATTGGCAAAACTTCCATAAAACGCCTATGCGTTTGATACAAAAAAGTTATATCTTCTGGGTCATAAAAGCATTATTTGGATAAGCACTTCTCATATGCTTCTTTATGAAGCACTTAATTTTTAATAAAAATTTCAACATGTTTCTCAGCATAAACGCTTATAACATAAGTGCTTTCTACATAAGCAATCCCAGACAAGCCCAATTATCTCTGCAATTTCATACAGAAAATTGAAAACGACAATGATGATGAAGTGATGCCAGGTTCAAGCTGAAGTTCATTCCATAAACTAAACAAAATCAAACATTCAATACAGTAGTGTTCTTTAACGCCTAATATAGTAGCTATTTAGATATGACTGTATCTCTTCCCAGGCTATTCAGAATTGACCGATACCAAGCTGCTTATCCTGCAATCCGTATGAAAGATCGTTTCCTGTAACCCCTCTTGCCCTAGAAAAATACAAAAGATTATAGTAAGAAATGATCTTACAAATTTTGGGAAAGTTTAATGGAAATTCTTGCGCCATCTTAACCATCGTTTTCAGTGCTTTCCACATCTTTCCCTCGATCACCACTAGCTGTTGGCTTCTCAGGAGTCACAAACCGTCCACTCATAGGATCAACAGGTCGCGTGTCACGTGGCCCTCCCTTACGTCCCATTGCCACCATTGGTGGTGGGGGCAACAGGCCAGCTCTGAAAAGAATACGCTGCACAGGATCCGAAGGCTGAGCTCCAACAGATAGCCAATACCTGCAGAAAGAGTGAACAAACTGATGGGATATAGCAGATAAACTTAATTTGAAAACATGAATTCTCTCTCTCATAAGCCTCCTGGGAAGAATTGTTTCCGCTTCTCAAATTTTCAAAAGAATTCCTTTAAATTTCAACTTAAGAGTACCCATAATAAGCACGGAATCAAGCAACCCAACGATTGAGATCCAGATCTCAAACTCACAGTAATTTCTACCAATAAAGTGTCTTGATCCAAATGAGACAATTTTTCAGTGAGCATATATCCTCCTTATGTATATATCTCGCAAGACATCGAGCCTCCATCATCATTAGTGGGTCATATTTACACACAATAACATACGCACCCGTCAAGTTCTAGCATGAACAAAAGACTATACAAGTTAACCCTCACAGTCAAGTGATAATTTGTACATGCATGAGGAACAATAGGAAACATATAATCAACTCACAGAGCTAAATATTGAACATCTTTCAAACCAGTACATGATAATATCCCAAAACAAAAGCTAAAAACATTGATTTTGAATACCCCAGGACCAAAAAGCGCAATTTAACTGATAAACAAGTGCAACTAAAGGCAATTCACTGAGAATTAAACATACAAAATGAAGCGTTGCCGAAAACCACTTACTTCACTCTTTCAAAGTTCAGACCCATTCGTTTTCCACCATCTTGTAAGAGACTTGTTGAATACTTAAATAAACACACATTATATGCTTGTTCCCCATGTTTTCATTATGTTCCAATACTTAATAATATATATGTCATTCTATTTTGTAGTTTTTGATGAAATTATACATATTTTAAGTATAAACAGACACTTATTTACATGAAATATAGTATATTTACTTAAATCCGCCTAGGTGCCTAGGCACTAGACCCAGCTTGCCGCCCGACTAGTGCCTAACGTCTTTTAGAACCTTGCGTATTCTGAACATCTTTCATACCAACACCTGATAACTTCCGAAAACAAAAGCTAAAAATATTGATTTTGAATAACCCGAGACCAAAAGGCGCAATTAGATAACGAAGTGCAACTAAAGGCAATTCACCGATAATTAACATTCGAAATGAAGCATTGCCGAAAGCCACTTACTTCACTCTTTCAAAGTTCAGGCCCATTCGTTTTCCACCATCTTGGCCTGTAAAATTTCATAAAAATCACAGAGCATCAGCATATCACTAACTATATCACTCAGATGACAAAAGACCCAATAGCTTTCTCTGAATATTCATAACCAAAATGTGTTACGTATCACTTCTCCAACATTTTCTAGACAGCCAAACACTATCCATCTGAATTTTGATCGGAATTCATCAAATTCCGCTTTACCAATACAAAAATGCAATATTTCTATGGTTTCTAATTAACATAATGCAATTAGAACCCACAAACGTTTGAAGAAAAAAAATATCTAAATTACAGAATCAATACACAGAAACAGAAAAGAGAGAAGACCTGGCAAGGGATTGTAGTAGCCCAAGACTTCGAGGTGCTTGCCATCTCTCGGAGATCGGCTATTGGCCGCCATGACCCGATAAAACGGCCTATTTTTGCATCCGAACCTCGCCAATCGGATCCTCACCACCATTTTCTCAGCTCCACCAAACGATCGCCTGGGAAAATTCAATAAGCTGACACTGCGCTTATCTGCTTTCTAGGGTTTAAGGAACTTAGAAATTAGAATGTTTAGGATCCGAAATCTAGGAGCTCCTTCGGGTCCAGTTTTAAAAACCGGTCTGGCCCAATAGGACTTGGGACCTGTTTTAAACAATTAATGTTATTCATACTATGTTTTTGTACCACATTTTCATACCATTTTAGGTTGCATTTGATGTGGACAGTTATATCATTTGAATTAATCAGATTTTTAAATTTAGTTCATTATTTAATAAACTAATAATTAAAAAAAATTAGTTAATTAAATGATAATTATAGTATATGAGAAGTCTTTCTCATTCATTTCTTTGTGTCTTACAAATTTTTCAAATAATGTAACTGTAACATCAAATATGATATAAAAATATAATGTGAATCATAATATAAATAGCATTACTTATTTTAAACTACTTTTCAAAAAGCAAGCTGTATTCTGCCAACTAAAAACATTTGTGACAATGTTTAGCAAAAAGATTTACAAGGGGCACCTTGAAGATTGTTGTGTCTTAGAAAAATAAAGACAAACAATTGAGTGGACGTTCAAGTTACGTTAGCAGAGCTCTTACTTGGCAAATAAAGACAAACAAACTATCGAAAGCAAATCTAACAGTCAAGAAATGGTCACGTAATCATCTAATTCAGACAAAAATTTTAAACGGAAACACATTGTCGCCGACATCGGGTGCGTTAGTTGATTCAGACTTCAATCCGTTGGTCAACTCAATAGTCTTGGGTTCGACTTGTTCAAGTTCATTGTCACTTAAGAAAATTGGCAACTCAATCCTCTTAAATTATTCTTAGTTTGGAAGGAGTGCCACGTGTTGAGCTTGATTAGTTTCTTTCTTATTCCTAATATAGGGTTTGTGTGGAAGTGCTTTTAAAATACTTGAAGCACTTTTGGTGAAGATGTTTTTGAAATCAATCATTAGTAAAATTCAAGTGAATCTTGGAAAAACACTTTAAGTGATTCTTGTGGTTAGCAGTCCCACATCTGTTGGGGTAAAGAAAAGCAATGACTTTAAATATGATTACCCCACTCTAACTAATACCGAGGTGTTTTGTGGTAAAACCCCACACCTAATGGATTGGGTCAGTAGTAAAGTTGGGGACAGTATCAGTGTCATTAGAGTAGGACTCCCTGGGCCCGTTGATCTAAAAAAAATTCCAGCATAGTACCAGAGCCCACAGTTACGGATCCGTGTAAGCCAACGAGCTTGTTACCAAGAAATGTGGCTTGGAAACAAGGTTGGACTCTTAACATAGAGTTAGCCTCTAAGTTATTAAGAGTCACTTCCTGAAAAAGATTGAAAACAAGTTTGGACTTCATTGGAGCATACCTCTGAGTTTTAATTGCAGATGTGTGGAACTCCACGTGTGAATCACTAAATGGGATTATATGTGAGGGGGCGTGTTAGCAGCCCCACATTTGTGGGGGTAAGGAAAAGCAATAACTTTAAATGGGATTACCCCACAACTGATATCAAGGCCTTTTATGGTAAAACTACACACCTGATAGATTGAGTAGGTGGTAAAGTTGGAGACAGTATTTGTGTCGTTAAAGTGAGCCCCCCCCCCCCCCAGCCTGTCGATCTAAATAAAAAAAATTCTAACACCTGCAAGAGCACATATATGGTGCTTCTTCCAAAAAGCATTTGAAGTGCTTTTAGAACCCAAAATCAGTTTCACCAAAAGTTTTTCTATCATTTTAAAAGTGTTTTCAAACGAACTCATAGTCATTTGATTTTGATGTTATATCAAAAGTTTCACCATTTAATCAAACATTAATAAACAAGTGCATTTAAAAGTTACTTAATTTAATGTATAAATCTATTTAATATACATGCATCTTTAATTATTGTCTTTCAGAGAGGTTGATTTCAACCGGATTAATAATACTTCAGCCCAACACAATCCAAATTTCAACCCATGTCGAGTAGGTTGGTCTAGTTGGTCGATAAACCCACCAAAAATCTCCTCATCATGGTGCAATATAGGCGAGTGAACGACAAAATACATTGTGTGCGACTGCTCACAGTGTTATCGTGATCCTTTCTAAGCTCCACCCGTTGATATGCATAAGAATTATTTTCAAGATGTTCAGAGACTTGAGTTTTAAGTTTCGGAAATGGATCCTCTCTTAATCCCTTCTTCCTAATCCACCAAATTCGGAGATCTGACCCATTAAAATTTGATCCAACGGCTACAAACAGGGACCCACTTTAAAAGTTATAATAACTTTAGCCGTTGGAGCAAATTTTAATGGCCCAGATCCCTGGACTTGGTGGATTAGGAGGAAGAAATCCGGAGATGATCCCTTTCCTTAAGTTTCAACTCTTGTGCTTAGATGTTCAAAGACTCCAATTTAAATCAATGATCAAATCTCACACTTAATACTTAGATTAAGAGGTCCCCTCACAAATTCAAAAACAGCTTACATGAAATGAATTCATCATTACGTAACGTCTTGGTCCAATAATGCATTATTATGTGTAATTTTTTGTTCACATACAATGTAGTATTAGACTAAGAGAACACAATAACGGGAACTCATTCTATGTAAGTGGCCGAAATGGGCATAAGTGATTCAACACTCTATATCTAGTTTTAGAATTAGGGTTATGTGGCGGATGACGCTTCATCGCAGTACCGAAAAACAATCATGCCTACACATAGTAGGTAGGTTCAATTCGTACAAATTTCTTTCATTTTAACAACTAATTATTTAACTCACTGTGGTTCTTACTAAAAGAAATTAGGGTTTTGTGATCACAAGAAAATAAAAAATTTGGAGTCATGAGGAAGTTTCCAGAAAGTAGAGGAAAATGGAAAAAGTAGAAACGTGGAAAAAGTAAAATGGAAAATGTGAACACACTCACTCTTACAGAAAGTAGAGGAAAATGGAAAAAGTAGAAACGTGGCAATACTCCAGCAGGGGTGTAGAGGAAAATGGAAAAAGTAGAAACGTGGAAAAAGTAAAATGGAAAATGGAAAATGTGAACACACACACACACACACACACTCACTCTTACCTACTGAAAAAAACCAGAAGGGGTGAAGAGGCAAATTCAATTAAAATCCAAAAATTTAAAGAAGAAAAAACCCCAAATTAAACAGAAATCTCTGCCTCTTGGTACATTATTTTCTCTGTTTCCGTTATAAATCTCTGCAATTTTTCACTAAACGCCATTTTTCCAGATTTGCAAAATACCCTGTTTCTTATTCAAAAGAAAAATGGTGGATCCTGACGTTGGTGGCGGTGGAGACGGCGGTGGGAGGCCTTCCCTGCCATGGCCGTCCAAAACACAGTTGACAGAACCCAGCAAAAATCTAGAAGAAGCTGAGAACGAGCTTGATCGAGCCAAAGAAGAAGTGACTGAACTGAAAAAAGAGGAAAAGGCAGTGACTTTTTCCAAAGGCAGAAACTTTGACCGGTCATCCTCTTCCTCTTCCTCCACCGCTCCGCCGAACCCAGCGGCCGAATTGCTAAAGGTGAAAGAAGAAACTGTAGATGTTGTGGTTGTGGACAGTGACTTAGAGGGTGGAGATCATTGCAAGACCATCAACGGCGGCGGTGGCGGTGGTGATTTTGGGTCGCTTTCTTCGTCTTCTTCCATGGAGCTGCCTAAACCCATGGAGGGTTTGCGCGAGGCGGGAACACCGCCGTTCTTGAACAAGACTTTTCAGATGGTGGACGACCCGGAAACCGATTCGATTGTTTCGTGGAGTGATGCTCGGCAGAGCTTCATTGTTTGGGATTTGTACGAATTCTCCAGGACTCTGCTGCCCAAACACTTCAAGCACAGCAATTTCTCAAGCTTCATTCGCCAGCTCAACACTTATGTAAATTTTCCATCTTTTTCTTCGAGTTTTTTTTTTTTTTTTTTTTAATTACTTGAGTTTTACTAACATATGAAGGACAAAGAGAAGTTGGATTCACTTCAAATTGTATGCATGTTTCTGATTTTAATGTTCATTTGGGTAGTTAAACCCGAGTTTAGGTCAACTGGTCAGGAGAGCGCGCCTAACGCTTACTCATGCACTCAAGTTTGAATCCTGTATATTAAAATAGTTTAGAATATCGTCTTAATAAAGCGAAAATGTTCATTCGGCTAGTATTTTTGCAAAATTGTGAATTTTTCCTCTGTGATTTGTTTGTTGCATGTCCATTTTTCTTCATCTAATTTGTAACCTTTTGTTTGAATGCTTATATAATTTTTGTCAGCTTAATTTTTTATGATTAAGTTTTCATAATCTTTGAGTTTTTGATGGATGTTGTTGAATATTATGTCTTTAGGGGTTCAGAAAGGTTGATCCGGACAGGTGGGAGTTTGCAAATGAAAGGTTTCAGGGAGGGAAGAGGCACTTGCTGAAGAACATCAAGAGAAGACGCAGATACAACAAGAAGCCGAATGTGGTCTCTGCCGATTGCCCCAAACCCGGGTTGGAAGCCGAAATTGAGAATGTGGTCTCTGCCGATTGCCCCAAACCCGGGTTGGAAGCCGAAATTGAGTCCCTAAAGAAAGACCAGGACTTTTTGAGATTGGAAATCTTGAATCTCAGACAACAGCAAAAGTACTCGCAGCATCAACTAACTGCGTTTCAACAACAAATTCGTAGTTCTTTGTGTAAGCAGCAAAGGATGCTCTTTTTCCTCACCAAAACCGCTGTGAATCCCATCTCTGTGGAGCAGCTAATGCAGAAGAGAATGATAAAGAGAGAGCTGGACGGTGGTGTTCTAGGCAAGAGAAGGAGTTTGCCTCCGGCCCAAGGCATTGAAAGCTTTGATGAGTGGATAAATGACAGCCTCAGTTTTGATTGTAGAAATCGAGTTCAGGAAGAACCGGTACCTATGCAAACTGCGCTTGCTGAACAAATCTCAGAGGCAATCGCTTCCCAACGAAATGGAACCTCGTTATCATCTCCCATGGTTGATAAATCATGTAATGCAGGTCAAGTTCTATATCCCCGTTTGATGGCCGGAAAAAGCAGCTCGGAGGATATGCCCTCTGCTTATGATGACATGTCCGATAAATTTCTGGAAGAAAATATAGTTTCCAATGATGAATGTGCACTGAATGACTCCAGTTTTTACCAAGAATTGGAGGATTTGATTGCCAGGCCGGGCGATTGGACTGCATATGTGAGTAACTCCTTGGTGGAGCAAGCTGGTTGCATTGGCTGAATGCCTTGAATTTCACAGGGAGAATCTATCTTCTCTTCAATGTTATTGTGTTTGTGCCGTGACTGCGGACGAATATAATCTGCTTTGGGGTTTTTCGCTTCTACAGTAGGAATTGGAGAATGAAGATGCAACCACAGGTGAATCATGAACTCCTTAATCTTGTAAGTGTTGTAAATATTTCTCTCCGCTGTACAGATATTGCACAGCTAGGTTAAGAACGTAAACTCTGTATAATATAAATATGTTCATTCTGTTCGTATGAGATGTCCGGAAATGAACACTGCTTAGCTCCTTACATTCCCTTTTTAACTGTATATCAAAGGGTAACGCAAATCGCTTGATTTATATGTTTGACTTCTTACGTGTGAAGAGCCAAGTATTTTTTGGAACTGGTCTCATCGTCGGGACACAATTGATATATGCACGTGACCGAGGGTGGGATCGGGGTCAAATTGGAGGACGAGGATAACTATAATACGAGTTCAGAGACGGAAATGCAACTTGGGACATGGTTCAAGGGCCATTGCTACAAAATTCATCTCATACTAACCAAGAACATGATTACGATATTAACAAGGGAACATGTTCTAACACAGAAATACGATCTAAATCGAACAGAAAACAAGCACGAAATCATCGCTACTAGAAGCTTTCCTATGAACATTCTGCCTCAGGTTTGGCAGAAACTGTCTTATTTCTTGATGGTGATCGTACCACCATTAGACCTCACCACACCTATCGATGTGGATGACGAAGAAGAAGATATTCCAGACCGATCGAACTCCTCTTTGTCCTTGTCGAATGCCTGGCTTAGTACTTCCTGGAGTTCCATGTACCTTCGTTTCTTCGTGAGCCGCAATTCTGGCGTGTCGTTCCAGGTGTATTGAATCTGTGATATGTCATCGCCGTCCATGATGTTATTCAGTACTTCCGAGCACCGGGGAAAGAAGCGTTTCCCTATTTCCACTGCTCATAGAAACGGATAACGTGTTGGCAAGGCAATGAAAATTTTCAATTGCTGAAACTCGAAAGCTAAAATTATGGAAAATGTAGCGGATGTGGGTTATGCCAGTTCGAATCACCTTCTCATAGATTACAGTAATTTAGAATAGCATCGTATCAAACAAAGAAAAGAAGCGATTGGAAATTTTTTGTGTTGTGAAACAAGATTTTACCAGCTCGAGATAGAGCTTGTAGACGGCTAAGGTGCTCTTTCTTGATTTTGAAGGGTGCCTCGTTTAAGTCCACCATCGTCCTCTGAGAGCTGGCCAGACCCTTCGGAAACTCGGAAGCATCGCCATCGATTTGGGTGGTATCCATTACAACCTTGGCTTCCATGGGGAACAGATATCTTGCAAGTCCAACTGATAAGAAACAATCAATCAACTACACAGTCAAATTTCATAAGCAAATGCAATCTAATGCAAGTTAAAAAGAAGAGCAAACTAACACTCACAGCAAGCGAAAACTACCTCTGTTCTCAAGGTACAAAAGTTTCATGCGCAGATCATCGCCGGCCGTAGCAAGCGAAAGCGAGGCTTCTCCAAGCAACGGTTCCCTTCTTTCCGCTTGCTCCAAAATCTCTATGCACAAGCGATCATTGGAAGAAGACTTTCCCTCGTCATTAGACTTAAAAAAATCCACAGCCCTGGTAAGCCGCTTAGTGATCTGCACAGCTTTCCTCCCATCCAGCGTAAGATCCGAAGGGCGAGCACCCTTCGTGAGAAGGGACACAATGATCTTAGGCTCCTTCCTCATCGCCGCAACATGCAACACAGTGTACCCCCTCGGATTCCTACGATTAACATATGCAATTCCAAGATCAAGCAGCTCCGTTGTGGTCTTTGCATCGCAGTATGCGACAGCGTAGTGCAGTGCAAAGGTGTCGTCGAGATTGGTATTCCCTTCTTTCAGCAGCATTCGCACCAACTCGACATCATCCGAATCCAAAGCCCTGTGTATCCTCTTGGTGTGTTTATCTGGGAAATGACTAGTACTAGCACCAGAGTGGAACTGTTGAGGCCTGTCCAAGCCGAGCGCCAGGCGGGAATCAGTAATCTGCTTCACGGAGTGTTGCGGCAGGGCCTTCTCAAGAGTTATAACGTCGGCGTCGGACTTGACTATCATCTCAACGCACCTCCCCGCCAATCTCTCGCAAGCTTTGCCGCACATGTTGGCGACGTCCAGCACCACCAGTATGTCATCTATGGCGACTTTCTCAAGAATATCTAGCAGATGCCTCTGAAAATTAATAATCAATACAAAACTAACTAATAACAAAGTTTCCGACTGTTGATAAATGTCATTCACTATTATACACACCTATATAATACGTTTACGTTGTCAGGTAAATTTCGACCTTAGTTAATAATATAAACTTCATTCACTATTATGTAAGTATATAAACACTAAAAAGTATCCAAATGTTCATCCGCCAAATTATTAATGAACGTATATGTTTATGTTGTCAGACTGTGAATCACAGTCGTTAATTAATCATGAAATAAGTATAGCACCGGTTGGACTAGTTATTAATGAATATAGTTCAAACTAATAGTATGACAACATGTCACGTAACGTATTTCTATGGTCTGTGAACCTCGACTTTCTATCGGACTAGTAACGAGTTCAAATTCACAGTCCGACAAAGTATAGAAGTCTTAACAAAGATTGTACTAACAGGTTGTAGTGAAGTTTTTACCTGATAAAGAGAGCCCAATTCAGAGAGTTGAAAAGTTGCAGAAGCATACAGAACCTCCACCATGAAATCAACCACCGGCCGGCAAGCGACATGTGCGCAAGCGTCGTCCACGCAGACGCAAACGCCTTTGGGCAGCGACCTGAGCTTCCCGCTGTACAAATACCCCAAAACGGCGAGGAGCGCGTCCAGTCCGACTTCGTATTCCTTGGCGAGCTCCTTCAATTCAAATCGAGGAGCCGCAACCGACGACAACGACGACGCTGCTGATGATCCTCTGTCCTTCGCCGAGAACACGTTCTTGAAAAACTCGCTCCTCGCAGACAGAACGCAGCGGTGGACGGGAACTTCCCGGCCGGCGTTGACGACGATCTTGGCATCGGGGAAGTAGTCAAAGTCTGTGGAGTCGACAATCGATTCTAGGTTGTCGGAGAGGCGAGCAAGGGCGGAGATGTCGGGAGGGGGACGGTTGTGGGGTACTGCAATGCAGGAGATGTTGCTGCTGTTGGATTGGCTGTTGCTAACGAAGTGATCGTCACCCATGTTCACTGTTGGGAAGATGAGAACTGAGTCGGGTGATGGAATTAGTGAGTTGGTGGATTGATCAGGTCGAATCGGAGTTGTTTAAATACACGAGTTTTGAAGTCAGAGGAGAGAGAGAGAGAGGGAGGAGAGAGAGATGATCAATCAGCTGTGAACAGTGAACATGGGTGACAATCAGTGAAATCAAAAACCCAATTACGCAAAAATTGCTGATCAAACTTCACTTTTTTTTTTAAATTTCGTAACAATTAACATTCTCTTGTTCGTCCATACGTAAATTATGATCGGTCACAATACACAAGTTCCAAGTTGAAGGATGCAAAAATGTTGTATGGCGTTGGGACTGCGACAGATGAGAAGAATATGCTACTGTGTGACAGTATTTCAAATCAATAACGCACTGTTTTGTCATTCTCGATCAGCTTCGATCATCGTCCGTCCAAATACAGATAAGTTCCTTGACTTTGAAGTCGAATTTGACTTTGAAGTCGAATTGCTGTTGCATGAGGGCATGGAAATCCGGATAACAACGCCAATTTCGCCTTTAGGGTTTTGGTTTTATGTCACCGATGGCATCATGCATGGCATCATTCGTGGTGTCGGAGTCTTCGGACGATCGTCATGACCACCGTTCTGCAGGCTTTGATGGATCCTTTTCTTAGGGATCTCGGAGATCGTGTAATCATGTTCATTTATAATATATCGTGCGATTAATTTTCGTTAAGTACTATTTATATTAATTTTAAATTTTAAATGATGTATGATCGCATGATGTACGATAAACAGATATGATTACACAATCTTCGAGATCCCGAGAAAAAAAATCCGGCGATGACCCTTTTCCTATAATTTGCGCTTCCTTCTCTTTAAAGGCTTCTGTTTCCCGACCTTCCACATACTCGTGAGTCGTGCCGATGTTTTTTAGCACTAATTGATTGCTACAAAAGTAGTGGTGTGTCACTCTAGCTCCGCCATGCATGAAAGGGCAAGGTCTCGTTGCTTTGTGAGGCCATTTTTTCATAAAGATTTGGAGGGAAGATTTTGTAATTTTGGTTGAAGATGACATGGCGGTGGCAACCTCACCACGTGTGAGATTCACAATAATCAATGGTTCTCAGCGAATGGCCGATTGATGCTCGTGAAATCCTGCATCTCGTTCCTATTTTGGTTGAAGATGAAGAGACATATCGACCTCCTTTGGTTTGAAGGATCGAATTGGGTTGGATAACGGAACTATATTTAATATATGTTGAAATAAGATATGGATTTAACTTTTAATTTTTGTCCAAGTTAAAGGCTTCAGATGGATTAGTGTGGGAATATGAACCAATAAGTTTCCTTCACGACTCTACTTTCAACTTGGACAAAATTTAGAAGTTAGTATTCAATTTCTTCATTTAGCATACACTAAATCTAGTGAGTTATGCAATCAAATCCAATCCTTGACACCGAATGAGGCTGACGTGATAAGGATATAGAATGCACATAAATTCCATACAGAAACTTGAGTAATCAAATGATCTCACAATTTTACATGTATATCCTGATTTGTCATCGGGCAGAAAAGAATGACGATGAAGCATCACAACTTTGACAAAATATTCACAACTATATCTTTGTTCCCATGAGGGGAGCACATCTTCTCCAACTCTCTTCCTATTAAGTCCCAAACCCACCTTCCTTCTTAGGAGTGGAAACCGAAGTTTTCTCTTCTTTCTTGGGATGGATTACTTCGACAATGGCCTCGATTTCCTCCTTCGCTCTTTCAAAAACATTCGGAGCCTTGACATGATCGATTGGGATACTCTCGTCAATGTCATCACTCCTTCCATGAGTTTCTTTAGTATGATACTTCGGTGACTTCTCAGGAGTTTCGTTATCATGATTCTTTGGCGACTTCTCATGGTGCATCAATGTCTCAATCTTTTGCTTGGCTTTCTCAATCAAATTGGATGTCTTAGCATGATTTCCTGCAAACATCAACTAAGAACTAAGAAGACACAAACTTTGGCTTTAAAGAGTTCTCTGCAAACAACATTCAGCTAGCGTGCCACGAACAGAAAAGATTTCATTTTTCTTTTTGGTCGAACGGAGGAGATTGCAAAAATGAAAATAATTATGAGGACCTTAACAAATAGAATATTAAACTTAGAGTTAGCAGGTTGAACAAACTATATACAAACACAGAAAAGTGTTGACCACAATCCATCCAAGACGAAGCCTGGGACACTCAATAAAAGGAAGGAAAATAGGTTTACAATCGAGTTTTAAAACAACCAAGTGAAACCCAACGTGACTGTCAAGGTGAGCGTCGAGGACTACAAGGACAACTGCAGCATATTGTTTTTTTTTTTTTTTTTTTTTTTTTTTTTACCTTTTATCTTCTTAAAACAGCTAGTTCTACTAATGGAAACCGATGCAGAAGTTCTGAGAAACCATCTCATACAAGCAACATTGTCATGGTTTCATACCTGGTAGAGAATCAGCTTTTTCCTGTTTCTTTGAGTCCTTTTTGCTTTCGTCCCTGCAATTAAACGAACAAACGCAATGAGGTGAAGATTTAAGCACATCAAAAGGCCAATTTCATCCTACGTTCAGATTTCCAATTTGTTCGAAGGGGCAAACTAAAACCAACATTTTTCCATAAGTGGGAGACTCTTTCTTGGGATGGATTGCTTCAACTATGGCCTCAAACTCCTCCTTCGCCCTCTCGAACATATTCGGAGCTTTGACATCGTCCAGTGGGGTTTTCTCATTGATATCATCACGCAATCCATGAGTTTCCTTGTGATCATGATATATTTTGTCAGTGTGCAACACTGCCCCCGTCTCTTCCTTTGCTCTTTCAATCAAATTAGGCGCCTTTACTTCCTTATCTGTGACGAATTTTTGAGATTTACAAGAAATTCACCCCATTAATCAAACAATTAATCCTATGTTCTACACAAACACATTATAATCTGCAGAAATAATCGAATCCCAAACTCTAATTAGATCCAAAATATTCAGGAGGATGTAGTCAAATTAAGATTTGAAAGGATTTTAAAAAACTTTAGAATCAGGATGTAGTCAATTAGGATGTTAAGAGAGGATTTTAAAAGATTTTGAAATCATGGTGTAGTCAAAGTAGGATTTAACAGGATTTAAAAGAATACATCCAAATCCAGGGGTGGTCAATTAGGATTTAAAATCCAAGGTGCAAATCTGTAGGTATTCAAAATGTCACAGATTTTGAAGGATTTCATTAAGTAAGAGATTTTGTAGGATTTCTGAGTGAATTTTACACATACAAAGACTATAAAGAACCCACCTCCACCCTAGGATTTCTTTTCAAGTTTCTCTCTCAAACTGACTTTTCTATCTCTTGCGTACAAACCTCACTACTGCATTCAAACCGCTCATTACTATCACTGTGTCGTCTCATCATTTCCCTTTAACACAAAACCCCACAGCCAATTACAACAACTGGCCGGGTCTCGAAGTTCCAGTTCTAAGGCTCTCTCTCTGGTCACTCATATTTTTGTTATCCCTTTCTGCAATTCCATATTTATTTAACACAGCAACAAATGAATTTTCAATTAACCAAAGAGTCGTGTGACAGCGCCACCTCTTCCTTCATAAACATCTGTAAGCCTGCAAAAAGCTCACATACTTGGTACCTGGGAAAAGAGGATACCAAGCAGGGCATTTTTGGTGACCTCAGCATTCTTATGATTCATCAATTTCATCAAAAGTTGGAGTGAATAAACCAGAATTGCTTCCAAAAGAGTTTAGCCTTGTAATTAAATATATATATATATATATATATATAACCATTGTTGCCAATTTAACAAATTAATACACTCGACTATTGTTATATTCGAATCTCTACACGCTGGGTCAATGTTTTGATGTAAGTTAGAATTTTTACATAAGGTTCGGTGATGTTTACAAGTTGGGTCGGAAAATAAAGAAAGATAAATGATTGAGTATCATGTTCATATTGGTTTGGTGATGTTTAGAAATCCAAAGAAATCCACGAGACAAGTTCATACAAATTCATAAAAATCTATAACAGAAATCCATATAAATCTGTTGAAATCCATATAGAATGTAGACTCTATTAAAATCCTTTGAAACCTATCATTTAAAAAAAGTCTATTAAAATCCTGTAAAATCCAAATTGACCACACCCCCTCAATTTCCGCACATAATATCCAAAACCCACCACGAAAAAACCGATCTTTTCAATAATTCTTCAAGAAAAAAGAAGAAACTGAAAAATCTAATAAATGGGTTTCGGGATTACGACGAGATTTAGATATCAGAGTGTTGGAAAAATCGTACCAGGTGGAGCTTGAGCTGGTCCAGGTTTGGATTCCGCCATTGGAGTTGCTTGTGAGAGAGGGAGAGATGGAGATGTAAGAGGATCAGTTGGCGAATGGAGAGGTTGAAGACAAGTGTGAAAAAGTAGGATCGAATCAAAACGTGGAAGATGGCAGCTTGACGAAGCAAAAGGTTGGAACTTTGGGCCTACCCGTTAAGCCTATGGCGGCGGCTTGGACCCGCTAAAACAGAAGAAAAGGCAATTCGAGATTTAGTACCGTTGGTCTCCCACTGAAAAGGTTTTTTTTTTTTACGTATCTTTGTTTTTTTTTTTTTTTTTTTATTTTTATTTTTTTAGTTTATTCAATTTAAATGTCAAAATAAAACAATAATGTACGATGATAGAAAATGTCGAAAAACATTTCTCTATATGTATTTTTCCCTTGAATAAAAAAAATACTTCACTTTTTTCGTTATTTAATAAGATGGTTGGTTTGTTCAAATATCAAAAAATTGTATGAAAAACAAAATTTTTACGATACATCTGAAACTCAAGCGTAAATATTAGGCAACATAAGAGTGGCTATTGCTAAACATGATCTTGCTCTTGTAATTTTTCCTGTGGTTATGTATTTTCAAACATTTACAAAGATTGATTCAATTTCTCTCTCTCACACATATCAATTGAGTTTATGCAGGAGATTAATAACTGAGTCAGTTAAAAGCATTCAACTTGAACTTGAAATTTCGAGTTCGGTTCTCCAACCCTTGTATCAAAAAACACACAACAAAATCTCCAAGCCTGGCAGGCCCAACCTAGTGAAAGCTGTAAATGGGTCTTTTATTACCCATTTGTTAGAGATATTTTTCATCTGCATAAAGGTGGATCCATGGACATGGGTAATAGCTAAGATGGGCCCAACCCACTTCACCCACACAATGTGGGCCCGATTTTATTTTCTTCTGCCAAATCCTTAAGGCCCAGTAAGGCAAAACCCATTTTCCGTTTTTCTCTCTATTTTATTCTTTATTTTATTTTATATTTCAATTTTATGGAGCCTTGATATTTCCTGATAATATCGCATTTGGTGGAGTCAGTTTGACCACTCAAAAATTGAAAAGTTGAAATTGAAGGCTGCAGACATCAACTTTGAAGCCCTACCGTGTAGGTCAAGCAAAAACCAATAATATCTTCAACTTCTGCATAAATTATCCTAAATTCGATCCATTTGCAGGCTGCAGAATTGTAAAAATACTTTAAAATTTGAATTTCTTCAGCACATGGTCCGTACATTGTATAGATGTGTGTGTTTACAAATTGAGGTTTCCAGAAACTTGGGTGCGTTGTGGGCTGCTAAGTGAAATGAAGTAGTCAAACCTAATTTTATTGAATATCAATTCTCCTAGAATTTTTCGGTATCTTTTTTTATTAGTCCGACAATGTTACAGGGGTAAATAGTTATTTATTGGTAGCATAACTGTAACGATCCGTCCCAAAAAATTACGGTTTTTATAATTTTAAAACATGAAATTACGAAAATACCCTTTGAGGCAAATACATTGACTTTTGTTGGTTGCCTTGTCATGTCACATAAGATCTGTTCCCTGGGCATATTCATATAGTACTCGTCACTATGAAAGCGTGGGCGCAAATGGAACGTACTTTGGAGTTATAACAAATGAGATATTAACGTTTAAAGTTAGGGGCATTTTAGTAAATTTAATATTCACTTTAGAAGGCTCCAGATTTTCTAGAGCAATTTGATTGAGCCACGTGGATGGTTGTGATGATGAGTGGAGAAGAGAAAGGAGAGAGATGGACGGATGGGAGAGGAGAAAGGAGGAGAGTAATGCCCAATCAAAAGAAGAAAAAAAAAAGAGGTAAGAGAGTGAACCAATGAGGAGGAGAAGAAAGAAGGGAAGGGAGAAAAGTGAGGATCATCGGATTCCAAATGACCCGATCTGACCTAATGGCAACCCAGTTATGGGTAGCCAATTTCGGTGATTTTTGTCTGTTTTTCCAACGAATTTCTTCGATCCACCACCTATAACCCACTCCACAACCCTCCTTCTTCATGTTCCACCCCAAACCCGACGAGATTTGGGCCTTGATTTTGCAATGGAACATCGGTGAGTTCGAGGGTGTCTAGGCGTCAGGACATTTCGACATAGGTATCCTCGAGTCTTCTTAGTACAGGTTTCATTCCCTTGTTCGTATCTTTTATTAGTAATGCTTTCATATTATTCTTAGTTAATTGTATGCTTTGAACATGATCCTGCTTTGGCTTAATCTTGCTAATTACATATCTTTTATTGGTAAGCATGTTCAAAATGGCTTCGTCACCTTCGAGTGTCGGCCAACACGTGCCTATTCCTAGTATGTGGGAATATCGAGGTTGGGGCATGTCAATAACCTAATTTTCTTGAATTTCAATTCACTTGGAATTTCTCGATATCTTCTTTTTTATTAGTCTGACAACATTAGAGGGTTAAATAGTTATTTGTTAGGGTAAAAGAGAATTGATAGAGATGAACCGCGTAACATAAGGCATAAGCATAATTACTTTTAAATAAATACAAGAAAATAAATTGTACTTAGTAACTTAGAGTGCGCTTAGCCTTCTTCTAATGGACAAATTTTTCAGTATACTAGGAACATGAGCCGATACATCAAGTGTCATAGTATAAGTGGTTAATTTTTTTTTTTTCCAAGTATCTAACTACTTGTATTATAAAGACTTGTGCATGTCGTGTTTTTGCATATTGAATAATCTCTACTTCTTATGGACCATGACCCCATTACATATTTTAATTTTTTTTTCCCTTTTGTTGGCATTTTTTTTTGTTTATGAATTGAAAAACTTTAATGCTGTCAAATCTTATATATAAAGCCAACAAGCCAATGAATAGTGTTTTCTAATGTCACAAGCTTCACCAAAAATTATTGGACAGAAATGCCCCTCAAATAAAAAAAACTTCAAAATCAACCCAAAATAATGCATCAAATACAGTAGGGGTATTTTCGTCATTTTAATAGTTTTGTTTTTAATAATTAATTTCTTTTGTATATTTTTTTTTATTATAATTAGTATCTCACAATGTGATAGCAATAATGTGATTCTATCAGTTGTTCATTAAATATTATTTTATCTATTTTTAAACACATTAAAAACATCTTGATAGCGCGGGTAATGTCGATTATAAACAAAGGTCTTTCGCACACGATTAAATAAGTTGTCAAATGATTTTTTTTTTTTAACAAACGATATTATCTACACTAAGGGGTTTCTTCTGACATGATCTAAGATTATTTATTTACTTCCAATATTTGACTTTCTTTTTGTCAATTCATGCATATAAATACATTTAAAATGTGTAAATCACGTGTAGCATGCCGTGATTTAAAAAATGCATTATGCACTCGCGTGAGCGCGTGCATGAATGCTAGTTCTCATAATACAACAACGGAAGGTGGTTGGAAATTCTAGATATTTATTTATGAGTCTGAAAATCTAGATATTTATTTATTTATGGTTAGGGATCTCCATCATCAATAGTCAAAGAAATTTAAATTAGAATATAAAAATGAAGAAAAATAAACAAATAATGAGCCATTAGGATCCAAAAACTATTGAATGGGCGTTACCGTGTGAGGTTGTGCATGTATGCCACTATGCAAAATTCATTAAATGTAATGTACATATAATGTTTTCATATAAATTAATCCGTCAATAATTATTAGTTAAAAATGTGATGTAACTTAAAATAGAATTCTAGGACTTAGAGATCAAATCCTCATATGTTGGTGTTACTTTTAATGCGGAAAAAAAAATCATCATGATTAATATAAATAAAAGTGCAACATCAAAGGATGAGGATATAATTTTCATACCTGGACATTTCTCTCTTTGCTGCCCTCTCTCTCACACTTCTATAATTAGTTTCACAACACTGCCAAGCCTAACATTACATATATACTAGAGATGTCTTGGAATGTTGGGAAAACTACACAAACACTATGTGGAGTGGATTATTAGGTTTGCACAATTTTACCACTTCAAAAATTGTTTTTGGTAATTTTATTGCATAGTTTTCATCTATTTTTGTACAAACGTACCATTTCTGTCAAATTTGGTTAAAAAACGGCGTGCCATGTTCTTTGGTGCTTTTTTAAACTCAATTTATCATTTCATATACAGACGACTTAGAAGTCAGAATTGTGTTTATACAGCTCGCCTCCAAAACAAAAGCCAAATGAAGTCGACTAAGACCGATATTGTTGAGGATCTTTAAATTCTTATTCCAACTTGTCTAGCGATCATGAAGTGTTGGAAATTCATCAAAAGAATCACCAATATTCGATAGCTTCTGGCTGAAATTTGAAAATGATAATCAACGTCTAAATATTAAATTATCTTGAAAGAACAAAATATTGCATGAAAAGGCATATGATAAATCGATCAATCGACAGTTTGGGGGCTGAGCAACATGTAATATTTGATCAAAACACGTGGCAAAAACATGGATTGAGAACGTTGACAAAAATAATTAAGATTAATTGATTACGATTAATTAATTAAACTATTAAACCATCAACCATGCAACGTACGCAGCAAGTGGATAAGGAAGTACACGTCAGCACTGGGAAGGGTCAACTACGTATACAGCTGTAGGCGGGAACTGGGGACAGCGGACAGAGGAATAAGAAACTAGGACATCTTCAACGCAACCGGAATTTACGTAAATGCCCATCATACACCTTCTGGGAAATTTTGAGATTGACCGACTGGATAATTGGAATTGTCCTTTTGCCTATTTTTGTTCAACCGTTTTGATTTATTTTCTCCGAAGAACAAATATTTTGTTAGATTTGAAGCGTACGGTCGGTCAATCTGTCGCGTGCATACGAGAGTGGGTCTTGGTGTGTGAAAATTTTGAATATATTGTTATTTCTTCAACTCTAGGCCTAAAAAGGTTGTGTTTTTTATTTTGTTCGGGTTGTTTTTTTTGTCATATTGACTATTTTAATAGGTTGTGTCGTTCAAACTCATTATCTTAATAGGTTATTAACAGGTGATCCGTGACGACTTGAGTTGTTCATGCAAGAAATTGACATGACTAATTTCTAAATCTGACAAATAATATCGTATTTAGTTCTTAACGGGTGACTCGATACCTGCCTGACTCGTTAAGGGGTACTAGATAATAACCCAACTCGTTAACAGGTTGATCCGAGCTTGTTATTATCGTGTCGTTTCGTGGTTAATGGATCGTACACAGAGACCAAGCTAGAAATTTCTCCTAGTGGGGGCAATCTGAAAAACAACAAGAAGACCTTATTATAGAATGGCTTATACCCAATATGATAATAGGTGTAATTTCAAATGATGATGTATTATAATCTCAATGTTACAAAAATTTCAGGTTAGTAATGGAAAGTGACGAAGTGTTGAAAAAAATATTACTACAGATAGGCAAGGGAGAGAGGTTTGTCGGTTTGAATGACCGAATAACAGCACTTTTGCTCATATAATATTTGATATGGAGTGAAGTAGTATGAAGGTATTTTGGATATTAGATACTATATTTACTTCAAAGATAACGCGTGCATATTTTATAACTGTAGTATGCAATTTAACAAACGAATTACTTGAGTGGGGGCATCTGCCCCCAGTGAGCCTTAATTGGCTCCGTCCATGATCGTACAAGAAATCATTAGACATATTCACTGTACATGAGTAATTGTGTTTTAATTTGTTGTTGCTTGTGTAGATAGAATTTTACATGATGAATATACGAGTTTTTCTTTTTTAAGGAATTTTGAAGATAGAAATAATTAATATTTAATACTTAAGTCGTTACTGTTTGTATAATTGTCATATAAGAGATCGTCTTGAATAGTATTAAGACACCTCAAATCATCAAGAGAGCGTGTTGAATAATATTAGAACACCTCAAGCCACTAAACTAGATCCGGAGAACTTCAACATACCTATGCATTTTTAATTACTGAACACAATGACAACGTTGATAATTAAGATAAATAATTCTATAAATTAACTCTATAAAATATATTTGTAGGTCAGACAAATATGTGTATTTATGAAAAATAATTATAAAATAGATTGAGTGTATTTTACTATTGAAAGTGATAACTAGTGTCTTTAAGAAAATGACAACAATTTGTTAATAATACATACCTCCCAATCATCAATAGTACATTTGTTAACTAAGTATTAAGTCTCATACATAAGTAAACAGTACATTTTGTAAACATAAAGTCAATTGATTGGGGTTCTTCTGTCGTTTAAGTGTTTTTTTTTATAATCGTGTTGTATTTAGCCGACACATTTTCTTTAATAAGATGTTATTTTTGCACATAATTTTCATGTGAGATTTATAATTTGACTTCTTAGACTCTTCTTTGTATCATATTATAACGCTTCTTTTGTTCTAATTGAGTTGCATAATGTCCAACTAGTATTATAAAAAGAAATTTAAGTGTTAAAGTCAAAGTCAAAGTTTTTGTTTTATTGCATACTAACTGTGATTTCGTGAGGAAGAGAATGATCTTTTTTGCTGTCTCGTGTCATAATTTTTTTTGACAAATGATAGTGTTAGTTAATTAAATTGTTAAGTGTTAAAGAGGAAAAAAAGTAGTGGAGACCTTTTTTTATTTATTTTTTTTTTTTTTGAACAAGGGGAGCAGTGGAGATTGAATCGCTGCGGTAAAGCATCATCTGTATAATATATTTATTTATAGTTGTCAATTTAAATTCCATGGAATAAGCATCTTGACCTTTAGGGTTCATCGACCATTCTAAAGTCCACCGGTATTCCTAATTTTTTATGTTTTAATTTTTGGAATAAAGGCCGCCGTGCAAGTTGTAATTGAACACCAACAAAACCTCTGGACCTGTTTAAGTTGTTGACTTTGTACGTGTTATCGAGGGAGAGAGAATCAATCTTGCAATTGCAACTAGTGATTTGTATGTTTTATAGTCACGTGATGAGTCATTCATGCATAACGTAATATACTTCATTATAAATTCAATTTTCTTCTTGTTCATGGGCGTGGATCATCAAGGTGCTGTTTGAAAATTATATTGTTTTCAGTTTTCAGTTCATTTTTTTCCTAAAAACTCGTTTTGTAACTATTTTCAAATTTTAAATTTCAAATAAATGAAAGCGGAAAACCAAAAAAATGAAAATTACTTTGTTTTCAAAATTTAGTTTTTAGTTTTTTTTTTAACTTAAATATTTACCAAACAAAGGTTTTAGGTTCGATTCACGCCAAAGATGAATTTGAATTACATTATTACTAGTCTATTACGAGACTAAACCCATTTCCTTTCTTTAATTTAGATAAAATTATTTGTTTAAAGAAAAATATTTACCAAACGAATTTTCAATTTGCAAAAAATAAAAAACTGCAAGTAAAATGGTTATCAAACCACTTTTTGAGTTTAGAATTATGGATGCCTTGACTCCTTGAGATGACTGGGAAAGATTGCATTGCATTTTATTGTCTGACAAGCAAATCGAATCAATACATCGATTCCTTGATCTTGACTTTTGACTCGATCTCTGTTTATTTGGACTCACTGTGTCTATGTGCAGTTGTCAAACACGTCTCTTGCGCTTCGCAATTCAAAGGCAACACTTTTCCTATGCCAATTTCCACATGCTCCTCTTCCTCTACATTTTCTTCTTAATTTTCTTGGTACATTCTCATTGCACTTCGCTTTCCGTCTACTGGTATTTTTCATTGCGTTATCTGTTAATGTGCACCACTTAATCCAATACTTGTATGAAAGTATGTATTACGTTTGGCAAAATACCTTTGATTGCAGAGATTTCAAATCTTCTACTATTCTGTTAATACGTAGTATACGTACATTACTCGTTAGAGGGTTTTACTCCCCAACTCGATTGCTATTGATCTTTCAAAGGTGGTAAAAACTATTTGACGAGACATTTATAATAAAATTTTTCGTTATTATCTTGTTTTACAGACGTATATGTATTCACATTTACTAAAATGAATGTGTTTCTTCCATACACTCGAGTTTGAATCACTTTCCATTCGGTTTGGAATATTGTTTGTGTGATAAATCATATTTCAGACCCTGATATTTAACCACGACAAATACATCCTAGGGTTTGGAACTTTGAGGGGCAACGGCGCCACCCAACAACTTGGAAGGCCATCACTTCAATTCCCGGTAAAATAAGGGCAATATGGTAAACTCGATGAGTCCGTAGAAGGAGGGCATAAAGCCAGCGACAATGACAACAAACAGTAAGCAACAACAAACTTTCAATCCAATAACTCCAACAGAAGAGGAGCGTCGATGACCGAAGCCATGGACGATCGAGATTAAATTTTGAAGGCCCCCCATCCGACTTCTTGGTTGATTGTTGACTGATGAGATTATCATAAAAAGCATACAAAAATCCCAGTTGCTGTTGAGTTAACAGCACGTACGTGTTCCTCTTGGAAAAAAAGCACTTCTGTGTTTTTTCACGGAAACCCCCTCTCCAAGCTTACCTTATTTGACCGCCAAATCTCTTGCTCTCTCCCCCCTCTCTTTCTCCCCTCTTTCTCTCTCTACAGCTCCATGTTTTGTGTGTTATGAACAACACAAGCTCTACAAGTGGCCCGTTCACATCTGTGAGAAGCAGTTTATAAGTGCTTTTTTCTCAAGCGTTGAATAGATCAAACAACTCGTGGGGTTTGAACCAAAGAAAATAAAAAAGGGAAAGAAAACTCAAACGTTGAATCCAGAAAACTTTCACCTACCTTTCCCTCTTCTGTCTATCTTCCAATTCCACAGCAACCAAAAAACCCAAAACTTTTTGGTTGCCCTGGAATTCAAAGCGTTGGTCTTTTTCCAAATTTTCCATCTTCCAAGTTTCCAATTCCGTCGTTTTGACACGTATTCCAAGGGGACTAGTGGAATTAGTTGTTTGTTGTTTGAGGTATATATATTTATATATATATAGCAGTCAGACTCAACTCAAATCCCATCCAATTCCATTCAATATCTCTTTGGAGTTTCGGAATTTCAAAAGCACTTTTTAGGACTTTGTGAAAATCCCATTTCAGGTTAGGTAATGATTCATCTCTCAAATCTGTTAACAACCCACGTTGTAGTTTGATTAAATTTAATTGGGTTTTGATTAAATCTTTGGTGGTTTCAATCTTTACTCATAGATTTTTATGTTCTTATTAATTAGCAGGTGACGATTTTGCGCCTTTCGACTTGAACTTGTTAGATCTTATGGGTTTATCCCTCTCACTACTTGCCTCAGCCTGGGAAGAAATTGTGAAGCACAGACTCTTTCAATTGACCTACAACATCAGTTTAACTCCCAGAGATGGAGGACCACAAGTTATTCTAAGAACACACAGCTTCAAGAGTGAATCCGAATCCTTGGCAGTTAATTCAGACAGTTCTAGCAAGTCGGGCACTACCAATTCGAATCACTTGAGTGAATGCAAACCCGAAAAAGTGATGCTCGACAGGAATCTTTCGTTTAAGGGTCTTGTTCAAGATAAACAAGACATGGGGTTAGAGTTCTGTAAAGGCAAAAATGAATTGAAGCATAAACCAATGCCTGCACTTGCTCTGCCTGAACCGGTGATTTTGTTTTCGCCAAGGCCGGTTAGCGAGCTTGATGCTGCTGCTGTTAAGCTTCAGAAGGTTTACAAGAGTTACCGGACCCGAAGAAACCTAGCTGATTGTGCTGTCGTGGTTGAGGAGCTATGGTGAGTCTTCTTGTAATTTCTTGCCATTGATTTGATCAAATTTTCAATTTTTTTTTTTTTTTTTACGGTTTGATTAATTTTGGTTGTTTGGAATACTTTAGGTGGAAGGCATTAGATTTTGCAGCTCTGAAGAGGAGTTCTGTGTCATTCTTCAACGTTGAGAAGCCGGAAACTGCTGTTTCGCGGTGGGCGAGGGCTAGGACTAGAGCAGCCAAGGTTGGAAAGGGTTTGTCCAAGGATGAGAAGGCACAAAAATTGGCTCTTCAACACTGGCTTGAAGCGGTAAGCTCTTGCGAAAACTCAACAACATTTTACCTGAACTTGGAAAAATTGATGATTTTTCGTGCTTATTTAAACACATTACGGGATTCATGATTTAACATTCAGATGTTTCCTGATGTTTTATGCAGATTGATCCACGACATCGGTATGGACACAATTTACACTTCTACTATGACATCTGGTTTGAAAGTGAGAGCAGTCAACCTTTCTTCTACTGGTAGGTAGTAATGTTTTTATTGTTCCTGTGTTTCCGAGATGATTTCCATGTCAATTACTGATCAATTTGTGTAATGTAGGTTGGATGTCGGAGATGGGAAAGAAATAAACCTCGAGAAATGCTGCAGGGCAGTTCTACAACGTCAATGCATCAAGTATCTTGGACCGGTTAGTCCAACACCTAAACCCGAATTTCGTTTACAACCAACGTAAAATGCTTGCTAATTGCATACTTAAGTGTGTTTTCTTTGTGCTTGCAATATGTTCAGATAGAAAGAGAAGCATATGAAGTAGTAGTCGAAAATGGGAAGCTTTTATACAGGCAGGGTGGGGTGCTTGTGAACACACATGAAGGTTCCAAATGGATATTTGTCCTCAGCACAACAAGGTCTCTGTATGTTGGTCAGAAGAAGAAGGGTCAGTTCCAACACTCAAGTTTTCTAGCAGGTGGTGCCACCACTGCAGCCGGAAGATTGGTTGCCCGTGACGGGATTCTTGAGGTACGAAATTTACCCCTGCACGTGTGTGAGCGCGGGCCAAGAGGCTAGTAATATGTTTGTGTGTTTTCTTATAGTCCAAGTAACTTCTATGTCATGTCTTAAACTTAATTTCAACTGTTATTTCAGGCTATTTGGCCATACAGTGGTCATTACCACCCAACAGAAGAGAACTTCATGGAATTTATCAGCTTTTTAGAAGATAATTACGTCGACCTCTCCAATGTCAAGGTAAATGTTTCGTGTTTGTTTTCTTATCCAATGAGTATCGTTAATGAAGTTTGAATTCAGAACCTCGTTAGACCAAGTGGTCGCGAGTGTGTGCTTGTTTGTTCACGTTCTAACTTATATTTCTCTTGATTTTCCAGAGGTGTGCAGTTGATGATGACTTCTCTTATACGAAGACCACTGAAGGGGAATCAACAAAGGAGGGTTCAATCAAATCTACCGAATCCGACGGTGCAAACAAAGCTGATTCACATGACTTGGCCAGCAAGGCTCCAATCACAACCGTTCAAGAACAAACTAAGAAGGTTGACAGTGCCAATGCCAAGCCACCAGTTTTTGACATGCCCAGGCGCTTGTCATGCAAATGGACAACAGCAACCGGACCCCGAATCGGGTGTGTTCGGGACTACCCGACCGAACTACAATCCAGGGCACTTGAACAAGTTAACCTATCTCCTAGAGTCGGTCCTGGGCCGTCAGTACGTTATGGCCCAATTCCTTCTCCAAGGCCTAGCCCAAAGGTCAGGCTCTCACCCCGGCTCGCATATATGGGCCTCCCTAGCCCAAGGACCCCAATTGCCGCTGCCAACTAAGCTTGCCGAAGGGCACATTAGGTTCGTGGGCTGGAGTTAGTTACAGTAGGTTAATAATGGGCCAAATAAGCCGTACCTGGTGGGTAGTCATCTGCCAGAAGAATGGTGGGTCTTTTGCTAAGCCCAATAAGGATGAGAAAAGGGGACTAACCCAATTTTTTCGTTCCTTTGATTCTTTCATCAAGTTTATTTTGATCTAGGTCATTTAATTTTTTTGTACATGCCTTGACTAATCCAAATTGCATTTTTTTTTTCAATTTTGTACCGACTTAACTCATGTAATTTTGGGTCGGGTCGGGTTCAATTTATTCATTATTTGTATACCGGAAGTCGAGGCCAGTGAATGATACAATGATATTCAAAAGTTCATCCAAATACTAGAGTAAATTTACGGGCTATCTTAGAGATAAATTTTCAGACTATATTATGTATGTGATGTCACAGTTGATGATTGAATTTATTCTTTAAATTATTAAAAATAAGTCTAATTATAATCATCATATCATATATTTTATCTATACGTATCTCACATATTACGTTTTATTTGTTCACATTTCACATGTGTTACTTATGCTATTTTAATAGAGAAAATAAGCATTTTGCGTATTAAATTCCAGTATCATATATGCCATCTCTCTCCCTCCCCTGCCCCCCCCCCTCTCTCTCTCTCTCTCTCTCTCTCTCTCTCTCGACGTTAAGACTCTCATAACTGTAGGATAGCCTGGGTTGGCTACCGACGCTTGTAGGGACAAATTTGCAGATATTGTACGATATTTGTGCAAACTTGTCGGCAAGGAAAATAAATGGCTTTCGTCACCACGTGTCAATATGTCATGCATCGTCTATATACTATGCAGTATATTTAGCGGTAGCTGCATGCAGGCTATCTGTCTCTCAGACTCTGTGTGTCGAGGCCTGCGTTTCTGGATACTGCATCTGCATGCATGTGCCAATTTACTAGTTTTCTTTCGCAATGTCCTCTTTGACTTCGATTTTGGGGTTTATAACTCGATACTATTGGATTATTGACGGAGGGAAAGACCACAACTTTGGATTTACGCGTAACTAACTGAGTTACAATCCCGCTTGATATGCGATATACATAATACATCTTTGGTACGTTTACGTAAGGGTAATCGAAATAAGGAAAGATAATTAAATTCCGATTACAGAGTATTCCGGTATCTACTAAATATTAAGAAATAAAAAAAGTGGTGGAACCCACACAAAACAAGGAATCCAATTCCTGAAATTGGAGGAACGGGATTCCCTAGTTTTGTGAGGTATTTGAATTCCCAGAGGGTAAGGGAATCGGGAATGCATCTTTTATTCTTACTATGCCCTCACTTGTTTCTTATTATCCCAACATTGCCCTTCATTTGACACTCATTATGTCATTTTTAATAAATAAAAAAAACTATTTATATATTTTTATATAGATAATATATTTTATAATAATTAAGAATTTAATTTAATTAATTAGTATGAAAATAATTTATTTATGTAAGGGCAATTTAGTCATCAACTTAGTTTTCATTCCGATTGAAGTGAATTAATAAACAACTTATATGGACTCAACATCATTCTTGCCATCTTTTAATAAATAAATAAAACCTATTTATATATGCTTATATATATGTATTTTATTATATAAATTTAATTAATTAGTATGAAAATAATTTATTTATGTAAGGGCAATATAGTAATCAACCTAGTTTTCATTCCGATTGAAGTAAATTAGTAAACAACTTATATAGACTCAACAACGTTCCTACTCCGATTCCAGACAATTTTAGTAAACAACTTCAAAAGGAGTTTGATTCTGTTTCCAACTCATTTCAATTCCTCCTCAATCCAATTCCTCTACATTTGATTACGGATTAGTAAATGCGCCAGTTATGCGTCATTCATACAAATTCTCCTAACATGGTTGAGGGGCAGCTGATCGAAGGGAAAGCAGGTAGGCCGTCTACTTATTAAATCAAATTTATGTTTTTATGCAATTACAAACTGGACGGAGTAAGATATTTAATAATGTTGGGCTAAAAATTTTCCGTTTTTCATCTATAGTGACTTGTGGACCTATTTTAATTTTCACTAATTGGATGAACTTCATAAGAATATAGCTCTAAAAAAATTCATTTACCAAGATACTCCACCCTTGTGTACGAAGAAACTTAGTTGGCATAAAAAGTGTACACACTTGTAGAGGCAGATCCATGATTCTAACATCAGGTAGTCCTAATAAAAATGCTCTCATCGAAATAACATTAAAAAATTAAACAATAAACTACTAACTTTTCATTCATAATCTTTTTACAAACAACATTATAAGCTGTTTACCTAAAAAAAAACCATTAAAAGCTACAAAGACTAAATTTATTCACGACGAGGTTTCATATTCTGAAAAACATGTTATAATAGTTTCATTGTTAATAAAAGAAAAACCAATGGACAACCTGTAGCTGCTGCTCTCTTCTCCTCCACCAGTCCTCAAAAGTCCTGACGGCCACTTATGCGGACTCTCTTTAATGCTTCTGCCGCTGCACTCTTGTGCCTACAACGCTCACGGAGTCTCGAGTTTATGTAAGTTTTTTTTTACTAATGAAGCTTATGTAGCTATGAACAAGAAAACTTTACCATAAATAGTTAATGAGATTTTGATGTGAGCTAGCAAAGTCCTGCTTACTCGCAGGAAATTGAATAAGTCGTTATTGCAACATCATTGAGACTCTGCAAGAAAAGCATGAATCCCAACCCAATAAAATCTTCGGAAAATTCAGACTTTGGAGTGCACAGCCAGATGGACTCTGTGTTCTCCATCTGCCCTTCCTGTTTGAAAACTGATCCCAACTTCAAACTTCATGTACTATTTAGTCGGCTAATTAAATCAGTGCATCGTATTGGTTTAATTAAATTCCAGCCTCTCATCAGTATCATATTATGGTCATAGACCACCCTAATCAGTGCATCGTACTGGGTTGGCTACCGATGCTAGTATGGACAAATTTGCAGATATTGTACGATATTTGTGCCAAATTGTACGGCAAGGAAAAGAAATGGCTTTCGTCTCCACGTGTCAATATGTCATGCATCCTCTATATACGAGGCAGGCAGGTCCATATATGGTAGCCCGTAGGGCTCCTATGTAGTAGTAGCTGCATGCAGTCTGTCTGTGTGTGTGTGTTGAGGTCTGCGTTTCTGGAGACTGCGTCTGCATGCATGTGCCAATTTACTAGTTTTCTTTAGCAATGTCCTCTTTGACTTCGTTTTCAGGGTTTATAACTCGATACTATAGGATTATTGGCGTAGGGGAAGACCACAACTTTGGATTTACGAGTAACCGAGTTACAAATTCAGTTTGATATGCGATACACATAATACATATTATGCATTGTTCATACATTAAATTCATAAATCAGATTTATGTTTTTATGCAAGTATAAGTTGGGCGGAGTCAGATATTTAGTAGTGTTGGGCTAAAATTTTTCCGTTTTCCATCTAAAGTGACTTGTGGACATGTTCTAATTTTCACTAATTGGATGAACTTCGTAAGAATATAGCTCCAAAAAATTCATTTACCAAAATTACGAAGAAACTTAGTTGGCATAAAAAGTGTACATACCTGTAGAGGCTGATTCATTATTCTAACATCGAGTAGTCCCAATAAAAATGCTCTAATGGAAATAACATTGAAAAATTAAACGATAAACTACTAACTTTTCATTTATAATCTTTGTACAAACAACATTATAAGCTGTTTACCCAAAAAGCTACAAAAACTAAATTTGTCCATGACTAGATTTCATACTCTGGAAAATATGATAGGTTCATTGTTAATACAAGAAAAACCAATGGAGAACCTGTAGCCGCTGCTCTCTTCTCCTTCACCACATACCCAAACTTGAATGGTCCTCGAAGGCCATGACGACCACTTATCCGGACTTTCCTTAACGCATCTGCCACTGCACTCTTGTGCCTACAACGCTCTTGGAGTCCCAAGTATAAGTTTGTTTTTTTTTACTAATGAAGCTTGTGTAGCTATGAACAAGAAACTTTACCATAAATGGTAATGAGATTCTGATGTGAGCTAGCAAAGTCCTCCTTACTCGCAGGAAATTGAATAAGTCGTTATTGCAACAACATTAAGACTCTGCAAGAAAGGCATCAATCCCAACCCAATAAAATCTTTGGAAATTTCAGACTTTGGAGTGCACAGCCAGATGGACTGTGTGTTCTCCATCTGCCCTTCTTGTTTGAAAACTGACCCCAACTTCAAACTTCATGTACCTTTTTAATTTACTATTTGCATATAATAAAACATGATTGTTTGGAAGACTGTAATCTTAGTGTTCGATTTCGAATAAATCTCTCCAGTTGAAAGTTCTTGTGCCCTTGACCAACTCGTCCAAAGGAACAGGGTCCCATACCTTCACATAAATCAGACAGTTTTCACATTTTCTATGGTATTTTTTGGCCTTTGATTGGAGTGTAGGACTGTCAAAAGAAAGAGCATTCCCATCGTGGATGCAAATTTCTGCCTTCTTATTTTTGGACAAAATTGCACCTACAGAACAATTAACATCTTAGTTCAAGGCTAAGAGCCTCACGCGCCCACAATAAATGAGGGGGGCTTTAGTCGAAGAACCTCCGATGCCAAAGTTAGAATTTGAGGGGGAAAATGTTTAGAGAAATTTGGAAAATTTAGCAAGAGAGTTGGACTTAGGTTTTTGGATAAATGAGGTGATATTTATAGGGGTGTGGCCGGCTCCTTTGGGAGAGATGGGAACCGGCCACATTTGGTGGTTTTATGGGTGTAATTGCAAAATATTATGTCAAAATAATATCTTGCAATTAATTAGGAAATTAATCAATTAATTTAGGTAATTAATCCTATTTTGAATAAATATTTTAGAGGTTACCTTGTGGGAAGGATTTGATGAGGATAGATGAAATAGGTTTTGAATAAATACCTATTTTGATACTTTTGACCTTGATTGAATTGTGATTGTCCGCTGCTCGCGCATGGGAGTTCAGGTGCGCATCGAGGCTACTTTTATCTTTTCAACTCAAGAATCACGTGTCACCTACGTATTTTTCTCGATTATTTTTGGCTCTACACCCATATTCCAATCTTGTCCAGGTCATTTGGTTTCTTGGTTTAGGGTTCTGTTTGACAAGAAGGCAGAACAGATATTCACCCTCTCTCTCTCTCTCTCTCTCTCTCTCTCTCTCTCTCTCTCTCTCTCTCTCTCCCCCCCCCCCCCCGGATCTCCATCCCCCCTGCCTCTCTCTCTCTCTCTCTCTCTCTCCACATCAACAAGGTAACAACCTACTAAATTACTGATCCCACAAAACAGTTCGTCACTATTGCCATTTGGATATTTCCAACAAAAATGAAGGGAAAGACATGCTGCATTATTCTAGTTGCTACTCTTCTGTGTTGGGTTTCTGTTACAAGCAGGCCTTTTGCATCCTATGATGCTCCACATCAACAAGGTAGCAACCTACTAAATTACTGATACTATACTTCTCATGGGAGGTTCTTGGCTGTTTCTGGAAATTTATCACCATATCTCTATATTTCTTATCACGTGCCAGATATATCTTCGGTTTATGTTAGAATCCTGTGTTTTCGTAAAGTTATATGTGTACTAATTGATTCCAAATACCTTTCCTTATAGCTAATCAAACAGAGAAAAACCCATATTCCCAAGGAGCTACATTTGACTCAAAACAGGTACATCCTTGAACTGTGGCCCTCCATATCTCTGGATATATTATATGGATAATTAGGGTTTGTGTTTTGGTATATGGATAATTAGGGTTTGTGTTTTGGTATATGGATAACTAGGGTTCGTGTTTTAGGGAGTTGAGGAAGGCATGGGAGGAAGAAGGTATAGAGGGCTGAGTAGGCTGGGGTCAAGGCCACCCAACTGTGAGCATATATGTGGAAGCTGTGAGCCATGTGTTCCAGTTCAGACACCCACAACCACTGACCACTTTGGACTTCAATATACCAATTACAAGCCTGAAGGATGGAGATGCAAATGTGGTTCTACTTTCTTCACTCCATGAAAGTATTGCTCTATTTCAAGCGGTTTTCCGGTATATGTTTCTGAATATAAGATACACCGGAACATAATATAATTTTTGCAAGCTATCTCAAACTTCAAGCTCTTGCTATGTATAAACTGAACATTTTCGTTTTTGATCTTTTTTTTTTTTTTTTTTTTTTGAAGCTTTGCACAGTTAGGAGTCTACGCATTTGTAAATTATTGCAATTGGAAATTACTCCTCCAAAAGAGTTGAACTTAAAAAAGGGAGTGTTAACCAAACGCTCTTGGTACTGTTCATTCTTAATGTTAACGATATTTTTACTTTAAAAAATCACTTATGATACTATTTACTTACAACATCTTTTTGTCATTTCAGCAAACAATTTTCATTAATTTTCTTTTTAAAGAAAACTAATTTCCCAAATAAGAAAAAAAATGGTTTTAGCAAAACAGTGTTTATTTTCTATTATTTACAGTTGACGCGTAAAGACTTGACTAATTATTGCACAAATATTTGTTTGTTTTTATTTTTATTTTTTATGATCATGCAAAACGATTATTTGTATGTAAAACATACCTTTTTAAGAAAATAAATTAAATATAAGTGTCCGAGTACGTTTTCATGTGACGCATCTTACAAAAACATAAGACATTTATCTGAACGATCTCGCTTACCAATTAAAAGTGATTTACATTTTTCCAAGTAAATTCGGACGGTGTAATTAAAAGAGAGGTGTGATATCCACACACTTCATTTTACTTTTCACATAGCTTTTTAATTTTTGGCCGTTGAATCGACTGAATTGAAGAAGATCAACGAACAAAAATTATCAAAAGATGCATAAGAAGTAAAATAAAATGTATGAATAACACATCTCTAAAAAGATTATCCACACTTGAATAAAATAAAGTATGTAAGACTCGGCAAACGGAGTGGGTGTTATGTTTTTCATGGGTTAGTCGATCTTTTGAAATTCAAAAGATCAGATTGAAATCACACACAGTTGGACCACGTGTCAGGATCTCTCTTGTTTTGCGAAAATGTCACGTGACATCATATTCCCAAAAAAAAAAAAAAAGAAAAAAAAAAGAAGTTGCTCTCAACCATCTATTTTCATTTTAGCATTCTCACTTCTACTTATACTAAATATAAAAAAGACGTTTTCAGTCTATTGAACTTTGTTTGTGTGTAATGATACATTTAATGGAGCCAGATAAATAAATTAATTATTAACTCGTTACCTTTAAAATTCGAATGTAAAAGTTCAAAAAAATAAAACAGACATTTTCCATCTACCGAACATTAGCTTCCAAGTGAATCAAAAGTAGAAAAGTAGGATAGAAGCTACCGTGCATTGACATGGTGGTATCCCTTCATACTTCTGTGTTGTCGCGTTTCTTGTCGTGTCGTAATTTCTTATGATTATATAATAATTCTTCTTGTTAATTTGACATATTCTTATATTGTATCGTGTTGTATTTTTATGTCCGTGTATTGGATAGGAGGAGGCGGTGGTGGTGGGTATAGATACGAATACTATAGATAACAATAGGCCAAAGCGTGCTTCTGCTTTTGCTTTTGCCGTTCTCCTTCTGTAATTTATAATCCAAAAGTGCTTTTAACCCAACAAAAGTAAATAAAATAAAAAATAATAATTCAGAATAAAAAAAGGAAAATCTTAACCCTAGATCTCCAACAAGAAAGAACCCACCGAGGCCCCAGCGCATCGCTGTCCGTACAAAATTTGTTTGCTTTGCTTTGCTTTTGCGTAATAATTTTTATTTTTTTTCTTGCTTTGCTTATATTGGATGAACAATCCGGAGTCGTTGCGGTTGAGTCGGCCGACTGCCTTCTGCTGATGCACCTGCGGGGTCGTCGTCGTTGTTTTTGATGTGATTTTTTGGAATAATCTTCCAATTTCTCTCCCATTTTCTTTTTTTTTTTTTTTTTTTTTTTGGTTTTGTAATTTTAGGGTTAGGGTTTCGATTTCAATTGATTTGGGCTGCTCTGGAAGATATGGAACCTCGCGTTGGGAATAAGTTTCGGCTCGGCCGGAAGATCGGCAGCGGCTCGTTCGGAGAGATCTATCTGGGTTTGTTGCTTCTTTATTCTTCCTGTTAATTGTGGATTTGTATGTAATTATGTATATTTATGTATGTAAGGAGGCGGTTAATTGTGGATTTGAATTTTTTATTGATTTTTTTGCAGGTACAAATATTCAGACGAACGAAGAGGTCGCGATTAAGCTTGTGAGTGGCGTTTTTGTTCCAATTCAGCTGCGAAGTTTTGACTTTTTTTATTTATTTTTGGTTGATTTTGATGCCCATTTGCTAGTTTTTTAGTTACGTGTTAATTTAAGTTTAATCCGTGATCTGAGAATTTGTATGAATGATGCTTTAAGTTCATGGTCTGGTTTTCATGCTTCGGCTTTCACTTTGCGTTAGTAATGCTGAGGAATTCAAGGTTTTGTGGAACGACTTGTCCTTAGATCAATTGATTTTCCCGGTTATGTTGATGCTATTACTGCTAGGAGCTTGTGTTTCAGGTTATTTCCTCTTTATTGGCGGAGTTCCAAGCAATGTATTGGTTTGATTGATTGATAAGCATCTAGAAACTAATCTTAGGAAGATCGTATTTTTTTGTAAAAAGTGAGGTCTTCAAGTTTTGGTGTTGGTGTTGAAGTTTCCTTTTTGAACTGTTATTAGCGTGAAATATTTGTGTGTTATGAAGCTAATTGTCGTGCTGTTTCTGATACATAGGAAAGTGTGAAGACAAAACACCCTCAGCTGCTGTATGAATCCAAGTTATACAGGATCCTAGCAGGAGGAAGTAAGTGAAACTGCTGCATTTGATAGTTCATCAGCAGTTTCTGGTGCAAGTTTTTGCTGTAAGTTTTCTGATTTCTAAATTTGGCTTTTGCAGCTGGGATTCCAAATGTGAGGTGGTTTGGAGTTGAAGGAGACTATAACGTTTTGGTTATGGATTTACTGGGCCCTAGTCTTGAAGACTTATTCAACTTCTGCAGTAGGAAACTTTCTTTGAAGACCGTTCTTATGCTGGCTGATCAAATGGTAGGTGTGAGCCTGTGCACAATTGCACATCATTGTTTTGGTTTTAGATATTTATGTTGGAGATACTGACTTTTGCCGTGCTTGACATTTATTTCAGATCAGTCGTGTTGAATTTGTTCACAGTAAGTCATTTCTACATCGAGATATCAAGCCAGACAATTTTCTTATGGGCTTGGGAAGGCGTGCAAATCAGGTTTCTATCTTAATTTGGTGTACATAGTTGTGTAAGTCTATGTTTCATATGCCAATGAGTCTATATTAATACGGTAATTGATTTTCGTTACATGTAGGTGTACATGATAGACTTTGGTCTGGCTAAGAAATACAGAGATAGTACAACCCGTCAGCATATTCCTTATAGGTGAGATTGATTTGTGTTTTTCTGTGTTCCCTAATATGGTCTTCGAATATGATTGTAGAGAAATGTAGCATAAGATAAACGAGAAAAGGACTCTAACTACGAGATATGTGGTTAATGATGTAACTGTACATGGGCATGAATGCTGCAGGGAAAACAAGAATTTGACTGGAACTGCAAGATATGCAAGCATGAACACTCACCTTGGAATTGGTATGTTTTAGACGTTTAGTCTTTCTTTTTGCCTTTTCTATTCCTATTATGTCAATTGTTCCAGTTAAATCTACTATCTGGTTTGTTGACATTGATTTATAATTTCTTTTATGCTATTCTGCGCTTTATAGAGCAAAGCCGGAGGGATGATTTAGAATCTCTTGGTTATGTCCTTATGTATTTCCTTAGAGGAAGGTGATTATTTCTGAAGACCCTATTTTTGTTGTTGTAGTGCTGTCTGTTGGTGTTTTGTTTAATAATTGTTTTTGCCTTTAGTCTTCCTTGGCAGGGACTAAAAGCGGGAACTAAGAAGCAGAAGTATGAGAGAATTAGTGAGAAAAAGGTTTCTACTTCAATTGAGGTACGATGCTTGTGAATGTTATTGTGGTTTTATACAATTCAGGCCTCATGTCTTTGAGTGTTGTGACTAGAGAATTAATGATTTCGCAGGCATTATGTCGGGGTTATCCGACAGAGTTTGCTTCGTATTTCCATTACTGTCGCTCTCTACGGTTCGATGATAAGCCAGACTATGTTTATTTAAAAAAAATATTCAGGGATGTCTTTATTCGTGAAGGTTTGAATTCTATTCTCATTGCAATGTGCATTATAAGAGGATTTCCACATTACAGTGAGCATTCTATTTACACTGATTGTATCCATTGGGTTTTGCTTCAGGCTTTCAGTTTGATTATGTGTTTGACTGGACAATTTTGAAGTATCAGCAATCACAGCTGGCTGTTCCTCCAACCCGTGCCCTTGCTGGTGCTGGAACAAGTTCTGGGATGCCCCATGCTGCTGTTAATGCGGACAGACTGACAGGTACGTTGTTTAGGATTGGTCTAGATGAATTTACACAGCATTCTTATCGATAAGTCTATTCGTTGCAGCTAGAGGATGGTGGTGTTTTAGATTACCACATGCATTTTTCTCCTATTCGCTTATTTTAAGATTTGACTTCTGTCTGTATGTTAATATATAAATTTAAGGAATTCTTTGTCTACTTTTCGAGTGCTATAACTTATTACTAAAGGTTTTCCGATATCTGGGTGTCATTTCTCCCATATTATTAGCTTTGGATTTTATAACATTCTGCTTCACGGCTTCCTTGTAGGTGAGGAAGACGGGCGGCCAACTGGTCTAACATCATTGGATTCCTCTCGGCGGAGAATACCTGGACCGGCTCTCAATTCCATGAGCCTTTCGAGGCAGAAGAATCCAATTGCTAATGATGCTTCATTAACTAGAGAGGTGAGTTGTTTGGAATGCATTATTTTATGAATTGAAATCATTTTTTGCGGGGTTGTATCAACATGAATAGTTCAATGTTTATTGCCTTGTGACAAAAATTTCATGTGCATGCTTGGGTCTTGCAGACGTCAAATAGCAACATTTTTGGCCGGTCAGCCGGATCATCAAGGAGAGTTGCTGTTTCTAGCAGCCGTGATGCATTTGGCGGAAGTGAGTCTGACATTCGCCCTCGAACAACCGATGCTAGCCCTGGAGGACACAGAATTTCAAGTGGCCGAAGAAGTTCACCAGTCGAGTCATCGGACCCCACCCGGAGACATACATCTCAGACTAGGAACTACGAGACTACCCTTAAAGGCATCGAAGGTCTGCATTTAGACAATGAAGAGAGGGTTCATTATTAGCGATGCCGACCCTTGCAGGTTACCGTAAATCGAAATTCGATGGTTTTGCCTTGGGCTGTTTTAATATACGTCGAAGGTGAGAGGGTCCTTCCGAGGGTGGTGATTTCGTTTGAACTCCGTTGTTTCCCCATATGCAAGAGAGCTGCGAGTGTTTGTTGTTTTAACTTGTGCTTTTAACACGATACATTCATTTGGGTGATGAACAATGTAAATTTTCGTTTTCCAAAGAAAAATAACAGAATTGTTCAAACAGAAATGTTCCCCTTAAGCCCTTATTTGTGTATTAAACAAAATTGGTACAGAATTGTTAGAAGCTGCATGTTTCACTTTGTTCCCAAATCCGAAAGTAACGCAGCAGAATCCTCGTACTCGTCCGGTCGCTACGTGCAACTAGAACGCATATTTATGAATATGCATAAGGAGTTGGTTACAAACTTTTAATCGAAAATAGAACGCATATTTATGAATATGCATAAAGAGTCGGTTACAAACTTTTAATCGAAAATAGAATTGAAAGGACGGGAATTGGGATTTGGTAATTTGGAAGGCCTTTTAACTTCGAAGTCCAAAGCCAGGAAGGAGGGAAATCTATTAAGTAGGGTTGCATGATGCATGACAGAGCCTGACCAAATTTTACGCATCGGTTCTATTGCTTGCTTTGTGAGAACTTGGGTCTCCCGAAGGCGAAGAACTTACATGTCACGAGGTGAATACCACATCGAGAGAGAGAGAGCTACGGGTACGCAACCGATGATAGTTTTCTCTCATCTCCAAGTCGTTTACCTTCTACCTTTTCGGATTTAGCAGGATTTCTCATACCGAAACTACTCACGTCAACCAGCCTCATTACCAAAACTCGAAACGGAAACTCTACAAAAGCTCAATAACGCATGATTACTCCGACAACAGAAAGCCAGCCAGCTTTAACCCTCAACGTTGCCTGCCCTCTTACATTTCCCCAAAACAAACTCAATGCATCAACGCACAAATGAGAGAATGGTCATCCTCTGCAGAATAGCGGAACATTCATCGCTGAACTGTACAACCGTTATCCTCTGCCCGACTGCTCTAACACGCTAAAGCAACTACGATAAACTTAAAAAGTTTCCGACAACATGAAATAGAACTAGTAAATGAGGTCCGACACCCTAAAGGAGTCATCTTCTCTACTCTGTTGTTTGATCTCAAGTGAGAATCAGCGACTTCCATAACGTCGAAAAACCTTAATAACAACCTAATTGGACAAACTGAGCTTACTTGATACGAGAAAATCTATCCAGAAAACTCCCAGTTTGTGTTTCTATTGCCATTTCTTCGCGATTTTCCCGGTAATCTTTCTCAAGAACAACAATTTTGGCAAGGGTTTGCATTCATGAGGGAAGCGGAAACCATTCTGAAATGCATGACATCGGCAAAAACCGAATCCTGAATTCATATTTCGAAACCTCATTCACACCCATTCGTTGAGGGATATGAGAAGTTAAAAACACTAAGTTTGAAAGCTCTTTTAAAATGTCGTAAAAAGAGTTTTTTTGCAAGAAGTACATAAACACGTCACACGTCAAGTGTTTTTCAAGATTCACTTGCATTGTATCTAAGAATCAGTTCCAAAAATATTTTTACCAAAACGTTTTTAGTCGGAACGAGTTGTGTCTAAAAACAAAATTACACAACAATAATACGAACCAGCAAAAGAGGCTTAAATTTCATTGATAGGATTTCAGATTACCAAAAATCCACGATATACAAAATATTCATCAACGAATCACATTAAAACCTCACAATTTCCAACACGAACACTATAATCTTATAAATTAAGAACACCAAGCAGAAATTAAACAACCAAAAAATAAATAAATCTTACCGATTTATATAATATTATATTCAGAAATGATGATTACCGCCCATAGACGACTCTATTACAAGTTTCCTTGAGCCACCGGAAGCTCTTCCGGAGCGACCCTTTGAGCTTCCCTTCCACCGTATAAACTTTATAGCTCGCCACCCTCTTCTTCCTCTGCAGCTCCGGATCGCTCAAGCTCCAGCTCTTCGTCGCCGATCCGTTCGCCGACTTCCCCTTCCTGAACTTCTCGTCGCTGCTTCCCGCCTGGGTTTGCTGCTGCTGCTGCGGGTGCACTGAGGACGCGTAGGACGCGCTGTAGCACCTGAAATCCTGCATCCCATTGACTCCCGACGAAGCGCCGCTGCCGCCATTGTAGGTCTCCACCTCCGTTCTTCCGTGGCCGCACGATTTGGATCTGAAATCTTCCATGGTAGGATACTAGGATTTCAACGGAGCACGCAAAGATGTATGAGCTCCACCTTCAGTGCCTCGCACTCTCTCTCCTCTCTCTCTCTCTGGAGCCAAGAGCTCCAGTGCAGCGGAGATTGTGCGTATTCGGTCAAACAGTCAAAGGAGCTTCGTTGGGGGTCGTGGAAATTTTGCATATCAATTATTTACTTTTTCATTTCGGCGCTGACTCCCACCAAGATGCTGATCATTTGTCGGTGATATTATTACAGTAACTTTGACGAAAATTTTCGATACGATTTATTTTAACAAAAAATTATATTTTTATATTAAAAAATTATTTCTGATATTATTTATTTTAATCTTTATTTTATCATTTTTGTTAAAATTCGAAATTTTTAATTATTTTTATTAATTTTTCTTATTATTTATTAAAATTTAGAAAAATTAATAAATAATAAAAAAAATTAATAAGAAGAGAGCTTTAACGAAAAGCTCCCCGTATTCTTTATTAATTTTTCTTATCATTTTTATTAATTTTTCTAATCATTTTTACTAAGAAATCGTGTCAACATCATCCTCCCGCTTTGTATCTTTGAAAACTTTAACGAAAAACTCTCGGTATTATTAATTTTTCTTCTACGAACTGGAGATTTTTCACTTGATGTTAATGCTCACGTGAGAATCTCGTGTCCAAGGACAGTGGCCCTTATTACATTATTATACAAAATTAATAAATAGTTATGTGATTTAATTAAAAATAAAAAAATATATGATTTTGCCTACTAGTATAAAAGTAATAGGCGTATATTTAATATCTATAATTATCTAAAAACCTTTAATTTTCAGTCATTCTTTTTTTTTTTTAAAATCGTTCTAGCTATTATCTGTTATATTTAATTTATGTAATTCTTTAAAAATTTTATTTTTCAGCCTTTCATTTTTTTTATCATTGTGTTGTAAATAATAATATTATTTAGAAACTTATTTTTTGTGACATTCAGAATTCTGTTATGGTTGGTTTTGGATCACTATACTGATTTTAATTGATTTTTCTGTTTTTAGCTAAAAAATGTGACTCAATACCTCTAAGCTTTTTCTTAGTTCGTGTAGAAAAGATCTTAAACAAATAACGTTGAAATCACATCACATCCAGATTAGATATCTAGACCTTTCAAGGTGACATGTACCCGGGCCTTGTACACACCACTCGTCACACCCTGAGAATTGGTTTCGCCCCAAGCATCGGACCAATGATCACCCATGACGTCTACTTAACACTAGTGCCACAAAGGCCCTTGGTGTTCGTATTGGCGCATACCACGATAGGGTCCTCCACTGGGGTGAAGTCGTAACAAGGTAGCGGAAGGGGAACCTATAGCTAGATTGAATCATTCGTGATGGAAATGCCCTCTTCCCCAAACCCAAACTCAACAAAGGGCAAGCACCTACTACTAACAAAATGAAAAGCAGCGAGCTGCGCAACAAAAGCGAAGCAAGCCCCGCTAGTAGCGCCCCGTAGTTGCATTTCTCTCCCGGTTATTGAGTAATAAGCCCTATTTGATCCGACAAATAGTAGTGCCGGTTCAGTGAAGTCAAGTCTTTACGTCTATAGGGGCGGGGAGAAGGATATATGGAAAACTAATGAAAAATGCTTGAAAACTTTGAGTTTTAATGATAAAGACAAAATAAAAGGTAAAGTGAATAGTATCAAAATTGACTTTTTAGTGTAAAAATGTGATTTTCCGACAAAGTAAACAGTACTGGAAACTTTTCGTTAAAGTTCCCAAGGATATAAGGAGGGAGGATGATGTTGACACCATTTCTTCAAATTTCCGAAACTAAATATATACCGGAAAAAAAAAAAAAAAAACTAAACTAGGATGAAATATATCTAAAAGATTTATATAAAGCCAATTGAATTAGCAAAACTATGTAAAAGATGAAAACCGTATGGAGCATGAAAACGTTGAAACCAAAGGAAGCAGCATGAGTTGAGTTGCCTCGGCGAAAGTATAAAAAGCCGGCATATTTTGTAAGGCAACACCGCTTCCAGAACGATTAGATCCATACTTACGAGACTCAAAACTTCAGTCGAGTTGCCCCTTCCGATTCATCAAGTCATGGTAATACAGAAGCAGGCACATCGGTTGACCGAGGATGCAAAAGATGAACCAGAAGATCATATTTCCGACCTAGAAAAAAGATTAAAAAATACGGTTAGAAGAAATATAATGAACATTACCAATATCGAAATCGTACACAGAAAGTATGTGCCCTCAGCAATCCATAGAGCACGAACAGAATCTCCGAACTAGTAAAAATATAAAAGGGCTATAGGAACTCTTGATCGTCGAGTTTACTTTCTAATATGTAGAATTGCCGAATTGGAAACCACAAACGGAAAGGTGCGACATGGAAGCTTGTAAGAAGGATGCTAGCATGATGCCTTTGTACCCCTATCCCTCCAGCAGGACCGCCCCCAGGTTTTTAATTCTCTCTAGAAACTAAGACCCTGTTTGGTATTCAATCCAAATACAGTTTTTATAACTCAAAAACAAGTTTTGAGTTCCAAACTGTAATTCTTGTTTGCCTGGCCTATTTCTAAAAACTGAATTTAAGGACTAACTTAAAAACGATGCCTATTTGATAAAATAACATTTTAAAGTTTTTAAACACAACCACCTCCAAACACAAAACTCTAAAGCCCGATCTTCACCCTCTCTCGCCTCTCCCCCTCTTCGTGATCTTCGATGCCAGCGTCGATCAGGTCCCACTGTCCACAGGGAGTCGATTCGTGTTCGCCATGAGCGCCAACTTGACTCCGCCGTGGCTCCACTTAGTTATTGCTACGCGGAAAGGTTAAGGAATTCCTGGCGTTGGATGGTGCCAACAACGGTGAGGGAGGAGGTGGGGAAGGTAGTTGCCAATGAGATCCTAACTTACTTACCTAACCAATACGAAGAAACTGGACTGGGACTTTACCAATTTTAAGATCTAAAACAGTTTCTGAGTTCAATACCTTCGATTTTATATATTTAAAATAAATAAATAAACAAATAAAAAAAAATTAAAAAAAAAAATCTGTGTTGAAGAGAAGTTCTTAAGAATGATTAAAGGTTTTAAGTTGAATACCAAACGGGCCCTAAATTTTGAATAGAAGGTTAACGCCAACCAAGTGAGTAGGCAAAACTATGCTGCAATAAAATGAGACAACATGATTAAAAAAAAGGACATACCATTGAGTTTCTGAATTTAGCTTGCAGGAAATTTGTGATCAAGACAAGTGGTACCTGTACAAAAACGCAATAAAAGAAAATTAGGACAGATGGATCATCAATATGAGTTGGACTCCTAAATGCGGCAAGGAAACTACAATGTTCTTACCTGCAACATAATTCCAATAAAAGCCCACAACTTGAATATGTGGCAGGGAACAGCTATGCATAGCTGGAGACGAGTCGAACAATATTGGATAAGATAATAGAAACACAAACAGCTATGCAAGCTTCATTATAGAAACTAGCCATGAGAATTCAGATCCGAGTTAAGGCATAAAACAAAAGGGAGAAATATTTCAGCTGACCCCCAGATAATGTTTCACGTGGAGTTTGTGTTGGTGATCATGATGAGGAGCTCTGTATTTAATATAATTATATATTTCCATGCTCGAACGTAGTCTTTAGCTTTTGGCCAAAATCAAATGTAAAGAGTTCATTTTGCCATTGCCCATGTCCTGACATCAGAATTCATTCTTATGTGTATGGGTATTCTACTCTTGTAAGGTAATCGGAGTGGGTGATCATCTTCCGATAACCAATGGTAGCATAGCCCTTCAAGGTTGTGCTTGATAGCAATTACTGTATCAAGCAAATTACCAAGTGTACACATTCCTGGATGATGTACACCTAAATAGCTAAGTCTTGGTTAGATACTAAGATGATGATTCGCTTGTTTTCTAATGACATGCTTCCAAAGTTATCAGTTTCAAGTCCTACCAACACTCACATTCCAAAGAGAGAGAATGCTAATTATATTATAGACAATTGAATATGATGAAGGAAGGAGCGATAGAATAGTCATTATCCAAAGGGAGAGGATCACTAAATAACAACATAAACTCACAGAAACAGAGCAATATACCTCATGAAATACAGCAGATACTAGAAAGGAGATTATGATGGCAACTCCCTGAATTCAAAGCCAGAACAAAAAAAACAAATTAATTTTGCACATTCTAAAACAAATTAAAGTTCGTCCATCACGCATCACTTAATATTAAAATAAAGAGATATTAGATACCTTGGGTACTCCATGCCGTATGCATGGAAAATAGATATGCCGAACCATCCATTTATGAACAGGCTGAAATGAATACACCCAATCAGTATTACACTTTCACTCGGGCGGGAGAGAGGGGGGGGGGGGGTTGGGGTGGGGTGAGGTGAGGTGGGGGGGTGGTGGGGTTGTTATCATTGTAAAATGTAAACATCAGATACCATCTAACTGAGTTTTGTCACTACATGGCAACTTTGATGACAAGGAAATTAGGCTTATATAGCCTCTTTTCAGGCTTATAAGTTACAATGCTTATTAATGATAATGCTAATACACATATTGTTTGATGCAAATTCGAACACATTAAGAACCACATTCACTACAGTCCAATAAGCAACCTAGATTCAAAATGAATATCGAATAGAAGTCAAAACAATAATTTATCGTAGTACTTTTAAGTATATGAGAAAAGATAACAACTGAATTAGAGTTCAACAGACATACCATATTCCACATTCTCCAATACTGATGACAGCCACCAGAAGAGCCATGCAACAAAAGTAAATAGAAAAAATTTCAATTCAGAGCTGTATAACATAACCTAAGAATAAATTGCATAAACATAAAACGCACCTCCTCAACAGTTTGTGCATTCCACCAATCTTTATAGAACTCCCGATCTCCAAAACAAAGCAGCTCAGCAAGAATATTTAACCTATATTTCTAACACTGGATGTAAGCATAAACTCAAAACTGAAAGTGCAAACTTAGTATAGCTACACATATAAATTGGGAACTGAAAGGTAGGGGATGAAGCAAGACGTACCAGAGGTGGAAAAAGCAATAGAACATGCATAGCCACACATATAAATTGGGAACTGAAAGCTTCAAAACCCTCTCTATGGCATATAACCAGTCCCCCTTCAAAGGATGTTGTGAATTCTTGACAATAGGGTTGATGTACTGCATAAATATACAGGTGTATGAATTCATCAATAATCACAACGAAATAAAAGAGCACTAAAAGCTAGTCGAAAACAACAAATGCCAACTTACTTGTTCTACTATAAATCCCATCACTCCAGTAAAAATTATCAACTTTACAAGTTGACGAAACACCCAACCTTTTCGCACAGAAGCTGTGCGAGGGTAACTAGTCTGAAATAAGGGTCAGATAAATCAAATTAAATTCATTTCTCCATTAATGATGTAATGTAAAAGTTAACCTCATAAGATAAGAACCATAAATTAAAGATTTAAGTGTAATGTAAAAGTTCACCTCATAAGATAAGAACCATACATTAAAGATCAAGTTATGAATTATCTATACATGAAAATTAGCCTTCTTTTAATTAGGGGTGCCAATAATACTGTAAGAAAATAATCATATACTTTTGCGATGATTCATTTAATATCATATTTAAAATGAGAAAAAATAATTTAGTCATCTTAGACATACATATTACTTAAACAATAATGAGTCAAGTGAAAGATAGAAGATTTATAAAGAAAGTTTGAGCAGAATTCAAACTTGTAATGGGAAAACTCACAACACCAGGTTGGAGCAGCTATGAAGTTTAAGTGACCGCATGACAGTCTATAACTGAGGCAAAATATTTGTTCCGTTTGTAATTAAAAGCCAAAAAACAGGCAAAGGAAAGGCAAACAACATAAAAGAAAAGGTGACTTAAACAGACTAAAGCATCAAAATTCATAAACTTGTACTTTCTGAATAAGGATTGATTGACGGATAAGAAAACCTAGGTTAATTTCTAAAAGAGTAATGCAATTACCTGGTAACATAATGTTGGAGCGACCATAAAGTATGCCAAACTTTTGAAGTTGTTATTATGAGGGTAATCTGTATTCAGAGAACTAGGTGTGGCATCCCCCTGCGATCAGTCAAAGGACTTCAAGAATTAGAAAACAATCATTTATTAAGAAAAAATTGTTGAAGCAAATTAAACATCTACTAAGATTTAGGACCTTTATAAACTTTCTTCAAACTTCATATTTAATCTAAAGCGGCAAAGGAAAAGACTATATTCACGTTAACTGAAAAACTTATTCACAAGTTCATAGCTACCTTCTCAACTGCTTTGTGAAGAGCTCTCATATCATAGTTTGTATGCACAAAAGATACGAGTTTTAACCACACGATGCAAGCAAAGAGCATCAAAGTAACACCAGATAAAACTGCAGAATCACACCTGGAGAAAATGAAGTAAATAAAATAAATGCAACATTGTCACTGCTATTCACATATTAGCCAACTAAAAGATGCCATCAATCAAATAAAAAAAGGCCTCTCATATTACACATACACACAATCTTTCAGACAGAACTACCATCCAATGTCAATTTCAGCTTAAGAATTTATCCCCTGAAGTTTCTAAGATCTCCACAAAAACAAGCCTATTTCAAGAACTGGGGACAACGTAGCATTCCAGAGTAGTAACCAAGATTGTAAATCCAGAAAATACGCTAATAAATGAATAGCACTTAAGCACAAGTAATGGGCTAGAAACGAGAATGTAACAGTGATAGTTCAAACCTAAATCCTCCAATCAGCACCATGGCCAAAATGTAATAAATAGTTTCACCGACTGATACCAAAAAACTGTGGGAATGCAACTAAATGGAAACTTGATAGTAAGTTCAAACTGACCTGAGAATCACCAAAACCGGATACAAAATTGAAGTTGTGGTAATGACTATATGAAGAGAAACAACAGCCTGCAATGCCAGACCAGAAATTCATATTTCAGATACAGAGTTGCAGGAAGCTATTTTTGTTAAGTAGTACAAAACGAGTTGCTCACAGCTTCAGATATACACTTCTGTAGCACTAACTTCTCAACTACAAAGGCCGCAAGCGGAAATATAGGAAGAGTAAGGCTGCAAGTGAAAGAAAAGAGGAGCCGAATAAATATCCCATCACTTGTAATTCAAAGATGGTAATGATAATTAAGTAATTCTTTAACCAAACAGCATATCGAACCATAATAAAAGGAAATATTACCAGCACATAAGAAGTGGCCAATCACGCAATGATCTTGAACTAAACCAAAAACCAGTTTTAATTAACCAACCGTACTGCAACAATAATTGAACAGTAAGAAACCTCTATAAATGCCCTAATTTACAAGGGAAACACGAACAACCAAACGGTGTAAAATTAATCGAAAAACAGTAGACACGGGCACATGGCAAACCTTCATTAAATTCTCGATGATAAGCCGGCTGTTTACAGCAACAAGTACTACTATACACAGATTGAAGAGACCTGCATGACTCTTAAAAAATACACACAAAAAAAAAAAAAAAAAAAAACCAAAGCTTGCAATCAGCATCTTGTTCAAGCTTCAGTGAAAGCTAAAAGACAAAAACTTGGTCATAGCAAACACATTTTCAAAACTGATAATTAATCATGGATTAGTGGCACTAATTAGAAGTGAAATTAAGCTACACAAGGCTTAAATACCTGTCTGAAGATGGCATCAGAGCTGAGAGGGCTCTCCTTAACTCTCCGATGAGCAGGAACGGACGGCCGATACGTGAATTTCGCGGCGGAGGGATCAGCGGCCCGATCATTCTCGCCGAGTCCCTTCTTGGCTTGAACAGCATTGACGGACTCCGCACCGCCATCGCCGGCGTCGCAGATTTTGGCGCCAACTGAGTCATCACTCCCCGAGTCTCGAACCAAATCGTTCGAGGAATTGCCGCCCTGGTTCGCGTTCGAGTCGAATTCCGCCACGGTGCCGGCTGAGGGTCTGCGGCGTAGCGTATGGTTGAGATCTGGGTCGGCGCGGGGGCTCGTGGTGGCGCCTGCGGTGGCTACTGCCTCAGGCGAATCCGCAATTCCCATGAAACAACAGCAAATATATGTAATATATATATACACACACTCAGAGAGATGAAGAAAGAGGTGAACAGAGAGAGACTTCAGATAATCTTTATGATTCGGATTCCAGAGAATTCATGGAGAGAGAGGGGAGAGAGAGATTTCAGATGGAAAAAAAGATATAGAGGAAGAAATGGGGGAGCGAGAAAATTCGCGTAGTGGCGGTGAATGAGTGGGAAGCTGAGAGGTCTTTATATAAAAAGCGACAAAAAACACAGAGGAAGGGGAGAGAGAGAGAGAGAGAGAGAGAGACGGTGGCGATTGCAGGTATGATGACGAAGCGATGATGTCAGGGGGGGCGGTAGGAGGCGGAGAAACGACAAGCGGCCGCTTGGGGAATTGGTGTGTGATGGTTATGGCGTTTAACCAAAAACTGTGTCGTCCTGTAAGAGTGTGACAGAGGGAGAGGGAGAGGGAGGGGGACGAAGATGCAGACCTGGTCCCGTTGAGCTTTCCGCATACAAACCGCTTCCCGGTTCTTGCCTTCCTTTCCTCGGCTCCCGCTTACCTCCCAACACAAATTAAGTAAACAAATTAGCTTTGGTTAGCATCTAATCGGATAATAAGATGCTGATATGTAGGTACTTTTTATATTTATATGGGAAAGTACAACATGGGATGAATAAATATAGAGGTGAATTGTCTGCCCTCTCATTTTCATACTCTGATGTGTAGTCATGATTAAGTTATGTCAACATTTTATATTAATTTTTTTATAGAAATAATAAAATAAAAAAGTAATAGGAATATAAAATCTTGATGTGACTTAGCCGTGACTACACAAACAGAATGACATATGGAGAGTATGGAAATGGAAAGCAGACAATCCACCTCACCTCTGATAAATATTTGTCAAGGGATGTCAGACTATGTATCTACACCTCCTAGAAAGAGACCCTTCTTATTATGGAATTTTTTGTGTGCTTTAGAGTATTCGATATTTTATAGAATTTAATCGTTGAATTTTTGTTTAAAACCATAAAATTTGAGATTTAACAGTTAAAATATTAGAGTATTCGGTACCCAAGAGCATTCAAATTTTTTTGTTGTACTATATTTAATCCCATTCGAAGTGAGATTCCTCCTAGCATGTAGTTCTATCAACTATTTTCTCTATCTAAGATATTTTTCTAACGTCACTTAGTATTACGGTTAGTTCAATCATAATTTAAACATGTTTGAAACCTTTTCTTCTTGTTAGATTGAGATTTGTAATTAAGGGGTCAAATAGTGTTTTACTTAACTAATCACGGTCTTAGAACAGCGACATTTTTATTTCATATTTAGGTTTGGGATATGGGGTGTGGGTTAGATCAGAGTCACATAAATGATCATAATAATTAGTCATTGAACGATATTTAAGTAAATTAAACTTAAAATCCATTATTTACGAATAAAAAAAATATAAATTAACTAAAATACTAGTGACAGGTGGCAAGTGACTAATCACTTGAGCATTCTATTTATTTACAAATGTTGTTTTCATGAGTCAACTTGGTTAAAAGAATCGTACTGCAGATTGCATAACGCAAATGAATATATAAAACTATTGTGCCACTAATCATGCTTTACACTTGGCCAAAGATAGATTAGCAGAAGCTTAGAGTTAAATCGAGAAAATTTTAATTGTGATAGGAACACGAGTGGTAAATCACTACATCATGTGTTTTTATGTAATTGATGATAAATTTTATTTTTTTAAGTTATTAACTTTTTAACACACATATCCTACCATTTGTATAGTAATACGTGATGTACCATCTGGTATGCCGGTCACATTGAAAAATCTCTCGAGTTAAACCCAGGAAATTTTTTTTTGTGGGACTTGATTCCTCATCGCATTGCCTTCCGTTTCGAGACTAATTGCAATTGGCGCGTTAATCCTAACGACTATACTTTAGTTAACGTCACCGCTAAGACTACGATAGAAAGCGACAAAAGGGTGAGGTACATGTGAAATCAAAACGCGACCATGTCGTTGTCGTTGTCGTTGTCGTTGTCGTTGTCGTTGTCGTTGTCGTTGTCGTTGTCGTTTTGTATTAAGATCAAAGAGGCGGTTCAAAAAACATTTTCACCAATTCTAAATTTACATGCCTAGATTTCAAATTCAACCCAAAATATATCTACACCCATTTTGGCCTCCCACAATTGATGTCGACTATGAGTCTAAGCCCAAATCCATAGTGCTAGCTTCGGTGGGGCCTTTAAATTCTTGTTGCACAAGTATGTGCACCACATGAGCCCAACCTGAAGAGTGACACGACAGAATCTAAGCATCTAATATCCATCACAACGGTCAGCTAGACTTCACTTGACACATGATGTAATGTTAGATGTCCGATTCAAATTCTTACTTTAATCCAACGGTTATTTTATTTTCTGTAGTAAAAATTTAATTACTACATAAAATATTAAAATCAAGAAAAATCAAAAGAAAAAAATGAAAAATTTTCAACAGCTATTTGAATTCTTTTTTCCTCTAAATACCAAATCATATTTTTAACTTCCCACGCCAATACTCTACAATCATAGTCACATGACATAATTAGTGATTTATTTTAAATTATTTTTATCTGTGCAATAACTATATACGAGACATCAGGTGCATAAGAGAATACTTTTAAGCATATATAATAGTTGAATTATACAAAATTATATAAAGTTAAACTATGCAAAATTATATAATAGTTGAATTATACGAGACACCAGGTGCACGAGGAAATACTTTTAAGCATATAAAATAGTTGAATTATACAAAATTGACATCCTAGTCTCCTAGATCTAAATCCACCAAGAAGGATGGAAACGCTCTAAAGCATATATAAAAGGCCGACCCCACAAATTAGGTGTTGACTCCACCATCATAGTAAAACTTAACGACAAACCAACAGTCTAATTAAGGAAACTAATGAAAAGTACTTGAAAATTTTGAATTTTAATGATAAAGAGGTAAGGTGTATAGTATCATGATTGACTTTTTAGTGTAAAAATATGATTTTTCATTAAAGTGAACATTATCAAAAGTTTTTTGCTAAAGTTCCTTAGGCTTGAAAACTTTGAGTTTTAACGATAAATACAAAATAAAAGGTAAAATGAATAGTACCAGAATTGATTTTTTAGTGTAAAAATATGATTTTTCGTTAAAATGAACAGTACTGGAAGTTTTTGGTTAAATTTCCCTCAAGCAAAATGCCTTTTTCACATAAACTTTTCTTACTTCCTCTATAAGAAAACGAAGAGAACGCTTTCCATTTGGACGTGTTACACCGTGATTTGAAATAAAAGAGAAACGACTCCTCGCATGAAAAGAGCCAATTGGTGTCATACATTTATCATCCCAACCAGCTTTGACCATACATTATCGCATAAATTGTACTACTTTGTAGTCATCACTACAGTCAGTACTAAGACTTTCATGACACGAGTACACCGACACTGGCATCCTATGCCAATGATACGACAACATGTGCATGTTTCTCTCAACATGGCATTGTATTATTACCGCGGGATGCCGTTGTGGCAATGTACCGTGCCATGTGAGTTGCTCTCATCCAAGGGCATAAAGAACATTCAAAACCAAATTAAAAGCACAAGAAAAATTCATACCTCAAAAGAATACATACATTAATAATATTAGTAGGTAGAAAGTATGCAACAACAGAGTGGCCACCACAACCAATTCAGGCAACGACGGTTTTCACATTGCAAGTTTAACTTGTACCACTTAAATATTAATCCAACAACCATAAATTAAGTAACTAGATCCTAAATAATATAAGAGAAGACACAAAATGGTGGGGGATGTGGAGGGCTCAAAGGACGAAAAACAGAAAATAAACTTCAATACAAAGCAACACTTACTACGCAGATACCGGCTTTTTCCTTGGGTAATTAAGAAGACAAAATCTCTTCACAGAAGATCCGCAACATTTGAAGGCAGCTCCTCCACAACCACGTTATAGAACTTCTGGATGTCAAACAGCATCCTCTCATCATCCTTCGTTACGAAGTTGATGGCAACACCCTTCCTTCCAAAACGTCCACTACGACCAATTCTGTGAAGGTAGTTCTCGGGCTGGGTGGGCAGATCATAGTTAATAACTAGGGAGACTTGCTGAACATCAATACCACGAGCCAAAAGATCAGTGGTGATCAAGACACGAGATGATCCAGAACGAAACTCCCGCATGATGATGTCTCTGGTGTTCTGGTCCATGTCTCCATGGGTGGCAGAAACTGTATGGTCTCGGCTCCTCATCTTGTCAGTCAACCAGTCAACCTTGCGTCGAGTATTAACAAAAATGACACTCTGGGTAATAGCCAAGGTCTCATACAGATCGCAAAGAGTCTCAAGCTTCCATTCCTCCTTGTCGACATTGACATAGAATTGCTTTATACCTTCCAGGGTGAGTTCATCACGCTTCACAAGAATCCTTACGGGTTTGTTCATGAACTTCCTTGTGATCTCGAGGGCCTCAGGCGGCATTGTGGCTGAGAACACACCAACCTGAATCTTTGATGGAAGAAGCTGGAATATGTCGTAGATCTGGATCCCAAACAAAATTCGTATTAGATATATAAAATTTTAATTACAAAATTGCGTTGATTTCAGGAAATCAAATGGACGCCATATCTCAAGGTAGCCCAGGTCAAATAACAAAGCAACATACTGGTGGAGCAAACTACTGTTACTCGCTGCATTACAATCATGCATACAATGTGAAAGTATCTACACAGAACATGAAGACAGCTCAACTACTCAGCATATTTCACATTCCGAAATTTAAATGGATATTTCTAAAAAGCCCGATAAGCAGAAACATGAGAAGTCGAAAGGAATATTAGGCTACAGTTACAAGATTTTTCCCACCCAACAACCGGGCAGAGTAATACTTAGTCACAAGATATACTATTTATTGTTTCATCATTGCACATGAGGAGTCCAATAATTACGTAAAACATCATTATTCAGAACATAATGCATCCACAAAAATCATGGAACTCATAAAACAAATGGACATAATTAAGTTGAAAACAGACCTGATCCTTGAAACCACGGGAAAGCATTTCATCAGCCTC